>NC_134081.1:37532243-38168502 GCF_000715075.1 Nicotiana tabacum
ATCACCCACACTGCGTCAAATTTCTTCAAAGTCTGTGGGAGTCCGAGAACAAAGTCCATGGTGACACGCCCCTATTTCCACTCGGGAATCTCAAGTCTCTAAAGCAAACCGCCCGACCTCTGATGCT
The DNA here is from genome assembly GCF_000715075.1 of Nicotiana tabacum. NCBI lineage: Eukaryota > Viridiplantae > Streptophyta > Magnoliopsida > Solanales > Solanaceae > Nicotiana > Nicotiana tabacum. The sequence goes on from NC_134081.1 coordinate 37,532,371, forward strand.
CATACTTCACCTACTGGCAGTTCAAGCACCGATCCACATACGCCACTATATCTTTCTTCATTCTTTGCCACCAATAATGCTGCTTCAAATCCTGATACATCTTAGCGTCACCCGGATGAATGGAATACCGCGAACTGTGGGCCTCCTCAAGAATCAACTCACACATCCTATCCATATTGGGCATACATATCCGGCCCTGCATCCACAACACTCCATCATCTCCAATAGAAACCTCCTTAGCATCGCCGTGCTGTACCGTGTCCTTAAGAAGAAGGGAATGAGGGTCGTCATACTGAAGCTCTGTGATGTGCTCATACAAAGAAGACCAGGAGACCATGCAAGCATGAATCCGGCAGGGCTCCGAAACATTTAGTCTCACAAACTGATTTTCCAAAGCCTGAACATCAATGGCTAGTGGCCTCTCTGCTGCTAGTGGATATGCCAAACTACCCATACTCTCCGCCTTTCTACTCAAGGCATCAACCACTATATTGGCCTTCCCGAGATGATACAGAATAGTGATATCATAGTATTTTAACAACTCTAACCATATCCACTGCCGCAAATTGAGATCTTTCTGCTTGAATAGATGTTGGAGACTCTAGTGGTCGGTATACACCTCACATGGAACATCCTACAAATAGTGCCTCCAAATCTTCAATTCATGAACAATAGCTGCCAATTCTAAGTTATGCACCAGATAATTCTTCTCATGAACCTTCAACATCTGAGACACATAGGAAATTACCCTACTATCTTGCATCAGCACCGTGCCAAGCCCAATACGCGATGCGCCACAATACAAAATGTAAGACCCCAAACCCGTAGGTAACACCAACACTAGGGCTGTAGTCAAAGCAGTCTTGAGCTTTTGAAAGTTCGCCTCACACTCCTCGGACCATCTGAAAAGAGCACCCTTCTGGGTCAATCTAGTCAAAGGTGCAACAATGGATGAGAAACTCTCTATGAAATGGCGATAATATCTGGCCAACCCAAGGAAACTCTGAATCTCAGTAGCCGAAGACGGTCTGGGCCAACTCCGAACTTCCTCAATCTTCTTCATATCTATCTTGATCCCTTCACTAGACACCACATGACCTAAAAATGCCACCGAATCGAGCTAGAATTCACACTTGGAGAATTTTGCATATAACTTCTTCTCTCAAGGTCTGGAGCACGATTCTTAAATGCTGCTCTTGATCCTCCCGGTTGCGAGAATATACCAAGATGTCGTTAATAAACACAATGATGAATGCGCCAAGATATGGCTGGAATACACTGTTCATCAGGTGCATGAATGTTGTTAGGGCGTTGGTCAGCCCAAATGACATCATTAGAAACTCGTAGTGACTATACTGAGTCTTGAAAGCTGTTTTTTGGTATATCCATATCCCGAATCTTTAGTTGATGATACCCTTCCCGTAGATCAATCTTCGAGAACACTCTGGCACCCTGAACCTAGTCGAATAAATCATCAATTCGCAGTAATGGGTACATGTTCTTCACTGTAACCTTGTTCAACTGCCTATAGTCAATACACATCTGCATCGAGCCATCCTTCTTCTTTACAAATAGAATCGGAGCACCCCAAGGTGACACAGTAGGCCGGATGAAACCTTATCAAGCAACTCTTGTAGTTGTTTCTTTAACTCCTTCAACTCCACTTGTTCCATATGATATGGTGGAATAGAAATGGGTTGAGTGCCCGGCACCAGGTCAATACCAAAATTGATATCCCTATCAGGTGGCATGCCCGATAGGTCTGCTGGGAACACATCTGGGAAATCTCTCACTATTGGAACTGACTCAACGGTAGGAGTACCAGCACTGACATCCCTCACAGAACCCTGCTAGGAATATAATCCAATATACCCCTCCACTCTAACCGCGGCAAACCTGGCATAGCCAGTTTCACAATCTTGGCGTCACAATTCAGAATAACATGATAGAGCGACAACCAGTTCATGCCCAAGATCACATCAAAGTCTACCATATTGAGTAATAATAAATCAACTATGGTCTCAAAACCACCAATAACAACTAAACACGACCGATAAACACGGTCCACAACAATAGAATCTCTCACAAGCATGGACACATATACAGGAGAACTGAAAGAATTATGAGATATATCCAAATACGGAGCAAAGTAAGATGACACATATGAATAAGTGGATCCCGGATCAAATAAGACTGATGCATCCTTATAACAAACCAAAACCATACCTGCGATGACAACATCCAATGCAACCACCTCCGTCCTACTAGGAAAAGCATAGAAACAAGCCTGGCCTCCCCCTCTAGGGTGACCTCTACCCGCCTAACCTCCACCCCTAGCTAGTGGGCAGGTGGAGTAACAACTAGAATGGCAACCATAGACTGCGAACCCTATAGACCCTGTGGAATCCGTGGAGCTTGTGTAGTCTGTAGAGGTGCACCCTTCCTGAGTCTTGGACAGGCCCTCACCATATGTCTGGTATCCCCACACTCAAAAAAAGCTCTCGATAGGCGTGGCTGCTGAATTTGACCCTAGCCTGGTCGGCTAGACTGACCACTAAAGGCACCCCATGCCGGAGGTGAACTAGAAAGTGGCTGAGCTAAGTGGGCAACTTGGGACCTCGGAATAGCAAGAGCACTACTAGTAGCTGGAAGTGCTGAATGAACGGGGCAGTTTACATAGCCCCTGCCATGATAGGCTGCAACTAGAGCGCGGACACCACTATACCCTCTTGAATCTCGAGGCCTCTTGTCCTCCCTATCCTCTCTCACGGCCCCGCATACCCTCCAACCTTCGCGTAATCTATACCACCTACTGATATGGAGTATCCATATCCAACTCTCGAGCCATGCTAAATCTAATACCATAGTTGAGCCCCTCGATGAATCTGCAGACTCGCTCTCTGACTGTAGAAACTAAGGAGGTGCATGTCGGGACAACTCACTAAATTTGATAGCATACTCTGACACTATCATATTCCCCTGATGTAGCTACTCAAACTCTATGCGCCATGTATCCCGAAGGGTCTAGGGAACAAACACTCTCAAAAACATCTCTGAAAGCTGAGCCCAAGTGAGTGGTGCTGCATTAGTTGGTCTACCCTCCTCTTAAGCCTGCCACCACTGATATGCTGCTCCTGATAGCTGGAATGTATTAAAATCAACTCCGCTCACCTCTACAATAATCATGGTGCAAAGAATACGGTGGCACATCTCTAAAACTCCCTGCGTATCCTCGGTAGCTGTGCCACTGAAAGTAGGAGGATCATACTTCTTGAACCTCTCAAGTCTCCTCTGCTCCTCCTTAGATGCCGCTGGCCTAACCTCAGGCAGAACTGGAATAACTGGTTGTGCTGGCATGACCCCCGGGACTTGATCAATGTGGACCCGCTGCTCTGGAGTACAGGCCGCGGGAGTCTGAGCTCCTCGCTAGCCTGAGATGTGGCTGGTGCAAGGGGAATCAATCACGCTTGAGCTAGAGTGCCGAACATGCTCAAACACTATGCTAGGGTCTCCTGAAGTCCAGGGGCAGTAATAGGCACCTCAGGTGCCTGTCCCCCAATCAGAGCTACTGGTGGCTCCTCACTCTCTTCTCGGGCGGGTGCTCTGGCTGCAGTAAGTGCCCCTCCTCGGCCTCTGCTCTGGCCCCGGCCTCGGCCTCGCGTGGCTATAGTAGCGGGCGCAAGTGTCTGATCATCGCATCCAACAGTGCGTGTCCTTACCATCTGTAAGAGAATAGAAAGACTATGATTCAGATTTCTAAGTTAACCAATTCGAACGATAAGGAGTCAAAGGAGTGGAATTTCCTAACAGTTTCGTAGCCTCTCGAAGATAAGTGCAGATGTCTCTCTACCGATCTGCAAGACTCTACTAAAGTTTCTTATGACTCGCAACACCTATGAACCTGGAGCTTTGATACCAACTTGTCATGACCCCAATTTCCCACCTTAGGATGTCGTGATGGCACCTAGTCTCTAAGACAAGGTAAGCCTACCATGCATTGAGAAATAGCAGAAATAATAACTTAAACATCAAATTAAAACTGTTAAACTATCACAACAGAATCCAAATGGTACAACTGTCAGAAACACCCCAAAACCTGGTGGAACCAAGTCATACGCTCTACAATAGTACACTAATAGTCTCGAAATACAAAACTGTTCGGAACAATAAATAAATAGTAACACAACTAAAGCAAAAGGTGACTTCAAGGCCGGCGAGCATCAGGCAGCTGTACCTTGAAGTCTTCGGATATAGCTGAATGGTCACTATTGCCCGACACGAGACGAAGTACCTGGATTTGCACAAAAATATACAAAAGCATAGTATGAGTACACCACAACGTTACCGAGTAAGTATCAACCTAACCTCGGTAGAGTAGAGATGAGGCCAGGTCAAGACACCTACTAGGATAAGAAAACTGAACAGAATATGGCATAGTCTAATAATGGAAAGTGAGGAAGTAATTGACAGATAAGCAGTTCAATAATGTAAGATAACAACAAAAATTGAAGCGGTAAAGGCAACATATAGTGAACACATGATGAAAAAATAAGTAGTCAAACACGGACAATTACAAATAAGACAGTGACCTAAACAAGAAGAATTATTCAGCCAACAAGCCTCTTTTAGCATGGAATGTACAAAAAGAATCATAACTGAGGTACCACCTCATATTAACATTTCACAATTTCAATCACAATATTTCCTTATATCACCGCATGAGCCTTTCATTTATTTTTGAAAATATTTTTTCGAAATAGCTACACGTATTTTAGCCCCCTTATCTCACCGCGTGGGTTCAAGTAATTCCCTTACTAGCAACAAGCATATAAATTCCCACCTTATCTCACAACATGCGTATCAACCCCCATTCTTATATCACATCATGCGTATCAATATCACAACACAATATTCAACTCGTACCACATGTGCCCATATGTCAAGCCCCGACCTCGGGGAGCGTGACCGGCGCTCAACCGAGATAACCTGGCCAAGCAAGCCTGTACAATGTCTTCTACCCAGACTCACCCATGAATAAAGAGAAGGTATATTTTATTAATTAGACAATGATAAGGTTACATGAACAATCCAAATTTCATTACCGTTAGAACTTCATTCAAGATTTCCTCAAAATATTACATTACACATTCATAGTTTAGAAGTGGAAACATATGATACAAATACAACATTTCTAATTTGACTTCCCAAAACAAAGGTACCACCCACACTATGTCTACGAAGTCTCTAATAGATACAAAAGAATAGCATGATGGTGTCAGCAGCAAGGCTCAGTTTATACCTCAAATCAATTTACATAGAGGACAAGAGATACAAGACCCCGAAATGAAATAGGGCTCATCAAGTCAGCTGAGGAAAGGGTGTGCTGCTATCACTGATCAATACCACCTGCTATGGAACCACATGCATCCATTAAAGATGCAGCGCCCCCGGCAAAGGGGACGTTAGTACATATGAAACAATACTAGTATGTAAAACTAAACACCCTCTCAATAGAACGAGTAATAGTAAAAGGAGAAGGAAACATGAAATAAATAAGAGCCTCAAGTAAGTTTCAATATTTTTTAGTTGGGAGATCTTTAGTACCGATATACCACCGTGCTTTTAGCATGGAGTCCGATCTCAGCCTGATCGGCTAAGCTATCTCACCCCGAGACATCCACTCACAACACCACCATGTGCGCGACATAGCGTCCGATCTCAGCCCGATCGGCTAAGCCGTCACACCACAATGCCGTGTGGGTCGACATCATATCACATCTTTCTAGCAGTAATCTCATCCCATTTAAGGGGAAACATCTCAACACATCAAGCTTATCCCATATAAGGGGAAACAATCTCATCTCATCAACACGGGGATTTACCTCTCAATCAATCCTACACTGACACGTGTAGTTTTGAGGTTAGGTCATTTGACCTACCTTCCTCGGTGACCAAACGATACTCCCAAATCCTTTATTATTTCAGGGATTTACAACTCATTTCATATTCTTTCACACATCTTTCCATTGTATTGGCACTAGTGGCCATAATTGCAATATCAATTCTTGGCACGTCAGCCGTATTCCACATTTCATACTCACCCCTAAAACTTTCAAGCGTTACCATGGATTATCATCAATTGGGGAATTTTTAAATCAAGACTTTAAGTACACATATGGGCAAAAAAGAGTCTTAAGCATATTGAGTTTCTCTACCACGATTAGGCATGCTAGCTTGCAATTGAAACATGGTTTTTAAATCACAACACATTTGATACATTGATCATACTAGATTACATTCTCGGAGGGAATCGTGATATGATAGGAATCTTTGAAGCACATTGGGTCCATATATATTTCAATACAACACTTATTTTAGAATAATCAAATCTATTAGGAAGTACTCAGAACATGAGACATAACAAAATTGAGCCAATCATGATCGCAACTACTAGGACATCATGTAAGTCGATTCTACAAGAGGAGTTTAGCCAACATACCTTGTTTGAGCTTTCTTTGATTTACTACAACGTTCCGAAACTCCTAGCGACTTCAATCTAATTAAAGACACGACAAAATTTAACTATAATTAGGAACATTCTCGGGGGTTCAGTTCATTTGAGCATTTTATCAAGCACTAGGTGTGCACTAAGGTTTCAAGGTCCTTCTATGGTGGATTCCTTTACCCCCACAATCAATCCCCACTTCAATAAGCCACCCACAAATACTCCATAACCTTCCTACCACCTTTATTAGCACATGCATGCATAAATAACAACTCTCATTCTCATAACCTTCTTCCCCATTACCTATTCCCAACCCAAATTTTGAGATTGAAGGCTAGGGCTAGAATCTTACCTCTTGGATGAAGACCTTGTGAATTCTTCCGGACTTGCGCAAGGATCGATGAACAAATAGCTTAGAAATCCTTCTTCTCAATCTAGACCACTATCCCCCTCTCTAAAATATCAGTTTAAACCTTCTAAAATGACCCCTAAGGTTGTTTTATATAAATGGGGTCGGGTTTTAAAATCAGAAAATGGTCCCTCCGAACTCCACTCTGCGGTCGCAGAGTGCACCGCAGATCAGATTTGCGGCCCGCAAAATGGACCGCAAAAATGGTCCCTGTCTGCGGCCACGTCTACTGTCTGTATATCAATTGTGCGGCCGCAGAATGGACTGCAGAATCTGCATCCGAAAATCTTCATGCTGGTTCTGCGATGGATGTGTGGCCCGCGAAATGATTATGTGGTCGCATAGTTGACCGTAAACAACCTCCAAAATTGGCCCATTTCTCTGCTTCACTCTGCAGCGGATCTGCGGTCCGCAGATCAATTCCGCGGTTGCATAATGGACCACAGAAATGCCCTGTTCTGCAACCATTTTTCTTCAATTCCCCGACGCTCTGTTCAATCCAAAAAGTCCGTACCGCAGCGAGCAAGCTCTCCACGAAGATATTCTACAACCCTCAAATACATTACCTTACCTCAGCACCAGAAAACCCCGGGTTTTAGGTGAAATTTTATGAGGCCTTACACCATATGCCGCAACACTTGCCAAAATCAACAATACCGATGTCATCACAACATATAGCCCATGGCTCAATTACAATGTGTACAAGAATCTCAATAACATTAAAATGAATGAGGAATGCTCAACAATTAACAACTTCATTCTAAATGTGATAATGGCTTCCACAACTTCAACATCAACAACTCAACAAGAAGATATTCCACGAAATAACAACTTCAAGTAAGAGTAATTTAACAAATAGGGATTAACAAGACAATAAGAGAGGTATTAACTCCAACTAAAGCATACAAGAGAAATTACAACAATAAAGGGTGTACCAAATTCTAACAACATCAATTCGAACATGTGAGAGTAATTTAACCACAAAGATGATATAAAATCCCGACTCCCAGCCCTTTTGTTCAGTTGTAGATGTCGCAATTGCGACACAGGGTTCGCAATTGCGGCTACTGACACATTGAGGCAATTGCGACACAAACTTCACTAATGCAAAGTCTGTCCTCCTCGCAATTGTGAGAAAAGAGTCGCAAATGCAAACTAGCCTACCCCAAGTCCAGACTTCGCAAATGTGAACAAGGTATAGCAATTGCGATACCTGAGCTTCTATTTCCATGTTCGCAATTGCGATGCTGGTGCTCTAGAATTGCAACCAAGCATCCGAATCCAATCAAATCAACTGTAAATGACACCAAATTTTGCAGACAAGTTGTAAATAGCATAACGGATCTATTCCAAGTACAAAAACCAAATTCCGAACTACATAGCAAAAAGTCAACCTACAGTCAAACTTGGGAAATCTTTTAAACCTCAAATTGCCAACTTTCTGCAAAACAAGACAAATCAACCTCCGAACCTCCGAATTCAATTCCGAATATATGTTGAAGTCCAAAATCATGAAATGAACCTATTGGAGCCATCAACACATCGTTTCAGGGTCGTTTTCACAAAAGTCAAACTTTTGTCAATATTTCTAACTTAGACTTCTAAACCAAGAACCAAAGGGCCCAAATCATCCCAAAACCTTTATGGAACAAAATAAATCAATCTCGTAAGTCATAAAGCCAAAATTACACATGTGTGAAGCATCAAAAGGGGAAACGGGGTGCAAATACACAAAACGACCGGTCGGGTCATTACACAAAATGGTTCAAACTAGTCCGAAACTCACACCAGCCCCTCGAGACCCCATCTGAACATACCTACAAGTTCCAAAAAATAACGCAGACCTACTTGAAGTCTCAAATCATTCATAACAACATCTAAACCACGAATCACACCTCAACTAACTTAATGAACTTTTAAAATTTCAACTTCAAAAACTCTTGCCGAACCATATCAAATCAACTCGGAATGATCTCAAATTTTGCACACAAGTTCCAAATGACATAACGAACCTATTCCACCTCTAGGAACAACAATACAGACCCGATATCATCAAAGTCAACTCCCGATCAAACTTATGAATATTCCAAACCTTCAATTTGCTAACCTTCGCCAAATAGTATCAAAACCTTCTAGAAACATCCAAATGCAAATTCGAGCATACGCCCAAGTCCAAAATTACCATCCTGACCTCACAGAACCATCAAAATTCCAATTAAAGGTCAAATACACAAAAGTCAAACTTGGTTAACTCTTCCAACTTAAAGCTTCTAAAATGAGAATCATTCTCCCAAATCAATTTTGAATCACCCGAAAACCGAAATCGACGATACACACAAGTCATAATACTTCATACGAAAATACTCAAGACCTCAAACCACCGAATGGAATGTTAATGCTTTAAATGACCGGTCGATTCGTTACATTATTCCTACTTAAAAATACGTTCGTCTTCGAACGTGCCAAGAGTCTTTCCAAAGCAATTAAATCACTGTATAAACTAATCACACATATACTCATGGGTGATACCACTTCATCACAAACCATATAAGTCCAACAACACAACCTAACTGAAAATCCTTACTTCAACCTTAGTCCACAAACCTAAGAATCCAAAACTCTACATCCGAAATCCATCATGAGGCTCGGTTTTTGCATCTATATACTGTACAAATCTGAACAAGCTGTATCCAACCATAACCATATTCCAAGACATAATCACATGATATACCACGTAACTCAAATAGTCGTAGCAATAATTTTCAACCACAATAACTGCTCAATAACAAACCCGGTACCGGTAACAAACCTCATATTGAATAAAACATTGTTCTAAAACTTCGTTCACAGCCAATGATGAAAGAAACACGCAGAAACTCATGACCACTCATTAGATCAACAAGTAGTGGAGATCTTCACCTAACAAGAACCATAACCCAAATTTTAAGCTGACTAGTGACGTTATTCTTCCAAACATACCTTAATCAGATCCAATAACACTCATTCCAGGTCCAATAACCTCACCTCATCGAGTACCAGCTACTCTACCGATATTCCACGCCAATTCCATCTATAGCCCATACCCAATCCATGCACAAAACAAGCAACAACTCGAATATACCCAATGATGGAAAGAGAGTAGAATGAGAGAACCATCCCGCAAGATATATAGATATTACCACAAAGTGCAATGCTATGAATCCATCACACAAAGGAGAACAAAAAGACACAAAATCAATACAAAGGATCATATCCCAACATAACTCCGCTGTGATGCGTGACCCAAATCTAACACCGGTCCACATGAAATACCTCGATCCATGATGCTCATAATCAACAACCATATGCATATCAACAACAAATACACGATGTGCATGATCATAACCATGGATAAAAGGATAGGACAATATACCACAAATAGAAAAACCATAACTAAGGTGTAATCAACCATTCAACACCCCAAGAGCCATCTCGCTCGAATTCCATCACTAGGACCAAACAGATATGCATCATGTATGTAAATAATCAATAGTCTCACAACCATCGTAGCATAGGATAGTAACACATGGAACATATCAAACACGAATAAGATCAACTCTAACCGATGACACACCCCTCAACAATAGTTGCGCTATGTAGAATACACATTCTCATTAGGCCTACCAGTGGCCTCCAATCGATTCTTATCCTCCCGAAATAGGTAGATAACCTTCCCAAAGATCCATTGAAACCTATCCACAACACATACCACCAACTGTCTAACTCTTGCCATATCTTCGTAGTGCACAACCAAGGAATAGTCCACCTCTGAGACTCCCAGTCTCCAAATCATAAGAATACAAAAATCTCCAAATCTGATCCCGACTCGACCACCCAAATAACTGACACATCTCTCAAGCACAATCATCTCATGAGAAATACTTCCTCAATTCTTCCGTGCCACATAGCAAAATCTAAATATCATCAGTCGACCAACCAGGCTGTCGCGCCCCAAACTTGGGGGTGCGCGACCGACGCTCAACCGAGTAAACCCGGCTGAGCAAGCCTGTTAGATTTCATTCTACCCAAACTCATTCATGAAATAATAGGAGATGTACTCCATTAATCAAACACTGAAAAGATTTCATTAACAACTTCTTTTTTCATTCCCATTAGCAGCTTCCTTCATAATTTCCAAAATATTACGAGTTTATAGAATTAATGAAAAATATGATTTCCAAATACCAACATATCTAGTTCAGTTTCCAACATCAACCACAACCCACAACCTGTCTACGGAGCCTCTAAGTACAATAGAAGAGTAATATGGAAATGCCGGCAACAAGGCCCCGGCTATACCTCAAATCACAGTACATGAGAAACAAATACATGACCCCGAAATGAAGTGGGGCTCACCAAATCAACTGAAAAGACTGTACTGCTATCATCGATCAATGATACCTGCTGTAGAACCACCTGCATCCATTAAAGATGCAGCGCCCCCGGCAAAATGGACGTTAGTACTGTCGAATAGCACTAGTATGTATAGCTAAAAATCCTCTTTCAAAATAGAATGCCCATATAAGAAAAGGCAACACATAGAAATAGCAAGTCAAAATCCACAATATCCAAATGTCCAGGTAAAACATAATAACTTTCAAAATACAAACTTCATATATAAATTTTGGTTGGGAGATCATTAGCACCGATATACCATTGTTCACAATACCAATGTTCACAATACCAGTGTTCACAATACCAATGTTCACAATACCAGCGTTCATAATACCACGGAGTCCAATCACGACCCGATCGGCTAGGCTATCTCATTAGAGAATCAACCACAATTACTGTCAATATCAATACCACCGTAAATTTAGTACGGAGTCCGATCACGACCCGATCGGCTAGGCTATCTCATTAGAGAATCAACCACAATTATTGTCAATATCAATACCACCGTAAATTTAGTACGGAGTCCGATCACGACCCGACCGGCTAGGCCATATCATTAGAGACATTAACCACAATTACTATCATTACCAATACCACCGTAAGTTTAGCACGGAGTCCGATCACGACCCGATCGGCTAGGCTGTCATATTTGAAGACATCAACCAAAATCTCAATTTCAATTAAGAGGAATAATTTTATCACATCATCATCCTAAATAAGGAGAATAATTCACAAAAATAACATAGGTGTAAATATATTTACTTCATCACCTTTCATATTGTATAAATCTCCACTAGTATTTTTAGTCATTCACAACGACAATATTTCCTTGGCTCTTTTGGCCATTCACAAGATTCTTTATTCAAGGCACGATGGCCATATTTGATATTCCACACTTTCAATTCTTCCCTCTTATGTATCATCATCATAAATATCAACATACATATAATATTCCGGAAATCATAACTTTAAGTTCATTAGAAATGAATAATTTAAGCACAATAGATTTCTTTTAGAGAAATGGAGTAATATAATTGGCAATTGATGCGCAAGTAAAAATCATCAACAAGTAACACACCATTTATTCTTGAAATACTTTCCCCCAAAAAGGATAATACACAATTCTCACTCACGAATATGTCAGAACGCAAAACACATTGGAAATACTCACAAAGCATAGTATTTGTTAAAACAACCACTTATGGCATGACTTGAGTACGAAAGCTTTTAGGAAATTCTATTTTCGAAGTCATTTTAAAACATTTGAGTCGAGGCTCATTTCATAACCTTTCTCACATCATTTCATTTCATTGGCACCATTGGCCACAAGTATAACTTTCACTCTTGCACATTGTCCACACTTTATATCCCAATTCACTTATTTCATTTCCAACCACCTTTATAGGTTATCAACAATAATACATTTCCAATCCAGACTTTAGGTACACATATGAGCAATTTCGAGTCTTAAGAATATTGAGATTTTTTACACAATTAGTATACTAGTTCTCATCTAAAACACTACTCAAAGCCACAACATTTTAATATGCAAACCATACTTTGAACATCTATATTTCAACATAAGGCTCATTCGGAATAAACAAGTTTATAGGGAATAACCCGAAATATAGAAGTTAGGAATCTTGAGCCAATCATAGTTGATCTTACGGAAATATTATGGATATCTATTCTAAGAGAGAAAGTTTAGCCGACATACCTCGCTTTGAGCTTTCCTTAAATTACTACAACTTTCCGTAAATTCTTGCAATCCCAATCTATTTTGAGACATAACAAAATTGAACCATAATTAGGAAGATATTCATGGTCTCAGCTCATTTGAGCATTTTATCAAACACTAGGTGTGCAAATTTAACTACAAGGTTCTTCTACAAGATTTCCTTCACTCCACAACCCAATCTTTACTTATTTGAGCTCAACAATCTTTCCACAAGCCTTATTAGTACAAACATGTATAAATTATACTCTTATACCCAAGAATCATACTCCAATTCAACCTTCTTTTACCCAAATTCGAAATTCAAAACTAGGGTATGGAACCTTACCTCTTAGATGAAGATCTTGTGGGTTTTCCTTGTTAATCTTCCAAGATCTGAGCAAGACTTGATGAATAATTAGCCTAGGGTTTCCTCTCTCTCTAAAACACTCTCCCTTCTCTCTAAAACATCAGATTTTTGCTCAAAAATGACCCAAAGCATGTATTTAACGAAGTAGGGTCGAGTTTTAAAAATCCAAAAATAGAGCTCCGGAATAGTTTCTGCGGTCGCATATGCGACTGCATAATGGTTATGCGGACCTCATATCGGTTGCATAATTGGTGTCCAAAATGACCAAAAAATCTGTCTGAGTCTGCGATCACTATGCGGTCCGCATAACTGTTATGCGGTCGCATAATGCACCGCAGAACAGTTATGCGGTCGCATAGTCAACCGCATAATTGTTCCCAGATTAACCCTCTCCTGCCTCACTTCTGCGGCCCGCAGGGTGATTATGCGGTCGCATAATGGACCGCATAAATGCATTTTCCGCCAAATATTTTCCTTTACTTTCCGGTGCATTGTTTAACCCAAAAAGTCCGAGCCGCGGCGAGCTTGCAAGTTCAATTGCAAAATTTTACGGGGTTGTACACTTAAATACTTAAACACGTATACCTACTCCGGCACCACGAAACCTTGAATTCATTTGCGAAATTGTACAGGGTTGTACACTTAAATACTTCGAAATTTTTTGGGGTGTTACGCAGGCGATTAACGTAATACCAGTCAAGCATCCGCAAGTCAAAAAATGGTGCGCCATCTGAAATGCGCACCCTTCTTAGGTGATACCGGATAGTGGCAGCATACTTGTAAACGTCTGAAACCGTCTATGCCTTATAGAACTCAAGACATTCCCTTCTAAACTGAAATGCAAATTCGTACATGCAAATCCCAATCCCACACGTTACACTGCATCCATCATGCCATCATAGGGAAATACTAGAACCCCATTATCAACCCCGAATCACAAACAAGATACATATTCCATCAGCCTAAAACCATCCACTTGACTCCCTCAAAGAGAAAATCACAACACACAACATATTCCTTATGCCGGTAGACGACATTCGTCTCAAGCAGTGGTAGAAATCATCGAGAACTCTTCGAGACCCATTAGCACAAGACTAAGCCATCAAAACTAATCCCTCTAACTCAACCAGTTCACGCATGGCTCCCAGCCCAAGAGTATTTCCATAAAACACCGGTAAAGCCTCACCATATCATAAGAACCAAAAGAACTGATCATATCCATTGCCATGCTAATCCAACCTACCACCAAGTTGTCTTATTTCTCTGAGTTTCTTACGAATTGCCTTCATGTTAACACTTCTCCGTGCCAGTACACCACGATCCTTACACAAAACTCACCACAAGAGATCCTAGCATGAAGCCACGTCATTCTAAAACCCATAAGACACTACATTCCCTGTTTAGTACCCGATAGTACTGCAATCGAAATGCCCACTCTGAAGAGACCTTCCGTATAAATGAAGCTATTTCTAACCTCTCTAATACTGAAATATAGAATGCATAATGATACAGAAATCTCAAATCCTTCCAATGCAAATCTCAGATCTTAGCTACATACAAATACAGGAAATCCACAAATACCACATATGAAGCTTAAAGTCATTAGAATCTTCTCAAGAGTCATCCACTCTACTCAAATTCCCAGCGCACCGTCGATACGAGACGAACGACTTGTACTTCATTAACACACAAACACCTCCAGAAGTAACCCACATCCCTAAACAACCGAGAGACTCCCTACTCCCTGCATAATATCTCCTCCACGAACAGCAAACTCGAATCATTCCCAGATTTCCATATATCCATAAGGTATAATGCATCATGCATCCAGAAATTTCCTTGCTCTAGTCATCCTCAAAACCAACCTCTTCAAGTCGCAATTGATGCACAAAGATGCCTCAGACCGAAAATTATATAACACATAACCATACAATCATCGTCAAGAGCAGGCTCCCCACTTTACTCAAAGCCATAGAACACAACATCTGATATCCCACAATACCCTTACTCCCTAATTGCCCTGATCTCGTACTGTAATTTAGCCAAATCCGTAATGAACTCATGTAGCACTAATCATAAAAATACATCAAATAATTTGCTAAACTCATATTCATCCTTGTGAAAGTCAACCTAACTTACTCAAGCGATCCAAACTCAAATCGCAACACCTGTAACCCACCGATAGAATGAAACTCTCCACAAAATCATCATAAGAATCACACAACCTCAAAACATCCCGCATGAGATAACCCACCTGCTTAGCCTCAAACTGGCATTTCTCTATGCCCTTTTATGGCCACAACCACTATGCAATCACTAAATCTTCCCGAGTCTGAACTCATCAACAAGATATAAGAATCCACTTCATCGCACAGATTAACAACATGAAAGATCCCTCAACACACTCATAACTTGAGAACGTACAACACATCAAGGGAGAAATAAAGCACCCAATAGTCCTTTTCATATCCCAAGCAAACTCTTCTCGTCACATTTGAGGCATCTAAACACACCCTGCAATCACATCATATTCATCATATAGCTATCCAACCACTCACTGAGCCATCAATCCCACTCCAAGGGACACTACCGAATATATGAGTCCAAAAGCACATACTCACTAAAGTGAAACCACCGAGCCCAAGTTGCGGTCTCAACCTTGCCTCAAGTCCTCCAGACTGGCCTATTACCAAAGCACCAAAAACACATCTCACACCTCATCCATGGAACAACAAGTCGTTGATGCACATCTGATACCGAGTGTTAAACATAACATATGAGTGGATGGAAGGAAATCAAAGATGTATGCTTCAAGTTGAATCAATGTTGCACGATAAGGAAAGAAAGAAGGGAAAATTTTCCACATGCCCTGTAGTCTCTCGAAGATAGGTAAGGACATTATCATACCGATTCTCAAGACTCAACTAGACTCTTGCTCATGACTCGAATAACCTATGAACCTAGAGCGCTGATAAAAACTTGTCACGACTCAAAAATCCATTAGTCTTGATGGCACCTAACCCAACCCGCTAGGTAAGACAACAAACAGTCAACACAAATCAAATGAGCATAATAAGAGATCAATAATGAATAACTGGATTTCTATACATCAACCTAAAGACTAGTAGTACAATCCATGATCCACTAATACTTAGATTTACAAAGCTGATATGAAAATAAATATAACATCTGTTTGGAATGTTCAAAAATAGATTACGAATCTAAAGCTACCAAGGACAAGTGGAAGCTATATCTAGAAGCAGATACATCTTCAATACCAACTCCCGCCATACACAACAACATCAACTCCTAGATCTGCATGCAATGTGTAGAAGTATAGTATGAGTTCAACCGACCCTATGTACTCAATAAGCAAAAAACCTAACATTAGGTTAAAAGTAGTGACGAGCTTGGAAGATAGTCGGAGTCCAACATCAACAATTGATAATAATGCGAGATATGATAATTCCGGAAACAGTAAACAACTCAAAAAACTATTATGCTCAGCTCGATAACAGTTATGGAAAACTAGACTTGCTTTTGAAGTATGACCGTCAAGGTCAAAAGCTTACCATAAAAATAAACTTAACATGAGTTTGTCTAAAGAACTGTATTTTTCCATTTCACAACACCAGATAAGAATTTTTGTTTACCAATTAGCATGAGGAAAGTACATCTCTTTACCTACATGTCAATATACATGTCAAGTCCTCAATTATCATATACCGTCTAGTATGAGGAATTTACATCTCTATGCTTATATGTCAAATATGCATTCCAAATCATCAAGTGTCCTATTACCGTCTAGCATGAGGAAAATGAATCTCTATGCCTACACGTCAAAAATTCATGTCAACTCAATATCATCACAGTGAAACCATTAAGAATAACCACACTTAGCACGCTCACGGTGCCTGGCACAAGGCCCTTACCATCACGCATAGTAACACTTAACACTGTATGAGTGCCTGGCATAAATGACGCTCATCATATAACACTGTGTCTGCGCTCACTACTAGAATGTTTGCCTCCACTACTGGAGTGTCTGCCCAAGCACTAATCATAATCATTTAGCCTGATAATCAGGCCTGGTGCACGCATCGCCCTAAAATAATGACACTTAGCCCAATATGGTCCCTAGCGTACGCGTCACCTCAAAATTGATATAAGTGTTGCGGCGTGCAACCCAATTTAACATAACCCACAACATGGCTCTATGGCCCACATCAGTCATCAATCCGCTCAAGTCTCCATATGTCAACATATCACAAAAATTATAATCTAATCATATTATACGGAATACCCCAATGTTCCTCAAATACAGCTCAAACTCGAGTTACGTACAAAGACAAAAATAACATGTGAGATAGCATATCAAGAATGCACAGAGGCAGAGATATAATATATGGATACAACTTTCATGACTAAAACAGTATGACTACGGCTAAGGCAATTAGCTCAACATGTCAAAATATCCCTATCGGGTCTCAACAATAAATCAGATAGCCTAGACATGATTTCTATCATGAATAAAAGCTCACTTAGTCATACAAATGGAGAAAACATAATATCAAGAAGCATGATAGCAACACAAGGCACAAAATAGCCTACAAACTACTCGGATCATGAATATCTCAGTTCACACACACACGCCCATCGACTAGCAAGTGTGTCACCCCCAACCTATCTCAAATATCATACTTCTCACGGATAATTTCCCACATATCCAAGTTTAGATATGTTACTTACCTCGAACAAGTTAAATCAAATATCGATCAAGCCAAACAATACTATAGAAATACCATCCCGCGCAAAATCAACCTTCGAACGACTCGAAACTAGCCAAAAACAACTCAAAAACATCAAATAATGCCATAGGAAACAAACACAAGCGATAAAGGTCGAATCTTTAATCAAGATCTCAAAGTCAACAAAAAGGTCAACCTAGGCCCGTACCTTGGAACCCGTCAAAACATACAAATTACGATAACCCATTCGAATACGATTCCAACCATACTAATTTCACTCAAATCCGACTTCGAATCATTGTTCAAAACTCAATAATTCACTTTAGGAAAGTTTATACAAAAAACCCCAATTCCTCTTTTAAAATCAACAACCAAATGCCAAAATCGAAGATAGAATCATGTAATATATTCAAAAATGAGTCAAAAGTACTTATTCCAATCCATGTGGTGAAATTCCTCTCCAAAATTACCCAAAACCGAGCTCCCCAACTCAAAATATGTTAAAATGAACAAACCCTCGAAATATATCATGTTCTGCCAGCATTTTCGCATATGCGAACTATCAGCCGCTACTGCGACACAAATCCCGCTTATGTGGAAACCAAAAAATAAACGACCTCTCACACCTACAGACATTACTCTGCTTATGCACAATCGCAAGTTTGAGGCAAAAACCCGCTAATGCACTCCATCTCACTTCTGTGCCCCAGACCATCGCTTCTGCACTGCCGCAGATGTGCCCACAATCCTACATTTGCGAAGATCCCAAACTCAGTCCCTTTTTGCTTCTACGACCACTTATCCACATTTAGGTACACCGCACCTGCGCCCAGAGCTCCGTAGGTGTGATCACATCAGATCCCTACCAAAATCGGCACTTACCCACATGATCTAAAATGGTCCGGAACCCATATGAAACTCACCCGAGACCCTCGGGACCCCGTCCGAATATATCAACAAGTCCCAAAATATAACGCAGACCTACTCAAAGCCTCAAATCACTCATAACAATATCGAATCCATGAATCACACCTCAAATCTAACTTAATGAACTTTCGAACTTTTAACATCCAAAACTCGTACTGAACCATATCAAACCTACTCGGAATGGCCTCAAATTTTGTATACAAGTTCCAAATGACATAACAAACCTATTCCAACTTCTGGAACAACAATATGGACCTGCTATCATAAATGTCAACTCCTGGTCAAACTTATGAACATTCCAAACCTTCAAATTGCCAACTTTTGCCCAAATAGTGCCAAAACTTTCTAGAAACATCCAAATGCAAATTTGGGAATACGACCAAGTACAAAATCACCATACGGACCTAATGGAACCATCAAAGCTCTGATCCGAGGTCAATTACAAAAATGTCAAACTTGGTCAACTCTTCCAACTTAAAGCTTCTAAAATGTGAATCATTCTCCCAAATCAATTCTGAATCGCCCGAAAACCAAAACCGATGATACACACAAGTCATAATACATCATAGGAAGATACTCAAGACCTCAAACCATTAAACGAGATGCCAATGCTCAAAGCAACCCGTCTGGTTGTTACACCTAGTTTGCTGCTTTGAGGAAGTTCCATGTTGTAGTGTTTGAACCCACAAAAAGATAAAAATACACACATACCCATATATTGTAATGCAAATATGTTAGGATATAATGTAAATATGTAGGAATAACAATGCTTGGCTTTTTCCTAGCCCTTATTTAGGATCTCTGGGCGATGGAATGTTTGAATCTGAAGCCTCCGAGCTATATAACATTATTTGGGATGCTGGGGGTGGCTGTTTGAATTTGACTTTGAATGTTATCCGGGTTGTGTATCATTCCAAAGTTGTAGGAGCATTTGAATCTCTATGCGATGGGAGCCGGGGATGGGTGTTTGACTTTGACTTTGAATGTTATCCTGGTTGTGTATTGCTCTAATATTGTAGGAGCATTTGAATCTCCACACGATGGGAGTATTTAACTTTGAATCTGAATCTCCACGCGATGGAAGTATTCCACTTTGAATTTGAATCTCTACACGATGGGAGTATTTGACTTTGAATTTGAATTTCCGCACGATGGATGTATTTTTATTTGAACCAAACAAGAATGTTAAGAATAATGTATGTTCCATGAATAAAATGTCAAAACATTCAAGAAAAAATAGGAAAATAAAAGAGCATGATCAAGAGATACTCTTGACTGTAGAACTTATATGCGACCATCAATCGGCGGAATGTGTGACGAAATTGAATGGTCCATCCTTCGATTGGCGAATTTTGCGATGAGGTTTGCAACAATCTATTTGGAATCTCCGATTTGGCAGAGCGACGGTGCAATCTATAAAAAGGTGCTATTATTGCTAGAGAGGATAATGCGATCTATACAAGGTTTTCTGATTGGTAGAGCAGGCAGTTTGTTATGTACAAGGTGCTCTGGTCGGCAGAGCAGATAGTTTGATATGTACAAGGTGCTCCGATCGGTAGAGCAAATAATGATCCGGTTGTGTTGGAGGCTTGGATCCGGGGTTCGAACAAAGGATTCAAATTTAGTCCTTATCTACATGAGACTGAAACAAATTAAACAATAAAGAAGGGTTGAGAGCTCATGAAGTTGTAGCGGGTCTGGCATTGATTCTAGTTTTATCTGGTGCCCTTTGATTCCTGTCAATCCTGCACTCAAAGGAATATTCTTAGTAGGGGAGGGGCGTTGATTCATGTTGATCGTAAACCTAGCTTTCCCCGAATCTGGTGGATTATGCCATGAAGTTTGGGAGGCGAAAAAGTAGTATTTTAGAAATTATTTTGGAAAAATCGTTTATGTTTATGGCAAACGGCGTCGTTCTGGATTATGTCATGTTTTGACGCTTCCCTCGATGCGATTATATCTTTTGGATGGGTCCGCTTTGATGATGATGCTTTTCTGAATATGCCCATGACGGCGTAACTTCCTTGCTGATGCAGTCATTTTCTAATCTAGATAATGCATTACAAGGCTTTCCTAGGGTGAGGATCAAACCTTTTTAGGTTGCCTATGCATCCAAAGGAATTAGGTTTGAGCGTAGTTTAGGGGTATGAGTAAATGAAATAACGAAATGACTGAGCCTGACTCAGGCAGCCTACGTATCCAAATAGAATCAGGTCAAAATGTAGTTCGATTACAATAGATGCAAAATGATAGAATTTTGAAAGGATATGACAGTGTCTGACTTAGACTACCTACGTATCCAAACAGAATCAGGTCAAAACGTAGTTCAATTACAATAGGTGACTGAATCCAACATGGATTGCCTGCTGTCCATTTTTGCTAAGATAAATGCTCCTCCTAACAATAGGTGACTGAATCTAAGTTGATGGGCTTCGTGCTTACTCTGCTGTCCATTTTTGCTAAGATTAATGCTCCTCCTGACAATACCTGATGGACCACATAAGGACCGTGCCAATTTGGTGTGAACTTCCCCTTTGCTTCATCTTGATGGGGAAATATCTTTTTCAAAACCAGTTGCCCCGGCATGAACTGCCGAGGTTTAACTTTCCTATTGAATGCGTTGGCCATTCTATTTTGATATAGTTGAATGTGACAAACTGCATCCATCCCTTTTTTATCCATTCTATGAGTTGTTCTTACCTGACACGTATCCATTCTGCATCGTCCAACTTGGCTTCCTAGATAATTCTTAAAGATGGTATCTCGACCTCTCCAGGTATTACGACTTGAGTACCGTATACCAGCATGTATGGCATTGCCCCAGTAATTGTCCTCATGGTGGTGCGGTAACCAAGTAGGGAAAATGATAGTTTTTCATGCCATTTCTTGTGATTGTTCACTATCTTTCGCAAGATTCTCTTTATGTTCTTGTTGGCTGTTTCAACTGCTCTGTTCATCTGTGGTCTTTATGCTGTGGAATTACGATGGACGATTTTGAAATTCTCGCAAATTTCCCTCATGATATCACTATTGGGATTGGCTGCATTGTCACCTATGATTGACTCCAGAATCTCGAATCGGCAGACAAAAGCTTTGACCCATTTTCAGACAAAAGCTACCACCACCTTCTTCGTAACAACCTTGTATGTAGAAGATTTGACCCATTTAGTGAAGTAATCAATGGCTACCAAGATGAAATGATGTCTATTTAATGCGGACGATTCTATAGGTACAATTATATCCATTCCCCAAACGGCAAACGACCAAGGAGAACCCATTAAGTTTAAGTCATTAGGCGGAACCCGGATGCAATCCCCATGAATCTGGCACTAGTAAAATTTCTACACATAGCAAATGTTGTCCATTTCCACGGTCATCCAAAAGTATCCAACCCTTAGAATCTTCCTAGCTAAAATGAAACTGTTCATGTGAGGCCCACATGTTCCTGCATGTATTTCTTCTAATAATCTTGGTGCTTCAGTAACATCTACACACCTTAACAAACCCAAGTCCAGGATCCTCTTACACAAGACTTCCCCATTATGGAAAACATGATTTTCTAGTCTTCTCAATGATCGCTTCTGAATGGTGGTAGTACTCTCTAGATATTCTTTTGCCTCGAGGAATCTCTTGATACCATAATACCGAGGCTTGCCATCTGGTTCTTCATCTACATGTAAACAGTACGCACACGGATCCTGGATCTCTACCTCGATGTGGTCAATGTAATTCTTGACAGGGTGTTGAATCATGGATGAAAATGTTGCAAGAGCATCAACGAACTCATTCTGGATTCTGGGAACATGCTTGAACTTGATCTTGGTGAACTTCTTACACAATTCCTTTACACAATGCAACTACAGAAGGATCTTGACGTTCTTGGTGGTCTACTCTCCTTGGACTTGGTGGATCAACAAATCAGAATCTCCTATGAACAAAACTTCCTTTATGTTTATATCAACTACCATCCTAAACCCAAGGATTCACGTCTAGTACTCTGCCATATTATTTGTATAGGGGAACCTTATCTTTGCTGTAATCGGGTAATGTTGTCCTGATTTGGAGAATAAGAGTGCCTTAATCCCTACTTCTTTGAAATTTTTAGCTCTATCGAAGAACATTCTCCACCCTGGGTACGACTCTAAAATGTCTTCTTTAGTGAACAAGACTTCTTCATTTGGGAAATATGTGGTATGTGGCTCGTAGACTTTTTCCATCGAGGTTTCTTCGAGATGATCGACCATTATTTGTCCTTTAATAGCTTTTTGTGTCACATATATGATGTCGAACTCGGTGAGGAGGATCTGCCATTTTGCTAACTTTCCCATAGGCATCGGCTTCTGAAAGATGTACTTGAGAAGTTCAAGTCTGGATATCAAATATGTGGTATATGCCGACAAGTAATATCTTAACTTCTGAATGATCCAAGTTAAGCACAACATGTCCGTTCCAACAAGGTGTATCTAGCTTCGTGTAGCGTGAATTTCTTGCTCAGGTAGTAAATAACTTGTTCCTTCTTTCTGGTCTTTTTGTGTTGCCCTAACACGCACCCAATCGCATTGTCCAAAATAGATAGAACTGGCTTCCCAGTTTCAGGAGGAACCAATACGGGTGGACTAGACAAGTACTCCTTATTCTGTCGAAAGCATTTTGGCATTCTTCTGTCTATGTCGTAGCAACATCTTTCTTCAATAGCATGAAAATTGGTTCACAAATTACTGTTGACTGGGCTATAAATTGGCTGATGTAATTTGATCTCCCGAGAAAGATCATTACGTCCTTCTTACTCTTTGGAGGAGGCAAATCTTGAATATCCTTGATCTTCGAGGGATCCAACTCTATCCCCTTCCTGCTGATGATGAAACCCAACACTTTTCCTATGGGAAATATAAATGCATACTTCACTGGATTAAGCTTTAAATTGTACCTTCGCAACCGTTCAAAGAACTTCCTCAAATCACTCAAATAATTCACACTCTTCCGTAACTTGATGCTGACATCATCCATATATACTTCAATCTCCTTGTGGATCATGCCATGAAAAAGGGTCGTCATGGCCCTCATGTAGGTTGCACCAACATTTTTGAGGCCAAATGGCATGACTCTGTACTAATACACTCCCCATGTCATGGTGAATGTTTTCTTCTCTGCATCCTCTCAGTGTATCAAAATCTTGTGATATCTAGCGAAACAATCCACAAATGATTGTAAATCGTGCTACACACAGTTATCAATAAGGATATGGATATTCGACAGAGAAAAGTCATCCTTGGGACTGGCTTTGTTGAGATCTCGGTAATCCATGCATATCCTAATATCTCCATCCTTCTTACGCACTGGTACAATGTTGGCCAACCAGGTAGGATAGTTTGTGACCCTTACCACATTCGCCTCTATCTGCTTGGTTACCTCTTCATTGATTCTCATACTCAAATCAGGTTTGAATTTCTTGGGTTTCTGCTTGATTGGTGGCTTGACGGAATCAATGGGAAATCGGTACGAGATGATATCAGTACTTAGTCCAGGCATGGCTTCATATGACCATGCGAACACATCGATGTATTGTTGGAGGATCTCGACCAATTCTTCTTTCTTTCAGCCTGCAAGTGGATGTTGATTCGAGTCTCTTTTACGTCTTCTTCATTTCCTAGATTGATCACCTCTGTTTCTTCGAGATTGGGCTTCTTCTGGCTTTCTCTCTATTTGATCTCCTACGGTAGGTTCTCGGTCATCATACTCTCATCGTATTCTTCGTAGTCCAAATCATTTTTCTTGAGGGTTTTGTTACATGTCATAATCATGGAACACAATTTTTTATTAATTTGATTACTGAAAAGAAAAGTCAAGTATAAATAATAGTAAAGACAAGTTTGCAATGATTTTCAGGATAAACAATTCTTTTATTTCATAAAAAGGAATGTCTTTGCATTCAAAAAGGCATTTTAACAAAAACGCATAGGCATGATTCACGCCTCAATTGAGCATGCAATTTTTAATAGTTACTAAAATTCCACACTACCAAGACTCCCGGTGAACCATAGATGGATTGGTTGTCCTGTTCTACAAAGTCTCTTCTGGTTCGGAACCCTAATGGTCGGTGTCTTAAGATCAACTTTGCCATAACATTCTTTGATCATTGCCACGAATAACCTTTCGATCCCGTCGATGATCTCTCATTCTTGTGGTAAGCTCTAACCCAGGCCCGGAACATGCTCGGGCGTGAAAACTTCCTCCCAAGGGTTACTGTGGTGAACTCCTCAAATTGTAGGTTGGTATCCTAAGTCGGTGATACCTTTCTACCACTTTGGTTGAATTAGCTCAGTTATCCAATCTGATCGGGCTCCCAGCCCGGACCCTGTCTTGTACCCATACTTCATCATTTCTCGAATTGCCACTCCTGACCCATAGGGTGACTGCATGTTATGGTCTCGTTCATTCTTCCCCATTTCCGTTTCTTGCATGATCTCGGCCGCATGTATAGCGACCCTATCCAGTCCTTCTATAAAAGAAACCGCATGTTCTAAATAAGCTGATTGGCTCCTTTCCCCATGTATCACTATCTCCTGGCAATCCCATTAAAATTTCAAGAACTATGGAAAGTAGAAGGAACTGCCCCTGCCATGTGTATCCAGGGCCTTCCCTGCAGCAAATTCTAAGAAAACAAGACATCCATCACTTGGAACAATATTGGGAACTCAACATGTCCAATTGCAAAGCTAAGTAGATTTCTCCGATAACGTCCTTTTGCGACCCGTCAAAAGCCCTTACCCTCACATGTCTCTCTCTTACCTATCTTAAGTGGATGCCTAATTCTCGCAGAGTGGAGAATGAGCAAATATTTACTCTGGATCCCCCATCGTCCAGTACCCAAGATATGACCTTGTCTCCATACTTGATAGTGATGTGTAAAGCTCTGTTGTGATCTACCCCCCCATAGGAAGTTCGTCCCTCCAAAAAGATATTTTATTCGCCTCCACCAACTACCAAATGGTTGGTGCCAGTGCCTCACTAGTGGTATTTCTCGGCACGCTTACTCCACTCAACCCCTTTACCAGAGTGTCTCTATGACTTTCAAAACTTAGCAACAAGTCCATGATTGATATATGGGCTGGGGCTTTTCTCAGCTTCTCTTCTATGGAGTATACTTTAACCGACACCTTTCTCCAAAACTCTATTTCCTCTATGTCAGTTATGTTCCTTCTTTGGTTTTGCTCTTTGTTTGAATTTGCACTGTTCAATTCTTCAGGAGCGTAGCATCTCCCATATCTAGTCATCTCAAGAGCGGCCACAGTTTCTGTCATTTTCCTTTCTTTTGGACTGTTAAGTCCATGTGACTACCTTGTACTTCTGATTCCAATCCTCTTTGATGGCTACGATAGGCTGTGGCTGATATGTCTAAACCAGGCGGCTTTCATTGTACATTGATTAATGGGGCTTCCAGAGGGGTTGTCCTTGCTGCTTCAGCATTTCAAATAGTAACAATAGTCCTTTTTAAATCATAATCCTCCTCTAGAGTGATCTAGTTTGCTCCTTGGTTTTTGTGATTTGGTAGTGGGTTATAGCTTACATTTGGTGGGGCTGGGGTGCATTGGATTGCTCCATTCTTGATCAGCATTTGGATCTCGTGCTTCAAACATAACAATTCTTGGTATCATGTCCGGGAACATTTGAATGATAAGCACAATGTTTGCTTGCATTAAAATACTTGGTGGGTTGGTCCGGGATTATTCCTTCAATCGGGAATAGCAGTCCGACTCTTCCCAACCTCTCAAATAATTGGGCTAAAGGTTCAGCAATTGGGGTGAAAATTTAGGGGTTTTGTGCTTCAAAGTTTGGACGTGGTCTGGGAGCATAGGCAGGTCTAGTTTGGTTGGTAGTGGTTTGAACAAGGGCATATGGCCGTGGTGGGTTTGGATGTATGTTTGATCGGGGTGGATTGTAGTGTGGTTGGGTATTGTAATGTGGTTGTGCATTGTAAACTAGGGTGTAAGTGGGTTGGTTTGGAAGATGAGCATTTGTGGGGTAGGGATTGGCTCGATGAGAAGGATTTGGTTGATAATAGGGGACAGTTTCCATCACCTCTACTTTCTTCTTCTTTCCACCACCGATGGAATGGGATTGTATAGCCTTGCTAGCAGCCTGTAGCACAGCCATTGACTGTATCTTCCCAGACTTAATACCTTATTCGAGGAAATCTCCCATTTTGACCAGCTCGGGGAACTTCTGGTCATAATCCCCATCATCTTCTTGAAGTAGATTCCTTCCTGAGCAAAGATGAAATATTTAGTCAGCTCATTATCTTCCAGCAGGGTTTGTGCTCTGACTGCTTCTGATCTCCAACGACAAGCATACTCTTGAAATGACTCAGAGGGCTTCATTTGTATGTTCACCAAAGCGAATCTATCTGGAGTGATCTTAGTATTGAACCCGAAGCGGGTCATAAAATCTTCGTCCATATCTTGCCATTCTCTCCAGTATATGGGGTCTTTTCTAGTGTACCAAGTGAGTGCTTCCTCTGTCAGACTTCTTATGAATATCTTTATCCTCAACTTCTCATTCCTTCACACTCCTACTAACTTGTCATAGTACGCTCTCAAGTGAGCGTGGGGATCGCCCGTTCCATCAAAGATATAAAACTTCGGAGGTTTGTACTTTACATGCATATCAACATCTGGATGTATGCATAAGTCTTCGTAATTTAAGCTCTCGCTCCCTCGAGCAACTTGCAGGTTCTTTATTTGTTTCCTTAGTACTTGTAGTTGTTCAGGAAGCGATTCATCTTCCTTGGATTTGGCTTCTCTTTTAATTTCAGCATACTGGTTGATCTCATAAGGCATCCTGACCATGACAGGTGAAATGAAAGTGGGTTTTGATGAGGTATATACGGGTGGAATATATCACACATGGGTGGCAGTGTGTGCCGCAGATGTATACTGCATATGGGTATTTGTGAAAGTGACATTGTCACGAGGAGGGGTTTGGGCCAAATTGGTAGTGGTTGGTGGATTTTGTGGGGCTGGAACGTAGTTGGGAACATAAGGTGTGCGTATGGGAGGATTTGGTGGGTTTGCAAGAGTAACAAGTGGTATGACTTGGGTTATGGTGGGGTTTGCAGTGGCAGTAGTTGGGAAATTGGTCGGTTGTCGGGTTGATGAAGGAAGGTAGTAAGGATTGAATCTAGTGATTGAAAACGGGGTGGTTATGGAAGCGTCAACATGGCCGGATGTGCCAACTCCCTGATCTGTTGTACCTCCTCCCTTAATGACTCCATTTCTTGATCCATTCGGGCGACATGCTCATTATTCCGGGTTTCATCCCCTCCCCCTGATCCTTCTGGGTGTCAGTTACCATAAGAGCATTTTTGACCAGGTTGTTTGTAGCTGTCATCTTCCCTTTGGACCATAGGTTGTACGGTGGCTCGGGCAATTTAAACATCAACACAAATCAAACTCTTCTTCAGGGGTAAATAAATAAAGTGATAAAGCAGGAAAACAAAACAAAAACAGAAGTTAGCTCAGGGAATGTATACATAATCACATAGAGCAGTCAATTCACATATTCAAACCAATGCGTTCCTAAAATATTCAAGGACCTCTCTTTGCTGGAGGTAGGCCTACATCGCAAGTTTTGGCAAATATCCAAATTTGACATATTTGGATCCGGAGCAAATTGGGTTTTTCATTGATGGAAAGTTTTTGATTGCATGTGGATTACAAATACTTCATTACTGTACAAAGAAAAGGGGTAGTTGCTAACGACTACAATGTGGTCCTTCCAGGGTCTACAAAGGATTCATGGTCTTATAAAGTTTCCCTTAGGGAATTTAAAGAGTACAAAATGGAAATCAACCAACAGCTTCCATAGTCATCCCTGGAGTTTCCTCCCAAACTCTCCTTCTCTAGATCTTCTTCGAATTCCTCCTCAACATCATAAAGATTATACTCTGGCTCCTCTTCCAGATCCTCTTCTTGTTCTTCCTCGGACTCAATCTGTATGTACTTCACTATCTGATTGTCATCATCAGGCAGCAAGAATATATAATCAACTAATCCCGAGGCTACCTGATGGTGCATGGTAGGGGTGCAAGATAGTGAGGTAGGATCTCATGGTATATTTTCAAAGCTGCTCTCGAGTCTTCCAACCTGGCTAACCCTTCCTGACCTTGCCTGGCCAGTTGATCTTATTCAGTAATCCACACAAATACTCGGGTGTGCACCATCAGTTTTGCCCCATACCCATCATGACCAAGTCACTCCACTCATCTTGCAGCCATCTTACCCTCGGAATTGGAACTTGCCCATTGTAGTCGTCCTCATATAAAGCCATTAAGTATCTAAGAGGTATGTATTGAACCAAGCTGAACCACCTCAGGAATCTCAGTAGTGCATATGGATGAATCCCTTCCAATCCCATCAACTCTATGAAATATTTCTCTGGACCTCTCACAATTGCTCTGCCACTTAGCCAAGAGTGCTTACAATTGATGAACTCTGCAGTCAGGTGGGTAAGAAATTCCCGCCATTCTTCTTGACCATGTGGTATGGCCCAGTGCATCATCATTTCTTTGTGACTACGGATCATGTGACTAGTGCCTACAAAGTAATTGATTGTCATCTCCCTTTGGAAGAAATGATCCATAGCCCATATTTGCAACAACAAGTTGCAGCCCTTAAAGAAATCATACCCCCTTGAACATGTTGACAGTGCCCTGAAAATCTTCGCTAACAACATCAGAACAAGTGTGACCCGTATATTCCCTCGGAATGTGGCCTAGTGTAAGGCCCCGTAAAGGTTCACCCAGAACTTGGGGTTTCATGATGCCAAGATAGACTTATGTGTTGATGATTGTAGAGATTCTTCACGGCGAGGTTGCTCATCGCGGTGTAGACTTTTTGGGTTGAACAGTGTATTGGAGAGTTGAAGAGTTTTTTTTTTTTTTGCAGAGAAGGGCATTTATGCGGTCCACTGTGCGACCGCAGAATCACTCTACGGGCCGCAGATCCGCCGTACAGTGAAGCAGAGAAATGGCTCATTTTTAGAGGTTGTTTTGCGGTCTATTATGCGGCCGCATAACCATTTTTCGGGTCGCACAATCCATCGCAGACCCAACATGAAGATTTCTGGAGGGGAGTTCTACGACACATTATGCGATCGTAGAACTGGTCTACCACAGACCTGACCCGAACAACCCAGTTCTTAACATCACTTCTGTGGCCCATTTTGCAGACCGCATATCAATTATGAGGTCCACTCTGTGACCGCACAGCTATGTTCGGAGGGTCCATTTTATGGTTTTTATAACCCGACCCTATTTCGATATATAGATATAAAGGGCCATTTTGAAGCAAAAATATGATATTTGAGAGTGAGAAAGTGCCATGGAGTGATAGGGAAAGCTCCTAAGCTAATTATTCACCAATTCTTGCTCAAAAGTTGGAATATTTACAAGGAGAACCTCACAAGTTCTTCATCCAAGAGGTGAGGTTCCACATCCTAGTCTCAATTTCGAATTTGGGGTAGAAGATGGTTAATGAGGTGTGTTATTCTTGGGTGTGAGAGTATATCTATGCATGAATATACAATCATGAGTTGTGGGAAGGTAGTTGAGCACAAAGGGGTAGACCTTGGGTTGCGGGGTGAAGGAAATCCACCATAGGAGAAGCTAGAAATCATAATGCCCACCTAGTGTTTGATAAAATGCTCAAATGAGCTGGAACCATGAATGCCTTCCTAATGTATGTTCAATTTTGTTATATTTCTAAATAGATCAAAGTGGCTAATATTTCCGAACGTTGTAGTAATTTAAGGAAGCTCAAGGCGAGGTATGTTGGCTAAACTTCTCTCTTAGAATTAAATCCCCCGATGTTCGTGTAAATTCCGAGTTGTTCATTTTAAACTTGCTATTCCGAATAAGCTTGGTGTTGAAAGGTACACACACACACACACACACACACACACACACACACACACACACATATATATATATATATATATATATATATATATATATTTGTTCAAAATGTGTTCCAAATATTCTTATATTATTATATTGCTGTTCAGGAGCGTGTTCAAAGCATGAGTCATGTATTAAACTGTTGTGACTTTAAGTCAAGTTCAAATGGAAGTTGTTATGCCAAATTGTGTAAGAAATCTCCATGTGCCTAACACCCTTATTTGCTCACATGTATATTTAAAGTCTTAATTTGAAAAGCCTTGTTGTTGATTATCCATGATGAAATTTGAAAGTGAAAGAAGAGAGCATGAAATATGATGTGCGGCCAACGTGCCAAAATTGATATTGCGTTATATCCATTGGTGCCAATGAAATGAATGATATATAAAAGATTATGAAATGAGTGGTAAATCCATTAAATAATAAATGCTTTGGGAGTATTGTTTAGTCTCCGAGGAAGGGTAGGTCAAAATAATCGAACCCGAAACTACACGTGCCGGTGTAGGAGCGATTGATGGGCAAATCCCCGTGTTAATGTGATGAGGTTGTTTTCCCTTATATGGGATGAGATTGATGTGTTGAGATGTTTCCCCTTAAATGGATGGTTCTATGTGCATGTGTATTGACTATCAGTAGTTGAACAAGGTTACAGTGAAGAACATATATCCATTACCACGCATTGATGAATTATTTGATCAGCTATAGGGTGACAGAGTGTTCTCCAAGATTGATTTGCGGTCAGGTTATCATCAACTATAGATTCAGGATCCATATATTCCGAAGACTACTTTTAGAACTACGAGTTACTCGTGATGTCATTTGGGCTAACCAATGCTCCAGCAGCATTCATGCACCTAATGAATAGTGTATTCCAACCCTATATTGATTCATTCATCATTGTGTTTATTGACGACATCTTGGTATACTCCCTCAGCCGGAAAGATCATGAGTAGCATTTGAGGATTGTGCTCCAGACCTTGACGGAAAAGAAGTTGTATGCAAAATTTTCAAAATGTGAATTCTGGCTTGATTCGGTAGCGTTTTTGGGTCATGTGGTGTCAAGTTAGGGGATCAAGGTAGATCCTAAGAAGATTGAAGTAGTGTAGAGCTGGACCAGAACTTCTTCAGCTACGCAGATCCGGAATTATCTTGGTTTGGCCGGGTAATACCGCCATTTCATAGAGGGTTTCTCATCTATTTTTGCACCGATGACCAGATTAACCCAAAAGGGTGCTCTTTCTAGATGGTCTAAGGAGTGTGAGGAGAGCTTTCAAAAGCTCAAGACTGCTTTGACTACAGCCCCAGTGTTGGTGTTGCATATGGGTTCGGGGTCTTACACTATGTACTGTGATGCGTCACATATTATCCTTGTTGCGGTGTTGATGCAAGATGGTAGGGTGATTACCTATCCGTCCAGACAGTTGAAGGTTCATGAGAAGAATTATCCTGTCCACGACTTGGAGTTAGCAACTATTGTTCATGCCTTGAAGATTTGGTGGCACTATTTTTACGGTGTCACCTGTGAGGTCTATACCGACCACTGGAGCCTACAACATCTGTTCAAACAGAAGGATCTTAACTTGCAGCAGTGGAGATGGTTAGAGTTTATTAAGGACTATGATATCACTATTCTATATCATCCCAGGAAGCCAATGTGGTGGCTGATGCCTTGAGTCGAAAGGCAGAGAGCTTGGATAGTTTAGCATATCTACTGGCAGCGGAGAGTCCATTAGCATTGGATGTTCAGGCATTGGCCAACCAGTTTGTTAGATTGGATGTTTTAGATCCCAGTCGGGTTCTAGCTTGCGTGGTTTCTCGGTCTTTTTTATATGATCGCATGAGAGAGCATTAATATGATGACCCCATTTGCTAGTCCTTAAGGACACGGTACAGTACGACGATGCCATGGAGGTTTCTATCGGAGATGATGGTGTGTTGCGAATGCAAGGCCGATTTTGTGTGCCCAATGTGGATGGGTTACGTGAGTTGATTCTTTAGAAGGCCCACATTTTGCGGTACTCTATTCATCCGAGTGCCGCTAAGATATATCAGGATTTGAGGAAGTACTATTGGTGGAGGATAATGAAGAAGGACATAGTGGAGTATGTATCTTGGTGCCTAAATTCTCAGAAGGTGAAGTATGCGCACTAGAGGCCAGGAGGTTTGCTTTAGAGACTTGAGATTCCAGAGTGGAAATGGGAGCGAGTTATCATGGACTTCGTTGTTGGGATCCCACGGACTCAGAAGAAATTTGACACTGTATGGGTGATTGTACATAGGTTGACCAAGTCGGCTCATTTCATTTTGGTGGTGACTACCTATTCTTCAGATCAACTGGCTCAGGTCTATATATGTGAGATAGTCTGACTTCATGGCGTGCCGGTATCCATCATCTCTGATTGGGGTACAAAGTTTATATCGCGCTTTTGGAGATCCGTACAGCATGAGTAGGAACACGGGTTGAGTTGAGTACAACATTCCACCCCCAGAAGTACGGACAATCTGAGTGCACCATTCAGATATTGGAGGATATGCTTCGTGTTTGTATTATGGAGTTCGGGGGTTCTCGAGATCAGTTCTTGCCGCTTGTGGAGTTTTCCTACAACAATAGCTACCAATCGATTATTCAGATGGCTCCTTATGAGGCCCTATATGGGAGATGGTGTCATTCCCCAGTTGGTTGGTTTGAGCTGGGAGATGCTAAGTTATAAAGAACAGATTTGGTTCGAGATACGTTGGAGAAGGTCAAGTTGATCCAGGATTGGTTTCGTACAACCCAATATAGACAGAAGAGTTATGCAGATTGGAAGGTTCGCAGTGTTGCATTCATGGTTGGAGAGCGGGTCTTACTTCGAGTTTCACCCATAAAGGGTGTGATGAGGTTCAGGAAGAATGACAAGTTGAGCCCTAGGTATATCGGGCCTTTTGAGATCCTTGAGAGAGTAGGAGAGGTGGCCTACAAGCTTGCATTGCCACGTAGTCTATCTGTAGTTTATTCGGTGTTCCATGTTTCTATGCTCCGTAAGTATCACGGTGATCCATCCCATATGTTTTATTTCAGCTCAATCCAATTGGACAGGGATTTCTCTTATGTTGAGGAGTCGGTGGCCATCTTGGACAGGCAGGTCCGAAAGTTGAGGTCAAAGAGCATTTCTTAAGTAAATGTTCAGTGGAGAGGTGAACCAGTCAGACGACTTGGCAGACCGATCATTATACGCGTAGCCATTATCCACATCTTTCCGTCACTTCAGGTATGTCTCTATACTCGTTCGAGGACGAACATTTGTTTTAATAGGGGGAGGTTGTAACGACCTGACCGGTTGTTTTGAGTATTTTAGCTCCGTTCCTCTATTATTGCCTCCTCTATATTATATTATGGTTATATGACTTGCCGGGGTGGTTGGTTTTGGTTGCAGGTGAGTTTCAGAGTGAAAAAGTTGGAAACTTAGGTTGAAAGAATTGATCGGAGTTTGACTTTTGTGTAAACAACTCCAGAATAGAGTTTTTACGGTCCCGATAGCTTCGAATGGCGATTCAGGACTTAGGAGCGCGTCCAGATATTGATTTGGAGGTCCGTAGGTCGTTTTGGCTTAAATTGACAAAAATTAGAAAGTTGAAAGTTTTGAAGGTTAAGAAGTTTGACCGGGAGTTGAATTATTGATATCAGGGTCAGATTCCAATTTTGAGAGTTGGAATAGGTCCGTTGTGTCATTTATGACTTGTGTGCACAATTTGAGGTCAATCGGAGTTGGTTTGGTATGAATCGGTGTTGGTTTTGGAAGTTCAATGTTCACGGTTTCAATAGGTTTGAATTGGGTTGCAATTTGTATAATCGATGTCGTTTGATGTGATTTTAGACCTCGAGTAGGTTCGTTATGTGTTTTGGAACTTGTTGTATATTCAGACAAGGTCTTGGGGGCCCCGGGTGCGAATCAGATTGAAATCAGACAATTTTTGGAATTGGTTGGTTGTTGAACCACTGTTGAGACTGGTGCAATCACACCTGTGCACTTTGGGACGCATGTGTGGCACTGCAGAAGCGGCCTTCGAGCCGTAGAAGTGAGGGTTGGGTTGGCAAGCTGCGACCGCATGTGCGGAAGGGGCATCGCAGAAATAGATTTGAGTGGGCTGGGTGTGACGCCCCTTGAAATTCCTATTAGTCCGAGGCCATAACGCACACTCACAAGTTGCTTACATGTCGTCTTGCCTTCAACAAGAGGTTAAGGACTGGAACAGCTTATATTATCATGATATTAAGTGTAGGAGGTGTATTGGATGTTGTTAGGGTCTAAGGAGATCCATAGAACTAAGCCAAGTTAGGAGCTATGCAATGGGCTAAAGTTTCAAATAAATCCGCACATGATCCGATTCCAAACTATACATACTTAGGTGGTTATATACCTATCAAATTAAAGACCTTTGAGTCTAGTTTCCAACGCATCAAACCGTTTGTGATTTGGATATGTATACAGAAAGTTATGGCCATTGTACCAGACCTATGCCATATGCGTGCCCAGATGCGCGACTGCGCACATAAGAGGGGTTTCTGCCTTGTATGCGTGGCCAGATGTACAGTCACTTGCCCAGGGGCGCGGCCACGCACATAGAATCCCTATAAATACCCCCAAGGTCGGGGAGAGAGAGGGGATAAGTCATTTCTTTGAGCTAGGGCTTGCTCTAACAAGGGGAATCCGTCCTATACTTCCCTCCCATGAACCAAGGTAATGTTTTTGAGTATTTTGAGTTGATTACTAGTCCTAAACACTTATATTAAAAAAGGATTAATATTGTAGATCCATATATTTCCATTCAAATCCCTAAATTGGTCAAGAACACTACAAGTTGGGATTCTTAAGAGTTTCACTATAAGAGGTAAGTCTACTATCTCTAACTAATCTATGGCGATGATTTATGTATGAAATATGTTTTATGACTTATGGGATGGTGATTGGAAGCCATAAGTGCCTGACCTAGGTTGTGTTGGTATTGTAGAGACTATAAAATGAATTAATAGATAAGATTTATGGGTTGGGAGTGAATTGTTGGGCATGCATGTGCTAATGGAAGTTGTGGATGGCCTAGAGACAATTGTGAGGTGAATCATTAATGTGGAAGGTTTTTGTTAGGTGAAGAAATTCCATTGAAGGATGTTGTAGAAACATATGCACATTAGATGTTTGATAAAAAGTCTAAATGATTTAAAGTACAGAAATCTTACTAATATTGATACAATTGTGTTGCACTGTTGCATCAATAGTATTATTAAGGGGCGAATTTTACTAATATTGATACAATTACTAATATTGATAC
Organism: Nicotiana tabacum; assembly: GCF_000715075.1. Classification (NCBI taxonomy): domain Eukaryota; kingdom Viridiplantae; phylum Streptophyta; class Magnoliopsida; order Solanales; family Solanaceae; genus Nicotiana; species Nicotiana tabacum. Next base: position 37,568,741 of record NC_134081.1, read on the forward strand.
AATTGTGTTGCACTGTTGTAGACTAAAGTTGTTTAGTGTGGTGGACAATCATAGTATTATTAAGGGGCGAATTTCAAGTATGAAGGCTAAACTCTTCTTCTAGTATCGGAATTCCCGTATTCTTACAAGACTCCATCGTGTGTAGTTCGAACTTGAAACACTATAGAGGTGGGATATTCAAGCTAGTACCCAAATTGAATAACGTGTCAGAACCCTCATATGTTAATGATTCTCTATTTTGACTTAAATATGTTATACCCCTTTTGGGAAGAAAGTTTTGTACGAAATCAATGTGATCAAATTCTTATTTCTTATATGATGAAATCTTATGGACTTATATTTGTTAAGGCCAAAGGTGCCAAAGGGTTTAATTTGAAAAGAAATCTTTTGTACAAACTATTATCATTTTGAGAATCCAAATTGTGGTATTGTGTTTACACCTCCACCCGCATACATTGGGGTGAGGCGACAATGCTGCTTTGTGTAGAGATTGTGGCATTGTGATTACACCTCCACCCGCATACATTGGCGTGAGGTGGCTGGCCCTCTTTGTTTAGAGATTGTGGTATTGTGATTATACTTCCACCCACATACATTGGGGTGGAGCGGCAGGACCTCTTTGTGTAGATATTGTGGCATTGCGATTACCCCTCCACCCGCATACATTGGGGTGAGGCAACAAGGACACTTTGTGTAGAGATTGTGGCATTGTTATTACACCTCCACCCGCATACATTGGGGTGAGGCAGCAGGGACGCTTTGTGTATAGATTGTGGCATTGTAATTACACCTCCACCCGCACACATTGGGGTGAGGCGGCAGGGCCACTTTGTATAAAGATTATGGTATTGTGGTAGAGGGTTTTATAGAGGATCCCGACTTGAAATTTATAAATGTTATTGAAATATTTAAATGAATTTGCTATGGTTTTAACGGCTATTTAAGCTCTTTTATTGCTTCCATGATTTGTCACATTCATGTTATACTTCAAATCTTTGAAAGTGGGTGTTTGGTTTTCATACTAGTGCTATTCGACATGTACTAACTTCCCTTTTGCTGGGGGCGCTGCATCTTTAATGGATGCAGGTGGTTCCACAGCATGTGTCATTGATCAGTGATAGCAGTGCACCCTCTTCGCAACTGACTTGGTAGGCCCCACTTCATCTCGGGGTCGTATATCTTTTGTTCCTTGTGTGTTATAGTTTGAGGTATAGCCGGGACCTTGTTGCCGGCACTATCATAGTACTCTTTTCTATCTAATAGAGGCTCCCTAGATATAGTGTGGGTTGTACGTGTCACGCCCCAAAATCGGGGAGCGCGACCGGCGCTCAATCGAGTTAACCCGGCCGAGCAAGCCTGTTAAATTTCCTTCTACCCAAACTCATCCATGAATAAGGATAATACATATTTTCGTCAATTAGACAATAAGGTGATCATGTCTACAATACCAATTCATTACCATTAGTTACTCCATTAATAAGTCTCAAAACATACACACACACCCCTTCATGGTTCAAAGTGGAACAAGTGATTTAATCACAACACAACTTGTTTAACATTCCCAACACCCATACACAACCCACACTTAGTCTACGGAGCCTCTAAAAATACCAAAGAGTACAATGATAGTGTCAACAACAAGGCTCCGGCTATACCTCAAAACACATACGAAGCAAAAGATGCACAACCCCAGAATGAGATGGGGCTCACCAAGTCAGCTGGGAAGAATGAGCAATGCTGTCACTGGTCACTATCCTCCGTTGTGGAACCACCTGCATCCATTAAAGATGCAGCGCCCCCGGCAAAAGGGACGTTAGTACATGTCGAATAGTACTAGTATGAAAACCAAACACCAATTTAAGAACTCAAAAATATAGTATGAATATGATGAATCAAGGCGACAATAGAATAACATAGATAGCAGTTTAAACCAAAGCAAGATTATCAAGAGCTATCATTAACATTTATAGAACTTAAGATGAGAACCTCTGTAACCATTTTCACACAAAGAGGCTCTGCCGCCTCACCCCAATGTATGCAGGTGGAGGTGTAAGCATAATACCAAAACTCTACTCAAGCGGCCCTGCCGCCTCACCCCAATGTATGCGGGTGGAGGTGTAAACACAATACCCATTTCACACAAAGTGGCCCTGCCGCCTCACCCTAATATATACGGGTGGAAATGCATCAATGATACCAATACCTACACAAAGCGGCCATGTTGCCTCACCCCAATATATATATATATGTGGTGGTGGTGCAACAACAATACCAAAACCATACACAAAGCGTCATTGCCACCTCACACAAATGTATGCGGGTGGAGGTGTAATCTCAATCACAATCTCTTCACAATTTAGCATAATAATTTCCATATAAATCACGACTTGGAATCATAAGATGTAGATACAAAATCTAGAGTTTGGAACACATCCTCAATTTATAATACAATATGATAAGACCATTTGAAATACGAATTGAACATATTACTTTGTCACAAAACGCATTCGGAACACAAATTGAGATCTCTAATGATTTCCTTGAAATGAGTTATAACCGTAGGTTAATACTTCCCATTTGCTACCCCAAAAGTTTCATCCAGGGGACATACCTGATGAATTTCTTATAGAACCTTTTGATTCAAATGGAGAATATATGTTCACTAGTGCATGTACCACATCATAATATTTACCTACATGGCATCGAATCTAATGTGAAGCAGCCTAGTGTTGAGATATTCCTTGAGCCACTCTCCCTCTCTCCTATGTATGTGACTCACACGGTTTGGATAGTTACTTTACTCCCCTTATGAACATTATCATAAACCCTTTTCACTGTCCAGTAACATAAGTGCATATCTCATCACCTATCATATGTGTACATGTCAATTGAAAGGGTCACTTGTCCACATAAAGTTCCTATGAAACTTGGGATCCTCACAAATTCGTCGTAGGAATATCTATTATTTGCCCATCTCAGTCTAACTTTCATGTCTACCTAGATCATACCTCAGTGATTAACTCACCTTGTTCCTAGTATTGTAGCAGCTGATGGCTTGGTCGGGGTACTACAACTTGAGAGTTGTTATAGCAGAATCATGTCTAGTTCATAACGAGTATTCATTCTGACTTTACACCTCTACAACGTATTCTGGTTGTATTCCTTAGTTAGTAAATTCATTATGCTCGTTTCCTGACACTTGTTGGATAACCATGAGAGATCGCGTCCTTCTATATGTCGCTGTAACACTTCCTTTATCATAATGGTCCTTAATAGGCTCTCCATCAAGACCGTATGCACCTTTGGGGTTATCATAGCATCATGTCTGCTTCTCATGTTTTTCCTATCTTTCATTAGCATCTGGGTACTTTTCAAATCAAAAAATCCATGACGAATTTGTTATGAACATTCGCAAACCTTTCATGATTTGTCTAAAGTGCCTCCCTGGTTCCGTTATCTTTAAACACTCGGCTTCTAGAATCATTTGCTATGCAATTGTCATGTGCGGGGTGTTTACTATCCTTAATATTCCACATCCTTGGGTGGATAGAAGTATTATTTGCCTCTATCCACGGAGCATCATATTATCCATTAGAACCTCTCTAACCAATGCATGATTTCATCCCAACATTAGGGTGTCCTAACTAAATAGTCTCACTCGTGTATGGTTGAACATAAGTGGCCTTACCGCGACCATTCCCTCCCCATTTCAGGTAGATGTTTCAGATTTTGGCACATATCATGAATATATTAATTTGAAGGAAAAGTCTATCATGTCTCTAGTCCTCTCATATAGGATCAAATATCCGGAAGGGTTAAGTTGCCAGAGTAATAACCTCACAAATGCTCAATCACTTTTTCAACCTCATGGGCTTGGGGCGTAGATTCTTTGTGTCAATTACTGTTAATAGCGTAATGCAACTTCATGTATTTTTAAAACCTCTACCACATTCATGGTGCAAGAATCTTCTCATTTCGAGTTAAACTGATTTTACCTACACTCAAGGAGACAATTGATGTCACGTACTTGGGTATTTCTCCTTAAGGCTTACTATTGTCAAGCAAGGCACATATGGAATAAAATAATTGTTACTGTCCCTTTCATAACTCATAGTCATCCAAGGATAATGATACTAACGTCTTTATCCTCCCGATCATGCCTCCCATGTATCTCATGTCTAAAATGACCAGCTCGAAATACACACCTAAATTATGCTCGCTAATAAAATATAGTATAGTATAATATTGCATCCACATGGATTGGATTTAAACAATATTCTCGTAGTTTCTAGCTTGGTTGCTATTCAACATGATAAACAATTGAGATTTATATGATTTCTAACTAAAATTAACTAAGAATCTAAAGCTATTGACTAATGACAATTGCAACAAGGAACAAGCAAAGAAGGTTATCAATGGGAGAATATAGGGTTTTGATAGGATAGGTGCAAGATAATTGTTTGGGATCTAACACTAGATAATTCACTTCTAATGTTCAAGTGAGTCTCTCGAATTCACTCAATTATTAGTTCAAACGTTCAACAAAAATCCCTCTCTCGATTAAGTTTTAACCTCATAAGCTGAACCAATTTAAGCACGTGAAGATATGCAAGAATGTGTAGTGGATTGGTCTTTAGGAAAACCTCTATCGATTATTCTCCTAACTAGGTTTAATCAATGATTCCACTAGCCTATTTCGATTACTTAGAAGAATTAATGAAATCAACCAACAATATAATGCAAAGATATCACAAGTTATGCCTCTCTCGATTATACGAACAAATGAATATAGATGCAACAGTTAAATCATCCAAAAATGCTTCAATACATAAAACTAGAGTTATAATCTACAAACAATCATCAATACACCAAATCCATCAAACCCTAAAGGGAACTACTCCATAGATATGGAGCAATTCATCACAAATAAAATTAAAGTATAGGAAAACATAAATTCGATCCAAACTCGGGTCTTGAGTGAGGAAGGAATGATAAAATCCTTGTGCTTTTCCTCCTACAACTCCTCCTTAGCTTCCTTAGGTCTAAAGTATGTCAAAAGTCCAGAAAATAACGTTGTTCAATGTATTTATACCAAGTAGGGTCGGGCCCAGATGAAATCACTTTTTCCTAGCCAGAATAGGAAAATAACTCTGTAAAAATTGCACAGGCGTGCCGCATGGGGTAACGTGCTATGCGGGGAATTAGTGGGGAAATCCAGAGTGCTAAGTTCTGACAGATAACAGTGAATTGCTCAACCGCGATGCCCAACGCACTGCGGCAGTAAGGATTTCTCAAAGTACAGATCAAATCTTAATTTTTGACGTCCAGACTTGGTCCTCAACCCCCGAGCATGATCCAGGCTTAATCCCTTGGGCTTTTACTCAGACTTCAAAGATCCAGATAGCTTAAATTATCTCCACAACATCTACATCACTCCTACAAGGCATAAAACACACACTAAGTGCAAAACACTATCAATTAAAGCTCAAACACAAGTAAAGTGTAGTGAATTAGAGTGTAATAAGAGACTAAAATATGTAATTATAGCCTACCATCATAAAACAACTCACTTCTTTTACATCTTAGGATCATGTACATGGTTCCCACATTATCAATGTGTACTAGTTAACTCTATGCCTCATTTGTCGAATGAATAATGTCATCACAACGATTAACCATGTCAGCGCTATTGGTAGTAACCTTCATATCTCTTAGGATATAACCTCCTGAAATGCCCCTGCTCAGCACATTGATGGATTCTTGAATAATTCCAGCTCAAACTCGAACCTCGTTGTTCCTATTTGTAATAGATCTCTAGAGAGTTGTAGTTTCAAACATCTCAAAGAAGAAGCATCATTCCCTGATCAAACATATTGGGTAGGAATTCTATGGTCATATTCATTCTAGCACATCATAGAATAATTGTTGAAGGTCGCCAAGAGTTTAATTTGGATGTTTGACGTATAGATTTAGAGTTGAAGAAAGTGAACAAGTTATTTTTAATATTTTCTCCATGAATATATTATGTTAATTGTTAATAAAGGTAAAGTAGGTGTAGTTCACATTGGGCCTTATGTAATCTTGAATGAAATAGGCTAACCTATGGGTATGATGTTTCCCCATCATTGTTCTCCATGCACCTGGTATTTCATGTGTTTGCGGCAAAGAAGGTAGTTGGAAATCTTTTGTATGTCGTTCCGGTGGTAGCTATTGAAGGTGAAGTTAATGGGTAATTAGCTTATGAGGGATACCTAATTGTCATCCTTGTTAGATAAGTTCGGAAGTTGGGATTGCCTCCGTCAAAGTGCTATGGCAAAGTTTGTGACTCGAAGAGGTAAAAGATCGAGGATGTAGTGGAATTCTCACTTGTTTGTATAGCCAAATGGTTGTGATTCGAAAGGTACTTTCTATGTGTTATAATTTAAATATGTACAGTTCATGTCCAAATACCATTTTTGATAATGTAATGCTTGTAATGTCGAGACATGTTTTATTAATATATATATATATATATATATATATATATATATATATATATATATATATATATATATATAATTGTGATGCTTTATTGAGTTGTGGATGTATTGTTAGGAGTGGTTTTGGTACTTCTCTGACAGGTGGATAGGCTCAATTATAGGGAAAACTCTGCCGAAATGTCTGAAAAAGTTGGGAGCTTGAGATGTGTAAAAGAATGTACAAGTTATGTTAGCTATTTTGGGCGGACTCTACTCCTTATTCGAGGACGAATGATCCTAAGTGGGGTAGGATGTGAGGCCCCTTGAATTTCCTATTAGTCCGAGGCCGTAAAGCACACTCACAAATTGCTTAAGTGTCGCCCTTCCTTCCACAAGAATTTAATGACTGGAACAACTTATATGATCATGATATTAAGTGTAGGAGGTGTATTGTATTTTGTTAGGGTCTAAGGAGATCCCTAGAACTAAGCCAAGTTGGGAGCTATGCAATGGGCTAAAGTTTCAAATAAATCCGCACAAGATCACACTTCAAACACATTCAGCTACCAAACTATCAATACTTAGGTGGTGGTATACCTATAAAATGAAATCCCTTTGAGTCTAGTTTCCTACGCATCAAACCGTTTGTGATTTAGATATGTATATAGAAAGTTATGGCCATTTTACCAGACCTATGCCATATGAGAGCACTATAAATACCCCCAAGGTCGGGGAGAGAGAGGGGCTAAGTCATTTCTTTGAGCCAGGGCTTGCTCTAACAAGGGGAATCCGTCCTATACTTCCCTCCCATGAACCAATGTAGTGTTTTTGGAGTAATCTGAGCAGATTAATACTCCTAAAGACTTATATTAACAAGGATTAATCTTGAAGATCTATAGATTTCCATTCAAATCCCCAAATTTTGTCGAGAATTCTACAAGTTGGGATTCTCAAGATTTTCACTATAAGAGGTATGTCTACCATCGCTAAATAATATATGGTGATGACTTATATATGAAATATGTGTTATGACTTATGGGATGGTGATTGGAAGTCATAAGTGCCTGACCTAGGTTGTGTTGGTATTGTAGAGATTGTAAAATGAATTAATTGATAAGATTTTTGGGTTGGGAGTGAATTGTTAGGTTTGCATGTGCTAATGGAAGTTGTGGATGGCCTAGAGATGATTGTGAGGTGAATCATTGGTGTGGAAGGTGGTTGTTAGGTGAATAAATTCCATTGATGGAGGTTGTAGAAAGATATGCATATTAGATGTTTGATGAAAAGTCTAAATGACTTAAATATAGAAATCTTACTAATATTGGTACAATTGTGTTGCATTTTTGTAGACTGAAGTTGTTTAGTGTGGTGGACCATCGTAGTATTATTAAGTGACGAATTTCAGGTGTGAAGGCTAAACTCTTCTTCTAGTGTCGGAATTCCCATATTCTTACAAGACTCCATCGTGTGTAGTTCGAACTTGAAACACTATAGAGGTGGGATATTCAAGCTAGTAAATTGATTCCCAAATTGAATAACGTGTTAGAACCCTCATGTTATACCCCTTTTGGGAAGAAAGTTTTGTACGAAATCAATGTGATCAAATTCTTATTTCTCATATGATAAAATCTTATGAACTCATATTTGTTAAGGCCAAAGGTTCCAAAGGGTTTAATTTGAAAAGAAATCTTTTGTACAAACTATTATCGTTTTGAGAATCCAAATTATGGTATTGTGATTACACCTCCACCCACATAAATTGGGGTGAGGCCGCTTTGTGTAGAGATTGTGGTATTGCGATTACACCTCCTCCCGCATACATTGGGGTGAGGCGGCATGGCCACTTTGTGTAGAGATTGTGGTATTGCGATTATACCGCCACCCGCATACATTGGGGTGAGGCGGCATGGCCGCTTTGTGTAGAGATTGTGGTATTGCGATTACATCTCCACCCGCATATATTGGGGTGAGGCGGCATGGCTGCTTTGTGTAGATATTGTGGCATTGTGATTACACCTCTACTCGTATACATTGGGTTGAGGCGGCAAGGCCGCTTTGTGTAGAGATTGTGGTATTGCGATTACACCTTCACCCGCATACATTGGGGTGAGGCGGTAGGGCTTCTCTGTGTAGAGATTGTGGCATTGTGATTATACCTCCACCCGCACATATTGGGGTGAGGCGGCAGGTCAGGTTTGTCTAGAGATTATGATATTGTAGTAGAGTTTGTTATAGAGGATCACCAACTTGAAATTTATAAATGTCATTGAAAGATTTAAATGAATTTGCTATGGTTTTAACAATCATTTAAGATCTTTTATTGCTTCCATGATTCGTCACATTCATTTTGTACTTCAAATCCTTGAAAGGGGGTATTTGGTTTTCATACTAGTACTGTTCGATATGTACTAACGTCTCTTTTGCCGTGGGCGCTTGTAACACCCTAGAAAATTTTCAAGTACTTAAGTGTAAAGCCCGGTAATATTTGCAAAAGAAAATAATGTTTTGAGGTGCCGAATTGGGCTTACGTGTTTGAGGATTGTATATATTCTTTGCGGCGAGCGGACTTTTTGGGTTGAACGATGCACTAGAAAGTAAAGGAAAATGTTTGGCAGTGAAATGCATTTCTCCGGTCCATTATGCGACCGTAGAATCACTCTGCTGACCGCATAATGGCCGCAGAGTGAGGCAGTTAATTGGGCCAATTTGGATGTCAATTTCGCGATCACTATGCGACCGCAGAACGGTTCTGCGGTGCATTATGCGACCGTAGAATAGGTCTGCGAGCCGCATAGTGACCGCAGACCGGGTCAGTTCATTTCCAGTTTGGCATCCCAATTTCATGGTCATTTCGCGGACTGTATAACCATTATGCGATCACATATGCGACCGCAGAACCTGTTCTGGAGCTTCATTTTTGGGTTTTTAAAACCCAATCCTACTTCGTTAAATACATGTTTTGGGCCATTTTTGAACAAAAATCTGACATTTTAGAGTGAGAGAGAATGCCCTAGAGTGAGAAGGTGTTCCTAAATAATTGATTCTTCAATTCTTGATCAAATCTTGGAAGATTAACAAGGAAAACCCACAAGGTCTTCATCCTAAAGGTGAGATTCTACACCCTAACCCTCAATTTCGAATTTGTCTAGAAATGGGTAATTAGCAAGATAATTTTTAGGCATGAGAGTTGTTTATTTTACATACATGTGTTATCAAAGGGTGTAGGAAGATTGTTGAGCTAAAAATGGTAAAGATTGGGTTGTGGGATGATGGAATCCTCCATAAAGGACCTTGAAACGTTAATGCACACCTAGTGTTTGATAAAATTCTCAAATGTGCTAGAACCATGAGCATCTTCCTAATTTTGATTCAATTTGTTATATTTCTACAACAGATTGAAGTTGCTAAGAATTTTGGAAGATTTTAGAGTTTAAGGAAGCTCAATTGAGGTATGTTGGCTAAACGCTTCTCTTAGAATTGGATCCCACGATATTCAGGTGAATTATGTAAGTTTCGAGTGGTTCATTATAAAATTGGCTATTCCGAGTAAGATTGGGTTGAAAGATATATGTTCAACAAGTATTCCAAATGCTTTATTTATGTTATGTTATCAATTGAGGATGTGTTAAAAATATGGGCTGTGCATTAGAAATGTTCGACTTCAAGTTAAATCCAAACGAAGGCTATTATGCCAAATTTTGTGAAGAATCTCTATGTGCCTTGGACTCTTAATTGCTCACATGTCTACTACATGCCTTGATTTGAATTTGTAATGACCCGGATGGTTGTTTTGAGAATTTGAACCCCGATCCCCTAATATCTGCTTTCCCCATATTTGTTTCTGCTTTTGGAATTTTCCGGAGTGTTTGGTTATGGAATTCGGGGAGTTTTGGGACACTTAGTCCCTAGTTGTGAGTTTAAGCCTTAAAGTGTGAAGACGGATCCGGAATGAAATTACGTCGACTCTGTTAGCTCCGTTGAGTGATTTTGGGGTTAGGAGCGCGTCCGGAATGTGTTTTGGAGGTCTGTAGTAGATTTAAGCTTGAATTGGCGAAAGTTAGTTTTTCGGCAATTTCGGCCGATAGTGGAAATTTTGATATCGAGCTCGGAATGGAATTCTGAAAGTGGTTTAGGTTTGTAATGTCATTTGGGACCTGTGTGTAAAATTTGAGGTCATTCGGACTAGATTTGATATGGTTCGACATCGTTTGTAGAATTTGGAAAATTTTAAATTCTTAGGCTTGAATCCGTGCTTAATTTATGATTTGGTGTTGTTCGACGTGGTTTGAAGGATCGACTAAGTTCATATGGTGTTTTAGGTTTGGCTGGTATATTTGGTTGAGGTCCCGGGGGCCTCGGGTATGTTTCGGATACTTAACAAAATGAATTTGGACTTAGGAAAGATTTGGTGGTTCTGCTGTAATCGCACCTGCGCAAGGCTGCCCGCAGGTGCGAGCCCGCCTGTGCGAGAAAATCCGCGCAGAAGCAGAGTTGGGTGGATTGGTCAGGGTCGGAGGGGATTTTCGCAGGCGCGCACGCGTAGGTGCGGCCCATTCATCGCAGGTCCGAAGGAAGAGGGGGGCAAGTGAATTGCGCAGATGCGCACTTTTTCTGCACAAGCGCACCCGCAGGTGCAGAAATACCTGGGCAGTGGTTAAAACCGAAGGGTTTCGCAATTTTTGTCATTTTTGACTTTGCAAACTCGGTTTAGGGCGATTAGTGAGAGCATTTTCGAGGCATTTCTTGAGGTAAGTCCCTTGTGCTTATTTTTGATCAATAATCTTGCCTTGCCATGTATTTTCCCACCTAGTTAGTGTGTATTTAAGGTGGAAGTTGGAGGCTAGGGATTTGGAAGTTTGATTTGTGGATTTGGAGGACCATTTGGTGTAGGATTTTAGTAAATTTTATATGGTTAGACTCATGAGTGAATGGGTGTTCAAAATTTGTAATTTTTACCCGGTTCTAAGATGTGGGCCCAGGGAGACGTTTTGGGCATTTTTCCTAATTTCACGCTTTAGCTTCGAATTAATTAGCTAAATTAGTTACTTGTAGTTATATTTACATTATGCAATTTATTTGAATATATTCGGGCCATTTGGAGTCGGATACTCGTGGCAAGAACGTGTTATCGAGGAGATTTGAGCGGTTTGAGGTAAGTGGCTTGTCTAACTTTTCTTTGTAATTCCTGCATACTTGTAATAGTATTTTTATATAATGTATGTTTTATCTAAAGAAAATAGAAAAAAAAAAGCTTTTTCATATTTGGGGTACTTGTTTGTAGAACATGAAGAGTCTTACTGATAATTGCCGCAGGAATTTGAGAGATTGTTTACCCTTAAAATTGGATAACAATTAAACTTATAATATGGTTCTAAGGACACATGATTTCACGTAATACCAATTGATAAATATGAAAATTAATAACGGAAATGAGCTATAAAGTAAAGCAAATCAGTGTTAAAACGGAATTCAACCCTCGAGCTAGGGTGCCCTCGAACTGATTGATACCAAAGCAATGAAAAATAAAGCAAGATGATGAACAAGAGAGTATAAGTTAAAGAGAGAGCGTTATATTGGCTTTTTTATGCGAGAACAACGTGTCTTACAAATGGTTAATACTCCTCTTTATATAGTAGAGGAGTTCTACTTATGGTATAACTCTAATTACAGAAGGAAATCCCATGATTAGCTAATTAATCGTTTCTGATTTGATCCGTTCCGATATTTACACCATGATCCTCGACCAGTCACCGAGATTTACGCTGTGATCCTCGACCAGTCACATATATCTTGCCTTTCTGTTATTGTGCTATCTTCGATCTTGCTCGATGTCTATCTCGTTTGGCTTTGATCGCTACTAGCCTCGATCTCGATAGGTACCTCGGTTCTGAACTCGGTACATAGTCCTCGTGATTTAGTCTATTCCATTATGAGGCCGTCCTTCGATACGATCTCCCGGTCTCGGTCAAATAGTAAAATCGGGTGGGGCCAGTTTTAACCGTATACAGATAGTCCCCTCGTTCTTTTGAAGTGTAATGACAAGAAACGAATTCAGCCTTCAATTTTTCTACCTCGACTTATCATGACGTTATCCTCCTGACGTAAGCGACGGAAGTGACCGAAACGTCCCGTCTGTACAGTTATCAAGGCATTAAATGTGTGTCAGTCGATGGTCGGCCACCGCCAATTTTGAACCCGTCATTGTGAAATCTATAAATAGCTCCTCTCTTCACTATTTCGAACTTTTACTTTCAAATTTCCAATATCCAAAGCTTTTTACATCTTCTTAGAACACCAAATCTTATTATCTCTATCTATTTTTAACTTCAAATCCATATGGCAAAAACGTCAAAAGTTGTTCCTCAAAAGGAAAACGCTTCTTCATCACGGCTGGCGGGTAGCAAAACACTGGTGGAGCCGCGCCCTGAGGAGTGTGTTCCCGGGGGGTGCGTCCTCACTTCCGACTTTAAAACTGATAAAGCCTCGTCGATTCCTGGTCGATGCGAGCCAGTGTCGACGTATATATGCTCAATAACCGAGGGATACCTTAAGCAGGTAAAGAAAGACTGCAACTGGGAGGGCAAATAGATGGTGATCCCGACCCCCAAAGAGGACATCACCACCCATGTGGAAGGGTTTCTAAGTGTTTACACTTACCCTTTCACGCTGGGCCCCCTCGACCATGTCGTCGTTAAATTTTGCCGTCAATACCAAATAACCCTAGGCCAAGGCTATCCTTCCTTTGGCGAATTGTTATTCTGCTCCTATTCTTCGTGAGCAAAGACGAGGGGATGCCTTTCACCCTCGACCACCTCATCAGGTTGTACAGCCCCCACCTCTATCGAGGCAGGTTAATAAAACTCCAGTGCCGGGCTACCAAAGTGTTGTTCTCGAGCATAGATAAGGGCAAGGAACGAGGCTAGATGGGCCAGTTCGTTCGAGTGAGGACTTTCGACCTAATCGCGGCCGAGAAGATGCTATTTTCCAAGAAATGGAATATGAAGCGTAAGTACAATCCCACTGTTAGCTCCTATTTATTGCTTTGCTCCTTTGCTTCTTCTCATCAATATCCTTTTCCGTGATATAGCGGTCGCTTGGATGCCTGGTGCAATTCCTAACCTCAAGAACTGGGTTCAGGACCTGGCCTTGACCTCTACGTATGCCGAGCGCTCATGGCGCAATTTATCAAAGGGCCAATGGGAGGCCAAAACTCATGGTAAGCCCCTTTTCCACGTCTTTGATGGTTTTGTTAAAGCATTTCTTACTTAATTTCCTTCCATACATGCCTTGGCAAAGATGCTGTCATGAGGCCTTTATCTGGTGAGGAGGAGACTTCGATCCCGACATCGAAACCGGTGAAGGACAAAAAGAGAAAAAAGATCTCAACCTCCGAGGATCCAGAACCTAAGAAGAAGGTGGCTCGTAAGCCGAGGAAAAATATCATTCTCCTGACCGAAGACTCTGTTCGGCGTCTAAGGGATGAAGACGAAGAAGAGGAAGAAGAAGTCTTCGGGCTGGTGGCCCGAATGGGAGTGAGCACCGAGGCCCCAAAAGCCACTAAATCGGTAAAGACTGCAGAGACTCCGTCTCGAGATGAGGGGGTCTCGGGAAGAGACTTGGGCGAAGTCCCCGAGTCATCGAGGATTGAAGATGCCTCCCACCATAATGAGCCAATGGTGGGCACGGCTGTAGGGGCTGGTCTCGAGGCCCCTTGAGATGTAGAGAACGCCCCAAGTGATCCACTTGGGGCAATAGAAATTGGAGGCTCCCCGTTGCTCCCCTTGTTTTCCGAGGAGATGATTCAAGAGGCTCGGGCCTTGAAGACCCTCTCCATCGGAGGAGCCCACGGAAGGTAGGATCCCTTCTGTGATTACTTTATTGGGGTCGAAGATGCTACCCGCCTGAGCGACTTGGAGGTCTAGAGGAAGGACTCGGGCGAGGCATCGAGCCTTTTCAATGAATCGCAGCAAGCTCTGAATCGGGTAAGCCTTAACTCCCCTTGTTGGTATTACCCTTGTGTTCATTTTTCTCTTCCTGTCTAACTTCTCTTCTTCTTTTTGTGTAGGCCTCAGCACTTCATCGGGAAGCATTTTCTCGGTCTCGAGCTGAGCTGAGTCGGTATGAGGCCGACCTCCGAAGGCTCAAGGAGGAGAGAAATGCCCTTAGACTTCTCTGTGGGCAAAAAGAAGAAGAGACCAAGGACCTCTGAGCCGAGTTAGCCAAGGCTCACCAAGATCAGACCGACCTGATCGAGCAGGTAATGAAAATCTTAAAAGCTCATGGGCTCGATTCGGGAATGGTGGCTAACATTTCAATCTCACAGCTGCAACAGAAGGTCGAGAGGATCGAGCAGCTCCGTGAGGAGGTCAACAAGATGAAGGCGGAGACCTTGGGGTGGAAAGAAGGTATGGACCGCTTTGCTGTAGATAAAAAGACTGCTTTATCCCAATTGTCATCGGCCGAAAGTCAGCTTCGAGGCATGAAGGAGAAAAGCTCAATTCATGCAAAGAAAATAGAGGAGCTCGCAAAGGCCAAGTCTGAAGCCGAAAAAGCAAAGGCCGAGGCAAAGGCGATCATGGCCATCTATTGGGCCGATGCTGAAGCCGCTCAAGACCAAGCGAGAGAGGCAGCCGAGACCGCTCAAACTTGAGCACATTGGATTACTGAACTCGCCAAATTCCAACCTTGGAGGGAAACCCTCGAGGAGATCAACGCTCGAGGTTTCGATCTTACTGACAATATAATAAAGTCTAGAGAGCATGAAGCTGATGCTAAAGCGTTGGCCTCCTACGATGATGATGATGACGCTGAGAGCAAGAGCGGGTCCGAGAGCGGGGATGACCTCGATGGAGAAGAAATTGCCCCCGGAGAAAATTAGGAACCTTAGGATTTTTCACTTTTGATCTTTTGTGTAGGATACTGATCGGACCTTATAAATATTCTTATATATATAAAGATTGCTTTCCTTTCCGACTTGTCTTTATTTCATTTTCTGCCTTGTGAAAATTTTGTTTCATTCATGCCTTATAAAAATTTTGTACATAAGTTCGAGGTTTAGGCAATTTGATCGAAGTCGGACTAGTGTAGTTTTTATAATCGAGTGAGTATTTGCTCGAACTCGGAGTAGGGTGACCCTTAGGTTTTAATTGAGTGAGAATGATTTCTCAAACTCAAAAATAAGATGGCCCTTTAGGCTCTTGAATTAGGCCGATACGGCCATAGTAAAAAGAATGGCTTTCTCCCCCTTTACAGCTTGAAAGTTTAATGTTTGATTATATAAAATCTATTGTGCCTTAGCAATAAATAAGGGATTTGCTCGAGAGTTTGAACGATTCTGTACCCATTAGGGTTTTCAAGGGTCGATATTATCAAGACCCTTTGTTTCGTAATGCCTTAGCATGAAATAAAGAATTCGTTCGAGAGTTTGAACGACTATTAGGGTTTTCGATGGTCGATATTATCGAGACCCTTAGTAATTCAGCCGAGGGTAGCCTTTTTAACCGATTTATGAAAATATTTGAAGGCCTGTTTTATAATAGAAATTGGATGTATCCGAACCGTGTTAATTTAGCCGTATCCTTTATCTTGGGACTCGCCTTTTGGGCTTGTTCCCCTGTTATACTCCGAACTTGTTCGAAGTATCAGTCCTCGTGTGGGGTGGTCGTGGCTTATAAAATCGAGGGTTGCCTTTTTAAGGCCATACGATCAAGAGGTTTTAATAGTTCGATCACGTCGATTTTTCTGATGGTGGTCCCCGAGTGCGGGGTCAATTGTTCGAACTTTAGTTGTGACCGGCCCTTAAGCTAGTTTCCACAATAGATCGCAAGCACGACATTGTAAAGTAAAACTTTCTCTAAGGCTTCAACTATCTGGTAAGGAAAAATACTTTTTTCAATACATTAACAAGCGTACATGTTTCCCATTAGGGCTCGAGTAATATATATGGGCATGGTTCGTTCGACCATTTGACCCTTACAAAATTTACCTATCGAGACCCTGTCGGCACAAAGCATTTTCCTTGTAACTATCCATAGGCGATGCCCCCTAGTATTCGAGGTTGATTGTAAAGGAGCCTCGATATTGTTGAATTGCTCTAAGTTACCACGAACAATGGTTTCCTCGTTAAAAACCTCGCCGGAAAAAAACATTTGGGACAAAAACCGGTCTAAGGTAAAAAGAGTGCAACGCATGCTTTCAAACCTAAGGACTTTGTGTTTGAAGAAACCTTTGATGTCTTCGATTAAACACCTGCAAATGGTTAGTATAAAATATAAACGAAAGTTGAGAAGGTCGTACCTCAGCAGTAATATCGTTTGAGGAGTGATTGTAAGACCCCGGAAAATTTCAAAGTACTTAAGTGTAAAGCCCGATAAAAATTGCAAAGAAAATAATGTTTCATGGTGCTGGACTAGGCTTACGTGTTTCATGGTGCCGGACTAGAATTACTCATTTCAAAGTACTCAGACTTTTTGGGTTGAACAATACATCGGAAAGTAAAAAGTTTTTGGCGAAAAGTGCATTTTTGCGGTCCATTATGCGATCGCAGAATCACTCTGCGGACCGCCTAATGGCCGCAGAGTGAGGCAGTTAATTGGTCCAGTTAGAAGCAATTATGCGGTTGACTATGCGACAGCAAAACTGTTATGCGGTGCATTATGTGACCGCATAACAGTTATGCACATAGTGACCGCAGACACAGACATATTTTTGGTCATTTTGGACACCAATTATGCGACTGATATGCGGTCCGCAAAACCATTATGCGGTCGCATATGCAACCGCAGAACCTGTTCTGGAGCTTCATTTTTGGGTTTTGAAAACCCGATCCTACTTCGTTAAACACACGTTTTGGGTCATTTTTGAGCTATAATCTGATATTTTAGAGTGAGAGAGAGTGCCCTAGAGTGAGAAGGTGTTCTTCAAACCCTACATCAGCACCAGTTATATGCAAAGTTTTCAAAGTGTGAATTTTGGCTTTAAATAGTCATATTCTTGGGTCATGTAGTTTCTAGTGAGGGAACTAAGGTTGATCCTCAGAAAATTTCAGCTGTGAAGAATTGGTCGAGGCCTACAACTCCAACAGAGATTCGTAGTTTCTTAGGCTTAGCTGGATATTACAGAAAGTTTGTGGAGGGGTTTTCTACTCTTGCCTCTCCATTGACTAAATTGACGCATAAGGCAATTAAGTTCCAGTGGTCAGATGCTTGTGAAAAGAGTTTCCAAGAATTGAAAGCAAGATTGACTACGGCACCGGTGTTGACTCTACCAGAGGGTATAGATGGATTTGTGGTATATAGTGATGCTTCAAGAATCGGGCTTGGATGTGTATTAATGCAACATGGAAAGGTGATAGCTTGTGCTTCTAGGCAACTAAAGAATTATGAAAAGAACTATCCATCACATGATTTAGAACTTCTGGCGGTGGTATTTGCATTGAAAATTTGGTGTCATTATTTATATGGGGTCCATGTGGATATATTCACGGACCATAAAAGCCTTCAATATATTTTCAAATAGAAGGAATTGAGTTTGAGGCAGAGAAGATGGCTTGAATTACTCAAGGATTATGACATTGATAATTTATACCATCCGGGGAAGGCTAATGTTGTGGTGGATGCTCTTAGCCGAAAATCTATGGGTAGCTTAACACACTTGGAGGCATATCAAAGGCCATTGGCCAAAGAAGTTCACCGATTGGCTAGTTTGGGAGTTCGTCTTGCAGACTCTAGTGAAGGAGGAGTAAGTGTGCAAAATAGGGATGAATCATCGCTTGTTGTGGAAGTCAAAAAGAAATAATACAACAATCCATTGTTGGCGCAATTGAAAGAGAAGATTCATAAACTTAAGACCATGGCCTTTTCTCTTGGCATGGATGATGGTACACTAAGGTACCAAGGGCGACTATGTGTTCCAAGTATGGATGGTCTCCGTGAAAGAATTTTGACTGAAGCTCACACTTCTAGGTATTCCGTGCACCCAGGTTCTACAAAAATATGTCATGAGCTTAAGGAAGTCTATTGGAGGAATGATATGAAGAGCAATATGGCGGACTTTGTAGCAAGATGTCCGAATTGTCAGCAAGTGAAGGTCGAACACCAAATGCTTGGTGGGTTTGCACAAAACATAGAAATTCCAATGTGAAAATGGTAAATGATTAATATGGACTTTGTGGTAGGATTACCGCGCACTCCGCGCAAGTTTGAATCAATTTGGGTAGTTGTGGATCGACTCACGAAATCATCACACTTTTTGCTGGTTAAGTCTACCGACACAGCGGAACAATATGCTCAGTTGTATATCAAAGAAATATTCAGGTTGCATGGCACCCCAGTTTCCATCATTTATGATCGGGGAGCACAATTCACTGCTAATTTTTGGAAGAAATTTCACCAACGTTTGGGTACTCAGGTGAATCTTAGTACAACCTTTCACCCACAGACTGATGGGCAGGTAGAGCGGACTATTCAGACAATTGAGGATATGTCACGTGCTTGCGTTCTAAACTTCAAAGGTAGCTGTGATAATCATTTACCACTTATAGAATTTGCATACAATAATAGCTATCATGCTAGCATTCAGATGACACCGTTCGAGGCTTTATATGGTAGTAGATGTAGATCTCCCATTGGGTGGTTCGAAATTGGGGAAGCAGAGTTGATAGGACCAGACCTCATGCATCAGGCTATGGAAAAAGTTAAAATCATTAAGGAGCGGTTGAAGACTGCTCAGAGTCGTCAGAAATCCTATTCGGATGTTCGTCGTAAGAATTTGGAGTTCAAAGAAGATGATTGGGTATTCTTGAAAGTTTCCCCAATGAAAGGGGTAATGCGATTTGGTAAGAAAGGGAAATTGAGTCTGAGGTATGTTGGACCGTACAAAATCATTCAGAGGATCGGTGAGGTGGCGTACAATCTTGAGCTACCACCTGAGATGTCATTAGTACACCCGGAGTTTCATGTGTCTATGTTGAAGAAAGTAGTTGGAGATCCGGCACTCATTGTTCCGGTTGAGACTATTGAGGTTAATGAGGAATTGACTTATGAAGAGATTCCAGTTTCTATTATTGATCGGCAAGTCCAAAAATTGAGAAATAAAGAAATTACCTCCGTGAAAGTGTTGTGGCGAAACCAACAGGTTGAAGAGGCTACTTAGGAGGCCGAGGAAGAAATGAAGAAAAAGTATCCTTATTTGTTTGAATGACCATGTATTTATAAAGTTGTGATCTAGGAAAATTATAAGACTTACTTTTTATGAATTTTGTATCATGTGAACAATTGGCATTAGGGGTGTTCCTTTCTGGAAATATATTGCTTATGAGGCCACATTTGGTATTGTTTTGTATTATGTTATGTCGTTAGATTATGTATATGTTGTTAGGATGTGTTTTTAGGGCTCTCTAACAGGTGGATAGGCTTAGTTACAAGGGAAACTCTTGTGAAATTTTTTGAAATTTAGGGAGTTAGTCAAATTTGGAGTTGTTGGTGTGTGGTATGAAACACCGAGTTGCATAAGATGCTAATAACTGATTGTGACCTTCATTCGAGTACGAATGATCCTAAGTGGGCTCGGACGTTTTGGGTTGAACAATGCACCGAAAAGTAAAGGAAAATATTTGGCGGAAAAGTGCATTTTTGCGGTCCATTATGCGACCGCAGAATCACTCTACGGACCGCATAATGGCCGCAGAGTGAGGCAGTCAATTGGGCATGTTGGAAACAATTATGCGATCCGCTATGCGACCGCATAACTGTTATGCAGTGCATTATGCGACCGCATAACAGTTATGCGGACCACATAGTGACCGCAGACACAGACATATTTTTGGTCATTTTGGACACTAATTATGTGACCGATATGCGGTCCGCATAACCATTATGCGGTCGCATATGCGACCGCAGAACCTGTTCTGGAGCTTCATTTTTGGATTTTTAAAACTCGACCCTACTTCGTTAAATACACGTTTTGGGTCATTTTTGAGCTATAATCTGATATTTTAGAGTGAGAAAGAATGCCCTAGAATGAGAAGGTGTTCTTCAAACCCTACATCAGCACCAGTTATATGCAAAGTTTTCAAAGTGTGAATTTTTGCTTGAAATAGTCTTATTCTTGCGTCATGTAGTTTCTAGTGAGGGAATTAAGGTTGATCCTCAGAAAATTTCAGCAGTGAAGAATTGATCGAGGCCTACAACTCCAACAGAGATTTGCAGTTTCTTAGGCTTAGCTGGATATTATAGAAAGTGTGTGGAGGGGTTTTCTACTCTTGCCTCTCCATTGACTAAATTGACACAGGAGGCAATTAAGTTCCAATGGTCAGATGCTTGTAAAAAGAATTTCCAAGAATTGAAAGCAAGATTGACTACGACACCGGTGTTGACTCTACCAGAGGGTATAGATGGATTTGTGGTATATTGTGATGCTTCAAGAATCGGGCTTGGATGTGTATTAATGCAACATGGAAAGGTGATAGCTTATGCTTCTAGGCAACTAAAGAATCAAGAAAAGAACTATCCAACACATGATTTAGAACTTGCGGCGGTGGTATTTGCATTGAAAATTTGGCGTAATTATTTATATGGGGTCCATATGGATATATTCACGGACCATAAGAGCCTTCAATATATTTTGAAACAGAAGGAATTGAATCTGAGGCAGAGAAGATGGCTTGAATTACTCAAGGATTATGACATTGATATTTTATACCATCCTAGGAAGGCTAATGTTGTGGCGGATGCTCTTAGCCAAAAGTCTATGGGTAGCTTAGCACACTTGGAGGCATATCAAAGGCCATTGGCCAAAGAAGTTCACCTATTGGCTAGTTTGGGAGTTCGTCTTGCGGACTCTAGTGAAGGAGGAGTAATTGTACAAAATAGGGTTGAATCATCGCTTGTTGTGGAAGTCAAAGAGAAATAATACAACGATCCATTGTTGGCGAAATTGAAAGAGAGGATTCATAAACATAAGACCATGGCCTTTTCTCTTGGCATGGATGATGGTACACTAAGGTACCAAGGGCGAATATGTGTTCCAAATGTGGATGGTCTGCATGAAAGAATTTTGACTGAAGCTCACACTTCTAGGTATTCCGTACACCCAGGTTCTACAAAAATGTATCATGATATTAAGGAAGTCTATTGGTGGAATGATATGAAGAGGAATATGGCGGACTTTGTAGCAAGATGTCCGAATTGTCAGCAAGTGAAGGTCGAACACCAAAGGCCCGATGGGTTGGCACAGAACATAGAAATTCCAATATGGAAATGGGAAATGATTAATATGGGCTTTCTGATAGGATTACCGTGCACTTCGCACAAATTTGACTCAATTTGGGTGAAGGTTGATCGACTCACGAAATCATCACACTTTTGCCGGTTAAGTCTACCGACACAGAGGAATAATATGCTCAGTTGTATATCAAAGAAATAGTCAGGTTTCATGGCACCCCAGTTTCCATCATTTTTGATCGGAGAGCAGAATTCACTGCTAAGTTTTGGAAGAAATTTCAGCAAGGTTTGGGTACTCAGGTGAATCTTAGTATAGCTTTTCACCCGTAGACTGACGGGCAGGCCGAGCGGACTATTCAGACACTTGAGGATATGTTGCGTACTTGCGTTCTAGACTTCAAAGGTAGCTGGGATGATCATTTACCACTTATAGAATTTTTATACAATAATAGCTATCATGCTAGCATTCAGATGGCACTGTTTGAGGCTTTATATGGTAGGAGATGTAGATCTCCCATTGGGTGGTTCGAAATTGGGGAAGAAGAGTTGATAGGGCCAGACCCCGTGCATCAGGCTATGGAAAAATTTAAAATCATTAAGGAGCGGTTGAAGACTGCTCAGAGTCATTAGAAATCCTATTCGGATGTTCGTCGTAGGAATTTGGAGTTCAAAGAAGATGATTGGGTATTCTTGAAAGTTTCCCCCATGAAAGGGGTAATGCGATTTGGTAAGAAAGGGAAATTGAGTCCAAGGTATGTCGGACAGTATAAAATCATTCAGAGGATCGGTGAGGTGGCGTACAAGCTTGAGATACCACCTGAGATGTCATTAGTACACCCGGTGTTTCATGTGTCTATGTTGAAGAAAGTAGTTGGAGATACGGCACTCATTGTTCCAGTTGAGACTATTGAGGTTAATGAGGAATTGACTTATGAAGTGGTTCTTGTTTCTATTATTGATCGGCAAGTCCAAAAATTGACCAATAAAGAAATTGCCTCCGTGAAAGTGTTGTGGCGAAACCAAGAGGTTGAAGAGGCTACTTCGGAGGCCGAGGAAGAAATGAATAAAAAGTATCCTTATTTGTTTGAATGACCATGTATTTATAAACTTGTGATCTAGGAAAATTATAAGACTTACGTTTTATGAATTTTGTTTCATGTGAACAATTGGCATTAAGGGTGTACCTTTCTGGAAATATATTGCTTATGAGGCCACATTTGTTGTTGTTTTGTGTTATGTTACGTCGTTGGATTATGTATATGTTGTTAGGATGTGTTTATGGGGCTCTCTGACAGGTGGATAGGCCTAGTTACAAGGGAAACTCTAGCGAAAGTTTTGAAAATTTAGGTAGTTAGTCAAATTTGGGGCTGCTGGTGTGCGTTATGAAAAACTGAGTTGCATAAGATGCTAATAACGGATTCTGACCCTCATTCGTGGACGAATGATCCTAAGTGGGCTTGGACCTTTTGGGTTTAACAGTGCACTGGAAAGTAAAGGAAATGTTTTGGCGGAAAAGTGCATTTCTGCGGTCCATTATGCGACCGCAGAATCACTCTGCGGACCGCATAAGGGCCGCAGAGTGAGGCAGTCAATTGGGCTATGTGGTGCATTATGCTACCGCATAACAATTATACGGACCGCATAGTGACCGCAGACACAGATAGATTTTTGGTCATTTTGGACACATATTATGTGACCGATACGCGATCCGCATAACCATTATGCGGTCGCATATGCGACCGCAGAACCTGTTCCGGAGCTTCATTTTTGGGTTTTTAAAACCTGACCCTACTTCATTAAATACATGTTTTGGGTCATTTTTGAACTATAATCTGATATTTTAGAGTGAGAGAGAGTGCCCTAGAGTGAGAAGGTGTTCTTCAAACCCTACATCAACACCAGTTATATGCCAAGTTTTTCAAAGTGTGAATTTTGGCTTGAATCAGTCATATTCTTAGGTCATGTAGTTTCTAGTGAGGCAATTAAGGTTGATCCTCAGAAAATTTCAGCTGTGAAAAATTGGCCGAGGCCTACAACTCAAACAGAGATTCGTAGTTTCTTAGGCTTAGCTAGATATTACAGAAAGTTTGTGGAGGGGTTTTCTACTCTTGCCTCTCCATTGACTAAATTGACGCAGAAGGCAATTAAGTTCCAATGGTCAGATGCTTGTGAAAAGAGTTTCCAAGAATTGAAAGCAAGATTGACTACGGGACCGGTGTTGACTCTACCAGAGGGTATAGATGGATTTGTGGTATATTGTGATGCTTCAAGAATCGGGCTTGTATGTGTATTAATGCAACATGGAAAGGTGATAGCTTATACTTCTAGGCAACTAAAGAATCATGAAAAGAACTATCCAACACATGATTTAGAACTTACGGCGGTGGTATTTTGCATTGAAAATTTGGCGTCATTATTTATATGGGGTCCATGTGGATATATTCACGGACCATAAGAGCCTTCAATATATTTTCAAACAGAAGGAATTGAATCTGAGGCAACGAAGATGGCTTGAATTACTCAAGGATTATGACATTGATGTTTTATACCATCCGGGGAAGGCTAATGTTGTGGCGGATGCTCTTAGCCGAATATCTATGCGTAGCTTAGCACACTTGGAGGAATATCAAAGGCCATTGGCCAAAGAAGTTCACCGACTGGCTAGTTTGGGAGTTCGTCCTGCGGACTCTTGTGAAGGAGGAGTAATTGTTCAAAATAGGGCTGAATCATCGCTTGTTGTGGAAGTCAAAGAGAAACAATACAACGATCCATTGTTGGCGCAATTGAATGAGGGGATTCATAAACATAAGACCATGGCCTTTACTCTTGGCATGGATGATGGTACACTAAGGTACCAAGGGCGACTATGTGTTCCAAATGTGGATGGTCTCCATGAAAAAGTTTTGACTAAAGGTCACACTTCTAGGTATTTCGTGCAACCAGGTTCTACAAAAATGCATCATGATCTTAAGGAAGTTTATTGATGGAATGATATGAAGAGGAATATGGCGGACTTTGTAGCAAGATGTCCGAATTTTTAGCAAGTGAAGGTCGAACACCAAAGGCCTGGTGGATTGGCACAGAACATAGAAATTACAATGTGGAAATGGGAAATGATTAATATGGACTTTGTGGTAGGATTACCACGCACTCCGCGCAAGTTTGACTCAATTTGGGTGATTGTGAATCGACTCACGAAATCATCACACTTTTTGCCGGTTAAGTCTACCGACATAGGGAACAATATGCTTAGTTGTATATCTAAGAAATAGTCAGGTTGCATGGCACCCCAGTTTCCATCATTTCTGATCGGGGAGCACAATTCACTGCTAATTTTTGGAAGACATTTCAGCAAGGTTTGGGTAATCAGGTGAATCTTAGTACAGCCTTTCAACCGCAGACTGATGAACAGGCAGAGCAGACTATTCAGACGCTTAAGGATATGTTGCGTGCTTGCATTCTAGATTTTAAAGGTAGCTGGGATGATCATTTACCACTTATATAATTTTCATACAATAATAGCTATCATGCTAGCATTCAGATGGAACCGTTCGAGGCTTTATATGGTAGGAGATGTAGATCTCCCATTGGGTGGTTTGAATTTGGGGAAGCAGAGTTGATAGGGCCAGACCTCGTGCATCAGGCTATGGAAAAATTTAAAATCATTAAGGAGCGATTGAAGACTACTCAGAGTCGTCAGAAATCCTATTCGAATGTTCGTCGTAGGAATTTGGAGTTCAAAGAAGATGATTGGGTATTCTTGAAAGTTTCCCCCATGAAAGGGGTAATGCGATTTGGTAAGAAAGAGAAATTAAGTCCGAGGTATGTCGGACTGTACAAATTCATTCAGAGGATTGGTGAGGTGGCATAAAATCTTGAGCTACCACCTGAGATGTCATTAGTACACCCGGTGTTTCATGTGTCTATGTTGAAGAAAGTAGTTGGAGATCCGACACTCATTGTTCCGGTTGAGACTATTAAGGTTAATGAGGAATTGACTTATGAAGAAATTCCAGTTTCTATTATTGATCGGCAAGTCCAAAAATTGAGAAATAAAGAAATTGCCTCCGTGAAAGGGTTGTGGCAAAACCAACAGGTTGAAGAGGCTAGTTGGGAGGCCGAGGAAGAAATGAAAAAAAAGTATCCTTATTTGTTTGAATGACCATGTATTTATAAACTTGTGATCTAGGAAAATTATAAGACTTACTTTTTATGAATTTTGTATCATGTGAACAATTGGCATTAAGGGTGTTCCTTTCTGGAAATATATTGCTTATGAGGTCACATTTGGTGTTGTTTTGTATTATGTTACGTCGTAGGATTATGTAGATGTTGTTAGGATGTGTTTCTAGGGCTCTCTGATAGGTTGATAGGCCTAGTTACAAGGGAAACTCTGGCGAAAGTTTTGGAAATTTAGGGAGTTAGTCAAATTTGGGGCTGCTGGTGTGCGTTATGAAAAACAGAGTTGCATAAGATGCTAATAACGGATTCTGACCCTCATTCGTGGACGAATGATCCTAAGTGGGCTTGGACTTTTTGGGTTTAACAGTGCACTAGAAAGTAAAGGAAATGTTTTGGCGAAAAACTGCATTTCTGCGATCCATTATGCGACCGCAAAATCACTCTGCGGACCGCATAATAGCAGCAGAGTGAGGCAGTTAATTGGTCCAGTTGGAAGCAATTATGCGGTCAACTTTACGACCACATAACTGTTATGTGGTGCATTATGCGACCGCATAACAGTTATGCGGACCGCATAGTGACCGCAGACACACATAGATTTTTGGTCATTTTGGACACCAATTATGCGACCGATATGCGGTCGCATATGCGACTGCAGAACCTGTTCCGGAGCTTCAATTTTGGGTTTTTAAAACCCAACCCTACTTCGTTAAATACACATTTTGGCTTATTTTTGAGCTATAATCTGATATTTTAGAGTGAGAGATAGTGCCCTAGAGTGAGAAGGTGTTCTTCAATAATTGTTCTTCAATTCTTGCTCAAGTTTTGAAAGATTAAGAAGGTAAGCTCACTAGGTCTTCATCCTAGAGGTAAGATTCTATACCCTAAACCCTAATTTCGAAATTATCTTAAAATGGGTAATTAGCAAGATAATATTTGGGCATGAGAGTTATTTATTTTACATGCATGTGATATCAAGGGGTGTAGGAAGATTGTTGAACTAAGCATGATAAAGATTGGGTTGTGGGATGATGGAATCCTCCATAAAAGGACCTTAAAACTTTGTGCAAACCTAGTGTTTGATAAAATGCTCAAATGAGCTAGAACCATGATCATATTTCTAATTTTGGTTCAATTTGTTATATTTCTAAAATAGATTAAAGTTGCTAAGAATTCCGGAATATTTTAGAGTTTAAGGAAGCTCAAGTGAGGTATGTTGTCTAAACTCTTCTCTTAGAATTGAATCTCACGATATTCATGTGAATTATGTAAGTCCTGAGTGGTTCATTATAAAATTGGCTATTCCGAGTAAGATTGGGTTGAAAGATGTATGTTAAAAAAGTATCCCCAAATGCTTTATTCATGTTATATTATCAATTAAGGATGTGTTAAAATATGGCTGTGCATTAATAATGTTTCGACTTCAAGTCAAGTTCAAACGAAGGCTATTATGCCAAATTTTATGAAATATCTCTATGTGCCTTAGACTCTAAATTGCTCACATGTGTACTACACACCTTGATTTGAATTGTATTTGTTATTGATGATGATGATGATATTTGAAATTGAAAAGGGAAGCATGAAATACTGAATATGGCCAACGTGCCAAGATTGATCTTATAATTATGTCAATTAGTGCCAATAAAATGAAAAGATGTGAAAGTAATATGAAATGCGATGATTGATATAAAAAGGTTGATGTCTCAAATAAGACAGCCTAGCCGGTCGGGTCATGATCGGACACCATGCCCCACACATGGTGGTGATTGTGCTGAAAATTATAATTGAAATTGTGATTGTGGTCGATGTCCCAAATGGATAGCCTAGCCTATCGAGTCGTGATCGAAATCCGTGTTAAAGACGGTGGTATTGATATTGAGAGTAATGCTGGTTGATGTCTCTAAGGAGAGATCCTAGCCGATCGGGTCGTGATCGGACTCTGTGCTAAGAGTACGGTGGTACCGGTTTTGTAAATAATGGTATTGTGGACAATGGTATATCGATACTAAAAATCTCCCAATGTGAGATATGGAAATTAATTTGAACACTGTCTTGATCCTAAATTGAGGTTTGATGTTGATTAAGGCTTTCATTGATATTATGATAATCTTGTTTGTATTATTTGTCATTCTATTGAGAGGGTGTTTAGTTATACATACTAGTGCTATTCGACAGTACTAACATCCCTTTTGCCGGGAGGTCTACATCTTTAAATGGATGCAGGCGGTTCCACAGCAGGAGATATTGATTAGTGATAGCAGTACACATTCTTCCCAGCTGACTTGGTGAGCCCCACTTCATCCCGGGGTCATGTATCTTTTGTACCTCGTGTATTCCGTTTGAGGTATAGTCGGGGCCTTGTTGCCGGCATTATCATTGTATTCTTCTTTATCTATAGAGGCTCCGTAGACATAGTGTGGGTTGTGTATTGGTGCTGGTAAAGACAAAATATGTTATGTTGTGGTTGTATTATTTGTCCATTTGAGACTTTAAAAATAATGAAACTATTGGAAATGAATTGGTATTGTAGACATGAACACCATTTTGTCTAATTAATGAAAATATGTATTATCTCTATTCGTGGATGAGTTTGGGTAGAATGAAATCTAACAGGCTTGCTCGGTCGGGTTCACTCGATTGAGCGTCGGTCGCGCTCCTCGGTTTTTGGGGCGTGACAGTGATATGTTCCAATTGTTTGGTAATTGTTCGCCGTTCATCATGCCAAGTTTGTAGGATCCATTTCCGATGATATCAAGGATCTAATACGGTCCCTCCCAGCTCGGGCCAAGTTTTCCTTCATTTGGATCTCGAGTATTGAGGGTGACCTTCCTCAGAACCAAGTCTCCGATTTTAAAGTGTCGAAGATTGGCTCTTCGATTGTAGTACCTTTTGATCCGTTATTTCTGTGCGGCCATTCAAATGAGAGCGACTTCCCTTTTTTGATCCAGCAATTTGAGGCTTGTATTCATAGCCTCATGATTCGAATCTTCCGTTGCATATCAAAACCTGACGCTGGGTTCCCCAACTTCAACCGGGATTAGAGCTTCAGCGCCATATACTAAGGAGAACAGTGTTGCCCCCGTACTGGATTTTGGAGTTGTTCGATACGCCCAAAGGACTTCGGGCAATATTTCTCTCCATTTTCCCTTAGCGTCGTTCAATCTTTTCTTTAGATTTTGAATGATGGTCTTGTTTGTCGATTCGGCCTGTCCGTTCCCACTAGGATGATATGGTGTTGATAGGATCCTTTTTATTTTGTGATTTTCTAGAAACTTTGTCACTTTGCTGCCGATGAATTTCTTTCCATTGTCGCATACGATCTCGGAAGGCATCCCGAATCGGCATATAATGTGGTCCCAGATGAAATCTATGACTTCTTTCTCTCTAATTTTCTCGAAAGCATGTGCTTCAACCCACTTAGAAAAATAGTCAGTCATAAACAAAATAAATTTAGCTTTACCTGGGGCCGATGGTAGAGGGCCGATGATATCCATTCCCCACTTCATGAATGGCCATGGGGATAAGACTGAGTGGAGTTGCTCTCCGAGTTGGTGAATCATCGGCGCATATCTTTGGCATTTGTCGCACTTTCGAACAAACTCTTTTGTATCCTTTTTCATATCGGCCCAATAGTATCCTGCTCTAATCACTTTGTGAACCAATGATTCGACACCAGAATGATTTCTGCAGGTGCCCTCATGGATTTCTCGTAGGACATACTCGGTATTTCCTGGTCCTAAACATATTGCCAATGGTCAATCGAATATCCTTCTATATAGTGTTCCATCTTCAGCCAATGTGAATCGTGCGGCCTTCATACATAGAGCCCTCGATTCTTTAGGATCCGATGGAAGCTTCCCGTTCTTTAGGTACTCGATATAT
Organism: Nicotiana tabacum; assembly: GCF_000715075.1. NCBI lineage: Eukaryota > Viridiplantae > Streptophyta > Magnoliopsida > Solanales > Solanaceae > Nicotiana > Nicotiana tabacum. The sequence continues at coordinate 37,598,484 of NC_134081.1, forward strand.
TTGTTCCTCCAATCCCAGGTCAGACTTGTGGAGTTGATTTCGGTGTGTCCTTCTTCAATTACTGACTTTGAAAGTTGTAAGACAGTCCCCGAGCTAATATCGCCATCTTCAACTGATGACCCCAAATTTGCAAGGGCATCGGCCTTGTTGTTTTGTTCTCGAGGTACATGTTGTAGGGTCCATTCTTTAAACTGATGTAGAGTCACCTGTAATTTGTCCAAGTACATCTGCATTCGATCTTCTCAAACCTCGAAGGTTCTATTGACTTGGTTTACCACAAGCAGGGAGTCACATTTGGCCTTGATGACCTCTGCTCCCAAACCTTTATGTAAGGCCCCGAAAAAATTTGCAAAGGAAAAATAATGTTTCATGGTGCCGGACTAGGCTCACGTGTTTGTAGATCAAACGTTTTGGGTTGACCAATGCACCGGAAAGTAAAAAAAAACTTTTGGCGCAGAACCACTCTGCGGGCCGCATAATGTCTGCAGAAGTGAGGCAGGAGAGGGTCAGTTTGGAAGCAATTATGCGGTCACCTATGCGACCGCATAACTGTTCTGCGGTGCATTATGCGACCGCATAACAGTTATGTGGACCGCATAGTGACCGCAGACACAGACAGATTTTTGGTCATTTTGGACACCAATTATGCGGTCCGTATAACCATTATGCGGTCGCATATGCGACCGCAAAACCTGTTCCGAAGCTTCATTTTTGGATTTTTAAAACCCGATCCTACTTCGTTAAATACAATCTTTGGGCCATTTTTGAGCTGTAATCTGATATTTTAGAGTGAGAGAGAGTGCCCTAGAGTGAGAAGATGTTCTTCAATAATTGTTCTTCAATTCTTGCTCAAGTTTTGGAAGATTAAGATGGGAAACTCACTAGGTCTTCATCCTAGAGGTAAGATTCTACACCCTAACCCTCAATTTCGAATTTTGTCTAGAAGTGGGTAATTAATAAGATAATTTTGGGCATGAGAGTTGTTTAGTTTACATGCATGTGTTATCAAAGGGTGTAGGAATATTTTTGAGCTAAAAATGGTAAAGAATGGGTTGTTGAATGATGGAATTCTCCATAAAAGTACCTTGAAACAATAATGCACATCTAGTGTTTGATAAAATGCTCAAATGAGCTAGAACCATGATCATCTTCCTAATTTTGGTTCAATTTGTTATATTTCTAAAATAGATTGAAGTTGCTAAGAATTCCAGAATATTTAGAGTGTAAGGAAGCTCAAGTGAGGTATGTTAGCGAAACCCTTCTTTAAGAATTAGAATTCCTATTATCCTTGTAAGTTCCGAGATGTTGATTACAAATCGAGTGTTCCGATAAGTTTTGTAATGAAGATATATGTTAAATTCGTGTTTCAAATGCTCTTATCATATTGCATTATAGATTGAGGATGTGTCCCAAACTATGGATTGTGTATCCACATGTTATAATTTCAAGTCGTGAATTATGTGAAAGTTATTATGCCAAGTTGTGTAGAGATTGTGATTGTGATACACCTCCACCCGCATATATTGGGGTGAGGCGGCATGACCGCTTTGTGTGGTGATTAGGGTATAGAGATGGTGATTGTGATACACCTCCACCCGCATAAATTGGGGTGAGGCGGTACGACCGCTTTGTGTATAGTTTTGGTATTGTTGTGGCACCACCACCCGCATACATTGGGGTGAGGCGGCATAGCTGCTTTGTGTTGGTATTGGTATCGTTGATGCGTTCCCACCCGCATACATTGAGGTGAGGCGGCATAGCCGCTTTGTGTTGGTATTGGTATCGTTGATGCGTTCCCACCCGCATATATTGGGGTGAGGCGGTATAGCCACTTTGTGTTGGTATTGCTATCGTTGATGCGTTCCCACACGCATACATTGGAGTGAGGCGGCATAGCCGCTTTATGTTGGTAGTGGTATCGTTGATGTATTTCCACCTGCATACATTGGGGTGAGGCGGTATAGCCCCTTTGTGTAGGTTCTTGGTACTGTGGTTATACATCCACCCGCATACACTGGGGTGAGGCAGCGGGGCCGCTTGAATATAGTTGTGGTATTATATTTACACCTCCACCTGCATACATCGGGTGAGGCGGCGGGGACGCATTGTATGAAGATGGTTATGGAAGATCTCATCTTTATTCCTATAAATGATATTGATAGCTCTTAATAATATTTCTCTAGTTTAAAAGGTTAGCTGTATCATGCTATTTTCGCTCGGATTCATCATATTCATATTGTATTTCTAAATTCTTAAATTGGTGTTTGGTTATCATACTAGTACTATTCGACGGTACTAACATTCCTTTTGTTGGGGGAGCTGCATCTTTAAATGGATGCAGGTGGTTCCACAGCAGGAGGTATTGATCAGTGATAGCAGCACACCTTCTTCCCAGCTGACTTGGTGAGCCCCACTTCATTCCAGGTTCATGTATTTTTTGTTCTTTGTGTATTCTATTTGAGGTATAGCCGGGGCCTTGTTGCCGGCATTATCATTATACTTTTCCTTATCTATAGAGGCTCCGTAGACATAGTGTGGATTGTGTATTGGTGCTGGGAAAGACAAACTATGTTATGTTGTGGTTGTATTACTTGTCCCATTTGAGACTTTAAAAATGATAAAAACTATTGGTAATAAATTGGTATTGTAGACATGGTCATGTTTTGTCTAATTAATGAAAATATATATTATCTCCATTCATGGATTAGTTTGGGTAGAAGGAAATCTAACAGGCTTGCTCGGTCAGGTTCACTCGGTTGAGCGCCGATCGCGCCCTCGGTTTTGGGGCTTGAAAAACTTGGTATCAGAGCCTAAGGTTTTAAAGTGTCCTAGGATGTCTCAGAACCGTGTCGAGTAGAGTCCTTATTATCGGTGTGTTGTCGACCACATCTATAATTAGGATGCTACATGGGAATTTAGGAATAATACCCTTCTTTCATGTTCTTGATCGTGTGATAAAGCTGGTTGTAAGATTGATCCTTTTAACTCCTGAGTTGCTCTAATTTTCAGTACATGGCACCTAAGAAGAAGGAAAGAACTGGCCAAAGAGCCAATGTCACCCCAGGAGTGACGGTTGATCCTATAATTGATGATGCGGGTGAGCACCCGAGGAGTGAGAATATTCCTCCAGTTACTACACTGCCTGACTCTACTACAACTGATTAGACCGCACATGTTCCAACACCTACAGAAGGTGCAACGGTTCCTCCAACTGATATACCAGTTCCACCTCTAGCTCCAGCTTCTGATTCTGGTGTGTCTGATGTTGATCTTAGGGGAGCCATACAAAGTTGACACAGATAGTGGCTTCTCAGGCCCAGAGATCGAGTGTTGGGCCTACTTCTTCCAGTCATCCAGGGGAGAACCTGCTAGTTCCAGGGTGAACAAGTTTTTTCAATTAGATCCTCCAGTGTTTACGGGTACTGATCCCGAGGAAGACCCCTAGGACTTCATTGATGAGATGCACAAGACTCTTTGGGTTATGCATGCTACAGAGATGGAGGGAGTGGAGTTGGCCTCCTACCGCCTGAAAGGGGTGGCCTATTCTTGGTTTGAGTTGTAGGAGGAATCCCATGAGGAAGGAAGACCTCCGGTGAGGTAGGGTGATTTCATAGATGCCTTTATCGATCATTTCTTGCCTGTCGAAACTAAGGCAGCCCGTGCCGCGGAGTTTGAAATCCTGAAGCAGGGTAGTATGAATGTATGGGAGTACTATATGGAGTTTGCGCGCCTGTCCAAGTATGTTATTCACATGTTGCCCACTATGGAGGCTAGAGTGCGCCGGTTTGTTCAGGGCCTTAGCCCTTTGGTTATTAATGAGGCCTCTATAGCTGCCTTGAATTCTGATATGAACTATGGTAAGAGAGTGGCATTTGCTCAAGCCACAGAGACCCGCAAATTGAAGAATAGAATGGAGCATCAGAGTAGCAGCAAGGCCCGGACCACGGGCAACTTTGGTAGTTCTTCCGGTGGTGGTGGTTGTAGGTCGGCATTCAGGGGAGCGTCATCAGGACCATCCCAATCATTTTCCCAGTCTTCGATGGGTGCACAGTCATCTGGACCCAGTCAGGGCAACAGGGGACCCCACCAGCAGGGTCGGCCCGACAGAAGGTTTCAGCAGCGGAGGCTTCCATGCCCTAAGTGTGGGAGGATGCACTTTGGGTCCTGCTTCATGGACCTACTAGTATGTTATGGGTGTGGTGTGAGGGGTCATATTCAGAGAGATTGTCGCTCGTCCCGCCAAATTATGGGCAGAGGTATCGCACAGCCAGCTAATTCTGCGGCTACTACATCTACAACACCTCCAGCTCGAGGCACCCCAGCACCCGCAGGGCGTGGTGCATCTAGGGGTGTTTCACAGAATTCGGGAGGACCCAGCAGATTTTATGCTATGCGGAGGAGTAGGGAATCAGAGGCTTCTCCAATGTTGTCAAAGGTATATTAACTGTCCAATCTCATGATGTGTATGCTCTTGTTGATCCCGGTTCCACTTTGCCATATGTCACTCCTTATGTTGCTATGGAATTTGGGATAGAACCAGAATAGCTTCATGATCCGTTCTCTGTATCTACTCTGGTTGGAGAGTTTATTTTGGCCGTGCGAGTTTATAGGGATTGTGTTGTCACGTTTCATGGTCGGGATACCATGGACGATCTTATTGAATTGAGAATGGTCGATTTTGATGTGATAATGGGGATGGATTGGCTTTATTCATGTTTTTCCAAGCTTGATTGCCGAACCAGAACTGTTAGGTTCAAATTTCTAAATGATCCAATTATTGAGTGGAAGGGTGATGATGTAATTCCAAAGGGTAGGTTTATTTCCTACCTTAAGACCACAAAGATGATCAACAAGGGGTATATTTACCATTTGGTCCGGTTGCGGACACCGATGCTAAGGCACCTACACTTGAGTCCGTGCCTATTGAGAATGAATTTTCGGGAGTCTTTCCGGATGAACTCCCTGGGATCCCACCAGACAGGGAGATTGATTTTGGGGTTGATGTGATGCCAGACACGCATCTTATATCTATTCCACCCTACAGAACGGCACCGGCAGAATTGAAGGAGCTAAAGGAATAATTGATAGATTTGTTAGAAAAGGGTTTTATCCGGCCAAGTGTGTCGCCTTAGGGCACACCGAACCTTTTTGTAAGAAAGAAAGATGGGTCATTGAGAATGTGTATTGACTATTGGCAGCTTAATAAGGTCACAATCAAGAATAAGTACCCACTACCAAAGATAGATGACTTGTTTGATCAATTGCAAGGTGCTAGGTACTTTTCCAAAATTGATTTATGATTCGGGTATCACCAATTGAAGATCAGGGAGCGGGATATTCCGAAAACAGCTTTTAGAACCCGATATGGGCACTTTGAATTTTTGGTGATGTCTTTTGGGCTAATAAATGCCCCAACAGCCTTCATGGATCTTATGAATCGAGTTTTTAAGCCATTCCTCGACTCTTTTATGATAGTGTTTATTGACGATATTCTTGTATATTCATGAAGTCGAGAAGACCATGCCGATCATCTCAGGGTAGTTCAGCAAACCCTACATCAGCACCAGTTATATGCAAAGTTTTCAAAGTGTGAATTTTGGTTTGAATCGGTCATATTCTTGGGTCATGTATTCTATAGTGAGGGAATTAAGGTTGATCCTCAGAAAATTTCAACTGTGAAGAATTGGCCGAGGCCTACAACTCAAACAGAGATTTGCAGTTTCTTAGGCTTAGATGAATATTATAGAAAGTTTGTGGAGGGGTTTTCTACTCTTGCCTCTCCATTGACTAAATTGACGCAGAAGGCAATTAAGTTCCAATGGTCAGATGCTTGTGAAAAGAGTTTCCAGGAATTGAAAGCAAGATTGACTACGGCACTGGTATTGACTCTACCAGAGGGTATAGATGGATTCATGGTATATTGTGATGCTTCAAGAATCGGGCTTGGGTGTGTATTAATGCAACATGGGAAGGTGATAGCTTATGCTTCTAGGCAACTAAAGAATCCTGAAAAGAACTATCCAACACATGATTTAGAACTTGCGGCGATGGTGTTTGCATTGAAAATTTGGCGTCATTATTTATATGGGGTCCATGTTGATATATTCACGGACCATAAGAGCCTTTAATATATTTTTAAACAGAAGGAATTGAATCTGAGGCAGAGAAGATGGCTTGAGTTACTCAAGGACTATGACATTTATATTCTATATCATCCGGGAAAGGCCAATGTTGTGGCAGATGCTCTTAGCCGAAAATCTATGGGTAGTTTGGCTCACTTGGAGGCATATCAAAGGCCATTGGCCAAAGAAGTTCACCGATTGGCTAGTTTGGGAATTCGTCTTGAGGAGTCTAGTGAAGGAGGGGTAATTGTGCAAAATAGGGCTGAATCATCGCTTGTTGTGGAAGTCAAAGAGAAGCAATACAACGATCCATTGTTAGTGCAGTTGAAAGAGGGGATTCATAAACATAAGACCATGGCCTTTTCTCTTGGCATGGATGATGATACATTAAGACAACAAGGGAGACTATGTATTCCAAACGTGGATGGTCTTCATGAAAGAATTATGACTGAAGCTCACACTTCTAGGTATTCCGTGCACCCAGATTCTACAAAAATATATCATGATCTTAAAGAAGTCTATTGGTGGAATTATATGAAGAGGAATGTGGCGGACTTTGTAGCAAGATGTCCGAATTGTCAGCAAGTGAAGGCCGAACACCAAAGGCCCGGTGGGTTGGCACAGAACATAGAAATTACAATATGGAAATGGGAGATGATTAATATGGACTTTGTGGTAGGATTACCATGCACTCCACGCAAGTTTGACTCAATTTGGATGATTGTGGATCGACTCACGAAATCAGCACACTTTTTGCCGGTTAAGTCTACCGACACAGCGGAGCAGTATGCTCAGTTGTATATCAAAGAAATAGTCAGGTTGCATGGCACCCCAGTTTCCATCATTTCTGATCGGGGAGCACAATTCACTGCTAATTTTTGGAAGAAATTTCAGCAAGGTTTGGGTACTCAGGTGAATCTTAGTACAACCTTTCACCCGCAGACTGACGGGCAGGCAGAGCGGACTATTCAAACGCTTGAGGATATGTTGCGTGCTTGTGTGCTAGACTTCAAAGGTAGCTGGGATGATCATTTACCACTTATAGAATTTGCATACAATAATAGCTATCATGCTAGCATTCAGATGGCACCGTTCGAGGCTTTATATGGTAGGAGATGTAGATCTCCCATTGGGTGGTTCGAAATTAGGGAAGCAGAGTTGATAGGGCCAGACCTCGTGCATCAGGCTATGGAAAAAGTTAAAATCATTAAGGAGGGGTTGAAGACTGCTCAGAGTCGTCAGAAATCCTATTCGGATGTTCGTCGTAGGGATTTGGAGTTCAAAGAAGATGATTGGGTATTCTTGAAAGTTTCCCCCATGAAAGGGGCAATGCGATTTGGTAAGAAAGGAAAATTGAGTCTGAGGTATGTCGGACCGTACAAAATCATTCAGAGGATCGGTGACGTGGGGTACAAGCTTGAGCTACCACCTGAGATGTCATTAGTACACCCGGTGTTTCATGTGTCTATGTTAAAGAAAGTAGTTGGAGACCTGACACTCATTGTTCCGATTGAGATTATTGAGGTAAATGAGAAATTGACTTATGAAGAGATTCTGGTTTCTATTATTGATCGGCAAGTCCGAAAATTGAGAAATAGAGAAATTGGCTCCGTGAAAGTGTTATGGCAAAACCAACAGGTTGAAGAGGCTACTTGGGAGGCCGAGGAAGAAATGAAGAAAAAGTATCCTTATTTGTTTGAATGACTATGTATTTATAAAGTTGTGATCTAGGAAAATTATAACACTTACTTTCTATGAATGTTTTATCATTTGAACAATTGGTGTTAAGGGTGTTCCTTTCTGGAAATATATTGCTTATGAGGCTACAGTTGGTGTTGTTTTGTATTATGTTACGTCGCTGGATTATGTATATGTTGTTATGATATGTTTCTGGGGCTCTCTGACAGGTGGATAGGCCTAGCTAAAAGGGAAACTCTAGCGAAAGTTTTGGAAATTTAGGGAGTTAGTCAAATTTGGGGCTGCTGGTGTGTGGTATGAAAAACTGAGTTGCATAAGATGCTAATAACATATTTTGACCCTCATTCAAGGACGAGTGATCCTAAGTGTGCTCGGACGTTTTGGGTTGAACAATGCACCGAAAAGTAAAGAAAAATATTTGGCGGAAAAGCGCATTTCTGTGGTCCATTATGCGACCGCAGAACCACTCTACGGGCCGCAAATGGCCGAAGAAGTTAGGCAGGAGAGGGTCAGTCAGGAAGCAGTTATGCAGTCGACTATGCGACCGCATAACTCAACCCTACTTTGTTAAATGCACTCTTTGGGCCATGTTTGAGCTGTAATATGACATTTTAGAGTGAGAGAGAGTGCCCTAGAGTGAGAAGGTGTTCTTCAATAATTTTTCTTCAATTCTTGCTCAAATTTTGGAAGATTAAGAAGGGAAACTCACTAGGTCTTCATCCTAGAGGTAAGATTCTATACCCTAACCCTCAATTTCGAATTTTGTATAGAAGTGGGTAATTAGAAAGATAATTTTGGGCATGAGAGTTGTTTATTTTACATGCATGTGTTATCAAAGGGTGTAAGAAGATTGTTGAGCTAAAAATGGTAAAGATTAGGTTGTGGAATGATTGAATTCTCCATAAAAGGACCTTGAAACCTTAATGCATACCTAGTGTTTGATAAAATACTCAAATGAGCTAGAACCATGATCATCTTCCTAATTTTGGTTCAATTTGTTATATTTCTAAAATAGATTGAAGTTGCTAAGAATTCCAGAATATTTAGAGTGTAAGGAAGCTCAAGTGAGGTATGTTAGCGAAACCCTTCTTTAAGAATTGGAATTCCTATTATCCTTGTAAGTTCCGAGATGTTGATTACAAATCGAGTGTTCCGATAAGTTTTGTAATGAAGATATATGTTAAATTCGTGTTTCAAATGCTCTTATCATATTGCATTATAGATTGAGGATGTGTCCCAAACTATGGATTGTGTATCTACATGTTATAATTTCAAGTCGTGAATTATGTGAAAGTTATTATGCCAAGTTGTGTAGAGATTGTGATTGTGATACACCTCCACCCGAATATATTGGGGTGAGGCGGCATGACCTCTTTATGTGGGGATCAGGGTATAGAGATGGTGATTGTGATACACCTCCACCCGCATAAATTGGGGTGAGGCGGTACGACCGCTTTGTGTATAGTTTTGGTATTGTTGTGGCACCACCACCCGCATACATTGGGGTGAGGCGGCATAGCTGCTTTGTGTTGGTATTGGTATCGTTGATGCGTTCCCACCCGCATATATTGGGGTGAGCCGGCATAGCCGCTTTGTGTTGGTAGTGGTATCGTTGATGCATTTCCACCCGCATACATTGGGGTGAGGCGGTATAGCCGCATTGTGTATGTTCTTGGTACTGTTGTTATACATCCACCCGCATACATTGGGGTGAGGCGGCGGGGCCGCTTGAGTAGAGTTGTGGTATTATATTTACACCTCCACCTGCATACATCGGGTGAGGCGGCTAGGCCGCTTTGTATGAAGATGGTTACAGAGGATCACATCTTAAATCCTATAAATGATATTTCTAGCTCTTAATAAGATTTATCTGGTTTAAACACTTAGCTATATCATGCTATTGTCGCCCTGATTTATCATATTCATATTGTATTCCTAAATTCTTAAAATTAGTGTTTGGTTTTCATACTAGTACTATTTGACGGTACTAACGTCCCTTTTGTCGGGGGCGCTGCATATTTAAATGGATGCAGGTGGTTACACAGCAGGAGGTATTGATTAGTGATAGCAGCACACCTTTTTCCCAGCCGACTTGGTGAGCCCCACTTCATTCCGGGGTCATGTATCTTTTGTTCTTTGTGTATTCTGTTTGAGGTATAGCCGGGGCCTTGTTGCCGGTCATTGTACTTTTCCTTATCTATAGAGGCTCTGTAGACATAGTGTGGGTTGTGTGTTGGTGCTGGGAAAGACAAACTATGTTATATTGTGGTTGTATTACTTGTCCCATTTGAGACTTTAAAAATGATGAAAACTATTGGTAATGAATTGGTATTATAGACATGGTCATGTTTTGTCTAATTAATGAAAATATGTATTATCTCCATTCGTGGATGAGTTTGGGTAGAAGAAAATCTAACATGCTTGCTCGATCGATTTCACTCGGTTGAGCGTCGGTCGCGCCCTCGGTTTTGGGGCGTGACACTTTAGCTATCTCGAGACCTGCAATGATGGCCTCATACTCGGCCTCATTGTTAGTTAACTTGGAAGTTTTGATAGCTTGTCTAATTGTATTACCCATGGGCAGCTTCAAAACGATGCCTAGCCCGGACCCCTTCACGTTCAAAGCGCCATTTGTGAAGAGGGTCCACACCCCCGATAATGTACCCGACTTTAATGATAGTTCCTTTTCGACCTCAGGTATGAGGTGTGGCGTAAAGTCGGCCACAAAGTTCGCTAAGATTTGAGACTTGATGGTCGTTCGGGGTCGGTACTCGATATCATATCCACTAATCTCGATGGCCCATTTGGCCAACCGGCCCGAAAGTTCGATCCTATGCAAAACGTTGTGAAGGGGATAAGTAGTCACCACACAGATCGGGTGACAATGAAAATATGGTTTTAATTTACTAGAGGCGCATATTAGGGCAAGCGCTATTTTTCTAAGTGTGGGTACCGGGTCTCGGCCTCACCTAAAGTTCGACTATTATAGTAAATAGGAAATTGCGTACCTTGCTATTCTCGAACTAGGACCCAACTTACCGCAATTTCTGAGACTGCTAAGTACAAGTAGAGTTGTTCGTCTGCTTTCGGAGTATGAAGCAGTGGCGGGCTCGAGAGGTATCATTTTAATTCTTCTAATGCTTGTTGTCATTCCGTGGTCCATGCAAAATTGTTCTTCTTTTTGAGCAGTGAGAAGAACCTGTGACTTCTATCTGAAGACCTCGATATGAATGGGCCTAGGGCGTCTATGCGCCCTGTTAATCTTTGTACGGCCTTAACATTGTCCACAGCTATGATATCTTCGATTGCCTTGATTTTATCGGGGTTCATTTTGATTCCCCGATTTGATACCATAAAGCCGAGGAATTTGCCCGAGCCGACCCCGAATGCACATTTCTCCGAGTTGAGTTTCATGTTGTATTTCCTCAGTATATCGAAGGTCTCCTGCAAATATGTCAAATGGTCCTCTACTCGCAGGGATTTAACTAGCATATCGTCAATATAAACCTCCATTGATTCACTATTAAGCGTTGATAAGTGGCACCAGCATTTTTTAGTCCTAACGGCATTACATTGTAATAATAGGTGCCGTACTTAGTGATGAACGAAGTGTTTTCCTGATCTTCCGGGTTCATTAGTATTTGACTGTACTCGGAGTAGGCATCAAGAAAACTAAGGATCTCGTGGCCGGCCGTGGCATCGATCATGCGATCGATATTCGGCAGAGGAAAAGAGTCTTTAGGACATGCTTTGTTTAAATCTTATAGTCTACACACATTCTAAGTTTATTTTCCTTTTTAGGTACTACGACTATGTTCGCTAACCATTCGGGATATTTTACTTCCCGAATGGATCCTATTTTGAGAAGTTTGGTTACCTCGTCCCTGATGAATGCATGTTTTACCTCGGACTGAGGCCTTCTCTTTTGTAATACCGGGCGGAACTTCGGGTCCAAGCTCAGTCGATGTGTTATGATCTCCGGCGAGATTCCTATCATATCTAGGTGGGACCAAGCAAAACAATCCATATTATTGATAAGAAATTTAATGAGTTTTTATACCTTTCAATCGGGTAGATACTCGATCAGTATGACTTGCTCCAACTCTTCGACTGTCGATTTGGTGGCGTCGGAATCCTCGGGGATTATGAAGGATCGAGGTGTCCAATATTCATCGCCCTCGTCCGTTTCCTACTTCACCGACTAAGTCGAGGCTGGTGGCTGTGATTGCTATTTAGCTTCTTGTTCTCCTTTAGACTCTGATCCCTTTGTTGACGAAAGCGCCGATACCGGTATTACTTCATCGACTGCAAACATTTGGCAGCATTGTTGTTCCCCATACACTATTTCTACTCCATCTGGTTTTGGGAACTTCAGCATTTGGTGAAGGGTTGAGGGGACCGCCCTCATGTTGTGAACCCAGGGTCTTCCGAGTATGTACCTCATATAGCCCTCGATCACATGGAACTTTGTTTCTTGAATAGTTCTGGCTACATTTACTGGTAGGATGATTTCACCTTTAGTTGTTTCACTCGTCATGTTGAAGCCATTGAGAATCCGAGCTGCGGGTATGATCTAATCTTGAAGGCCGAGTTGATCCACGACCCTCGATCGAATAATATTGGCCGAGCTTCCTGGATCAATTAAAATACATTTAATCTGAATTTTATTCATAAGGATGGAGATTACCAAACAATCATTGTGGGGTTGTGAGATCCCTTTTGCTTTTTCATCATTGAATGACAAAGTGCCTTCGGGCACATAGTCACGAGTTCATTTTTCCCTGGTGATTGATACTTTAGTGCGTTTGAACATGAGCCCTTGTGGAATATCAACCCCACCAACGATCATGTGTATCACGTGCTGAGGTTTTTCTGCTCGTTTTTCCTGTTTGCATCCTTGTCTCTGAAATGGCTTTTAGCTCGGTCACTCAAGAATTCGCAAAGGTGGCCCTCGTTGAATAGATGGGCCACCTCCTCCCTTAGTTGCCTGCAGTCTTCGGTTTTATGACCATGTGTACCATGGTATTTGCATATTTGATTGGGGTTTCTTTGGGATGGATCGGTTTGTAGGGGTCTGGGTCATCTGGTATCTTTGATTCTCCCAATGGCTGACACAATACCTGATGCGTTGATGCTGAAGTTGTATTTCGATAATCGTGGTGCTTCTGTGGGACCGGCATGTTTATCGAAACCACTTTTGCTCATGAGCCCTCGAGAGCTCTGTCCTAGATCGTTCCTTAGATGATTTTGGATGGGATTGCGTCCTGGGCCGCTGTTCCTACTATCTACGTTGTATGGTTGATATCGATCTCTATTCGACTGGGGTTCTCTATCGATATTCCTTTGAGTTCTGCCGACGGGCCTGTTTGGATAAACGGAACCGGAAGGGGTCCCCAATTGATCATCCTCGACCCTAATCTTTGACTGGTACCGATTATGTACATCGACCCAGGTTACCGCTGGATATTCAATTAAATTCTACTTTAGCTATCGTGATGCCACTGAACTTCGTTCGTTCAAACCCTGAGTAAAGGCACAGCCCAATCGTCTGTGACCGGTGGTAGTTCCATGCGTTCCATCTGGAACCGAGATACAAATTCCTTCAGCATTTCGTTGTCTTTTTGTTTCACCTTGAAGAGGTCTGACTTCCTAGTTGCAACCTTTATTGCTCTGGCATGTGCCTTTACGAAGGAGTCTGCAAGCATGGCGAAGGAATCGATAGAATTAGGTGTTAAATTATGGTACCATATCATATCTCCTTTTGACAAGGTTTCTCCAAATTTCTTCAGTAAAACATATTCAATTTCATCGTCTTCCAAGTCATTCCCTTTTATTGCGCACGTATAAGAAGTGACATGCTCATTAGGGTCGGTGGTCCAATTATACTTAGGAATTTCCGGCATTCAGAATTTTTTTGGAATGGGTTTCGGAGCTGCACTTGGAGGGAAAGTCTTCTGTACGAATTTCTTTGAATCCATACCCTTTAAAATTGGCGTTGCCCCCGGTATTTGGTCAACCCGGGAGTTGTATGTCTCTACTTTCTTGTCATTTGCCTCGATTTTCTTTTCTCCCGATTCAATCCTTTTAGTGAACTCCTCGAGCATTTTCATAATGGCGGGGTCAGTCCCCGATTCGTTGGCGTTCGACCTTTCCGGCACAGGCTCGGTCCTATGGACGATTTCTGGTTTGATCCTACTCGGTGTTCGGTGTTGATTTTGTAGTTATGCTATAGCGTCTTGTTGAGCCTGTAACATTTTGAATATCAATTGGAGGCTAACTCCACCGTCTTCTCCGCCCTGCGTACCTCGACCACCTGATCGAACTTCCCTCCGTACGCTACCTTCGGGATCAACGCCCAAATTTGCATTTAGGGCGACATGTGAACTGTCATCGACGGGATTTGCAATTGGTTCTCCCTCGAGGTCATCCTGAGGCACCTCGATTCCTGGGGCGGCTACATTATCATTTTTCCCGTGAATTCCAATGCCGTTGTCACCACGTGTAGGTGTTACTTGTAAGTTTGACATATTTATCCTGAAAATAAAGATTCTTACGAGAACAAGTGTAAAGCAGTGTGTGTTATCGAAATTAGTATTAAGCAACCACTATTATCCTTAGCCCCACGGTGGGCGCCAAACTATTTATCCTTAAAATTGGATAACAATTAAACTCATAATATGGTTCTAAGGACACGTGATTTCACTTAATACTAATTGATAAATATGAAAATTAATAATGGAAATGAGCTATAAAGTAAAGCAAACCAGTGTTGAAATGGAATTCAACCCTCGATCTAGGGTGCCCTCGAACTGATTGATACCAAAGCAATTAAAAATAAAGCAAGATGATGAACAAGAGATTATAAGTTAAAGAAAGGGCGTTATATTGGCTTTTTTATGTGGGAACAACCTGTCTTACAAATGATTAATACTCCTCTTTATATAGTAGAGAAGTTCTACTTATGGTATAACTCTAATTACAGAAGGAAATTTCATGATTAGCTAATTAACCGTTTCTGATTTGATCCGTTCCGAGATTTACGCCATGATCCTCGACCACTCACCGAGATTTACGCCATGATCCTCGACCAGTAACAGATATCTCGCCTTTCTGTTATTGTGTTATCTTCGATCTTGCTCGATGTCTGTCTGGTTTGTCTTTAATCGCTACTAGACTCAATCTCGACAGGTACTTCGGTTCTGAACTCGGTACCTAGTCCTCGTGATTTAGTCTGTTCCGTTACGAGGCCGTCCTTCGATGCAATCTCCCGGTCTCGATCAAATAGTGAAATCGGGTGGGCCCGGTTTTAACCGTATACAAAGATGTTTGTCTTAGAGGAACTCTGGCACCTGAGCTAGGACATTTGACTCTAAGTCATGTGAGCATCTCATTTCACATTTGTTTCAATGTTGATCTGTAAGTTTAATAGTTGATCTTATTCACTGATTTTTTTTTTTTTCTTTTCTTTTGGCACTATTTTACGCAATAATTCATTTTCTGGAATTATTCCGAAAGAAATTGGAGAACTGAAGGAGTTGGAAATGCTGGACCTTGGTCATAATAACTTCTCGGGACCATTTCCTATGAATTTTGGCAACAACCTGTCTTTGTCGATCCTGAGTAGGTGTTTTTTGAGGTTATAGCTCATTATTGACCACCTTTGTTTGAACTTTTCCAAACTCAAGTTTGTTGTTATGGTTTCAGTCTGTTGGACAACAAGTACATCGGCAGTGTAGCTCCTGAAATTCATCATCTTAATATTCTTTCTGAGTCTCAAATAGATGAAAACCAATTAGCAAATGTTGCTCCTACTGCTGATTGCAACAGCCAACCTAGTGTTTGGTAAGTGAATTCTAGTCATGAGGCATTATTTATATTTTATCTTCTTTTTTATGTTTCTTCACGCATCTTGTATTCAAAATTCACTGGTCTGACTATTCCAGATTCGCGCCGCGTGTCAGTTTTTCGGTCCAATCTCCAAGAACCTTTATGAGAATCGCAAGATGATGTTTCCCATCAAGAGGACTAGAGGAGACACTGAAAGGGTGCCACTGCAGCCAGGACAACTCGGGTACTTGTAAAAATATCCAGCCAAGGGCGTAAACTAGGTTTTAGATTTATGGTGCAGAATGTCATGTCACAACCAAAAAACCTGCATCTTATACCTGTTGAACTTGTCAATGTGATCCTCGGAAAGGAGAATGCTTATAAACTTGGTACAGATGGTGATTGTAATGGAGATGCAGAGGTAGTATGCTTATAATATCCGAGCCCTTCTGCAATGACAACTTTTATTTTGTAGGGGATTAAAAGTTGTTATTGTTGAGGTAGTAACTAAGTGTTGGTTTGAGGAAGGGTTAATCTCATCCATTTGCTTATGGAGAGATAGATATACTACACCTAATTCGACCCTTTTGAGTCTGCTGAATATACTGTAAATCTGATAGAAACTGGACATAATCCAAATGTAGCTGACATTTAGAAGGCTGAAAGATTATGTGTTATTTTTCAGGAATAGCATGTTGTATAGTTAGAAATTTCTTTGTTCAAGGCTGAGGATGGGAGATTAGTGTAAGAAGTCCTTGTCCTATGAATCCTACTGCCTTGAGAAATGAACAATCTGCACTGAATCTTTTCTACTGACAGTTATTATCAGTTTATTTGACCACTACAACTTCAATGTCCAACAGGAAGAGAAAGCAACTTGGAGATCCAGTGAAGTGGAGGCTGCTACAGTTTATTGGTTTAGGTAATCCAAGAAAAGCTGAAAGAAGCAAAAGGAATTCAAAGTCATCCTCATCGTCTTCATTCTTCGTTTCTCCATCACCATCACCAACCTTCCTTTCACCTGCAACTTCTCCTGTTGGAACACCCACATCTTACATCTCAATCCCTCCTTCTGCATCCATATCTTCTCCATCAGAATCGCCGTCTCCCTCGTCTTCTGTGTTTTTGAATCCTACTTCATCTCCAGTGTCACCACCAACTCCAGCTCCACATGCTCCAGTTGATCCACCAGTACTTCCCAGGAAATGGCAGCCCTCTCATTCCCAACTGCCTTCTACCGCTCCAACTCCTGACCAAACAAATAAAAGAACATCCACATCCAAGCGTCATATAATGTTTATAGTGTCTGGTGTAGCGGAACTTCTTTACTTGTATTCATTTCAGCCCTTTTGTATGTTTATTGTCGAAGAAGTAAGATGGTAATGGTTAAACCTAGGGCAACAGGACTTTAGTGGACAGCTACAGAAAGCATTTGTGACAGGTGAATTATCATTATGTTGTTGAAATTTGTTTACCTTCTTTAAGTACAAAACATTGAACATGTGGGGCACGAAGAAATGAATTAATTGCATAATACACAGTGACTACACCTACTTGTAATGTGGATCTGCATTTATGTTGGAGAATTCGTATTCAGGTGTACCAAGTCTCCTGCGAGCAGAACTTGAAACTGCTTGTGAAGACTTCAGCAACATAATTGGCTCTTTGCCCAATGGAACTATTTACAAAGGCACCCTGTCAAGTGGTGTTGAAATAGCAGTGACTTCAACTGCAGCGAAGACAGCTAATGACTGGTCCTTCAACTTGGAAGCTCAGTTCAGAAGCAAGGCATGCCAAAAACAAATATTCCATTAAGCTATCTAAAGTATTACTAGTTGTTGTGGCGAAATGTTTTGATGCCTTTTCTATTCTAACTTCCTTGTGGCTGCTGTAGACTACGCCCTACCTACTCTCGGTCACAAGTTTTTCCCTTGGTTGTCTATCCTCTTTAATTCCACTAGACATGAACGCGTTTGATATTGGTTAGTCAACTACACAAGTTTGTGAACTGGGAAGAAATTTACAAGCAAGCAATCTAAGTTGATCGCCTTCTGGAGAAGACTATCTCCATTACCTCGTCAAAGCCAGTATTTTCCAGGAATGTTTGTGTACTGTCCTAAACGTGGTATACATGGTCAGATATCTAATTTAATTACAAGGATCTTGACTTATAATTTTCACAACAGCAAGAAAAACGGAGAACTTCTACACATTCCAGCAACTCTATCGTTTAACAGAATGAGAGAAGAAAAGTTCCTCTTGAACTTACACAAATGAGAATTTTTACCTCTTTCTAGGTCGTATACGGAAATTATGATAAGAGTATGAGAATTCCAATTCTTAATGACCAAAACAATGTCAAAGTACATTGAGCTTGAGTGTCCTGATTTTGCTTACTGTGAAATGGTCTGCTTTGCTCCATCAAAAAAAGAAGACTTTTTACCATCATGTTCTCAGCAGTCCTTCAATCATAGGTACACCAAATCCAATTTCTCCTGCTCAATGATTTCCCAGTTTGTCTTAGTCACCAATCCATGCACAACAGAATGTTGTGCAGGGAGCCTTATATCCGAAGACTAGAAAGCTCAAGCCGTTTCTCTTCTTTCTTCGAAAGCAGAAAGTACTCCTCAAAACTAGTCCATTCACATGCATATTTCACGTATTTTGCCGTGCTTGAATACGTGTACGACTGTACAAATCTAAGGTATCCTTATGATTGGAATCCAAGCAGAGGGCTGCTTCACAATCCTGGAGAGCACGTGAGAAATCAGTCATTGACTCATGGAATGCTGCTCGAAGATTAAGCATTTGCAAGTCAGGTTTGAAAGAAATGGCTCCTGTAAGCTCCTCCACAGCCTCAGTCTCCCTCTGGTCATCCATGAGCACTGTTGAATGCAAGAGTCAAATGTCATTTCGAACAAGGCAACATAAATTGCTAAACTCGCAGCTGTCAAGGCAATAAAAATGCTTAACTCGCGGCTAACAAGGCAACAACAATTTTTTTTTTTTTTTTTGAAAAGGTAAGGTAATAAGGCAACAACAAGTGCTAAACTCACGACTGAGGCCTCAATCTATACGGTGGAGGCCTCTACCCCAGTTGGGAACTTTTGTCCTCCTAGTTTCATGTTGGTTTGTACAAGAACTTTAGGGAAATGTAGCACAATGCTTTCATCCATTTTTTCTTCCAACAGTGGGAGCAAAACAATCTTTCAGCTCAAACCATCAAATAAATACAGAAGCATCACATTATGTACTAAATTAGCTAATAAATCTCCCTGCAGGGAGATCGTAAACTTAAAGTAATTGAACTTATTCGACAGGATTAAAGTTACTTCGCTGAAGCCATTCATGAAGAGTCTAGACTACTATTTGATTTGACTGAACCAAAACTCTCAACTTTACTGTAAAGTTTATCTTACTTCATCAATAGCATTTCACCATTCACAGACAAATGCCAATGAAAAGAATTTTGATAGCATAAAGTCGATTGTCCTTGTGTCAGAAAATGCAATATTCCAAAAGGTTGTTGTAACCATTTGATAGGCCAAGCTCAGAAAGAAGAGCTTCTTCATTTGGGGAGAATTTCAGAACAGTATTAGACTAAAGCTGGGCAACAGGAGAAATATTAAAATATGTATTTGATAAGCAGCCGGAGGCCTGACACCAAAAGGAATTCTCCCAGATTGGTACAGCCTTATCACAACTAAAGGTTGTACAATTGCAGAATGTTACTCAGATTATGGATGGAACCTGCAGTTTAGAAGGAATTCAAATGATTGAGAAATTGAGGACATCAGCTTTTTGCTGCAGAAACTGGAAAAAATGGTATTAGGGGATGATGTCAAAATTTTACATACTTTGGATTGGTAGCAAGGATGGGAGATTTACTGTTAAATCATATGCTGTAAGATAATCCACAGACCGGAAAAGAAGAAGATCATTGACCATGGAAAATGATTTGGAACACCAAGGCACCTCCAAAAATAGCATGCGGTTGCAACACAAGAAGCCTGTTTGACACAAGATAATATGCGAAGAAGGGATTTTAAACTGTTTCATAGATGCTTCCTACATGATTCCAACGAATCAGTTAACCACCTACGACAAGCAAACATGGATAATATGGATAATGTTTTTAAACATATTTGGAGTCCAACTGGTGATGCCAAAGAATCTGCAGCAAACTCTCAACAATGGGCAGGGACAGAGGATATCTAAGAGAGTCACAGTTGGAAACTTGCTTATGTTTTATTAGGACAATCTGGATAGAAAGAATCATAGATGTTTTGACGAAAAAAGGAGCACATATCATAAGTAATGTCTTTAAAATTTATATTTTTGGTCTACGAAGATTGGAAGAATACTGTAAATAATATAATCATTTAAACAACTTGCTATACTCCTTAAACATGTAAAATGAGACAAGTCAACAGTTTATATTCTCTAAGCATCTTCTTGGTACCGGTTGATTCAAAGAATAATTTACGTGCCAAAGGAAGAGGAGCTCTCTGCAGTTGCTCCATGAGAACAATAAGTTGCCTATGTCAAAGATGGACAAGATATCAGTGATAAATTCCTCTTTCTACATTACATTTGTATGTATTGCATAGAGTACTTATCTTAAGAACATTTGGGGTACGCATCATAGGACAATAGCTTGCAAAACCTAAGGTGTAATGAACGGATGCATATCTCTTAATTGTAATGAATTCAATTAATGCTTTGTGTGACATAGGCATAAACAACCACACTAATATCTCGTTACCTGCTTTATTTTTATTTTTTTGCAATGTATATTCTGCAATTTGGAAAACAGATTTTTAAGACCATCAGATATACATAAAATAGCTAGAAATCGTTTTTATACGACAGGACCTTCACAGAAAAGAGAGAGTGCTTTCATCAAAAATGTTTTTGCTAACCAAATTCAAATTGTAATAGTTGTAGTAAATCTCAATCCTGAGAAGAAGAAAAGAGAGGTATTCCCTTATATAAAGGCTCTTTCAAGTGACTTAATTTCAAATTTTGATAGAGCTTTTCTCTTATCAGTCTGGACATGGCGGCACTGCATTCATCGGATCAACACTGCTAATTCCTTCTGAAAAGTGAATTACATTTTCAAGTGAACATAAGAAGATGCATCCGCTCAAGCCCAGTCCACAAGCAACAACGATTGCTTCCTCTTTGTGATACTCTTTTAGGTTACACCAGGAAATTATTTCACAATTAGTAATAACACCCAAGAAAAGATTCTCCTCAAATATAATCATAGCGGAACTCTACTTCAAATTCACATAACAAGTTTTATTCATCACCCTACAGTCAGATCTTTAGTCGGAATTTTAGTAAGCTCTTCCTGAGCAATAAAATTAGGTAACAAGCAAGGGTGATAAAGTGATAATGTACCTGCAGCCCTGTATCTATATGGGTATGTCCTTAGAGGATCCAACTGTGTAGCCATGCTGAGATCATTACTTGCCATGTCGCGATCACAATACTCTGACCTTTTCTCATAAGCTGATGCCTTGTT
Organism: Nicotiana tabacum; assembly: GCF_000715075.1. Classification (NCBI taxonomy): domain Eukaryota; kingdom Viridiplantae; phylum Streptophyta; class Magnoliopsida; order Solanales; family Solanaceae; genus Nicotiana; species Nicotiana tabacum. Next base: position 37,619,661 of record NC_134081.1, read on the forward strand.
CTGAGCCTTGTCTATCAGCTTTGTCATTTCCTCATAAGCAGCTTTCCTATCATTTTTGAGATGATATACACGCGCTAGCCCTTGATGAGCTCTTGTGTGCTTTATCTCGAGGGCACTAACATAGCAATCTGCTGCAAGGTCCAGCTTATTGCAATCCACGTAAATACTTCCTAGATTATTTAATGCCTGCCAAAATCACATAACATGAATAAATTTATCTACAGAAACAACGCCAAGAGAACTAGTTTGGAGAATTGACCCACTTGTCCTTTGCGAAGACCATCTGAAGGACATTTAAGTGCTTCCTCCAACAGTTGGATGACATAAGATGAAGATTCAGAATCCAGAGTTGTATCGGCTAGAGCATATGCTTTAAGGAAAAAGGCCTCGAATGACCTTTGGATAGAAATCGATTCCTCAGCTTTGGCAAGTGCTTCTTCACGATGTCCAGTGTCATATAATATCCATCCTTCATACACAAGCTTTTCATATTTGGAGGTGGAATGATTCCGGGCCAGGCGCAAACTGCGCATTGCGGCTTTTTGACAATTCAACCTGCACGTACAAGGTATTAGGTAAACCTAAGTAACAGGATGTGCTTATATCAAATAATTTATGGAAATCAGAACAGCATGGAATGTTAACCCATGATAAGGCTTTTCTGTCTAAGAATGACAGTATATTTCCAGCCAGTCCCCAAAATTTACTTCCACATATGTCGACTCAATCCAACTAAGGATAGTTATCAAAGAGTTGTTTCATGCATTATCCATTTCAATTTTCAGTAACATGGGTCTTATAACTTAAAGCCGGATTTGATGTGTTACAATTAGTAATCAGGTTCTTTGATTATAAAGTAACATATGTGACAACAAGAATATGGTTTACAGATCGCCAGAAACAGTCAATGACCAGTCTTTCACCATTTTATTTTTTACATTCCCGAAAAAAAGAAAAGTTGAAGCTAGAATCAGGACTCAGAGACACTAGGAACTGTTGCATAAGGTTGCAAGAAAAAATCAAAAGATAATATGTCTCAAAAAATTACCGCAACAGGAGAAGAGATTGCCTGAAGCGCAGGACACTCCTCCCAGGATCATTTATGAGCATTTGATATATAACAGACAATGAACCAATATCATCAACAAATGACCATCGATCATAGAGTTGCATCCAGCAATCTGCAGGACTCCATGGTTGAACGTGCTGACTGAGGAGCTCCACCAGGTGGTCAGCTCTCATTTTCCCACGAAACATCATAAAGTTCGGGTCTAGAGTCAACAATGCACGGATATCTCTTATAGCAGATTGGTAATCTTCAAGTGCAATAAAGCACCAAGCCCGCAATTCAATGCAGTCTGGAGAGACCTTAAAATCAACAATCCTATTTATCTCTGCGACAGCAGCCTCAATCTGGCTGTCTTCTACCATTGCAATGGCTCTGTATTTGTATGGAAAAGAAAGGGTAGGATCCAATCTGGTGGCATCATTAACATCCAAAATCTTTTGTTTGCCTAAGCTGTACAAAGACCTCTCTTGGTACATCCACCCCGTAGGTTTATACTTTGTAATAATATCATTAATTAGCTCATAAGCTAAAAACCTCTGCCCCTGCTTGAGTTTAGTTCGTGCAACACCTACTATTGAATAAATGTTACCAGCCTCAATTGCCATCTCAAAACAATGTTGAGCTTCTTTGTAATCCTTCCTTTCAAGCAATACACAACCCAGTTGATGCAAAGCGAGTGCCTTCTGCCATCTTTCGCTAGCACACTCCTTTAATCTCTCCAACAACATAACTGTAACTTTGGACATCATGTTATCTTCGATTGCTACCTGGCTAAGGAAATAATATAACAGAAAAGAAGCTTGCCCAACTGTGGCGAGTCTCTCCCTAGCCTCAGAGCTACAAAATGTGTTGAGAACCCTTGGATTATATAAATAACCTGGAAGCTCTCGAAGCATCAGCTGCAAGCAAGACGCCACGAGCAGATGTGCTCTCTCCTCCAGAGCATAATCAATAAGAACCAATGCCTCATCGATATCGGAAAGCAAAGACGCCAAGTAACAATCACAAGCAGATTTCATTTCCTCACAACAGAATCTATTTGCAAATGAAAGAAGCTCCAGAAGTAGATTGGGTGAGCAAGAATCTAATCTTCTAGTCCTAGTAAAGAAATCTACAGCTCTCATTCCGTCCGCAGATATACCAACGTGTGTAAAATCAATTCTTTGCTTATCAGACTCAATGAAATTACCATACAACATTGATTTTAATGGAGCAGAGAGAGCTGCAATTTTACCTCGAATACAGTTGACTTCCTCATTGCCTATGCAGAAGCAAACAACCCCATCCTCTTGTGATTCTGAGCTGAGGAAATTATTCCCAAAATGAGAGATCTCATTAGAACATAGGCAATGATCAAAAACAGAATTGGGATCATAGCCATGTAGCAAAGCAGCGTTGGGGCATTCAACAACTCTTCCAATACAATCCAAAGCTGATGATCCAACTAACTCATCCTCTCTCCTTTCAAACCTCAACCAAGCTGACAAAACCACCTTGGAATGCACATCAACCGCATGTAGACGAGCCGATTGAAGACACCTTCGCAGCAACTTTGGATCACCAAGGCTGCACAAGAGCGCATACTGCTCTAAATAAACCAAAGATTTATCAAAATCTTGGGTCATCTGGATTTTGCGGTAAAGCTCAGCCAAAGATTCAACAAAATCAACAGATTTGAGACAAAGCTCAACTGGGGGCTCAAAAGAATCGGTTCTTGGAAGACCATAGGGAAGAAAAGCCGATTCTTGCAAAATGGAGTTGATTGTAGGGAAGTGGAGCTTGGAAATAGGAAAAGGAAAAGGAAAAGGGTTGCTAGTGGAAGTTTCAGAAGGATGGACTTGAGTAGTCTTACAACGGTCTTTGAGCTTGAAGCCCCTGCCCCGCATAGTGTGAGAGAGTTCGAGGGAGTAGCGACGGATGAGACTCACAAATCTTGATTTCCAAATGTTTCTCTCTTCATTACTGTCTGTACAAGTAGACATCAATCTAATAACGAATTTAATTGATTGTTTCAACTTTTGCCCTGCATATATCACCACCTAGAAACAAGGGGGTTAGGGGGGCGGGTGATAGATATGCAGGTTCAAGGTTCAACTATGGCGTGATTTCTTATACATACATACACTTTCATCTCACTTGTGAACATGAAAAAAGAAAAGGATTTACTAATAGTTTTATGGAGGATGTATCCAATCCATTATGTATGTTTTGTTTTATTTCTTTTTTGAAAAATAATGCCAGCTCGTCACATCACTATATCAGGCTGCGTGTGTGTGTACATTTATTGTGTTTCTGTTTTTTTTTGTTTTTTTTTATTGGAGTACTTAAAATTATCTTATGATAGTTAAACGAATTTAAAAGGGAAATTTACGTGTCTAAGAAGATAACTAATAAAGTATTAAATGTTAGTAGAAAATTGAAGCAACTTAATCTTCATCTTTCTGCATCATTAATGGAATCTTGCCTTTCGTCAAGAAAGACATGGACCATTGTATTTAATTACAACTTCAAATATAGTTTTCACTTTCCCTCCAAAAACGTATGCCTTCCGAATTTCGATATTAGGTTCACATCTTAATCAAGTCAGCTTCTGATTCGTATCCTAATTTTCCTTTCTTGTTTGAGGATCCATTATGTTCTTTACGTGAAAATGTTAATTTGTTGTTTCTACGTTTAATAATGGGTATGCAGATGCTATTAAATGGGTCACGAGTTCTTCAACTACTACTTCTGGAGAAAATATATTCATACTGTATATCTACACGGCTACAGTAAATCAAAATATTTAATCTTAAGAGTTGTTATTAAAGTGAAAATGTATATTAATTACTGTGTTCTTTTATTTTGAATTAATTAATCTAGGTTAAGTAGCAAAGCTAAAGAAAAATATCATTGCATTTATTGTTAGGTGCAAACATTGAGTACAAATAAAAAACTTTACATGCGGGACCTTTAGTTGTAGATTATAGCCCCTTAACTATTGTATTGTATTTCTTCACCTATTTCTCTATCATTTAGTTGTAGATTATAATTCCTTTAATCCCCTTGTTTTATTTCTTCACCTGTTTGTCTGACCTTTAGTTATAGATTATAGTTCCCGTTAGTTCCTTTATTTTATTTCTTCACCTGTTTTGCGACCTTTAGTGGTAGATTATTTTTCAGTAATTCTTTTTATTTTTGTCGCTTGTTTTTGGGATAGTACTTGCGTAGTGACTCGTAGATTATAGTGGCTTTGGTGAACGATGGTAGGGTAAGGTCTTGTCCTCGGGGGTGCCAGCGCGGGGAGGGGGTGCGAGGGGTGCGGGGGTCTTGGAACATAGGAACTTTGACTGGAAAGTCTGTAGAGTTAGCGAAGATTCTCGAGAAAAGGAAGATTAATATAGCTTGTGTACATGAGACTAGATGGGTAGGAGATAAGGCGCGGGATGTGGACAGTTTCAAACTTTGGTATTCTGGGAGGGTGGGGGCAGGAACAGGGTAGGTATCTTGGTTGATAAGGACCTCCGTGAACTAGTGATAGAGGTTAGGAGGGTGAATGACTGACTGATGACTATTAAGCTAGCTGTTGGAGGTTTTACTTTGAACATAATCAGTGCATACGCACCCCAAGCAGGCTTGGATAAGGAAGTCAAGAGGCGTTTCTGGGAGGATTTGGATGAGATGGTGCGTGGTATCCCACATACCGAGAAGCTTTTCATAGGAGGAGATTTCAACGGCCACACTAGAGCGACGTCTGGGGGGTATGATGATGTGCATGGTGGCTTTGATTTTGGAGATAGAAACGGAAACGTCTTTGCTGGATGTTGCTAGAGCATTTGATTTGGTGATAGCAAACTCGAGTTTCCCGAAGAAGAGAGAGCACTTGGTCACCTTTCAGAGTTCGGTGGCCGAGACTCAGATTGATTATTTACTCTACAGGAAGTCCGATAGAGGTCTTTGCAGGGATTGCAAGGTCATCCCGAGTGAGAACCTCTCGACCCTTCATAGGCTCCTGGTCATGGACCTTGAGATCACGAGGAAGAGGAGGAAGAGGGCGATGTATAGCCAACATAGGATTAAGTGGGGAACCTTGACGGAAGCTAAAGCGCAGTAGTTAGGGGTCAAGCTGGTGACTATGGGGGCTTGGAGGAGTAGTAGGGACGCAAGCGTTATGTGGACCATGACTGCGCAGTGCATAGGGAAGCCGCGAGAGAGGTATTAGGGGGTCTCAAAGGGTTACTCTGGTGGTCACAAGAGAGACTGGTGGTGGAATGGAGAGGAGCAAGGAAAAGTGAAAACCAAGAAAGCAGCATATCTGAAGCTAGTGGAAAGTGTAGACGGGGAGGAGAAGAGGGCGAATAGAGAGCATTATAAGTTGGCTAAGAAAGAGGCAAAGTTAGTAGTTACGACGGCCAAGACTGCAGCTTTTAGTCGTTTGTATGAGAAAATCGAGGACTGAGGTGGGGATAAGAGGTTGTTCAGGTTAGCCAAGGCGCAAGAAAGGAAAGTGCGGGACTGGGACCAAGTGAAGTGCATCAAGGACGAAGAAGGTAGAGTTTTGTTGGATGAGGGGCTTATCCGTCAGAGATGGCAGACCTACTTCCATAGTCTCTTAAAATAGGAGGAGGACATGAGCATTGTCATTGGTGATCTGGAACTCTCCGGGAGTCGTTGTGACTTTGGGTATTGTAGGCGGATTAGAGTTGATCAAGTTGAGGGGGCTATGCATAAGATGAGCAGGGGCAAAGCGACCGGGTCGGATGAAATTCTGGTGGAGTTTTGGAAGAGTGCAGGCAAGGTAGGCTTAGAGTGGCTCACTAGGTTATTTAATGTCATTTTTAGAATGAAGAAGATGCCCGAAGAGTGGAGGTGGAGAACAATGGTTCCTATATACAAGAACAAGAGTGATGTCCAAAATTGCAATAACTATCGGGGTATCAAGCTGCTTAGCCATACTATGAAAGTCTGGGAGAGAGTGGTAGAGCTAAGGGTGAGGAGGAGTGTGTCTATTTCTGAGAACCAGTTTTGGGTTTATGTCAGGACGTTCGACTACAGAAGCCATCCACCTTGCTAGGAGATTGATGGAGCAGTATAGGGAGAGAAAGAAGGACTTGCATATGGTGTTCATTGACTTGGAAAAGGCGTACGATAAAGTTTCGAAGGAGATTTTGTGGAGATATTTGGAGGCTAGAGGTGTACATGTTGCCTACGTTAGGTTGATTAAGGACATGTATGATAGAGTAAAGACCCGAGTGAGGACGGTGGTGGGGACTCAGATCATTTTCCGGTGATGATGGGGTTGCATCAGGGGTCAGCACTCAACCCTTTTTTGTTTACTCTGGTGATGGATGTACTGACGTGCCACATCCAAGGGGAGGTGTGGTGCATGCTATTTTCAAATGATATTGTATTGATTGACGAGACGCGAGTGTCGGGCCCCATTTTCTTGCGAAAGCGGGCTTTCGATGTTATGACAACTCTTTTGAGTGGGAGGTAAAGGGTTAAAAGAAGAAGAGTCACCACCTAACGATTTTTAAGGTGCGTTAGGGGCACCTATTATGCAAATGACTTTGTTTGACTAGTCAGCATCCCCAAAGATCGGGTAAGGGCTCAAATTATCTCAAAGAGAAGGTGTTAGGCACTCTTTGAGGTCCACAACTGTGGGTCTCGGCCTAAATTAAGATTATGTGGATTACAATTAGGCTAAGTGATCAAATAAACAAAGCGAATGTAAATGTCAAAGAATTTCATTACAACATGATTAGTACAGATCTTAGTACAAATATAGGGATACAACTATTTGGATCTAATAACAACATATAAAGGGGGGGAGTCCTAAATTTTTTAGCCTAAAGGATCACCCCATGCAACATAAATAATACTTCACAACTCCCTTGAGATAGGGAGTTACTCATATTATTCAGCGGGCACAGACTATCATCTCCTGCTACCCGATTACTATGTTAAAGTTGTTTATCTAAAGCGCGCTAATTCAATTCTAAGTCGTGCTCTATGCGTGCACTACCTGTCTCATTCCTTTGGTCCAGGAGGTATTGGACCTCTACTAGGGTGGTTCTAGACCTTACTTAGGTGGCTCAGAAATGTCAAAACTAGGCGACATACAAAACATATATTGGACTTCAAATATGGGCAGTTAAGGGCTCAAGTTAGCCTCCACACTTAAGCAACAAATGCATGCGAAACAGGTTTTCATGTTAGGCCGTTTCAAAATTAAGAACCTTAAGCCCTATAGACATGATTTCTATGTGACTATGCATTAAAACATACAAGCAGTTTCAGAGGCTAGGCGTTGCTTATCTCCAAATAATTATACGATTGTTGCATGTTGATTTGAGATTGCAGATTTCCAGTTATTTAATCTATAGATGATGTGTCTAGGTGATTTACGCACTAAGTGACAATGAAATCTATTGGAGGAAAGCCCAGAATTATTCATGCTTTTCGAGCAGCAAACAGCGTTTAGAAAATTAACACGTTTTGGCGAGTAGTAATACCATATAGGCAGGATCTCTATCAATTAGCGATTGGAACCAATTCTATTGTTATACTTTAACCTTATAGGTATGTTTTCTAAGTGAACAGTGCGATATAGTAGCGAATGAAATGATTAAAATCCTATAGGCACGATTTCTAGTGGATATGCTGCAGCGATGTAAATCGAAGGAAAATTCAACGATATGTATTTCCTATGGGCAGGTTTTCTAATAACATGTAGCAGCAGGGATAGTTGAAGCATTTGAACTCATGCTTTGCTAGTAGACAAGTAGTGTGAGTGTGTGCTTCTCTTAATGCCATGATTTCTACAGTACACATAGAGATTGAATGACATATATAGCAGATGAATCATTGAATCCTATAAGCATGTTTTCTAATCTTGCATGCAAACATCAGAATTTACACATCCCCCATTTTTACTTACACCCCAATTGTTTATTACAAAGTTATTACAGGCCCAATAATGAATATGATTAAAAATATTATACAAATAATGACAGTAGGACCACAACAGGCCCAAAAGAAATACCCAGCACTGTTAGGCCTTCAACAATTCTCCTGTGGTATACCCAGATTTTCAACAAGGAACCATATTCATCAGCACAACTCAGAATCCATAGAAGAGTTCAAAGCCAAATTACACAACCATAGATCAACCAAATTACACAGGCATTAAATCACTTAAACCAACCAATTTACATGTTCATTATACAATAGGAAGAAGGAATTGAGTGGGGTAGTTTAGGTCTCAGTAGTAGAGAAAGTGGCTAAAAGACCCCAAACCCTGGTGTGTCAGAGTTCACAAGAGTCTCAAATGGACCTCGAGTAGTGCTCACACTAAGGAAGTCAGTAGCAAGAGTCTTGGTAGCCTTGGCTTTCAGCCGGCCAAGAATGATAGGTTCAGAATAGCCTAGGTAACAAATGAGAGAGAATGGACAACGGTTAAGGGACAGAAGTTGAGGAAATGCACTTACAGCTTAAAGTAGACATAGCAAAGTTGAGCATACAGAGCAGCTAATCAAGCAGGTCACAAGACTTAGAAGCAGGTTCAGCAGGACTTCAGCACTTAGCAAAGTAGCACATAAGCAACCACATATTGAAAGAGTTAGGGGAAAAACAAGTTTGCAGGATTGACAAAAGTTATCATACACAGGTGCATAATACCATACAAGTTTAAGTAAGGCACTGACTTAGAGATTTGAAGCCTAAAGGTCCTAATTATGTCAAACATGGTATGGAAACACAAACTAAGATGGCCATTCTAAAGGTTTCAAACATCATTAAGGATATAAGACTAAGCAAAATAGAAACATTCTATGAGGGAGTAGATCATAGTTGATAGAAAAGGTCTTAGCACAGATTAGAACACATTATATATGCAAGACTATCATTACAGAGATTCAGAACAGAGTGGGAAAGTAAACACATGTCAAATAGCAAATGTAGGCATTCAGGTATTGACACAATAGATTAATTAACTAGAGAAAGTCAAAGTTATGCCAGGGATTCATCCTAATATCATGAAACAAAACAGTTCAAACATGGTAGGGAAAACAAGTTGAGATAACTGTTCTAAAACCTCAAGCAATCACTAAAGGAGTATAGGATCAAGTGAGCATGCTGAGTGACACAATAGCTGGGAAACTAGTCATAGTTAACATTGAAGGTCTTAACACAGGTTAATACAGATGTGAGGCATTCATTACAGAGATTCAGGACAAAGCTGGTAAGCATATTCAGGAACATTCAGGGCCCAATACACTAGTTAAACGAGCTTAGGAGGGTTCAGATTATCCAAGTTAGACATAGACAATCTCAGAACTAGCAGCATTAGGAGAAGTTAAATGCTAAAGATATTTAAAAATGAGTGTAAACTAACAGAGTTGTGCATAAAGTAGCCCAGAAACACATTAAGCCATAGATTTCAGAAGCGAGAGCACATGCAAATCAGAGACACATAAAAAATGAAATTGCAAAAGGTCAAGCGACTTACCAGTTAAACGAACAACAAAAAAGAGCAAAAATTCCACAAGAACCCAGAATCTCAATGAGTCAAAGTTCCCAAGAGCTTCAAAAGAACCTTGGGCAATGCTCGCACCAAGAGAAAGTTCGAATAATAGAATATCAGTGGCCTTGGCTTTCAGCCGGCCAAAAACAAACTATAAAATAAGAGAATGAGGGAATCACAGAACAAAGCTCTATTTTTTAGTGAAAGTATATTGATTCAACTCCCTCTCAAAGGAGAATGGGGAGGGGTTTATATAGTGATAGAAATCGAACAAGTAAACAAGGAAACACTATAAAATAAAACATAAATAAGGAAGTAATAACATGTAGAATCAATAAAAATCCGATTAGGAAAAAAAATAGGTAAACCCTAGTTGACAGAAATCGGAAATTGGCCGGAAATCTTGGCTAATCGGACCCATAATGCCTGGTCATGATGTACATGGACTAAATACTGTCCAGATTCAATCGATTGAAGTTGAATGGCTGGATTCTGAGAGATAGTACTTGCCATATTTAGGCAAGTACTAGGTGATACCATAGTTTTGTAGAAAATAACGAGATAACACACAAAAGGTAAGGAAATCATGGAGAGAATCCATGGTTGAGACGAATTTGGAGAGATTTGAGAGGGCGGCTAGGGTTTATGTGGAGAGGAGAAGAGAAAATTTTAGTGCGACGGGTTAAAGAGAATGATAGGATTAGGGTTGGGGTAGGTAATTAATATGAGGGGAATAAATGAGGGTCATTGATCTTGAAAGATCAACGGCTGAGATTTAAAATGAACGGGGCGGGTTAATTAAAATGGGTACCGATCGGGTCTTGTAAAGGGGTCATTTAACTTTGGGTCGGGGTTACTCGGCTAAGGTGTTGGGCCATTGTTTAGTCCGAAAATTTGTTTAACATTTTGGGCTAGCCTTTTAAACACACATAATTTATCAAAATAATTTATAAAAATAATTAGTAAATGAATAAAATATTTTTATGTACTAAAATGATTTAAAATAATGATTTAGCATTATAAAAATATAAAAAATGCTATTTTGATGCCAATAATATAAATAAGGAGCATTTGTATATGAATATAGGCTATTATTGCAAGATTGTGCAAATAACTTTAAAATGCTAATATAATTATATATAAAAAGATGAAGTGAAAATATTATGAGTCATATATGAGGATACAAAATAGTAATTTTGGATGATTAACTCATCACAAATAATTCAAAGGGATAATTACTAAATATTTATGTAAGAAAATTAATTTTAAAGCTCTAAAAATTATGTAAGAAAGTTAATTTTTATAATTCAAAGGGAAAATTATAAAAAGTGCTTGTATAGATTTGTAAGCTAAATAATGACGCAAAAATAATGTTTTGAAAGTATATATATTATTTAAAAAAATATGAGGGCAAAATTGGGTATCAACAACTGCCCCTATTTACCCGAGAATTATGAAAGAGTTGTCGGGTAAAGAAAATGATGACCAATTTTGGCCGAATTGAATGAGGGATGATATGATTTGAAAAAATGGGGGTCGAACCCTGGTTCTTGAGTTGCCTACATATCTCTGGTGTTATGGGAATCAGGTCGTGTGTAGTTTTGGATCTAACGACGAATGAAACTGAGGGAGTTGTTATAAGAATGATCATATGTTTTTGGAAATGGTTCTTTTGGGAAGGATAGTATCGGATTAATTTATGCGAAATCATGAATGTGAATTTGAAATATTGCGGATATATCACTGAACAAATATCTGAACGGTCATAGAGTGAAAGGTGGGAATTGATGGTGGTCGGTTATGTTTGAAATAATTACAGGATGTGAACGTTGTGAACGGAAACCGGAGCGAAGATTGCTCCCGTTTGGAGAACGGTTGCCTCCTGGATTACCTGTAAAACTTAAAACATGGCACATGCGAATATATACGTGTTATTGCGAGAATTTAAATGTCATGCAAATTCCCTTTGGACCATGAAGGTTGTCTCTGGACGGCGAGGATGATATCCTTAGACCATGACGTCCTGGGCCATGAAGCGTGTGATATGGGATTCACAGGCCATGAAATGGTGTCCTCGGGCTATGACGCCTTTAAATAATAGTGTGCAATTTTGAGAGATTCTCAGGCCATGGAATGGTGTCTCCCGGCTATGAGGATGATGCCTTCAGACTATGACGCCTTTGGACAAAATGGCGATGTTTCATCCCATGAAATGCAAAGATATGATGCTTGGTCATATGTGAGATCGAGACAAGACAAGGCTTAGTCTTGTGTGAGATGAGGGCGTGGCTTAGCCCTAGGTGAATAAAGAGATAGCGTAGTGGAGATAATATTAAATCTTATGTGAGGAAAAGGCAGTGCTTAGCCTTATGCAATTAGGGAGGCAATGTTCAGTATCGATGCGAAGAAAGGCAGTGCTTAGCCTTATGCAATTAGGGAGGCAATGTTTAGCCTCATGCAATTAGGGAGGCAATGTTTAGCCTCATGCAAAGAGGAGACAATGCTTAGTCTCATGCAGGGAAAGGCAGTGCTTAGCCTTATGCGATTAGGGAGGCAATGCTTAGCCTCATGCAAAGAGGAGACAATGCTTAGTCTCATGAAGGGAAAGGCAGTGCTTAGCCTTATGCAATTAGGGAGGCAATGCTTAGCCTCGTGCAAAGAAGAGACAATATTTAGTCTCATGCAGGGAAAGGCAGTGCTTAGCCTTATGCGATTAGGGAGGCAATGCTTAGCCTCATGCAAAGAGGAGACAATGCTTAGTCTCATGCAGGGAAAGGTAGTGCTTAGCCTTATGCAATTAGGGTGGCAATGCTTAGCCTCATGCAAAGAGTATACAATGCTTAGTCTCATGCAGGGAAAGGCAGTGCTTAGCCTTATGCAATTAAGGAGGCAATGCTTAGCCTCATGCAAAGAGGAGACAATGCTTAGTCTCATGGAGATAGTGTTTAGTCTCATGCGATTAGGGGAGACAATGCTTAGTCTCATGGAATTAGGGAGGCAATGCTTAGCCTCATGCAAGAAGAGGAGACAACGCTTAGTCTCTTGCAGAAAAGGCAGTGCTTAGCCTTATGCAATTAGGGAGGCAATGCTTAGCCTCATGTAAGAAGAAGAGACAATGCTTAGATGCTTAGTCTCATGCGGGGAAAACCAGTGCTTAGCTTTATGTAATTGTTGGGGGGGGGGGGCAATGCTTAGCCTCATGCAAGAAGAGGAGGTAGAGCTTAACCTCATGCAAATGATGAGAAGGCGGTGAGAAACTAAAGTATTTCTTAGCTAGAGGTATCTGCGCTAGGTAATTGGTCACCATGAAGGTAGTGACTTGATGTATTTGCAGATAATGTTGTTTTACCGTGCCTGCATCCTAAGAAAAATCGTGAATTTTATGGGGGAAAGGTTGGTTTGTGCTTTTGTCTTCTTGCTCGACCTTTGCTCCTGTCTTGGGATCTCGTTTAAGTTACCTTGGGAAACATCTGGCTGTCATAGCAACAAAATTTTCAAAAAATATGCAATGTATTTGATAAATATAGTTATTTGAAATGTAGTAGTATGCCACATCAAATAATTTAGATGAACCGGTGACTGTGACACATTTTAGAGACATTGCGACCTCCTTGCCTTGGAATTTTGAGGGCTCCCTCAAAATTCTACCCCAGTTTAAATGCATACTTCTGAAATACTTTTGGTTGTTCTGCATATGACGAAGTTGGCTGAACTTGCGATCTTGCCCCAGTTTCTGATCATGGGGAAATGAATATCTTATTAAGATGTGACTGAACCCATAGGGCTGCCTACGTATCACCTCTTAAATGAGAATCAGGTCAAGCGTAGTTCAGTTGCATCAAATGAAGAAATGTAAACAATCCTAAACATATTATCTCTTGACTGCGTCTGAGTTGATAGGTTTTGGCCAAATATCTCCGTCCATTTCTGCAAGTATAAGTGCTCCTCCTGTTAATACTCGATGAACCATGTAGGGACCTTGCCAATTGGGTGAAAATTTCCCTTTAGCTTTATCTTGATGCGGGAAAATTCGTTTTATCACCAACTGCCCCGGTGTGAATTGCCTTGGTCTGACCTTTTTGTTGAAAGCTCTCGCCATTCTGTTCTGGTAGAGTTGATCGTGGCATACTGTATTCATTCTCTTTCCATCATTGAGGTCCAGTTATTCATAGCGGCTTTTTACCCATTCTATGCCGCTGAGCTCAGCTTCTTGTGTGATTCTTAAAGAAGGGATTTCTACTTTGGCAGGGATAACCACTTCCGTACCGTAGACCAGCAGGTAAGGAGTTTCCCCAATTGATATGCGAACCGTGGTATGATATCCAAGCAAAGCAAATGGTAACTTCTCGTGCCATTGTTTGTAATTATCTACCATTTTCTTCAATATCTTCTTGATGTTTTTGTTGGCAGCTTATACAGCTCCATTCATTTACGGCCTGTATGCTGTGGAGTTCTTACGCTTGATCTTGAAAGTTTCACACATGGCCTTCATTAAATCACTGTTGAGATTGGCAGCATTGTCGGTGATGATTGACTCTGGTACTCTAAACCGACAAACAATGCGATCCCGAACAAAATCTACGACGACCTTCGTAGTTACAGCTTTGTAAGATGCGACCTCAACCCACTTTGTGAAATAATCTATGGCCACTAGAATGAACCTATGCCCATTTGAAGCAGTGGGTTGGATTGGAACGATGACATCCATGCTCCAAGCGGAAAAAGGCCAGGGTGCACTTGTTGCATTGAGTTCATTGGGTGGCACTCGTATCATATCAGCATGTATCTAGCACTAGTGACACTTCTGGACATACTTAATGCAGTCTGTTTTCATAGTCATCCCGAAATATCATGCTCTTAGTATTTTCTTGGCTAAGACAAAGCCATTCATGTGCGGTCCGCAGTTTCTGTCATATATTTCCTCGAGCAATCTGGATGCTTTCTTGGCGTCGACACACCGTAATAATCCCATGTCTGGAGTCCTTCTGTACAGAATTCCTCCGCTTTGAAAGAAATGGTTGGCTAACCTTCGGAGTGTGCACTTCTGAGTATGAGTTACATGTTTCGGATACTCTCCCTTTGCCAAGTATTCTTTGATATCGTGGAACCAAGGATTTTCGTCACTTTCTTCTTCAACATGAGCACAATAAGCCGATTGTTTATGAATTCCTATTGGATAGGATCGATGAAGTTCTTGTCTGGGTGTTGTATCATGAAAGACAAAGTGGCCAATGCATCTGCGAACTCATTTTGAATCCTTGGAACATGTTTAAACTCTATCTTCGTGGACCTCTTGATCAGCTCTTGTACACAGTACAGATATGGTAATATTTTGGTGTTCTTGGTAGCCCATTCTCCTAAAACTTGATGCACCAAATGATCGGAATCTCCAATCACCAGAAACTCCTGAATATTCATGTCAATGGCCAACCTGAGTCCGAAGATGCAAGCCTCATATTCTGCCATATTGTTGGTACATGGAAACCTGAGTTTTGCAGATATCAGATAGTGTTGGCCAGTTTCTGATACTAAGATAGCTCCGATACCCACTCCTTTGAAGTTTGCAGCTCCGTCGAAAAACATTCTCCAACCATCATATGCTTCGGTGATATCTTCTCCTACGAATAATACCTCTTCGTCGAGAAAATACATTTTCAATGGTTCGTATTCTCCGTCCACAAGATTTTCTGCCAAATGATCTGCCAGTGCTTGCCCTTTTACCGCCTTCTGAGTTACATAGATGATGTCAAATTCACTCAACAATATCTGCCATTTTGCTAACTTTCCCGCAGGCATGAGTTTCTGGAAGATGTATTTCAGCGGATCCATCCTTGATATGAGATATGTGGTGTATGCACGGAAATAATGCCTAAACGTTTGAGCTATCCATGTTAAAGCGCAGCAGGTGCGCTCCAGCAAAGAGTACCGGGCTTCGTAAGGTGTGAATTTCTTGCTCAAATAATATATTGCCTGCTCCTTTCTTCCAGTTTCATCATGTTGTCCCAAAACGCAACCGAAAGCTCCATCCAGTACAGACAAATAAAGCAGCAGTGGTCTTCCTGGCTCTGGTGGGACCAGAACGGGCGGTTTGGATAAATACTCCTTGATTTTGTCGAAGGCTTTCTGACATTCTTCAGTCCAGCTTGTTGCAGCATCTTTCTTCAGCATTTTGAAGATCGGCTCACACATCACGGTTGATTGTGCTATGAAATGGCTGATGTAGTTGAGACGCCCTAAGAAGCTCATCATATCTTTCTTATTCTTTGGCTGTGGCAAGTCCTGGATAGCTTTGATCTTTGACGGGTCCAATTCAATCCCTCGACGACTGACGATGAATCCTAGCAATTATTCGGCAGGGACTCCGAAGGCACACTTTGCAGGATTTAGTTTCAGATTGTACCTTCAAAGCCGATCAAAGAATTTCCTCAAGTCTGCTATATGATCTGTGCTTCTTCTGGATTTGATGATGACGTCATCCACGTACACCTCTATTTCCTTGTGTATCATGTCGTGGAAAATGGTTGTCATGGCTCTCATGTAAGTAGCTCCAGCATTCTTCAAACCAAACGACATCATTTTATAGCAGTATATTCCTCATGGTGTGATAAAGGCTGTCTTTTCGACATCCTCTTCATCCATCTAGATCTGATGATATCCTACGAAGCAATCCACAAAGCATTGGAGTTCATTCTTGGCACAGTTGTTAATTAGTATGTGTATATTGGGCAATGGGAAATCATCTTTAGGACTCGCCTTGTTTAAATCTTGGTAATCAACACACACTCTGACTTTCCCATCTTTCTTCGGAACCGACACAATGTTAGCCAACCAAGTCGGATATTTAACCACTCTGAGAACCTTGGCTTTGATTTGCTTGGTGACCTCCTCTTTTATCTTCAAACTCATATCTGGCTTGAATTTTCTGAGCTTCTGTTTTACCGGTGGACACATGGGATTGGTAGGTAGCTTGTGAGCCACTATGGATGTGCTCAAACTAGTCATATCATCGTAGAACCATGCAAAGATATATGCATACTCTTTTAGGAATCGGACATACTCTTCCTTCTCTGATGGTGATAAGTGAATGCTTATACGTGTTTCCTTGACCATTTCGGAGTCCCCTAAGTTAACTGTCTCAGTCTCGTCCAAATTAGACTTAGGCTTGTTTTCAAAGTTTTCCACTTCTCTGACAGTTTCCTTAGGTAATATGTCGTCTTCCTGATCCTCTAAATCATTATCCTTATGTCGTGTTACCTCATTACATGTCACAGTCGTAGGTTCATCGAGATAGGTAATAATAATGCTGTAGAGAGAAAAAATGTAAAGAATAACAATAAATACTAAAAATAGCAATGCATTAATAAAATTTGAAAAACGTCAACAAGTACGGCTCGATGACTTGAGCAATTATTTCAAAATGAAATGCGTTCAAAACAAAATACTGAAAATGTCTTAGATGCTCAAAAGATTGCTTTAAAATAATTGATGCTAATTGCCAGGGTACCCAGGAACTCGACGGGCCCGGGATGGTGCAGTAGTCCAATTCTTGAGAGCAGCTCCTTTTTCAAAGGTCTGAATGGTAAGGTCTTCCTCCTCTTCCTCCTCAACTATAGCACTGCAATCCATGTCTTCGTTATCCAGAAACAGCTTCCTTATGCCAGCTAAGGCTTCATCTTCCTCAGACTCACATATCATGTCAGCTTGCTAAAATTTCTGGTGCAAATGTGGTACCGATTGTTCTAATGGATAATCAGGACCGTGCCATGGTGGCGATCAATCCTGGCACTCTTGACAAGTATATTCGTACCCAAGTCCGAAAGTTGTACCATGATGTTTCGGCTGTACTGGTTTGGTGATCCCTTTGGAGGTTCTTGCCGAGACCCTTGCCAGGTTCATACCATGTCCATAGCAGTATGCTTTCTATCTTGTTGCTCTATTTTTCCTTTTCAATTGCATTGACGCACTCAATGCGATGGTATGTTTCTCCACCTAACTTCTTCCTATTCTCGATGACCGGAACAGTCTGATTGGTATAAATCGGATTACTTATGTCTCTGTGGATGATCACCTCCTAGTGGTTCCATTCAAACTTCACGGCCTGATGCAGAGTAGAGGCCACTGCCCCAGCGACATGTATCCATGGTTGTCTCAACAATAGATTGTAGGTAGCAGATATTTCCAGCACTTGAAACTCAACATCAAACAAGGTTGGGCCCATCTGTAGGATGAGGTTGATTTCTCCGATTATGGCTCTTTGAGATCCATCAAACGCCTTTACATTCATGCTTCTTGCTCGTATCTCGTGCATGCCTTTACCCAATCTCTTCAAAGTGGTCAGTGGACATATATTGAGACTCGAACCCCCATCTATCAGGACACTGGCGATGAATTTATCTTCAAATTGCATTGTGATATGTAGTGCCCTGTTGTGACTTAGTCCTTCTGGTGGCAGCTCGTCTTCATAAAAGGTGATTTTGTGGCTTTCCAATACCTGCCCGACCATATTGGCCATTTCCCCACTAGTGATGTTGGTGGGTACATAGGCTTCACTCAGCACCTTCATCAGGGCATTCCTGTGTGTCTCAGAGTTTTGTAGCAGTGACAAGATAGATATATGAGCGGTAGTTTTGTTCAAATGGTCAACCACAGAGTATTACCTTGCTTGCACTTTTCTCCATAGGTCATCAGGGCCAGTTTTAATGACAGGCGTCTTAGATGCAGCTTCTTTGCTTGTTCCTCCCAAGTGCTTAGGTGTATAAACCTTGCTAGTTTTGGTCATGCCTTGTGATGTACCTCTTTCTTTCATTTTTGCTTTTCTTTTCCTTCTCGCTTTCACAACATAATCCTATGGTATAACATCAGACTTGTAAGATTGCGTGGGTGCTACCATCACAGTGAATGGTGAGGTTACCTCAACTTCAAACGGTGTTGGTGCGGTTACCTCGATTTCAAGCGGTGCTTGGGTTTATACCACAATGGGCGTGAGGGTGACTGGAGATGTTTTAGGATCATCCCCTTCCCAAATGAGTCCAATTGACCCTTCCGAATCCCATTCCTTATCGGTCTCTATCACATTCACTCCCTCACCTCTGTGATCCGGAAGAGGATTGTTACGAACATTGGGTGCGGCTTCTTTTGCTTGTATGACCTTAGTGTCGATCAATGTCTGAATCTTGTCCTTCAGAGTACGACACTCATCAATGGTATGGCCCTTCATGCCTGAGTGATAGGCACATGTCTTGTTTGGGTTAATCCACTGAGAAGAGTTTTCCATAGAAATGACGGGAATGAGAGTGACATAACCAGCAGCCTTCAGTCTATCATACAGTTGGTCTATGGGTTTAGCGATTGAAGTGTATTGTCTGGGTAGTCTGCGATCAAAGTTTGGTCTTGGATTTTGGTAATTTTGGCGGGCGGGTGGTGGTGAGTGATAATATGCGGGTTGGGTGTTATAGGCGTGGTAGGTGGTTGCAAGTTGTTGGTATCTGGGGGGTGAGGGATGGTATATGGGTAGAGGTGTTTGGTATGTGAGAGGAGACTTAGGACCCTGGGCCACCATTATAGCACCCACTTCTTTCTTCTTAGAGATACCTCCTGACTAAAAAGCTTTATTTGTGGCCTGTAGTGCTTCGAAATTTGTCACCATTCCACTCTTAATTCCTTCTTCTATTCTTTCTCCCAACTTGATAATGTCAGAGAATTTATGGTTTTCAATAACCATCAGCCTTTCATAATACTGTGGGTCTTGAGCTCAGACGAAGAACTTATTAATTTGTTCTTCTTCAAGGGCTGGCCTTACCTTTGCAGCTTCAGATCTCCATCGAGTAGCATACTCGCAGAAAGTTTCTGTTGGTTTCTTCTTGAGATTTTGAATATAGAAAACATCTGGTGCATTTTCTGTGTTGAACCTGAATCTATCTATGAAATCTGACGCCATGCTCACCCAATTAACCCACTTCTTCGGGTTTTGACTGATGTACCAAGACAAAGCATCTCCTGTGAGGCTTCTCATGAACAACTTCATACAGATTCGTTCATCTTTGCCCATTCCTATAAGTTTGTCACAATATGTCCTTAGATGTACCTTTGGATCACCAGTTCCATTGAACATTTCGAACTTGGGAGGTTTGTAACCCTTCGACAGTTCTGCATCTGGTTGAATGCACAAGTCCTCATAATTCAAACCTTTAATGCCCTTACCACCTCGACGCTCTAAACTCTACCAGTGAGCTTCTTGAGTTCTTCCGCCATATTCTTGATGAGCAAGTCCTTCTCGCTTGATTCTGGTATATATAGGGTTTTTTGTGGGGTGTAGAGTAAAGTTTCCACATATATGGGATTGCTTTGGTGAGCTCCGGGAATCTGGGCATAAGGATGGTCATTGGTTGAGTATTGGGGATCAAGAGTAGGTTGTGGCACTTTCTGGGGAGCGTGATAAGTGATGGTTTGCGGGTATTGAGTCGGATGACGGTGGTGTTGTTGAGGAGTAGGTACTGGTGAAGGGTTGTGGTTCTGAGGAGCTGTGGTGTATTTATGTGGTGCGGGAGGATTCGACGGTGGATTTTGGTTCTGCGTGTTTTGAGGTGGTGCCGGGTTTTAGGCATTTGGATTTTGTTGGTTGATATCAAAGATGTTTAAGGTGAGGGAAAGATTGGCCAAGTTTCGGACCTGCTCAACATCTCCTTGTAGCTCCAGGATGTTCTGTTCCAGGCGTAAGACCAATTCATTCTGTTCTGGAATTCTTCGGCCATCTGAAGTTTCAACGTATTCTGCTATAGTAGCATTGTCTTTTCTGATACCAGCTCAAATCATCCATTTTTCCTTTCCCTTTGCTTTTGCCTTTAAGATCACTCGGTGAAGGAGGAAGTGGAGGACCTTTGGATCTAGTATGATATGCAGATGATGCCAGTATATACGAACCAACCTTGGGGAATGGGAATAATCAAAAGAAAGAAAAATAAACAAAGGTAACCAAGTCAGTAGGGATATTTAAAAGAATGCTTGCAGTATTTAAACATGTTCTGTAAAATCATGCAATAATTTGCGTCCTAATTGGGGACCTCATTGTGCCCGAGGTAGCTAAGCGACACATAGACTCGGAGAAAATTGATGCCAATATTACATCATTTCATTAATGTGAAAATGAGCCAAACTTTTACTAAATCAACAATAATAATGAAGTTACTAATGGCGTTTAGCCTTATTACAATCGAAATCTAAACTAAGCTAGAAAATAGCAAAGAACATCATTTGCTAAATCTATTTGGTCCCTGAGGGACCTTCTCCATGCTTGGCTCTCTTGTCTCCATCAATCAGGTTTCCCAGGTCACGCATATCCAACAATAGGTAAGACTTTGCTAGATGCCCTCATTCATTGCCATCCGTGTTCTGACAATCCGAAAGCCTCTTCCTCATCTTTCCCTCAAACTCCATCAACCCTTGCTCCAAATATTCCAATCTCTCGGTGGACTTAGTAACGATTTCCTTCCATTCATTAATTTCCTCCATGTCCACTTTATGTTGTTCCAGACGTCTAGCTTCAGACTCAAAAACCCTTTTGCGAAGCCTTCTATACTTGACCTGTGCCTCGGCATCATCATCAATGATCTTATTTTCAAAATTGACCCCTGGCTTGACGTCTCCCGCTATATCATCTACCAACCATGATGGATAAAAATACACATAACAGACATGGTACCTGTCTGGCTCGATAGTCTCTCTTTCCACAATGACCTTCTAGTTCCACATATGTTGCGCCTCGAACTTGAAAGGAATGATGTCCCCTTTGAAATCTACTTTGTACTGGACCATGTTGGAAACCCGAGGTATGACCTGTTTTCTTCCTGCTTGTCTCATTACCCTTATAGGAGCATAAGTATAAATGCCTTGTGACCCGATCAATACCAAATGAGTAGTATCCCTCGACCTGATGATGAACTCGCTGCTGGGAAACCACTCAAATATCCAATGTACCTTCTCGTCTGTCAGATTGCTGAAGAAACATACCCAACTTACAGCACCTCCAGGCTGTGCAAACCTATCTGGGATGAATGTCATTTTCTTTGGGTGATGGTAAGCTATGTAGTCATTCAACGGTCGTCGCAGAAACTCTTGGCGGTATTCTTCCCTCTGAAAGTGTTCCAATAACCAGACTTGCAATAATAAATTACAACCTTCAAAATGTCCGAACCCCTGCTTGCACTGATCTAGAGTGTGGTACAGTTCAGCTAGGATCATAGGGATGATGGTGTAGGTTTGCCCCTCGATGCCTTCTATTAAAGTTCTTGCAACCATAGGTAAACGAGTGTGAATCCTTCCCCATTTCATTGGAAATATCAACAAACCCAAGAAGCAAATGATGAATACATAAACTCGGCAGTGCGTCCAACCTAAGGAGGTAATGGCAAGTTCCGCATAATGAAGATGATATGACTTACTATGCCCGTAACGCTCATAAAGGAATTAAAATGGGATGTATGACTTCTTCAAACAAAGCAACTCATCATTTTTCTTGAACCCTAGCATTCTTAGAAAATCGCGAGGGTTGCGATTCTCTGGCACTAATAACCCTGGACTATCCCATGGCAGCTTAGCGAAGCCTCCTATTTCTTCTAGGAGAGGAGTCATTTCTATGTCACCAAAGCGGAAGACGACCCTTTTCTCATCCCAGAACATGGTAGCGGCCTCAATCAATGCCCTATTTGGTCGGATGTCTAGCAAGGACAGCAAATTACCAAGGACCCTTCTCACATGATTCTTGTCGCAAGGCGCGAGATTTTTCCACTAATCAAGTAGCAGAGGTGGGATGTTTTGGACCATGCTGAACCTGGAAACTTCGTGCTTCATTTTCTGCAAGCAAATAGAGTTAGCCCTCTCCCCCTCCAAATTCGACCATTTACACAATAATGATCAATATATTGGCATATTTTCTCCAAGTAATGCACATAACATGGTAGTGTCCATTGGGATTGTGGAAATCCCGTCGGACTTTGGACAAGGCTTATTTTAACGGGCTATTACGTTAACAACGTCATAACCCGTACTAGGTTTAACATGATGCATGTACATTTGATAGTGGAGTAAGGTTTCTAGAATGGTCTAGACTGGTACTCTCAAGTGGACAACTTGAGAGGGAAAGGCACGGGACCATCGACTGCACCGCTGATTGACTAGTCTACCACAAATAAGCCTTTCTGATTTAAAAAGGTTAATTCTGGAAGAGCGCAGACACTCATCAAGTGCCGCTATGTTGATAATTGGCACGAGTGGAGTATGATGTGGAGCATATTTTATGCAGAGATAATAACACATTGTCAAGTATTTGCATGATAAATATGTAAAAGAAGCAAATACGGTAATAAGTTAAAACATGAAAATCATAAGAAATAAAGACAAAGGAAGAAGTTAGTTCGTGGAATATATACGAGAATGTAATAAAGCAAGTAAGGGAGTAGGGATGGGAAAGGCATGATATAGCAGTCAAATAAAGAGCAGTCATAGCAAATAATGGGGAAGGGATGTGCATGTTAAAACTAATTTAAACAAATAAAGGTGGAGAAGGGAAAGGGTTAAAAGAAGAATAGTCACCACCTAACGATTTTTAAGGTGCGTTAGGGGCACCTATTATGCAAATGACTTTGTTTGACTAGTCAGCATCCCCAAAGATCGGGTAAGGGCTCAAATTATCTCAAAGAGAAGGTGTTAGGCACTCTTCGAGGTCCACAACTCTGGGTCCCGGCCAAAATTAAGATTATGTGGATTACAATTAGGCTAAGTGATCAAATAAGCAAAGCGAATGTAAATGTCAAAGAATGTCATTACAACATGATTAGTACAGATCTTAGTACAAATATAGGGATACAACTATTTGGATCTAATATAACATATAGGGGGGGGAGTCCTAAATTTTTTAGCCTAAAGGATCACCCCATGCAACATAAATAATACTTCGCAACTCCCTTGAGATAGGGAGTTACTCATATTATTCAGCGGGCACAGACTATCATCTCCTGCTACCCGAATACTATGTTAAAGTTGTTTACCTGAAGCGCGCTAATTTAATTATAGGTCGTACTCTATGCGTGCACTACCTGTCTCATTCCTTTGGTCCAGGAGGTATTGGACCTCTACTAGGGTGGTTCTAGACCTTACTTAGGTGGCTCAGAAATGTCAAAACTAGGCGACATACAAAACATATATGGGACTTCAAATATGGGCAGTTAAGGGCTCAAGTTAGCCTCCACACTTAAGCAACAAATGCATGCGAAACAAGTTTTCATGTTAGGCTGTTTCAGAATTAAGAAACTTAAGCCCTATAGACATGATTTCTATGTGACTATGCATTAAAACATACAATCAATTTCAGAGGCTAGGCGCTGCTTATCTCCAAATAATTATACAATTGTTGCATGCTGATTTGAGATTGTAGATTTCCAGTTATTAATCTATAGATGATGTGTCTAGGTGATTTATGCACTAAGTGACAATGAAATCTATTGGAGGAAAGCCCAGAATTATTCATGCATTTCGAGCAGCAACCATCGTTTAGAAAATTAACACTTTTTGGCGAGTAGTAATACCATCTAGGCAGGATCTCTAACAATTGGCGATTGGAACCAATTCTATTGTTATACTTTAACCTTATAGGTATGTTTTCTAAGTGAACAGTGTGATATAATAGCAAATGAAATGATTAAAATCCTATAGGCATGATTTCTAGTGGATATGCTGCAGCGATGCAAATTGAAGGAAAATTCAACGATATGTATTTCCTATGGGCAGGTTTTCTAATAACATATAGCAGCAGGGATAATTGAAGCATTTGAACTCATGCTTTGCTAGTAGACAAGTAGTGTGAGTGTGTGTTTCTCTTAATGCCATGATTTCTACAGTGCACATACAGATTGAATGGCATATATAACAGATGAATCATTGAATCCTATAGGCATGTTTTCTACCCTTGCATGCAAACATCAGAATTTACCCATCCCCCGTTTTTACTAACACCCCAATGGTTTATTACAAAGTTATTATAGGCCCAATAATGAATATGATTAAAAATATTATACAAATAATGACAGTAGGCCCACAAAAGGCCCAAAAGAAATACCCAGCACTGTTGGGCCTTCAACAATTCTCCTGTGGTATACCTAGATTTTCAACAAGGAACCATATTCTTCAGCATAACTCAGAATCCATAGAAGAGCTCAAATCCAAATCACACAACCATAGATCAACCATATTACCCAGGCATTAAATCACTTAAACTAACCAGCTTACATGTTCATTAGACAATAGGAAGAAGGAATTGAGTGGGGTAGTTCAGGTCTCAGTAGTAGAGAAAGTGGCTAAAAGACCCCAAACCCTAGTGTGTCAGAGTTCACAAGAGTCTCAAATGGACCCCGAGCAGTTCTCACACTAGGGAGGTCAGTAGCAAGAGTCTTGGTGGCCTTGGCTTTCAGCCGGCCAAGAATGATAGGTTCAGAATAGCCTAGGTAACAAATGAGAGAGAATGGACAACGGTTAAGGGACAGAAGTTGAGGAAATGCACTTACAGCTTAAAGTAGACATAGCAAAGTTGAGCATACAGAGCAGCTAATCAAGCAGGTCACAGGACTTAGAAGCAGGTTCAGCAGGACTTCAGCACTTAGCAAAGTAGCACATAAGCAACCACATATTGAAAGAGTTAGGGGAGAAACAAGTTTGCAAGATTGACAAAAGTTATCATACACAGGTGCATAATACCATACAAGTTTAAGTAAGGCACTGACTTAGAGATTTGAAGCCTAAAGGTCCTAATTATGTCAAACATGGTATGGAAACACAAACTAAGATGGCCATTCTAAAGGTTTCAAACAATCATTAAGGATATAAGACTAAGCAAAACAGAAACATGCTATGAGGGAGTAGATCATAGTTGATAGAAAAGGTCTTAGCACAGATTAGAACACATTAAATATGCAAGACTATCATTACAGAGATTCAGAACAGAGTGGGAAAGTAAACACATGTCAAATAGCAAATGTAGGCATTCAGGTATTGACACAATAGATTAATTAACTAGAGAAAGTCGAAGTTATGCCAGGGATTCATCCTAATATCATGAAACAAAACAGTTCAAACATGGTAGGGAAAACAAGTTGAGATAACTGTTCTAAAACCTCAAGCAATTACTAAAGGAGTATAGGATCAAGTGAGCATGCTGAGTGACACAATAGTAGGGAAACAAGTCATAGTTAACAATGAAGGTCTTAACACAGGTTATTACAGATGTGAAGCATTCATTACAGAGATTCAGGACAAAGCAGACAAGCATATTCAGGAACATTCAGGCCCCAATACACTAGTTAAATGAGCTTAGGAGGGTTCAGATTATCCAAGTTAGACATAGACAATCTCAGAACTAGCAGCATTAGGAGAAGTTAAATGCTAAAAAGATTTAAAAACGAGTGTAAAACTAACAGAGTTGTGCATAAAGTAGCCCAGAAACACATTAAGCCATAGATTTCAGAATGAGAGCACATGTAAATCAGAGACACCTAAAAAATGAAATTGCAAAAGGTCAAGCGACTTACCAGTTAAACGGACAACAAAAAAGAGCAAAAATTCCACAAGAACCCAGAATCTCAATGAGTCAAAGTTCCCAAGAGCTTCAAAAGAACCTTGGGCAATGCTCCCACTAAGAGAAAGTTCGAATAATAGAATCTCAGTGGCCTTGGCTTTCAGCCGGCCAAAAACAAACTACAGAATAAGAGAATGAGGGAATCACAGGACTAAGCTCTAATTTTTAGTGAAAGTATATTGATTCAACTCCCTCTCAAAGGGGAATGGGGAGGGGTTTATATAGTGACAGAAAACGAACAAGTAAACAAGGAAACACTGTAAAATAAAACATAAATAAGGAAGTAATAACATGCAGAATCAATAAAAATCTGATTAGGGAAAAAATAGGTAAACCCTAGTTGACAAAAATCGGAAATTAGCTGGAAATATTGGCTAATCGAACCCATATAGCCTGGTCATGATGTACATGAACTAAATACTGTCCAGATTCAAGTAATTGAAGTTGAATGGCTGGATTTTGAGAGATAGTATTTGCCATATTTAGGCAAGTACTAGGTGATACCATAGTTTTGTAGAAAATAACGAGATAACACACAAAAGGTAAGGAAATCATGGAGAGAATCCATGGTTGAGATGGATTTTGAGAGATTTGAGAGGGCGGCTAGGGTTTCTGTGGAGAGGAGAAGAGAGAATTTTAGGGCGGCGGGTTAGAGAGAATGAGAGGATTAGGGTTGGGGTGGGTAATTAAAATGAGGGGAATAAATGAGGGCCGTTGATGGGCGGGTTAATTAAAACGGGTACCGATCGGGTCTTGTAAAGGGGTCATTTGACTTTGGGCTGAGGTTACTGGGCTAAGGTGTTGGGCGATTTTTTAGTCCGAAAATTGGTTTAAAATTTTGGGCCAGCCTTTTAAACACACATAATTTATCAAAATAATTAATAAAAATAATTAGTAAATGAATAAAATATTTTTATGTACTAAAATGATTTAAAATAATGATTTAGCATTATAAAAATATAAAAAATGCTATTTTGATGCCAATAATATAAATAAAGAGCATTTGTATATGAATATAGGATATTATTGCAAGATTGTGCAAATAACTTTAAAATGCTAATGTAATTATATATATAAAAAAAAGAGGAAGTGAAAATATTATGAGACATCTATGAGGATACAAAATAGTAATTTTGGATGATTAAATCATCACAAATAATTCAAAGGGATAATTACTAAATATTTATGCAAGAAAATTAATTTTAAAGCTCTAAAAATTATGAAAAATTATAAAAAGTGCTTGTATAGATTTGTAAGCTAAATAATGATGCAAACATAATGTTTTGAAAGTATATATATTATTTGAAAAAATATGAGGGCAAAACTGGGTATCAATAGCGAGACGGTATGAACGCGCAATTAGAGGTATGGAGGCAGACCCTGGAATCTAAAGGTTTCAAGTTGAGCAGGACCAAGATAGAATACTTGGAATGTAAGTTCAATGGCGAGACTCAAGGAGGGAAAGGGGAGGTGAGGCTAGACTCGCAGGTCATCCCTAGGAGAGAGTGTTTTAAGTACCTTGGGTCTATTATTCTGGGGGATGGGGAGATTGATGAATATGTCACACATCGTATTGGGGTAGAATGGATGAAATGGAGACTCGCTACCAGTGTTTTTTGTGACAAGAAGGTGCCACCGAAACTTAAGGGTAAATTATATAATGTGGTAGTCATACCAATGATGTTGTATGTGGCTGAGTGTTGGCCAGTCAAGATCGCTCATGTACAGAAGATAAAGGTAGAAAAGATGAGGATGTTGAGATGGATGTGCGGGCACACCAGGATAGATAGGATCAGAAATGAGGTTATTCGCGACAAGGTGGGTGTGGCCCTTATTGATGACAAGATGCGGGAAGTGCGACTTAGGTGGTTTGGTCATGTGAGGAGGAGGAGCACAGACGCCCTGGTGAGGAGGTGTGAGAGGTTGACATTGGAGGGCCTACGGAGAGCTAGAGGTAGGCCAAAGAAGAGGTGGGGGAGAGGTGATTAGGCAAGACATGGTGCAACTTCAACTGACCAAGGACATGATCCTTGATAGGAAGGTATGGAGGTCGAGGATTAGGTTAGTAGAGTAGGTAGTCTAGAGTATTCATAACAATAGTATCGGCACGCAGTCTCGCTTTTTATTGGTAGTAGTTTTTTTATGACTAACTGTTGTTTTATTTTATTGTTGACCACCTTACTATCTGGTTGTTTTTATTCTGCTTTTATATGGCTTCTTGGTACTGTCCCTTCTTGTCTATATTTTCATTAATGTGGTGCTTATGCTTTTCTAAGCCGAGGGTCTATTGGAAATTGTCTCTCTATCCTCACAAGGTAGGGGTAAGGTCTACGTACACACTACCCTTCCCAAACCCCATGGTGTGGAATATTACTGGATATGTTGTTGTTGTTGTTGCTTACTAATATCTACCGTTGGATAAGACATTAAGAATTATCTAGTGAAAATCTTATTAAAAATGACAGATTTTATGAGTCATGATGTCATGAACCCAAAATCCCACCTAGTTGTGATGACACCTAACTCAACCCGCTAGGTAAGTCAACTAAAATACAACACAACTTGAACGGATAATCATTAACAAATAATAAATAAGATAGGGGAAGTAAATACAATTATCCCAAGAACTGGTATTACAAGTCACGAGTCACTAAAAATTAGATTTACAACATTGGTACAAAGGAAAATACAACATTTGTTTGAATATACATAAAAAGAAGTACAAATCCTAACTACCATGAACAAATGCTAGCCTTCGTTGTTCACGGCAACCCAACTCCAAGATCTGCACACAAGGTGTAGAAGTGTAGTATGAGTACACCGACCCCATGTACTCAGTAAGTATCTTGATTAACTTCAGTAAAGTAATGCCGAGGTTTTTAAGCCGAAAGATACTCATTTTATATAACTTGTGTAGCTCAATAACATATATAATACAGAGAAGTATCCAAAAAAGCAGTCATAAACAACACGTATCAATAATAAAGGTGCACAATTGAAGTAGAGGTAATAAGCATGTTTTTTTAATTAATCAGGTCAATGCGAATACAACTTGCACCAATTTCACATAAAATGAATATGCGCCAAAAGGCATTTACTTAAATACTTCCATATGAATATAAAGTGTCTATACTAACAATAATCCGATTCATATCAATTTCTTAAAGGCATTTATATGAGAATCTTACATGAGTCCAACATGCAAATGCATGATGATGACCTTCTCTTTATATCAACCTGACACTCTCCAAGTGTTCAACAACTCACTAACAAGTCTCAGGCATATGTATAATGCATCAACTAGCATATATAGAAGATATGCATGAATAAAGCATATCATTATGCATGAATATGAAAAGATTCACTTGAATGGTCAAAACTTTCACCTTTATGCTTTATAACTCATCACATAGGATCCCACTTCTCAATTAACCAGAAACCCGTCAATTTCTCACTACTTGTGTGTACGCCATCAAGAGAGAAATATGAGAGGACGACCCAAGGGGGATGGATTCACATCCACACGGTGCACGGCCAAAACCTCATGCCAAAATAATATCAATATCACCATAATTGCATGGAAAAGACCTCTTGCCACAACATCAACAATATCACAATAACCGCGCGACAGAAACCTTGTGCAATAACAGTAATGGTATCATAATATCTGCACGGCAAAGACCTCATGCCATAATTATCTCAACTGCACAGACAACTCACGTGTCCTAACCTCAGTCCGTATCGAGGACCATATGTAGTAATTTATGCATATGAATAGGAGGTAAGCATATATAATGTACCTGGACGGAGAAATAACCATGCATGAGTGTATGCATGTATACAAGAGATGATATCTAGATAGATGTATGCCTATATGTATGTATGAATACAGACCCAATATATAATACGTCATCAAAATAATCATGGTACCCATATAAGCATCAAAAACCAAAATAATAGTCTTTAACATAGGTTAGGAAATTGAAGTTGTCATATAACAGTTTAAGGAATAAAACAAGAATAACAAGTACAAATGTGTATTCATATGTGTGACTATATCTAAATGAAGTATATCAATAATCTCAAGAATAGCTCATCATTCTCAAAATAAGGTATCATTAACATAAACATTAACTCTAGCATGACTTATTGTGCTCATGTAGTCATTAAATCACGTAAACCATAGAATAGGTAGAATACACAGTAATCTAGAATTTACCTCGAGCATGAATAACCATGGCACATGCATATACGCTCATCCCCTCGCATATACATCACCCCTATATGCATCCAACAATATCATTTATTAGGAAAATTTCACTCAAACCAAAGATAGGCAAGATATTTACCTTATTTGGGCTAGTCTAAAGCTTCCAAACCACTTTTCCTTCAGAGATCACCTCCAACAGGCTCGAATTTAACCAAACATCATCCGAGGAAGCGATCTCAATCCATAAAGCTTTGATCGTGATGAATTCCAAAAGGTCAAAAAAGTAAACCCAGGCCCGCATGTCCAAAATACGAAACGAATACCAAATCTCGATGAGCGATAACCTGCCGAGTCTAAATATATAATTAGTTTTCAAATCCAAATTTAAATCGATTGTCAAATCCTCAAAATACGCTATCTTAACTTGTAGACAAATCCACAAATTTCATCTCAAAATTTCATATTTTATGTGTTAATAATTCATGTAGATTCTTGAAATATAATCACGAATAAGTAAAAATCACTTACCCTCTTGCCTTGTATCAAAATTTCCTTGAAGAATCATAACTCTCCAAGTTTAGGGTTCAAAATATGAGATAATGAGCAAGAAATCTCGAAATTCCAAATATATATACCGCCCAAGGATACACATCGCAATCGCAGCAGGACCCTCACGATCACAAAGGCCTAAAATACCTCCAGCTCCAGCTCTACTTTGCGAATATGAAGACCACCTCGCGAAGGCGACCAGGAACCCTTCCAAGCCTACGCAAAAGAGAGACCTACTCTACAAACACGAAGGCCAACCTTCCGTCTAAATTCACACCATCACGAACGCGATTACCAAACTGTGAATGTGCGACACTTGCACACAACACATCGCGAACGCGACCATCAGGTCCACGAATGCGAAGAACAAATGTCCAGCCAGTTAAATCCTTCTCCGCGATCGCGATGCTTGCTCCACGATCACGAAGCACTACAATACACCACCAGACCAGATGCTCCAAACTCTACCAAAATGATCCGAAACTATCCCGGATCACATCGGAGTCCCCGGAGACCCAATCCAATCATTCCAACAAGTGCGGATACTTCCTACAAACTTGTATCAAAAAAACAATAACAAAATCAAGAATCGAAGAACAAATCCATCTCTTAATTTTCAAACATTCCAACTACACCGAATGTATTTGAATCATATTTAGACATTCCGAATTGCAACCAAACTTTACATACAAGTTCCATTCAACAAAATGAACCTATCCACAGTCCCGAAACAACAATCAAAGTCCAATAATATCAAGCTCAACTATTGGTTAAACCTATGAACTCTCAAATTTTGTAAATTGCCAACTCTAGACAAATAGGGCCAAAACCTTCTAAGAACCTCTAAATCCAAATCCGAAAATACACCCAAGTACAAAATTTCCATAAGAACCTATTGAAACCATCAAATCTCGACTCCGAGGTCGTTTACTCAAAAGTCAAATCTTGGGCACTTTTCCAACTTAAAGCTTCCAAATAAAGAATTTCTCTTCCAAACCACCTTCGAACCTCTCATAAGTCAAACCCAATCATACTCGCAAGTCATAATATATCATATAAAGTCACTCAAGATATTAAATCACATTACGAAATGCTAGAACTCAAAATGACCGGGCTGATTATTACATTCTCCCTCACTTAAACATATGTTCGTCCTCAAATGTGCCAAGAGTCATTCCAAAGCCATCAAATGAA
Source organism: Nicotiana tabacum (assembly GCF_000715075.1). Classification (NCBI taxonomy): domain Eukaryota; kingdom Viridiplantae; phylum Streptophyta; class Magnoliopsida; order Solanales; family Solanaceae; genus Nicotiana; species Nicotiana tabacum. The sequence goes on from NC_134081.1 coordinate 37,651,807, forward strand.
TGTATAAGCTCATTATACACATACACATGGGTGATATCACGTCACCTCAATCCATATAAGCCCATTAACATAATCCTGACTTCGGGATTGGCTTCGGAGCTGCGCTCGGTGGAAATAGTTTCTGAACAAACTTCTTGCAATCCAGGCCCTTCAAAATCGATGGCGCTCCTGGGATTTGGTCGACCCTGTAATTGTAAGTTTCCACCATTTTGTCATTGGCTTCGATTTTCTTTTCTCATGAATCTACCCATTTTTTTAGTTCCTCGACCATTTTTATGATTTCGGGGTTAGCCCCGGATTCAGCTTCACTCAGCCTCTCCGTGATTGGTTTTGTTTATGCGAGTGATTTTCCAGGATGGCCCAGGCTGAACTCTGTTGGGGCGCGGTTTGGTTCTGCAGCTGGGCAATCGCTGCCTGTTGGGCCTGTAGCATTTCGAAGGTAACTCACAAGTTGATCCCATATCCTTCATCGTCGCGTGTATTTTGGGCTACCGATCGGACTCCCCCTCGGACGTTGTTCTAAGGATCAGTAGGAAGATTCGTATCGATGGCCACATGTGAGTTAGAGTCGATCGGGTCTGTGACCGGAACTCCGATGGGATCGACAGGTGGCGCCTCATTACTGGGTACCATATTGTTATTCTCGTCGTGGTGACCGGACTTAGCATCCACATTTAGAGGTGCAGATTGGGAGTTCGACATTTTGGATTTCTACCTAAAGTTAAAGACACTTCAAAGAACAAGTGTAAAATAGGGTGCGTTATGGAAATTTGTATCAAATTGCCACTATTATCCTCATCCCCACGGTGAGCGCCAAACTGTTTACCCTAAAAAATGGATAACAATTAAATTTGTAAGTCGTTTTAAGAATACGTGGATTAATTCGATACAAATGATAAATTGCGTTAGTTTAAACAAATAAAGATATAGTAACTTCAAACCACGTAAGGATGATAATTCCAGCCTTGATGAAATTTCTGCCCTCGATCCGGATTCACAATGGCTTGCACTAGTGAACGAGAATAAGAGCTATGAATAACAGTGAAAATAATAATATATTCTTTGTGATACGTGTTACATTATGCCTAATGAATAATCAGACTCCCCTTTATATAGTGGCGGAGTTTTACACTAAGTATAATTCTATAAAAGATAAAACATTTCCCATTTAACTGATTACTGGATTCCCGTCGATGCATGCTGAGATCTGCGCCGTGATGCTCTGTTGGTCGTGGATATTATGGCCTTTCGTTAATCGTGTTTTAATGCTCAATAATGCTCTCCGAAGTCTTTTGGGATTTAGACTGATAATGGGGGTCATGGCCTCGATATACTCGAGGGCGGGCATCGTGCCCCCGGTGCCTGACTCGATGAGTCTCTTATCTCGATTTTGGTTCCTTGTCATCGTGTCCCTTACTCGATTTATTTTATCAGGAACTGGGCCGGTTTATGGGTCCGGTTTCACCCGTATACAACCTTCTTTCTAGCTGACTTTCTCAAATTCCTGGGCATCCACCCATTTAGAAAAATAGTCAGTCATAAATAATATGAATTGAGCCTTACTGGGTGCCCATGGCAAGGGGCCGGCGATGTCCATTCCCTATTTCATGAATGGCGAGGGTGACAAGACCAAATGTAGCAGCTCCCCCGGCTGATGAATCATCGGTGCATGTCTCTAACATCCGTCGTATTTTCGTACAAACTCCTTTGCGTCTTTTTCCATATTGATCCAATAGTATTCGGCTCTGATTATCTTACAAACTAATAATTCGACACTCGAATGGTTCCTATAGGTGCCTTCGTGAACTTCCCTCAAAACATACTCGGTATCTCTCGGTCCCAAACATATGGCAAGTGGGCCATCAAACGTTCTCCTGACTAGGTTGTGGCCGCCTTCGTGTGAAGAGCCCTCGATTCTTTAGGATCCGAGGGCAGTTTTTTGGTCTTCGGGTAATCTATATGCTTGTTTCTCCAGTCCCAGGTCAAGCTTGTCGAGTTTATCTCGGTGTGGCCATCTTCCACTACCGATTTCATAAGTTGTACGACCGTTCCCGAGTTGAATTCATTGTCATCAACCAACGATACTAAGTTGGCAAGAACATCGGCTTCGCTGTTTTGATCGCGAAGTACATGTTGCAAAGTTCATTCCTTAAACCGATGTAACATCACCCGTAGTTTATCCAGGTACCTCTGCATTCGCTCCTCTTTGACTTCGAATGTTCCATTGAGTTGGTTTACCACAAGGAGGGAATCACACTTAGCTTCAAACACCTCGGCCCCCTAGATTTTAGCCAGTTCGAGACCTGCAATCATGGCCTCATACTCGGCCTCATTGTTAGTCAAATTTACAGTTCTAATAGATTGCCTAACTACATTACCCATCGGCGGCTTCAATACGATGCCAAGTCCGAACCCCTTTGCATTCGAGGCACCGTCTGCAAAGAGGGTCCAGATTCCGAAGGAGGTCCCCGAGTTCAACAACAACTCCTTTTCGACCTCAGGTATTAGGGCTGGTGTGAAGTCGGCCGCGAAGTCTGCCAAAATTTGAGATTTGATGGCGGTTCAGGGTCGATATTTAGTATCGTACTCACTGATTTCCACGGCCCATTTGGCCAATCGTCCTGAGAGTTTGGGCTTATGCGTTATGTTCCTCAACGGGTAAGTAGTCATGACACATATGGGATGGCACTGAAAATACGGTTTTAACTTCCTAGAGGTGCTTAGCAAAGCGAACACCAATTTTTCCAAGTGAGGATACCTAGTTTCGGCCTCTCCTAGAGTCCTGCTAACATAGTAAATAGGAAACTGTGTACCTTCTTATTCTCGGACTAGGACTTCACTTACCGCTATCTCAGATACCGCTATGTATAGGTACATTTGTATATTTGCCTTCGGAGTATGAAGCAAAGACGAGCTCGAAAGGTACCGCTTGAGTTCTTCCAAGGCTTGCTGATACTCTGGTGTCCATGAGAAACTATTCTTCTTTTTTAGCAATGAGAAGAACCGATGGCTCTTGTCGGAGGACCTTGAAATGAATCAGCCCAACGCAACTATGCTCCCGGTCAGTCTTTGAATGGTCTTGACATTGTCCACCACGGTAATTTCCTTTATGGCCTTGATTTTATCGGGATTGATCTCGATTCCCCGTTTAGACACCAAAAATTTCCCGGACCCGACTCCGAATGCGCATTTCTCCGGGTTTAGCATCATATTGTATTTCTTCAGTATGTTGAAAGCTTCCTGTAAATGTTTCAAATGGTCCTCTACTCGTAGGGACTTAACTGACATATCGTCAATGTAAACCTTCATTGATTTTCCTATTGGTTTTTTGAACATTCGATTTACTAGGCGTTGGTAAGTGGCACCGGTGTTTTTAGTCCGAATGGCATTACATAACAGTATGTGATGTACTTAGTGATGAAGGATACTTTTTCCTGGTCACCCGGGTCCATCCGAATTTGGTTCTTCCCGGAATAGGCATCGAGAAAGCTGAGGATCTCGTGGTCGGCCGTCGCATCAATCATGCGATCGATGTTGGTCAGAGGGAAAGAGTCCTTGGGGCATTCCTTTTCATGTCTTTGTAGTCTACGCAAATTCTTAATTTATTCCTTTTTTAGGGAATACCACTACGTTATCTAACCAATCCGAGTATTTAACCTCATGGATGGACCCTATTTTTAGGAGTTTAGATACCTCGTCTTTGATGAATTAATGCTTTACTTCGGACTGGGGCCTCCTTTTCTGTTTGACCGGGTGGAACTTCGGATCCAGGCTCAGCATATGGGTAGTTATCTCTGGTGGGATTCCTGTCAAGTCGAGGTGGGACCAAGCGAAACAATCTATGTTAGCCATAAGGAATTTAATGAGTTTTTTCTTGAGCTCGGGATTTAACCCCATGCTCAGGTATACCTTACGATCGGGCAGGTGCTCGATCAATATGATTTGTTCCAGTTCTTAGACCGTTGATTTGGTGGCGTCGTGATCATCGGGGACTATGAAGGATATGGGAACTCCGTAGTCGTCGTCCTCATTCGTCCCCTGTTTCTCCGGTTTGGTCGGGGACGATGTCGGTGATTGCTATTTGGTCCCTCCCTTGGTGACCGAACTCAGTTCCTTTTGTGTATAAAGTGTGGATATCGGGACCACCTCGTACACCGCGAACATCTCTTTTATGACCGGTTGTTCTCCGTAAATTATTTTAATCCCTCCTGGCATCGGTAATTTCAACACCTAGTGCAGTGTCGAGGGCACTTCCTTCTTGTTGTGAATCCACGACCTCCTAAACAGAGCGTTGTATCGCATATCTTCTTCGATCACGTAGAATGTTGCTTCCTAAATGGTTCCGGTGGTGTTCACCAGTAGTGTTATCTCCCCTTTAGTGGTCTCACATGCCATATTGAATTCGTTTAGAACTCAAACTGCAGGAAAAATTTGATCTTGCAGACCCAGCTACTCTACGACTCTCGATCTGATGATATTAGCCGAGATACCGGGATAAATTAACACACGCTTAACTCGAGATTTATTTATGAGTACGGATATTGCCAGTGCATCATTGCGTGGTTGCACGATGCCTTCAACTTCCTCATCGTTGAAAGATAAGGTTCCTTCTAGCACGTAATCTCGAGTCCGTTTTTCTCTAGTGATGGACACTTTGGTGCGCTTTAACATCGGCCCCTGGGGGACATCGACCCCATCAATGATCATATTAATGATGTGATGTGGTTTCTCCTGCTCGATCTACTTATTTGAGTCCCTATTCCTGAAATGGTTTTTGGCTCGATCGCTCAGGAACTCTCGGAGATGTCCACTGTTGAATAACCGAGCTACTTTCTCTCTCAATTGTCGGTAATCCTCTATTCTGTGGCTGTGAGTGACGTGATATTTACACATTAGGTTTGGGTCCCTTTGGGCTAGATCGAACTGCAGAGGTTGAGGCCACTTGGTGTCTTTGATGCGTTAGATTGCAGGTATGATGGTAGCAGCATCGACATTGAAGTTGTACTCCGATAACTTTGGCACTTCGTTAGGCCCGATGGGCCTGTCGAAATCGCTTTTGCTCATGAGTCCCCAGTTATATTGACCTCGATCGCTTCTCCTTTTGCTTCTCACGGGGTTTCGTTCGGACCCATTACCTATTCGGTCTCTATTGTATGGTTGATATCGGTCCCTATTTGATCGTGGTTCATGATCAGTGTCTCTTTTGGATATGTCGATAGCTCTGGCTGGATAAACGGACCCGGAAGGGGCCCGGGGCCCAAGCTGATCATCTTCGACCCTAATTTTTGATTGACACTGATTATGTATGTCGGCCCAAGTTACAGCCGGATATTCTATCAGATTTTGCTTCAACTGTTGTGAAGCTATCGAGCTTCGAGTATTGAGTCCCTGGGTAAAGGCCTGAACAGCCCAATCCTCCACGACCGGAGGCAAGTACATTCGTTCCATTTGAAATCAAGACATGAATTCCCTAAACATCTCATTATCTCTCTATTTCACTTTGAAAAGGTCCGACTTCTTAGTTTCGACCTTGATGGCCCTGACGGGTGCTTTCGCGAAGGAGTCTGCAAGCATAGCAAATAAGTCAATAGAATTAGGGGGTAATTTGTGATACCATATCATAGCTCCCTTTGAAAAGGTTTTCCCGAACCTTTTCAGCAGGACATGCTCGATCTCATCATCCTCCAGGTCGTTCCCTTTAATGACGCACATGTAGGAGGTCACATGCTCATTTGGGTCTGTGGTTCTGTTGTATTTACGAATTTTGGGCATGCGGAACTTCTTCGGGATTGGCTTCTTAGTTGCGCTCAGTGGAAAAGGTTTCTGAACAAACTTCTTGAAATCCAGGCCCTTTAATATAAGTGGCGCTCCTGGGATTTGATCGACCCTGGAATTGTAAGTTTCCACCTTATTGTCATTAGCTTCGATTTTCTTTTCTCACGATTCTACCCGTTTTGTCAGTTCCTCGAGTATTTTTATGATTTCGGGGTTAGCCCCTGATTCAGCTTCACTCAGCCTCTCTGTGATTGGTTCGTTTCTGCGAGTGATTTTCCAGGACGACTCGGGCTCAACTCTGCTGGGGGCGCGGCTTTAGTTCTGCAGCTGGGCTATCGCTGCCTGTTGGGCCTGTAGCATTTCGAAGATCACTCGCAAGTTGATCCTATCTCCTTCACCATCGCCTGTATTTTGGACTACCGATCGGACTCCCCCCCCCCATACGCTGTTCTCAGAATCGGTAGGCACATTCACATCGATGGCCATATGTGAGTTAGCGTCGATCGGGTCCGCGACCGGAACTCCGATGGGATCGACGGGTGGAACCTCGTTACTGGGTACCATATTGTTGTTCTCGACGTGGTGACCGGACTCAGCATCCACATTTAGAGGTGCAGATTGGGAGTTCGACATTTTGAATTCCGACCTGAAATTAAAGACACTTCAAAGAACAAGTGTAAAATAAGGTGCGTTATGGAAATTTGTATTAAATTGCCACTATTATCCTCATCCCCACGGTGTGCGCCAAACTGTTTACCCTAAAAAATGGATAGCAATTAAATTTGTAAGTGATTTTAAGGATACATGGATTAATTTGATACAAACGTTAAATCGCGTTAGTTTAAACAAACAAAGATATAGTAACTTCAAACCACGTGAGGAGTATAATTCCATCCTTGATGAAATGTCCGCCCTCGATCCAGATTCACAATGGCTTGCACTAGTGAACGAGAATAAGAGCTATGAATAACAGTGAAAATAGTAATATATTTCTTTGAGATGCGTGTTACAATGTGCCTAATGAATAATCAGACCCCCCTTTATATAGTAGGGGAGTTTTACCCTAAGTACAATTCTATAAAAGGTAAAAAAATCCTGTTTAACTGATTACTAGATTCCCGTCGGTGCGTGCCGAGATCTGCGCCGTGATACCCGATTGGTCGCGGATATTACGGCCTTCCGTTAATTGTGTTTGAATGCTCAATAATGCTCTCCGGAGTCTCTTGGGATTTGGACCGATCCCGGGGTCATGGCCTCAATATACTCGAGGGCGGGCGTCGTGCCCCGGTACCTGACTCGATGAGTCCCTTATCTCGATTCCGGTTCCTTGTCATTGTATCCTTTACTCGATTTATTTTATCGGGAATCAAACTGACTTATGTGTTCGATTTCACCCGTATACAAAAGTCTTGTATAATTTCTTGTCAAGTAAAACTATATTCTTTAAATTGAAACGGAGGGAGTGATAGTTCGGTGAGAAGCCAATTAATGCCTCTTGCCGAAAGGACTGGCGCATTGAAATAACTAAACTGTGCCAAACAAAGATAACATGTGGTTAGAATGGCTCTCCCTGCTGGTGTCTTTCCAGGATTAAAGTCAAACTTATATTCCTCTAATTCAAGTCTTCTCTTGTCCAACAAGAAAGGGGTCAATCGCTTCAACTTGGGAATCTATAAGCTTAAAACCAGAAGATTACACAGCGAGGTGAGGCCTAAAGCAATGTTTTTGGAAAATCCTGTCACCGGGGATTTAATTGCCACTGCATTGTCCGGGGGTATTGCCCTTTCCATGCTTCGATTGTGGGAAGAAACAGCAAAGAGAGGGGTCTTCGATCAGGTGGGTCCTTTGCTTTCCTCGAAAACCTTTTAATTCTTGCGTTAGCTTTGATGATATTTAGTTGTAAATTTTGATATGCCTAAATGCACATGAATTTCAACTGGTTTGAATTTCTGCCGAATTCTTCAATTTCGAAACTGCAACTTAAAAATACTGTCGGAAGCAGCAAAGGCGGCTTATTTTCTTTGATTTCTTTCTCATATGTTAGATGCCAGAGTTCTTCAGGCATTATCATCTTATTGCCAGTAAATTCTGACGTAACGGTGCCCAAGAGGTAAATCTTATCGAGCTTTATGCGGAAGGCAAGCATATCTAAAAGAAAAATAGCTGAGTGAAAAATAGTTGATTTTGTGCCGTTGACATGTTTCAGCATTATAATGGCATTCGACTTGGTGAAAATTTTACCAGGGACATCACATGATAGAACTGACTTCATCACTTGAATGGCCATCTTTGATAAATTGTGACTCTACTAACTCGAGAAAGTTTAGAATACTACTATTGGGTGCGAGGAGTTGTTTGTTTGTCAATGTGTCCTGGGTTTCATTGCATTCAGTTAAGCTTCTGATGGATCCTAAATGTGAAAGCTAATTCTCTTGTGCTAAGTATAGCAATGGAATAGCTTAGTTTTTCTGAATCTAATGTTGCAAAATATGCACTATGTTCATATATGTTGTATGTTAAGTACCTGATATCAGAACGAAAGTGGCGGGGTCTTATATTGTCTACTACTGCTAGTCTTGTGTGCATTTACTGCCATACAGATGTCTTGATTATCCGGCGTCGGCCAAGTTTATGTACCTTTCCACTAGTCATCAGATTTTTTTCTTTTTTGATGACCCGAAAATCCGTCTGGAGCCAGCCCTTAGGACCAACCTCAGTCTTTGAAACTCGGGATAATCGGCCTGCTCTTCTACCCATCTCCACTCAAACGTCAGGCGTAGTTAGCATGGTGCAAGGCTCAAACCTAAACCTGTGACCTAAGTAACAAGTGCCTCAACCTTTGCTACTTGAACTAAGCCCTTGGGCAAGTCTAGTCATCAGAAATTATTCCAAGGTTGTATGCTTCTGGTAGTTAGCCGTAATTTCTGTAATGGTTATAAGATGAAACAATACTGTGATGAGGATCTTCTTAATACATTTATGATGTTAGCCCAAAAACTATATTGGTTTTGCAGTGTTACAAAGTCTATGTTGTCTCCGTTAATGATTCTTTAAAATATTATCCGGCTCTAACCAATACAATCAGACAATACTTGATCTAAAATCGATTTATTGCATTCTGCTGTCTCGTTTTCTTCTATTTACCAATATAACTGGTTCGTCTATACCCCTTGAATGGAAGAGAAGCATACAATGTGTATTCACTTAGTTGAATATAATTTCCCCTTCTTCGTCTATATCCCATTCTAATTCTGTTAGAGTTCCAGATTTCGGATTAGTTTGTTCTTTTGTTTTTCAAGACCATGTTAGATGAAATAGCCCCAACTTATGCTTATAGTTGGATTCCTTCATCTTATGGAAATAGTAGCTACCTGTTCAGTTTAATGATGTTCAGTAAGGCCTTTGTACTGTATTTTCTTAATTCTTCAATTTTTATATTACAGAAAACAAATAGAAAGCTTGTCCATATTAGCATTGGGCTGGTCTTCATGCTCTGCTGGCCAATGTTCAGGTACCATTTTTCAACCTACGCATGAAGCCTGCCTTTCATTCATTTAGTTCCTAATTTTTTTCGTGATTTGGAATTGTTTGTTTTTCCAGCTCTGGTCGCCAGGGAGCAATTCTAGCAGCTCTTATACCTGGTCTCAACATAATAAAAATGCTTCTTTTGGGACTAGGATTATGGAAGGATGATGCGACTGTCAAGTCTATGAGCCGATTTGGAGACCACAGGTTTAGTAATTTGAAGAATATTTACAGCTTCTACCAAACAGTTTCATTAAACCATCTCTTGTTACAAAACTTAGCTATTACTAACAATAACAAGCTGTCACCCAGCCAAAAACTGGTTCAGTTGAGGATGAGGTTGCTATCCAAATTTATTTACGGTCATCCATCTCTTCATTCCTCAATTTGTTTTCTCCACTTCATTTCTCTAATAGCAACCTGGTATTCATTAATTTCATTAAGCTGCAATCTATGAGTAATATGATGCTGCCAACATCTGTGAAAAATTGAACATGTTGACAATATTTATGCTTAAAAGTCTTACCATCTCTTACATCATAACTAAACGATGGGGAAGAAAAATTTCTGAAAACATGCAACAGCGCCATATATGGCACTAGAGGCTAAGCGTAATTGCCTGGCAATCCCCATTTTCCTTCACTTGTTTGTGGTCCTAATTAAGCTAAGAATTACTTCTTTTGTCCATCTATTACCTTTTCTTCTTTGTTAAGCAAATTAATTGGCAACTTATAGTGTGGCTGGCATGTCTGGTACATAGGGAGCTTCTCAAGGGACCGTTGTACTATGCCTTTACAATCACTTTGGCTTGTGCTGTATATTGGAGATATTCTCCTATTGCAATTGGACTAATTTGCAACCTTTATGCTGGTGATGGTATGCAATGCTGAGGCAACCCAATTCTACTCTCTCTCTCCCCACAATCCTAACTGTTCAACTTATTAAGTTGGAACGGTTAGGCGTCCTTCCTGATTGTCTGGCAAGGTCTTAATAAATAGTAGTAAAAAAGATACCGTTTTCCTGCTCCAGGTATAGCTGACATTGTTGGCAGGAGGTTTGGAAAACAGAAACTCCCGTACAATAAAAACAAATCATTTGCTGGTAGTATTGCGATGGCGGCTGCTGGTTTCTTAGCATCCATTGGGTAATTGAAGCTTCCTTGTTATGGTGCTGCTTAACCACTGCAACTTGTTTACTGGTTTACATGTTTTGCTACAGATACTTGCACTATTTCTCCTTGTTTGGGTATATTCAGGAGAGCTCCCACATGGTTTTCGGCTTCTTGTTTGTGTCGCTTGCTGCAGCACTGGTAGAATCCCATCCTATAAGCACAGAACTTGATGACAACTTAACGGTTCCCTTAACCTCAGTGCTGGTGGGCAGTCTTGTCCTATGATATCGGACTGTATCCTTATATGGATGGACTTTCAAACTTACAAATGCTAACTGAAAATGGAAATTTTGTTAGTCTAACTCAGGATTGTGTATCAGTAGTCCTGGTCAATGTACAAGCCACTGCATTGCATAATCTTGTTACTTTCTGTTGTTGTACTACTTATTAAAAAACACAGAGAAAGTGTATTTGCTTATGATACATTTCTTGAAATCCTTATATTTGTCAAAAACGGGTTTTTGTTTTCGTTTTTCCAAGAGCTTTCTGCACAAATGTTTTTTGAAAAGTTGTTTGTGTGAAAGTGGTTTAAGGATTTTTCCTTTTTCTTTTAATTGTTCTTTCATCCACAAAACACTAGCAAATCATTTTTAAAAAAAATTACATCTATCTAAACACGTTTTATATATTTTTGTTGGGGAGGGTCCTAACACCCCCCCCCCCCCCTTCTTCCCCACCTCCTTGTTTCTTTTTGCACAGAAAGTAATTAATTGCTCACCAACTTATTAAAGGAATACCTCAAGATTTTTTCTTTGTCAAATAAGTTGCAGACAAGAAACTAATTAATAAGTCATATGAAGGATTATTTGCAAATTTTACGGTAACAGATGGAAGTAACTCATTCTTTTTCAAGAAACAAATAGCAAAGTCTTCTAATTTTTCTTGAATCATTTCTTCCTTTTACGTCCCTTGTGGTCCGATGTTGATACCCAATTTTGCCCTCATATTTTTATAAATGTCATATATGCTCAAAAAATATCATTCCTGCATCATCACCAATTTCCAAGAGTCATATAAGTATTTTTATAATTTTTCATAATTTTTAAAGCTTTAAAATTGATTTTCTTGCACTTAAATTACTTGAATATGTATTAATCGCCCTTTAAAATTATTTTATGATGAATTAATCATCCAAAATATGTTTCAAAATATTTTTACTTCATTTTTATATAATTATGTTTGTATTTTTAGCTATTTACACATTTTTGCAAATAATAGCCTATATTCTATAAATAGTTGCATTTATTATATTAGTTATGCTAAAATAGCATTCTATATTTTTGAGTTATTAATTTTAAGCGTTTTATTTCATGAATAATAATTTTTACTATTTATTAGACGTTTTAATAACTTTATTTTAATTAATTTTATGTATTTTAAAATGTGGCCCAAATCAGGCCATTTTTCTTATCGAATTGGCAGCCCAAACACTCCACACCTTCGCCCAATAACCCCCCAACCCAAACCAAACGACCCTCTTTAAATGACTCGGTCGAGAACCGTTAAACGACCCACCCCGCCTATTCTTTAGTTCTGACCGTTGATCTCTCAAGATCAACGGTCTACAATCACCCCCACCCTTTTAATTAGCCAAGCCCCTAAAACCCTAACCCATTTCCCCTCTGACGCCGCCTCTATACCCTCTCAAACCCTCCCCTCACTTTACGAACCCTAGCCGCCTCCCCAAAATCTTCTCCGAATCCGATCAAATCATGGATTCCTTCTGTGATTCTCTTACCTTTTATGCGTTACCTCATTGCTACTTAAAAGATTGTGGTGTTACTTAGCATTTTCCTCACTTTTGGCAAATATCAGTCGCTGAATCAAGGAAAATCGGCTTCACCCCTCGAGATTTGGACGATATGTCGTCTATATGCATCATGGCAAGGTCATATGGGTCCGATTCACCAAGATCTTTAACCAATTTTTTGATTCTGGTCAAACTAGGATTTGCCTGATTTTTTCCTAATTTGTTTCTTAAACGATTCTGCATGCTCTTCCTTCCTTATTTATGTTTTATTTATTGTGTTTCCTTGTTTAGATATTTGATTTCGACTACTATATAAACCCTTCCCCAAATCCCAGGACAGACCTCATTACTGCTATTACTATCACTATTCTCCTCTTTCACTCACTCAATTACTCTGTTACACTCGAATATTTTCTGAAACTGTTGTATTCTTGGCCAGCTGAAAGCCAAGGCCATAACACCATTAAACGACCTTCTCTGGTGCAAACACTGCTCGGAGCCCTTCTCGAGACTCTTGTGAACTCTGAAGCACCGGGGATTTTGGGTTCCATTATCCTCTTTCAATTGCTGCTACTAAATCACTACTGATATTCTAAGTTCTTCACTCTTCTGCTCGTTTAACTTTGCTAGTAGTTAGTGTCCTTGACTCTTACATTTTTAACTATTTCCCTTCTGTTTGTCTATGACATGTGTGTTATGTGTGCCAATATTGTTTGAACATTCGTGAATAAGCATGATTTAATTTTCCTTGCTACTCATGAAGCCTTGGTACTGTGTTGGTGTGTGCTTTACTGTAATTCTATTATCTTAACAATTCTCTACAGTTCCATGTTCTCTAGTAGTTGAACATGATATGCTTCAACATATGTAATGTACTCTTATTACGTGTATTTTAACTTGAATGGATTCTCGCCTTCTTAAGTGCTACTTGACTTTTATATTAACTTTGAATTTTGCATAGTTTCATCTGCCATGAGTCCCTATATCACCTTAGATTTCTTAAATCTTCTTGAGATGATTGATGTGTCACGCCCCGACCTCGGGGAGTGCGACCAGCGCTCAACCGAGATACCCCGGCCGAACAAGTATGTACAATAACTTCTACCCAACTCGCCCATGATTAAAGAGAAGATACATTTATATCATTAATTAAACATCAAGAGGTCATGTGAATAACACTAGTTCACTTCCATTAGTTACGTCATTAACAAGTCCTCAAAACAGTACACAATATATTCATAGTTAAAGTGGGACACATAATACAATTACAACACGTTTAGTTCAATCTTCCCAAAAACAGGATACAACCCACACTACATCTACGGATCCTCTAACAGAAACAATAGAGTACTACGATACAGTCGGCAACAAGGCCCCGGCTATACCTCAAAACACTATGTACATGGAACAAGAGATACAGGGCCCCGGAATGAAGTGGGGCGCACCAAGTCAGCTGGGGAGAGGGTGTGCTGCTATCACTGATCAATACCAACTGTATGGAACCACCTGCATCCATTACAGATGCAGCGCCCCCGACAAAAGGGACGTTAGTACATGTCGAATAATACTAGTATGAAAACCAAACACCTATGCAAGGACTTGGAAATACAACATCAATATGATAAATCATGGTAACAATAAAAGGCTTAATTACCCGTGAAAGCCATAGCAAATTTATTAAGCGCTTTCCATAGCATTTATAAATTCATAAGTCGGGGATCCTCTACAACTACCTTTACACAAAGCGGCCATGCCGCCTCACCCCAACGTATGCGGATGGAGGTGCAATCACAATACCAGAAACTCTACACAAAGCAGCCTCACCTCAATGTATGCGGGTGGAGGTGTATTCGCAATGCCACAAACTCTACACAAAGCGGCCCCGCCGCCTCACCCCAATGTGTGCGAGTGGAGTGTATTCACAATACCATAACTCTACACAAAGTGGCCCTACCGCCTCACCCCAATGTATGCGGGTGGAGGTATATTTACAATGCCACATCTCGGATTCCCAAAACAATAATAGTTTGTACAAAAGAGTTCCCTTTTTAAATCAGCCATTTGAAACCTTTGGCCTTAGCAAGTGTAAGTTCACAAGGTCTCAAACAACCTCCCCACAGTCTCTATTAGCTCATGCATGTGATAAATCTTCCCTCATCACCCATAATCAACCCAAACCCAAAATTGAAGAATTGGGGGAAGAAATTTATACCTTTTTGAAGCCCTAGCAAGTTCCTTTTGATGGAATTCCAAGGTTTGATCAAAGTAGTGTAGTGAAATCCTTAGTCCTCCCTTCCCTCTCTCTAAAATAGCTCTCTCCTCTCTCTAAAATGTTAGGTCATCCCCCCAAAAATGAACCCTTAGGCTAGATAAATGAAATGGGGGCCTGGTTATAAAATTGGAAAAATGAAGCCCCGACACAGATCTGCGGTCGCATATGCGACCGCATAATGCTTCTACGATCTGTAAAATGGGCCGCATAATGGCCTTCCGGAACTGGGCACCCCTGCCTCACTCTGCGATTGGTCTGCGGTCCGCAGACCTATTCTGCAATCTCATAATGCACCGTAGAACTGCCATCCAGATATTTTTGTGGTGGGTCTGTGATGGGTTATGCGGCCCGCAAAATGATTATGCGGCCGCATAATAGACCACATAATGGTCCAAAAATTGCCCAGATTTTCTGCCTCAGTCCATGATAGATCTATGATATGCATATTAGTTTTGCATTCGCAGAATGAGCTACAGAAATCGCCTTGCACTTTTAAAATTTTTCTTTAACTCCCTAATGCACTGTTCATCCCAAAAAGTTCGAATCGCCTCGATCAAATTACTCTACCTCGGCGCCACGAAACCCCGGGTTTTAGGTGAAATTTTTACGGGGCCTTACATCCTCCCCCGCTTCAGATCATTCATCTTGAATGAGGGTCAAAATTCACCATAAGCATCCAATGTGATTCAGCTATTATAACACACACCAACAGTTCCAAATTATTGACTAACTCCCTAGATTTCTAGAAATTTTGCCAGAGTCTCCCCTGTATTTGGGGCCTATCCACCTGCCAGAGAATACCAAAACCAATCCTAACAACATAACCACAACAGAACGATATAAAACAACAGGGAAACAACACTGGCCACAATGCCATTAAACACTACATTACCAAGGAGGAACAACCTCAACATAAGCCGTACAGGGGAAACACAGTTTATAGAAAGTTAGCTTTAAACATCATGGACACAATTACATAGCTATTCAAATAAATTAGGATACTTCTTCTTCATCTCTTATCTGGCTTCCCAGGTGGCCTCTTCGACTTGTTTGGTTTGCCATAACACTTTCATGGAGGCAATTTCTTTGTTTCTCAACTTTTGAACTTTGCTATCAAGAATGGCAACTGGAATTTCTTCATAAGTCAGCAGTTCTTCATTGACCTCAATAGTCTCAACCGGAACAATAAGCGACGGATCTCCAATCACCTTTTTCAACATAGATACATGAAACACGCGGGTGCACTAAAGATATCTCTGGAGGTAGTTCTAGCCTGTAGGCCACCTGTCCAATCCTTTGAATGATTCTGTACGGTCCGACATACCTCGGACTCAATTTTCCTTTCTTACCAAACCGCATTACACCCTTCATAGGGGAAACCTTCAAGAACATCCTATCATCTTCTTTGAACTCTAAATACCTACGACGCACATCCGAATAGGACTTTTGACGACACTGAGCAGTTTTCAACCATTTTGTAATGATCATAACCTTCTCCATGTCCTGATGCACGAGGTCCGGTCCTATCAATTCTGCTTCCCCAATCTCGAACCACCCAATGGGAGATCTACATCTCCTACTATATAAAGCCTCGAACGGTGCCGTCCGGATACTAGCATGATAACTATTGTTCTAGGAAAATTCTATGAGCGGAAAATGATTATCCCAGCTACCTTTGAAGTCGAGAACACAAGCACGTAATATATCCTCGAGCATCAGAATAGTCCGCTCTGCCTGCCCGTCAGTCTGCAGGTGAAAAGTTGTACTAAGATTCACTTGAGTACCCAAACCTTGCTAAAACGTCTTCCAAAAATTATCCGTGAACTGTGCCCCTCGATCTGAGATAATAGAAAATGGAGTGTCATGCAACCTGACTATTTTCTTAATATACAACTGAGCATACTGTTCCGCTATGTCGGTAGCCTTAACAAGTAAGAAGTGTGCTGATTTCATGAGTCAATCCACAATCACCCAAATTGAGTCGAACTTGCGAGGAGTGCGAGATAGTCCTACCACAAAGTCCATATTGATCATCTCTCATTTCCATAACGGATTCTCTATGTTCTGTGCCAACCCACCCGTCCTTTGGTGTTTGGCCTTCACTTGCTGACAATTTAGACATCTTGCCAAAAAGTCCGCTACATTCCTCTTCATATCATTCCACCAGTAGACTTTCTTAAGATCATGGTACTTCTTTATAGAACACGGGTGCACAAAATACCTAGAAGAGTGAGCCTCGGTCATGATTCTTTCCCGGAGACCATCCACGTTTGGAACACATAGTCGCCCTTGGTACCTTAGTGTACCATCATCCATGCCAAGAGAAAAGGCCATGGTCTTATGTTTATGAATCCCCTCCTTCAATTGTACCAACAATAGGTTGTTATATTTTTTTTTTCTTGACTTCCACAACAAGCAATGATTCAGTCCTATTTTGCACAATCACTCCTCCTTCACTAGAATCTGCAAGACGAACTCCCAAACTAGCCAACCGATGAACCTCCTTGGCCAACGGCCTTTGATATGCCTCCAAGTGAGCCAAACTGCCCATAGATTTCCACTAAGAGCATCTGCCACAACATTAGCCTTCCCCAGATGATATAGGATATCGATGTCGTAATCCTTGAGTAACTCAAGCCACCTTCTCTGTCTCGGATTCAATTCATTCTGTTTGAAAATATATTGAAGACTCTTATGGTCCGCGAATATATCCACATGGACCCCATACAGATAATGAAGCCAAATCTTCAATGAAAATACCACCGCCGCGAGCTCCAGGTCGTGTGTTGGATAGTTCTTTTCATGATTCTTGAGTTGCCTAGAAGCATAAACTATCACCTTGCCATGTTACATTAATACACACCCAACTCCGATTCTTGAGACATCACCATATACCACAAACCCATCTGTACCGTCTGGTAGAGTCACCACTGGTGTCGTGGTTAATATTGATTTCAACTCCCGGAAGCTCATTTCACAAGCATCTGACCATTGGAACTTAACCTCCTTCTGCGTCAATTTAGTCAACGGAGAGGCAAGGGTAGAGAACCTCTCCACCAACTTCCTTTAATATCCAGCTAAGCCCAAGAAACTACGAATCTCAGTCGAGGTAGTAGGTCTAGGCCAATTCCTCACCGCTTAAATCTTCTGAGGATCAACCTTAATTCCTTCTCTAGAGAAGACATGCCCCAAGAATGTAACAGATTCAAGCCAAAATTCACATTTCGAAAACTTCACATACAACTTGTGATGATGTAGAGTCTGTAGAACTGCCTTGAGGTGATCGGTATGGTCCTATCGACTTTGTGAATATATCAAAATATCGTCAATAAACATTATCACGAATGAGTCAAGAAAAGGCTTGAAGACTCGATTCATAAGATCCATGAAAGCTGCCAGGGCATTTGTTAGCCCAAAAGACATTACCAGAAATTCTAAGTGCCCACACCGGGTTATGAAAGCTATTTTCGGAATATCCTGCTCCCTGATCTTCAATTGGTGATACCCGAATCTTAAATCGACCTTGCAGAAGTACTTAGCACCTTGCAATTGGTCAAACAAGTCATCTATCCTTGGCATTGGGTATTTATTCTTGATCGTGACCTTGTTGAGCTGCCGATAGTTAATACAAATTCTCAATGAACCATCTTTCTTCCTTACAAAAAGGACCGGTGCGCCCCAAGGCGACGCACTCGACCGAATGAAACCCTCTTCTAACAAGTCCTTCACCTGCTCATTTAGTTCCTTCAATTCTGCTGGTACCATTCTGTAGGGTGTGATAGATATAGGCTGCGTGCCTGGCATCACATCAACCCTAAAATCAATCTCCCTGTCTAGTGGGATCCCAGGGAGCTCATCCGGAAAGACCTCCAGAAATTCATTCACAACAGGCACAGACTCAAGTGTGGGTGCCTCAGCACCAGTGTCCGTAACCCGAACCAAATGGTAGATACACCCCTTATTAATCGTCTTCGTGGCCTTAAGGTAAGAAATAAACCTACCCCTTGGCACCACATCCTCCCCTTCCATTCAATCACTGACTCATTTGGAAATTCAAACCTAACGGTCCTGGTTCGACAAGCAAGCTTAGCAAAACATGAATAAAGCCAGTCCATCCCCATTATTACATCAAAATCAACCATCCCCAATTCTATGAGAACGGTCAGGGTGTCCCGACAATGCACCGTGACAACACAATCCTTATAAACCCACACAGACACAATAGACTCACCAACGGGAGTAGATACAGAGAATGGCTCATGAAGTTGTTCCGGTTCTATCCCAAATTCCATAGCAACATAATGAGTGACATCTAAGAAAGTGGAACTGGGATCAATAATAGCATATACATCATGGGATTGGACAGTCAATATACCTGTGACAACATCTGGAGAAGCCTCTGAATCCCGATGCTTTCGCATAGCCTAAAATCTCCTAGGTCCTCTCGAACTCTGTGCACCACCCCTAGCTGCACCACACCCTGCGGGTGCTAGGGTGCCTCGAGCTGGAGGAGGTGCTGTGGATTTAGTAGTTATAGATCTAGCTGGCTGCACTGCACCTCTGCCCATGATCAGGTGGGATGAACGACAATCCCTATGAATGTGACCCCTCACACCGCACACGTAGCATATAAGTAGGTCCATGAAGTAGACCCCAAAGTGCTTCCTCCCACACTTAGGGCATGGGGGCCTCCACTGCTGCTGGAATCTCCCTCCAGGCCAACCCTGCTGGTGGGGTCCCATGTTGCCCTGACTGTCCCCGGATGGTGGTGGACTCATCGAAGTCTGAGCGAATGACTGAGATGGCCCTGATGGTCCTCCCCTAAATGCTGACCTACCACCACCAGAAGAACCACCTAAGTTGCCCGCGGTCTGGGCCTTACTTCTACCCTCACTCTCCCTTTTATTTTTCAATTTACGATCTTTTGTAGCTTGAGCAAACGCCACCTTCTTCCCATAGTTCATATCAGAATTCAAGGAAGCTATATCGGCCTCATTAATAACCAAGGGGCTAAGGCCCTGCACAAAATGACGCACTCTAGCTTTCATAGTGGGCAACATGTGAATATCATACTTTAATAGGTGCACAAATTCCATATGGTACTCCCAAACATTCATGCTACCCTACTTCAGGCTCGCAAATTGAGCCGCACGGGCCGCCTTAGTCTCGACAGGCAAGAAATGATCCATAAAGGCATCGGTGAACTCACTCCACCACGCTGGAGGGCTCCCCTCCTCACGGGACTCCTCCCACATCTCAAACTAAGAATAGGCCACCCCTTTCAGGCGGTAGGTGGCCAACTCCACTCCCTCCGTCTCATTAGCACATATAACTCGGAGAGTCTTGTGCATCTCATCAATAAAGTCCTGAGGGTCCTCCTCAGGATCAGTACCTGTGAACACTGGAGGATCCAACTGGAGAAACATGTTCACCCTTGAACTAACGGAATCTCCTCACTGACTTGAAGAAGTAGGTGCAACATTTGATCTCTAGGCCTGAGAGGCCACTATCTGAGCCAACATCTGTATGGCTCCCCTAAGATCCCCATCAGAAACACCGGGACCGGAAGCTGGAGCTAGAGGTAGAACTAGAATATCAGTTGGAGGGACCGTTGCACCCTCAGTAGGTGTAGGAACTAGTGCAGTCTGAGCAAGAATAGTAGATTCAGGCGATGTAGTAATTGGGGGAATATCCTCACCCCTCGGGTGGTCACCCGCATCATCAAATATTGAATCAACTGCCACTCCTGGGTGACATTGGCTCCTTGGCCAGTTCTTTCCTTCTTCCTAGGTGCCTTGTACTGAAAGTTAGAGTAAAGCACGAGTTAAAGGAAGAACAATCTTACAATCATCTTTATCGCACGATCGAGAACATCAAAGAAGGGTATTATTCCTAAGTTCTCAAGTAGCCTCCTAATTATAGATGTGGTCAACAACACACCGATAAGAAGAACTCTACTAGACACGGCTCCGAGACATCCTAGGACACTTTAAAACCTTAGGCTCTGATACCATGTTTGTCACGCCCTGACCTTGGGGAGCGCGACCGGCGCTCAACCGAGATACCCTAGCCGAGCAAGCCTATACAATACCTTCAACCCAACTCGCCCAAGATTAAAGAGAAGATACATTTATATCATTAATTAAACATCAAGAGGTCATGTGAATAACACTAGTTCACTTCCATTAGTTACGTCATTAACAAGTCCCCAAAACAGTACACAATATATTCGTAGTTAAAGTGGGAAAGATAATACAATTACAAGAAGTTTAGTTCAACCTTCCCAAAACAGGATACATCCCACACTATGTCTACGGAGCCTTTAACAGAAATCAAAAAGTACTACGACAGTGCTGACAATAAGGCCCCGGATATACCTCAAAATACTATGTACATGAAACAAGAGATACAGGACCCCGAAATGAAGTGGGCCACACCAAGTCAGCTGAGGAGAGGTTGTGCTTCTATCTTTGATCAATACCACCTGTATAGAACCACCTGCATCCATTAAAGATGCAGTGCCCCCAGCAAAAGGGATGTTAGTATATGTCGAATAGTACTAGTATGAAAACCAAACACCTATGCAAGGACTTGGAAATACAACATGAATATGATAAATCATGGTAACAATAAAAGGCTTAGTTAGCCGTGAAAGCCATAGCAAATTTATTAAGCACTTTCCATAGCATTTATAAATTCATAAGTCGGGGATCCTCTACAACTACCTTTACACAAAGCGGCCATGACGCCTCACCCCAACGTATGCAGGTGGAGGTAAAATCACAATACTAGAAACTCTACACAAAGCGGCCCTGCCGCCTCATCCCAGTGTATGCGGGTGGAGGTGTATTCGCAATGCCACAAACTCTATACAAAGCGGTCGTGCCGCCTCACCCCGATGTGTGGGGGTGGAGGTATATTCATAATATCACAACTTTACACAAAGCGGCCCCGCCGCGTCACCCTAATGTATACGGGTGGAGGTATATTCACAATGCCACATCTCGGATTCCCAAAACAATAATAGTTTGTGCAAAAGAGTTCCCTTTTTAAATCAACCTTTTAGCACCTTTGGCCTTAGCAAGTGTAATTTCACAAGGTCTCATCATATGAGAAATGAGTGTTTAATCACATTGAGTTCATACAAGATTTTCCTCCCAAAAATGGGTATAATATAATTAAGTCCAAAAATAGTGAATCATTAACACACGAGGGTTCCAATACATTATGCCAATCGGGAATCAATTTTACTAGTTTGAATACCCCACATCAATAGAGTTTCAAGTTAAACTTGCATGATATAATTTTACAAGGATTTGGGAATTCCGATACTAGAAGAAGAGTTTAGCCTTCATACCTCGAAAAATCTTTTCGTAGTGTTACAATAATGTCCCAACACTCCTAACGATGCCAATCTATAGAGGAGGAGAGAAATATAAGCACGATTAGAGGAATTCGCATGGCAAGGGCTATTACGATTATGACCCGACCTTTCCCTCAACTAATTTAAGAACAAAACTACCAAAGATGGTTCAACAACCTCCCCACAGTCTCTATTAGCTCATGCATGTGATAAATTTTCCCTCATCACCCATAATCAACCAAAACCCAAAATTGAAGAATTGGGGGAAGAAATTCTTACCTTTTTGAAGCCCTAGCAAGTTCCTTTTGATGGAATTCTAAGGTTTGATCAAAGTAGAGTAGTAAAATCCTTAGACATCTCTCTAGAAAATCTCTCTCCTCTCTCTAAAACGTCAGATCATCCCCAAAAAATGAACCCTTAGGCTAGATAAATGAAATGGGGGTTGGGTTATAAAATTGAAAAAATGAAGCCCCGACACAGATTTGCGGTCGCATATGCGACCACATAATGCTTCTGCGGTCCGAAAAATGGGGCGCATAATGGCCCTCTGGAATTGGGCACCCCTGCCTCACTCTGCGACCAGTATGCGGTCCGTAGACCTATTCTGCTGTCGCATAATGCGTCGCAGAACTGCCCTCCAGAAAGTTTCATGTTGGGTCTACGATGGGTTATGCGGCTGCATAATGGACCGCATAATGGTCCAAAAATTGCCCAGATTTTCTGCCTCAGTCTGCAGCAGATCTATTGTCCACATATCAGTTCTGCAACTACAGAAAATGCCTTGCACTTCCAAAAATTTTCTCCAACTCCCCAAAGCAATGTTCAACCCAAAAAGTCCAAACCGCGTCATCTGCACATAAATCTACTTGGGCACCAAGAAACCTCGGGTTTTATAAATCATTTTTTACGGGGCCTTACATGATGTCGGCCTAGAATTCGAATGTGTTTGTCAATTTGGTCTATGCCTACTAGCTTGCCTGCTTTTTGAGTGTCAATTATCTGTGATCATGCTTTCCTTATATTTCATATACAAGTTGATAACTTTCCTTAAAATTAATCCATGATCGCACAAGTTCTTGCATGCTACACTGTTTAAGTTTTAGACCAAGCATGACTGATGTTTATACCTTTAGTGAACCCCAACAAAGTTTTATTTGTTCTATGTAATCCTGTTATCATCCTACAATGTAGCGTTAAATTTACTTGAGTCCAATGCTCTTGGGTAATCCTGGATGCATAACTGAACTCGCCATACCTGATCAACCTGCAAAATATCTATTTTCTTTAGAACTAGTGAGTAGCTGCTAGTTACTCTGTCACCCTATGGAATTGTGTCTATGATTGTTCTGTAGGACTAGTTTCAAGCCTGTCTTATTTTAAATCCTCCTGGTAAACCCCCTATATGTGAACTCCTATTGAATCAGTTTTGTAGCATGTTTGTCTTAAACCCCTATCTATTGAAACCTCTTTGAGAGTTTTGTCCTATTCTTATTCATGTGCTTATTTGGGATATCATGTTTAACAAGTCCAGTTTCTTCATTAGCTACAACACCTAAGTATTCCCTTATGTACACGTCTATGTCTGAAGTTGTTTGAGTAATTAATTTGCATGGGTTGTTATTTGTGGCATTTGTCATTGGCTACTGGGTAAGCAAGATAATTGCCTTCGCGTTTGGGCCTGGTTTGATGGGCCATATGTGTTGTTCGACCTGGGTACTGGGTTGAGGTGCATGCTAATTATCCTTGTGAGCTTGGGATTTGGGCCTGCTAGTGGTTCGGAGAGCAAGATAATGGAAGGCCCAGAAAGTTGGAGGATTCCTTAGTGTTGGGCTTATAGCTGTCCTATTGGGCTTATGACTATTTATTCTTTTTACACTATTTATTTGGTCTGTAATAATTTGTAATAACGAATAATGGAGAGATTAGTAAAAAAGGGACTGGGGGTACTCTAATACTCATGTGAAAGGGTAGAAAACATGCCTATAAGGTCTATGTGTTCTATCTGCTATTACGTCTAGCATGCCCTATTTGTGCACACTAATAGGAACCATGCCTATAGGAATCACGCAAACACTTTACTTAACTTGTCAAAAATATGTTGGCTCAAGTAATTACTACAATTGTTTCCATGCCTACTACTCAATGCTCTTAGATGGCATGCCTATAGGATATAATAATACATGCCTTTGCTAATCTAGATATCATGACTGTAAGGATTTAAATAATTAATCAGCTGCTTTCTGTTAATTTTATACTGTCTCAATTAGATGACATATCTATAGGGATAAAGTGTTATAAAACCAAGTCTAATTGTCAATTGTTAAGAATCCTGCCTATAGGATATTATCATTCACATAAGAAACTATTTATGAGATTTATGAGATCGACGCTGCCAATCCTGGGTTTTCAAGATGCTTCATTACCTCATTACGTAGATAGTTATAAATCATGCCTATAGGACTTGCAACGCTTTGAATCTGTCTATCAGTTAGTCTAGAAAAGCAGTACCACTTGTACAATACTGAAAATTAGAATCATCATAGAAATCATGCCTATATGACTTAATGATTCTAATGCGTCTGAAACTATCAATTGCATAACCTGAAATATGTTTGCGTGCCTTTGTTTCTATGTGTGGAGGCTAGCTTGAGCCACTTAATTGTCTTTATGTGAAGTCCTATCTATTTTGAATGTCGCCTAGTTTTATCATTTTGAGCAACCTAAGCGGAGTCTAGAACCACCTAATAGTAGGTCCAAGGCTTCTTGAACCATAGGCATGGGACGGGTAGTGCACGCATAGGATACGGTTTAGAGTTGAACTAGAGCGCCTTTAAGTATTAACTTTAACATAGTAATTGGGCAGCAGGAGATGATAGTCTATGCCCGCTGAATAATATGAGCAACCCCTACTCTAAGGGAGTTGCAAAGTATTATTTATGTTACACGGGGTGATCCTTTAGGCTAAAAAACTTGGGCCCTCATTTTCTTATATACTTGTTATTCACACTTAGTCATTTAACATAGGCCAATATCGTTGTACCCTTGTAATCTTTAAGATTTGTACTGATCATCTATTCATATGTGTTATAATAAAGTCTTCAGCTTTTATACCTTTCTTCGCTTGTTTGATCACCTAGCTTAATCATCTAATCCACATAGTTTAAATTTCATCCGGAAACCATAGTTGTGGACCTCGGAGAGTGCCTAACCTCTTCTCTTTGAGGTAATTTGAGTCCTTACCCGATCTTTGGTGACGTAGACTAGTTAAATAGAATTATTTGCAAATAGGTGCCCTAACACACCTTAAAAATTGTTAGGTGGCAACTCTTCTCCTTTAATACCTCCCTTAAAGAGTTGTCACACATCGAAACCCGCTTTCGCGAGAAAACAGGACGCGACATCCGGCCCTTCCTCAAACCCTATACATAACGAGAGTTTAGTGCACCGGGATGCCCTTTATTTCTTCCTTTTATATGAGGTTTATTTCATCTTTTGAGTCCCAATCAGTCACTAGTATTTGTTATGCTCATTGTTCCTTTTAGACCTAGTCATTAGGGCACATGAGAGCATTTAAGGTGTTCAAGTGGGTTTTTATTTATTTAAATCAAACTTAAAACTCAATAGGCAAAATACATATGTTACGACCCAAAATCCCACCAAAGATCGTGGTGGCACCTAACCCGCTTGCTAGGCAAGCCAACATTCAGTCAACAATAATATAAGCAGATTATTAAGCCATTAATTGGTTCATAATGTAAATAACAACACATAATAAATGTCAATTTAATATCATAAGTAAAAAATCGATGACAAGTTCTAAATATGGCCACAACTATCCAACAAACGGCCAAATTTTGGTGTCACTACATCAAAAATATCTAATAAGAGTAACTAATATCAACGGGACAAAGCATCTGTCAAAAAAATAATACATAGACATGAATAGATAAGTAGGGAAAGGGGACTCCATGTTCTGCGAATCAGATCAAGTATAACAGCTCACCACGAGGTCTCCAATAAAGTACTCCTACTCAACACAATGGTACCACTGATACCAATCTCCGAACCTGCACAAAAATATGCAGGAGTGTAATATGAGTAGAAAATTACGGTACTTAGTAAGTATCAAATTTAACATGGAAGAAGTAGTGGCGAGAGGCTGGCACTGACACTCGGTAGCAGTGTGATAAGCAAGTAAAAGCATAAAGTAAAGCTGTAAATAAGGCATGATATCATCAAATGGATACAAAGGAAAAGGCACAGTAATATCTGCTACTTAGAGATGCTTTTCAAGGAAAAAAAGCACAATACAGGTCAATATCTCAATTGCTACCAAAATTACTATTACACCCCACACCTGCTCCCACGCATGAAGTTAAGGATTTATAAGTGGGGCTTTTGACAGGGCCAATCTGTCCCATCGAGTGCTGTAACCGGGGCGGGGTGACCCATTTTACATGTGAAGCCATCGCAATTTCTTAGGCATGGTATAGTATAAAAAGGCATTGCAGCCCTCTTCTCCCTCATTCTAGAGGGTAGCACCCACATTAGTCTTCCCAAAATGCTGCCAACACCCCTTTAAAATTCCCAAATAGTCTAAGGCAAGGTCGAAGGTGAATCGAGGAGGATCTAGTGTGAAGGAGCTTGGAATCGTCGCTATTATATCTATCTTGTTGTATTGATTCTAGAGATTTGTTGGAGGCAGAATTAACCATCATAGAAATGTAGCCAGTTCTTCAACAAGGTATGTAAGACAACTTTCTTTCTTAGCATGAGTTGGTGTAAGTCTCTCTTTCCCTCTAAAGTCCTTCTCAGTGACATTGTTCTTATTCCAGTAAATTTTTGTCAGTGGCATTCCTTCCAAAGTCTAAAATGTTCCCAATTGGTATCCAGAGGTCGGAACGTAGGATTCATACCAAATTTAACCTTATATCTCTTGAAATTAGTCTTGCATTGCACTTATATGTATATCTATCTATTTTACTTCACCAAGCCGCACTATAGATGGCCGGGTACAACACCTATTGTGTAACCACTAATTAGTTGGGTATCATGTAAAATTCTACTGAGCCCTTGTATGGCCGGGTACGACCGAGTCCTCTAAAAGGCCGAGTAAGGAGTGATGCGATATGAAAGATTACCGAGCCCTTGTGTGGTAGGGTACAACCAAGTCCTTTGGAGATCGGGTGGGCCGAGTTTTGTTTAGACTGGGTACAACCGAGATCCCTTGAGGCCGAATATAATGTAATAATAATATAAGATTTTACCGAGTCCTCTTCGAGGTCGGGTACTATATGAAGTAATAAGCCCCAAATAGTGGACGAGTAATATTGTATTATTATTATAATCAATGCATCGTCTCCATGAGTGTCCTAACCCTTTATAAAGCTTGCATATTTTTAAGTCTTATGGTTTCCACAATTTACGCTCCAGGTGGCTTGCCTTCGGTATTCAGGTTAAAATCATGTATTCATATCTCTTAGGATCATGTCTTTGATTTTCCTACCTTCTCAGTCTTACATACTCGGTACATTTTTTGTACCGACGCACCTTTTTGTTTTAGGCATTGTGTTCGTGCCAACATGTGTAGATAGACCTAGTGACGCTCCTCCTCAGTAGGTGCACGATTCAGATTATTGGTTGTCGCTCTCCATTTCTCCGGAGTAGCTGCTCAAAAGTCTATAGGTACTGAAGTACATGTTCCAATCATTTTGGGTACAGTGGCGCCCTGTCCCGACCAAGTTGCGTATAAGTATATTTCTTTTGGTACTCTCAAAGGCTTGCATCCTAAAATTTGGTTGTATATAAAAGGATGGATTATGGCTTGTTTGGGGACAGTTATTAATATGTATACAATTTTAGCGTTTCTTTTGCAAGTCAGTTGTACACATCTTAAATTTCCATTATTACTACTTGGAGGCCTCGTTGGCCCAGGTTTTATGATTAAAAAAATGTAAGCATGGATGACGGTTCACACAGGCCTTCAGACATCATGAGTCGGTCGCACCTCCAAGGTTGTGGTGTGATAATCACAATAATAAATCGAGCAAAATGTATATGTGAGAGCTACTGCATGAATCTAAAATGTATATGCATGCTCTTGATCAAATCTCAACGCTTCACATTACCAATCCACATGCCGACACTGGCCAAGTATGCAAACTAATATCAATCTGAGTACGTGTACTCACAAGGTCCAAAGTAACATGGGTAATCACCAAAACCCAGATAAATGGATCCACGTTGACGCTTTCCACAATAATACTGAAGTCCATAATTAATATCTACTCATAGTGTCCTTTGTGCCAAATTCTCAACTTTAATCAATATCCAACTATCCAACTCATGTATATGCATATACGATGATGTAATAAATGTGAACCAAGTCAAAATAATAGAAAGCATATGAAAGTCAACACTAATAAGAGATAGTTTGGCTAACCATGTAGTTCAACTTCCCATAATAGTACACCATGTTCATTTATAATCCAGATGAAAGTAAACACTAATAAGAGATAGCTTTGTCTAACCATGTAATTCAACTTTCCACAATAGTACCACATGTTCATTTATCTTTCTTATGTCCGGTCATGATATACAACACAAGAACAAGAGTCACTGATAGGAAAATCATAAGTCAAGTACGACAATTATATGAATATGATAAAGTAGAAAGCTCAACATGATAAAAGATGTTTGTCATGTTCAAACCCGCACGTCACGATTATAGCATAGTCTCCAAGCATGATTAAGGTTCATCGTGTAGGCATAGAATCAACGAAAACATGGACAACAATTCATATACTCTCACTAGAGCATAATGTAAGACTACGCTCTAACCGACTATGGTCACAACCTAGCCACGCATACACGCTCATCACCTCGCACATACGAAGTACCTAAATTAAGTTACAAGTAGCAAATAAATCACCTATGTGGAGAATTCTCTCTTATAAGGATAGACACGAGACTTACATCCACCGGTAAGCTGAACTTAATCAACAATCCCATCGAACATCAAAATTCAACTCCAAACGACTCGAATCTATTAAAATACAACTCATGTAACAACCTATATTCGCGTACGTTAGATCACGCCGTAAGTTAGTCGACGTAAATCTGATAAGAGATTATCTTTGAGATGATAGGAAGTTAATACTATTCGTCTTAAACGATACAAGGGTGTATAAGAGTAGTTAACAAGTATTAGAAGTTAAACGAATCCAGGATGTTGTAACCCATATTTTCGGGAAACACTAGAGGTGCTTAATAGTCCCAAGAGGTCGTTTAAGGTATTTGAATCATATAATATCCATATCATAAGTCTTGAAGTCAAACAATTTATGAAACGAAAGTCGACAAAAGTTTTCGCAACTTACGTTCATAACTTCAATTAAACTTTAGGTCAGATGTTACTAAGATTTTCTCCCAATTTACTTGGAATTAAGGGGAGATCTACCCAGAAAATTGAATATCTATGAGTCTAGTTTCCAACGCATTAAACCATTCATCGATACGATCTCGAAGTAGAGAGATATTCACGTTTTCGCGAGACTGCGCCAAATAACACTCTATGGGGCCCACATAGGCGGTTAAGACTTATGGATATATATATATATATATAATACGCCTCAAACCCATTTTAAGTCATTCTTTTTTAGTATATTCAGACCTTAGAATACGAAAAGCACTCTCTCAAGGTTCTCTGATGATCCAAGACCAAAACAAAGGGCAAACAACATAAATCAAGTGTCGGGAATCCCGTGGCGCTAGTAAGTTTCTTGTTCTTCTTGTTGTTGCTGATTTTTGTGTTGTTACAGCTGGTGTGGGAGGATGTTTTAAGTGGTTTATGTTCTGTAAAATATTCCCTCATGTTTTTAATATCAACCCTTGGTGATTTCAAGTCTTCTAAAGTGATTCTAGTGCCGAAAAACCCTAATTGAGTGCTAGTTTCGCTTCCTTGTTCTTGTGGTAGTATTGGAGGGATATTTCATGGTCAATTAAGGTCAAATTGGAGTTTTTATTTATTTTTAAAGGTATGGAACCTCTTACCCTACATGTATTTAAGCTTATCCAAGTTACGTCTAAGTCGTTGAAGCTAGAACTTGTGAGATATATATCGAAAGACTTGTTAGTAATGTTTGGTTGGTGGACTGTTTTGGGAGGCTAAATATTATTATTATTGATGTTGTTTGGGATTTCTGGTGATTGTTTTAACTTGTGGAAAATCATATAAATAGGGGAGGTTCTTTCCATTTCATCGTAAAATAGGTTGAGGTCGATACATAATAGTTACGACGCTTAAACGATAACGATAGTGTCATTTCTCTTACTGTAGACTAAGGAGTCGTGACATTTGCATAGCTTGAGGTTGGGAAGTATATACAAGGTATGTGAGGCCCTTTCCTTCTTTTGCACGACTCCGATTGTACATAATGTAATGAGTGTGCTTCTAAAGATACTCCACTCTTAGAAGCTAGCAGTACTTACATTATTTTCCTTCTTATGGAACGATTGATGTTGATGTTAGTTATCTTATTCTTATGTTATCAATGTTGTTGGAACTTCCTAATTCTTATAAGATTCTTGATGAAGAGTTAGTCCTAATAACGTGTACGGAGGATACCGACCTTACGTAACTCCGAAAGGTTCAGAATGTGATTCCAATGAGTCCAGCACGCATCACATATATGTATCTATTTACTCTACCGAGCCGCGCTATAGTCGGTCGGGTATGAAACCTATTATGCAACCACTGGTCAGTTGGGTTTTATCGAGCTCCACATGGCCGGGTACGATACCAAGCCTTATGATGGCCGGGTACGTTTTTACCGAGCCTATTACGGCGGGTACGATATGATGATGATGATTCCCACAGAGGCGTATATTTTAAAAGTTTATGTGTGTGTGTGTGTGTATATATATATATATATATGTTTTATGCATTTCATGTCAGTAGCCCTCAGAGGTACCCAGATGTTACAGGTTGTATATTCTCTATCCCTATTTACATTACTGTTCATACTTATGCTTTCCTGCCTTGCATACTCAGTACTTTCTTCCTACTGACGTCCTTTTTATTTGTGGACGCTGCATGTCATGCTGCAGGTTCTGATAGACAGGTAGGCGAAGCTCCCCCACCATAGTAGGCTACCCAGTTCAATGGTTATTGGCGAGATCCCTTCTCCGGACTTGCCGTGGTCTTGGTATGCATTTTTGTTATAGATATTATGGGTATGTCGGGTCCCTATTCTGGAAATGTTGCAACACTTATTTTCCTTTAGAGGCTCATAGACAGGTGTTGACTCATGGCAGCTGGTCAGCTCGTACCTTATACATAGCTTTATGACAGCCTTGTCGGCCCATGTTATATATGTTCATGCCCTTATCTGTCATTGTTGGTTGTTTAGGGTTCATGTATACCATTTATATTGATCTCGTCAGTCCTTATAGATAATAAGAAAGGTTAGATAAAATGTGCGTTGGTGCTCGGTAGATATGGCCCGGGTGCCAATCATGGCCCTCCAGTTTGGGTCGTGACAAACTTGGTATCAGGGCAAGTCTGTCCTAGGGGTTGCCTATGAGCCGTGTCTAGTAAAGTCTTGATTATGGATGTATAATGCGCCACATTTATAATCAGGTGGCTACATGACAAGCAAGCGGTTAGTAGATGACTTGATACAGTTGCGGGAGAGGGTACCAGTCAGGTGCCTCCAGCCAGAGTAGGTCTAAGTGAGGCTCAGAGTGAGTTGTCGTCTCATACCTCATCTACTCCGTCTCCTCCAGAAGATATTAGGAGGCACCTAGCACCTCCAGTTCCTCCGTATGGCACTACAAACCAGGATATGCGGAGTGCGGTGTAGTTGTTGACTAGCTTGGTAGCTGCTCAGGCTCAAAGGTAGAATATCGGTTCTGCTGATAAACCAGTTAGTGTGAGAGTTCGTGATTTTATTAATCTAGATCCTCTAGTGTTTACCGGATCAGACCCCAAGGAAGACCCGCAGACTTTTATTGATCAGGTTCATCGTACACTGTAGGTTATGCATGCTAGTAATACAGAGGCAGTAGAGTTAGCTTCTTATCGGTTACGGGATTTAGCAGTTTTCTGGTATGATAGTTGGGAGAGATCCAGGGGTCCGAACACTCCTCCAGCTGTGTGGAAGGAATTTTCTACAGCCTTTTTTTGTCATTACTTGCCAAGTGAGATACGACGAGCTAGAGCGGATAAGTTCTTGAACCTTTGACATGGTAATATAAGTGTGCGAGAGTATAGTATGCAGTTTGATTCTTTAGCAAGGTATGCTCCCCATATGGTGGCCGAGATGAGTGATATGGTACACCTGTTCATGAACGGGTTGGGACCACATCTGATAAATGAGTGCACGATAGCCTCCTTGGTAGAGGGCATGGATATTTCCCGTATTCAGGCTTATGCCCAGATACTAGAGGATCATAAGCGCCAGCAAAAGGCAGATAGGGAGCAGGATAGGGGCTAGCATAAGAGGACGAGGTTTGTAGGGTATTCTGATGACTTCAGAGGTAGTATCAGGCCCCATGCTTCGAGGAATTCGGTGTCACCTGTAGCTAGTGCTCCTCCACAGTTTCAGAGGCCTCGGTATGATCGATTTACCTATTTTGGTTCAGGTCAGAGTTCGCGGGCATCAGGCTCATAATATCATAGGGAAACTAGTCAGACGAGACCCCCAACACCTCGTTGTGATCAGTGCGGCAAGGCCCACTTTGGACTGTGCCGTCAAGGTTCCGATGCATGCTATTCTTGCGGACAACCTGGCCATATGATGCGGGATTGTCCTAACAGAGGAGGTGGAGGTATGGCTCAACTGACTGGATCTATGTCTGGTTCTTCCTCATCAGTTCGACCTCTAGCACAGGGTTTTTAGCAGTCGACAGATCATGGTAGAGGTAGAGGTGCAGTGCCGAGTTCGAGTGGTACTCAAAATCAAACCTATGCTCTAGTAGGTCGACAGGATCTCGAGTCATCTCCGGATGTTGTTACAGGTATATTGTCTATGTGTTTTTATGATGTATATGCGTTGATTAATCCAGGATCTACATTATCATATGTTACACCCTTAGTGGCTAATAAGTTTGGCGTTGAACCTGAATTGGTAAGTAAACCACTTGCGGTATCTACTCCGATAGGATATTCTGTGATTTCTAGAAGGGTATATAGAGGTTGCACAGTGATGATTTGTAGTGGTCAAACATCGGCAAATTTATTTGAGTTAGAAATGGTTGATTTCGATAGGATAATGGGAATGGACTAGTTGGCCTCATGCTATACAAATGTTGATTGTCGTACGAAGATGGTTAGGTTTCAGTTTCCTGGGGAACCCATCATTGAATGGAAGGGGAACATTGCTATGCCGAAAGGTAAGTTTATTTCCTATCTTAAGTCAATGAAGATGATCTCAAAAGGTTACATTTATCATCTCGTTCACGTTAGGGATGCGGAGGCGAAGCCGCCTACTCTACAATCATTCCCTGTGGTCAATGAATTTCCAGATATTTTCCCAGATGAACTCCCAAGTCTTTCTCCTAAAAGGGAGATTGAGTTTAGCATTGATGTGTTTCCTGACACTCAACCGATCTCTATCCCTCCATACAGGATGGACCCGATAGAGTTGCGAGAATTGAAGGCGCAGTTGAAGGACTTGCTGGATAAGGGCTTCATTAGGCCTAGCACTTCACCTTGGGGTGCGCCAGTCTTGTTCGTGCGGAATAAAGACGGGTCGTTAAAGATGTGTATCGATTATCGACAGTTGAATAATTTTACTATAAAGAACAAGTATCCACTTCCAAGGATTGACGACATGTTTGACCAACTCCAGGGTGCCAAGTAATTCTCTAAGATTGACTTATATTCAGGGTATCATCAGGTGAGGGTTATGGAGAAGGATATTCCAAATACGGCTTTTCAGACAAGATATAGGCACTTTGAGTTCTTGGTGATGTCGTTCAGGCTAACAAATGGCCCAACAACTTTTATGGATCTAATGAATAGTGTATTCATGCCCTATCTTGATGTGTTCGTGATCTTATTCATTGATGACATTCTGGTGTATTCTCATTCGGATGCGGAACATGCGGGCCACTTGCGGATAGTATTACAGACCCTTTAGGATTGTAAGTTATATGCTAAGCTCTCCAAATGTGAATTCTGGCTAAATTCAGTAGTATTCCTTGGCCATGTGATATCTGATGAGGGTATTAGTGTGGACACTCAGAAGATCGATGCGGTGAAGAATTGGCCGAGACCTACAACACCGTCAGAAGCTCTCCAAATGTTAAAGGAATGCACTTGATGGCTTGAGATAAAGACGAACAAGAGTTCTTACAAACGATCTCAAATAACCGGGATATAAGTGCCAGAAAGTATTGAAATTTGTAAGGTACGAGGGTAGAAGGCTTGGATGTAAAGTTTAAATGAACAAAAGAAGAGGTATTTATAGGTTTTCAGTGGCGGTTCGCATGCAGGAATGGCCGACCGGCGGCTGACAGTCATTTAATGCCATTAAGACTTGACTGACGAGACGTTTCGTTTGTTTTGTCATTTCTGTCACGAGGTACCGAAGTAAGAATCGGAAGCTCATGTCGTTTCTCCTCGTCTACTCTCCAAAAAATGAGTGCACTATCTGTATACGATCAAAATCGAGCACGCCTACGACATGGTAGATCAAGCTCAAAACGTGGCAATAAAAGACTGAAGATCGACCCCAAGTCCTACCGGGTTAGAACCCAGGGGCAGAATGTATGCCTTCGAAGAATATCGAGACCGTGATCCCGTAATCGGTCCTAGACTCGAACGAGTTCGAAGAAATATTGTTAGCATAGCCAACAGAAGACCGAAATATCCGTGACCGGTCGAATATTATAGTGAAAATCACGACACGTATCGATAAGGGATCGTCAATCAATAAATCTAGGGATTTATTTACTGTTTATAGAATTGTACCTAAAGTAGGACTCATTTACTATATAAAGGGGGTCTGATAATTCATAAGACACATTATAACACGCACTCAAAAGCAATACATTATTATTTTTCTTCTTAAGCTCTTCTTCATCTGTATCTTAAGACTGATAGAAGTACATCCGGTTCGAGGGTGACTGATTTTCCAAGACTGGAATTGTCCAATTCGAGTGGTTTGAATTTACTTTGTCTTTATTTATTTCAATTGCAACTTAATTTATCACTTTATATCAAGTTAATATGCATATCCTTAAAACCACTTACAAATTCAGTTGTTATCTGATTTTGAGGGTAAACAAATCGTATGATTAAGTTTATTCAACATATTTTACCATTTTTTATCTTAACCTTGATCTCCTCAACTTTGGCGGAAGTACAATGTTGTTATTCTATTATTCATAACTTGTTGATGACCAAAACTCATCATTTGATTGTTTCTCTCGTACTTTTCCGTGTTTACTCAAAATTTCATATTTCACTGTGATGTTCACATCATCATTCCTAGCCTTGGCACATATACTAGGTTTGTAGCTCTTGTCATCGTTCGTACATTTACCCATAAGTTATTAGGGGGTTCACGTTATTCTGTAATGTAATTTGATAAATAGCATAAAAAATAAAATATGAACTAACCTTTTATTTTTTGTTAGGTGGGCATAGGGCTGTAGCCCTTGCTAATGCTGAGTTCCAAAAGACTTTTGGTAACCAAATTCTTGACATGAGCTATCTCTTTTCTCCTTCAATATTTTTGGACAATCTGAAGGCAGTCGGTAATGTGTTTAATATAATACTAAAAGAAAGTTTTCTCCATGTAGTTAAGACGAAACTAATTTGGGGAGTGGAATTTCTCATGAAGCAGAAATCTCATGTTTTAGTATCCCCTCTAACCTACCATTCTGGTGAAAGTTTTACTCAATTTGCTAATTCTAGAAGTCATGATACCTTTGTCGGACTTGGAATAAAACTTGGCTGACTGCTTCTACCTATGATGCAACTACTCAATTGTTATGAAATGGCCATCTTTATGGCAAGAGTAAGATCATATGTATACCTATTATAGAAGTAGAAAACGGGACTCAAAATTTAAAGAAATTTTATGAAGAAGAGATAAATAATAGAGTACTAATGTGGGTAGATATTACAAAAAAGATACTGCACAAAAGAAGGAAAATAGAGGATTTTCAGGGAAAACTTACTCTAAAACAAACTATTGATGTTTTCTACGTACTGTTACTTTCTTTGTTATTCATTTTCTTAGTACTTTACTTTTTATCCCTCTTTCAATGGTTATTTGTGACGATTCGATAGGTCGTTGAATGCTAGCCTTTATTTTCATGATTCGAGACCTCCCATAGCTTTATTTGATGTTTCTTGGTTTGTGTGCATGGCGTGTCGCTTTTCAAAAAACTTTTGAGTGAAATTTTGAAGAAACTGAAAATTTTGACTAAAAATAAGTCTAGAGTTGACCACGGTCAAGATTTTAGGTAAACGACCCCAGATGGTATTTTGATAATTTCGGTAAGTTCGTATTGTAATTTGGGACTTGGGCATATGTCAGGAATTGAATTCAGAGGTCCCTAAGTTGATTTGTCTTGCTTTGCCATAAGTTAACATTTTGGATGTTTGGAAATTCTCTAGGTTTGACCGTAATTCGAGTTTTTGGTTATCGGGTTCGAATTTTGGTTTTGGCACTTGGAATAGATCTGTTTTGCTGTTTGACACTTGTATGAAAAATTTGCTGCAATTCGGAGTCGGTTTGATAGGATTCAGACTGTTAGTTGTGATTCTATAGGTTCTTGAGTTTTCGTTTGTATTTCATACGTTTTGATGTCCGATTCGTGTATCTAGATGTTATTTTGGTGTTTTGACGGCCGAGTGAGCTAATATGATGTTATTACACTTGTACACATATTTTGTTTGGATCCCGAGGGGCTCGGGTGAATTTCGGAAGTGCTGCTGATGCGGTTGGGTTAGTTGTAGACTGCTTGTCTGCTTAAGTTCTAGTGCTAGGCTGCAGGTCTCGCATTTGCGATGACCTGTTCGCAAATGCGAACTCCTCTCTTGCAAAGTTGAGCTCGCAATTGTGATGGGGGACTGGGCAGGGTAGTCTTAACTTTTACGAAGAAGTGTTTGCTATTGAGAACATCCCAGACTTCGCTTTTGCGATAGCTTGATCGCATTTGCGACTGAGCACTAGGCTTAGGCAGGTTTGCAAATGCGAACCTTTGATCGCATTTACGGTTGGATGGGACATCGCAAATGTGTTGGTTTTGTCACAATTGTGACTTATGTAGGCTGGGGGCACAGTTCGCATTTGCGACATATGTTTCGCAATTGCAGTGGTCGTAATTGCAGAATTGCGATATTCACAGCTGGGTAAAAGAGGGAAAACTCGGGACTTAACTCATTTTACACAAATTTTCAACCCTAAATACTCTAGAGGTGATTTTCCAAGAATAGCTTCGTCCCAAAATCATTGGTAAGTAACTCTAATCTACTTTCTTTCAATTTTCCATTATATTTCATGTGTTTTTAACATTAAATCTAGGATTCTCATGGTAGTAATTAGGGATTTGGGTAGAATTTGAGGATTTTATAAAACTGAGATTTAGACAATAAATTGAGGTCGAATTTCAAAACAAATCACATAACCGAGCTTATGGATGAATAGGTAATCGGATTTTGGTCCGAATCTCGGATATTGACCTAGCGAGCTCAGGGTTGACTTTTTCAAATTCATCAAAGATTGAACCTGTTTCCTTCGCGAGTAGTTTCTAAAGCTTATTTTGAATTGTTTGATTGATAATTGGTTTGATTTGGTTGATTTGGAGGCTTGTTCAAAAGGCAAGGTCATGGTTGGTTGATTGACTTGGTTGCGGAGTGAGGTAAGTGTCTTGGTTAACTTTGACTTGAGAGAATTAGGACTTGTTGGCCTATTTGCTATGTGATTTATGTGTGGGCACGACGTACATGTAAGGTGACGAGTGTACATGCATTGTCATTGGGGTTGAAGCATGCAAGTGGAAAATGATTAATTGAGCTATGTTGTATCCGTTTCTATGCTTCCCATGCTATAATTTGAATATTATCTCATTAATCGTATGCTTCAATGATCATTATTTATTTTTAAGTTTTTGGGATATTGAAGGTTGAGTTGCTTACCAAAACCCTATGATTGAAGTGAAATTTACTTCTCACCTTGCATTGATACCTTGGTTTATTATTGTTGCTTGGTGAGGAAGAGTGAAAAGCACGAAGGGTGTTGCCATTCTGTATTTGCATATGCTATCATATATTTGAGAGATTGTGAGGATTATAGCGCGAAGGGTGATTCTGTGCACTTGATTTCTTATTATCATTTATCATAACGTGTGAGAAAGAGAGTAAAAGTACGAAGGGTGATGCCGTACAATTTTATTTATCATATCTTTATTATTTGATGAGGTTGAGAGTAAAAGTACGACATGATGCCATGCCATTGTTGGTTCCATTGCTTTATTAGATTTTGAAATTTTGTGATTTATCGGTTGCATTGTCATTTATCTTGAAAGAAGTTTACTTGGTAACTTTTTACTTGCCATTCTAATTGTGCTTTCCTTTTCTACATGTTCCCTCCCCATTATTATGTTAAATGCACTATTTGTTATTTTTGTTGCTTTATGTGTATATCTGCTCAGAATCTTAGTATATGTCTTGTCATAGCCTCATCACTACCTGGTCGGGGTTAGGCTCGACACTTACGGAGTACGTTGGGTTGGTTGTACTCATGCTACACTTCTGATTGTGTAGTGCAAATACTAGTGTAGGTCCCAATAATGTCTAGTAGCGCTTCTCTTGGATCATTTCTACAGTGGAGACTTGAGGTAGATCTGCTAGCATTCGCACTCCCTGAAGTCCCCTTCTATTCGTGTCTTTACTGTTTATTTCATCTCAATAGTTATATTTCGTTCAAACCATACTTGTAGTATTCTAGTTGTTCATGTACCGGTGACTCCATATTTGTGGGATTAGACTAGAACGTGATATATTATGAGTTTATTTTATGTATTATAACTTTATTAGTCATTAATAACTGTTATCACTCTGTTCTATATTGTTAAAAGGTTTAATTGTTTACCTAATGTTGGCTTGCCTAGTAAGTAGATGTTGAGTGCCATCACGACCCCGAGGTTGGGAAATCCGGGTCGTGACAAGTTGGTATTAGAGCGCTAAGTTGCATAGGTCTCACGAATCATGAGCAAGATTAATAGAGTTTGGAGGATCGGTACGGAGACGTCTGTACTTATCTTCTAGAAGCTATAGGGGTTTAGGAAAATTTCTGTTATTTCTTTCTATATTGTCCGATTTTATTCTATCAATAAAGTTTTAATCATTATATTCTGGTTCTCTGGCAGATGGCGAGGACATGCACAACACCTACGGGGGGTCAGGTGCTGGAGCCCTAGGTTTCTACCACTACCAGAGGTAAAGGTCTGGGACCGAGGTCGAGCCAGAGGTAGAGCTCAGCCTAGAGTACGTGCAGCAGCACCTATTGTGGAGCCTCAAATCGAGTAGGAGTAGGAGGTTCCTATTCATTCGGTGCCAGTTGGACCAGCTCAGGTCCCAGAGGGGTTTATTGCTATCCCGGTACTTCAGGACCCTCTAGTCCTATTAGTGGAACCAGTCGTCTCTCAGGCTGGGAAAGGATCCTAGACTCCCGCTACTCACACACCAGAGCAGATGGCCCACATATATCAGACTTCAGCAGTTTAGAGGGGGTGTGATATTTAGCTTAAAGTATATATATATATATATATATATATATATATATATATATATATATGTATATCGCCTCATATTTTACTCGTGTTTCGTGAATTTCGAATGTAAAATGTATTGATTTATATTAATTCGTGGTGTTTTATGTGTAGGAATCATCCAGAAGCAATTGGGGGCGAAAGGTGCGAGATTAGAGCCAAAACAGATGGGAAATGTGGAATTCCAGCGCCACAGGTAGCGCCCCACGCCACCTGGGGTGCTATGGACAAAATGTTTAAATTTTTAGCGCCAGGGCCATCGCCCCACGCTGCCCTGGATGCTGGTGACGGGAATTTCTCCCACTTTGCCCGAGACAAGGTTATTTCGGCCCTAGACGTACCCAACGCGTATAAAAGCAAGACTAAGCCTATTTTGATGGAGGAGACGCCACTTTGAAGAAAAAATACACAAGAGAAATATTTGGGAGCGAAGAGATCTCAGTTTTCTTCATCTTTTCTTAGTATTTAAATTATCCAACACTTATGAAATTGTTTGATATTATCATGAATGGCTAAAACCCATGGTTCTAGGGTTGTGATTTACCCATGAATATTGTTGTTCAACGCAGTGTTTTAAAAGGCGTGGGCGTAAGGCGGGGCATTTTACATATGCCTTAGCGGGGCGTACGCCCCGAGGCGTGGGGCGTAAGCCCCATAGGTATTTAGTTTTTAATATTTTATAAAATAATATAATGACAGTAAATATTTATAAATAGGTAAAATTGCATAAAAATTGAAGAAAACTATATATATGTGTGCTCCATCCCCACAAAAAACTAATCAAAACAATCTATTATACGTTACTTACAAGCACAAGTAATTTGAGTCTAAAAGAATAAAGTTTTCTATATGGAGGAACAACAAGGATGATTAACCCTACAATTTGAATTTTAAATTTGCTGCTATGAAGAAGAATGTAGTTCTCTTTGTATTTGTAAAAAAAATTAAATATTCGTTGCTTTTGAGAGATATTAGCAGACTAGCGGACAAGATATAAAATTGAAAAAACCATGAATTAGGGCTTAAATCAATAAAAAAAAAAGTTTTTTCTTTTAAATTTAATACTTTTGAGTAATTACCAAACTGACTTTTGAGAATTTGGGTATTATATGAAGGACTAA
The DNA here is from genome assembly GCF_000715075.1 of Nicotiana tabacum. Classification (NCBI taxonomy): domain Eukaryota; kingdom Viridiplantae; phylum Streptophyta; class Magnoliopsida; order Solanales; family Solanaceae; genus Nicotiana; species Nicotiana tabacum. The sequence continues at coordinate 37,692,574 of NC_134081.1, forward strand.
TTCAACAAATTTTGTTTTAATTTGAAAAAGTGTCTGGGGCTTACTCCTTACTAAAAAAACGCGCCCCGAACGCCCGAGCGTACGCCCCGAACGCCCGGGCGTACACCCCAAATTGCGGGGCGTACACCTCTTTAGACTTTCGCCCCACACCATCGCCCCGGGGCTCGCCCCAGAATCGCTTTTTAAAACAGAGACTTCAACGTTGACCTAATACAACAACATTGACTTAATCTTAATTACAATTCACCAATATATGATTGTTTCTTCAATTCTGTTATTAATTGCTTAATTGTCTGGCCAGAAGTTAGGTTCTATTAACTATCTATGCTATGCTTGGGAAAGCCATATTTAGATTAGAGAAGAATTGAAGAGAGCATGATCTTAACTCTGAGGGGTGAGGATTTGGGGTTAGGATAGGGATATACCTAGTCACCATTCTCAATTAAATATCGTAATCTTAATGCGTTCTTAATAGATTAATTTCATAGGAATATAGGCGTTAATCTATTTTGAATAGGCTAGTAGTACTTCGGGAGAATGCTACGAGAGAAATTGTTCGATTAATTAGCAACCATGAGTGAATTGTATGAAAGGGAGAGTTAACTAGAACACAATAGGATTGGTGAATCGATCACAACTCTGGAATATTTATTTCTACTGAATACATAACAATCATTTTGCTGCTTGATAATTTATTTACTAGTTGTAATTATTGTTTAGTATAATCACACTTTTGAAGTCGAATTGGCTCGACTGAATAACAATCTTGGTGAATTTAGTGGGCAGTTAATAAAATCTTTGTGGGTTCGACACCCGAATTATCACTTTATTACTTGTATGATCACGTATACTTGCATGTGCATTTGGGAGAAACAAGTTTTTGGCGTCGTTGCCAGGGACTTGAATACTGACTACTTTCTAGTTTTAGCTATAACTTATTTCGTGAAGTCTAACGCTACTTAATTGTTGCTCTGCTCTCAGGAACCTTGATTGAATGCAAAGGGTCAGAAGCCAGGATAGACTTCAAGGCATTGACCCCGAACCTGAGAGAACATTTCACAGGATGTTGAGGGAAGCAAGGGACACAAATAATCTTCAGGCACTTGTTCAATTTCTTGTGAACATAGCAGAGGAGCAACACATGGTTGTTCAGGAGGTGGCGATGCCAGGCATTGCTAATGTCACCTCCAGCATAGTGAAGCCCAGAATCACTAGGCACTTTGAGCTGAAACAGAGCATGATCCAACAACTTCATGCGAATGGGCAGTTTATGGGTCTTCCATATGAGGATCCACAACAGCATATCTTGAACTTCTTTGAGATTAGTGATACTTATATCACTAACGGAGTCACTCTAGACTATGTGCGGCTCACACTTTTTCCATTCTCTCTGTTGGGCGAAGCAAAGCGACGGTTGAAGGAAGAACCAGCTAATTCTATTACATCATGGAATGACCTGGCGAGGAAAGTTTTTGCAAGGTTCTTCCCTTTAGGAAAAACTGCAAAGATCAGAAGTGAGATAGTCGTCTTCAAAAAAAAAGTGGGGGAGTCTTTATACTTATCTTGGGAGAGGTTCAAGGGGGGTGCTCAGAGACTGTCCTCATCACAATCAGACAAATGACGTGTTAGCTCACACTTTCATAGAAGGGCTACATCCTTAGACAAAGATTGTGGTAGATGCTGCATCTGGAGGTCAAGTTTTGGAGAAAGCTTTGATGAGATATATGCATTATTGAACAAATTCTCCAAAAGCAATCCTGATTAGCAAGGAGAGATGTGCAGACACACAATGCAAAAATCTGCAGGGGTTCTTGAGTTAGATGTCATCTCTGCATTATCAGCGCAAATTTCCACATTTACCAACCAAGTCAATCAGAAGATCTTGGTTATTAACAAGCAATAGGCCTAGCCAGTGTAACAGGTTCAATTGTTTTGTGAAGTATGTGGAGACGATCACACGAGCAATCTATGCCCAGCAAATCTAGAGTCTGTATATTTTTTGGGTAATGTAAATCAAGGCCAGAAAAATCAGTATGGGGACACTTATAATCCTAACTGGAAGAACCACCCAAACTTCTCTTGGGGTGGAAACCAAGGTGCTCAGAATCAGTACAGGCCACAAGTGCCTCAACAACAATATAGACCACCTCAGGCTGAACAACATGCAAACTTGACGAGTCACCTTGAGGAGATGATGACGAGATTTATGGCTGACCAGTAGGCCCAAGCAGCAAATATGATGAAAAAATTAATGGCTGACCAGCAGGCCTAAGCAGCAACGATGAGAAATTTGGAGAACCAAATGGGACCACTTGCGAGTGCCCAAGATACTCGACCAACTTGGGCACTTCTTAGTGATACCGAGCCTAATCCTAAAGCTCAAGTCAATGCAGTTACCTTGAGAAATGGAAGAGTGTAGAAGAAGTCCCAAAGAAAAAGAAGTATACAGCTAGTCCTGAAGGAGAAATAGTTCCCAAGCTAGCTGAGGAGAATGACAAAGAGAACAAAGGATCAGAGCCAGTAATTGTGACAAGGCCACTACCTCCATTTCCATAAAGATTGCAGAAGAAAAAAGATGACGCTAAGTACAATAAATTCTTAGATATTTTGAGCCAAGACCATACTTGTAGTATTCTAGTTGCTCATATACTGGTGACTCCAGATTTGTGGGATGAGTGCTATATTATGAGTTTATTTTATGTATTACAACTTTATTAGTCATTAATAACTGTTATCACTATGTTCTAAATTGCTAAAAGGGTTAATTATTTACCTAATGTTGTCTTGCCTAGTAAGTAGATGTTAAGTGCCATCACGACCACGAGATTGGTATTCGGGTCGTGACAAGTTGGTATTAGAGCGCTAGGTTGCATAGGTCTCACAAGTCATGAGCAAGCTTAATAGATTCTGGAGGATCGATACAAAGACGTCTCTACTTATCTTCTAGAGGCTATAGGGGTTTAGGAAAATTTTAGTTGTTTCTTTCTCTATTGTCTGATTTTATTCCAGCATTGAAGTTTTAATCATTACATTCTTATTCTCTGGCAGATGGCGAGGACATGCACAACACCTACGGGGGGTCAGGTGCTGGAGCCCTAGGTTTCTACCACTACCAGAGGTAAAGGTCTGGGACCGAGGTCGAGCCAGAGGTAGAGCTCAGCCTAGAGTACGTGCAGCAGCACCTATTGTGGAGCCTCAAATCGAGTAGGAGTAGGAGGTTCCTATTCATTCTGTGCCAGTTGGACCAGCTCAGGTCCCAGAGGGGTTTATTGCTATCCCGGTACTTCAGGACCCTCTAGTCCTATTAGTGGAACCAGTCGTCTCTCAGGCTGGGAAAGGATCCTAGACTCCCGCTACTCACACACCAGAGCAGATGGCCCACATATATCAGACTTCAGCAGTTTTGTCTGTGGGGGTGTTGATATATATATATATATATATATATATATATATATATATATATATATATATATATATATATATATATATATATATATATATATATATATATATATATATATATATATATATATATATATATATATATATATATATATATATATATATATTTCGTGAATTTCGAATGTAAAATGTATTGATTTATATTAATTCGTGGTGTTTTGTGTGTAGGAATCATCCGGAAGCAATTGGGGGCGAAAGGTGCGAGATTAGAGCTAAAACAGATGGGAAATGTGGAATTCCAGCGCCACAGGTAGCGCCCCACGCCACCTGTGGTGCTATGGACAAAATGTTTAAATTTTTAGCGCCAGGGCCATCGCCCCACGCTGCCCTGGATGTTGGTGACGGGAATTTCTCCCACTTTGCCCGAGATAAGGTTATTTCGGCCCTAGACGTACCCAACGCGTATAAAAGCAAGACTAAGCCTATTTTGATGAAGGAGACGCCACTTTGAAGAAAAAATATACACGAGAAATATTTGGGAGCGAAGAGATCTCAGTTTTCTTCATCTTTTCTTAGTATTTAAATTATCCAACACTTATGAAATTATTTGATATTATCATGAATGGCTAAAACCCATGGTTCTAGGGTTGTGATTTACCCATGAATATTGTTGTTCAACGCAGTGTTTTAAAAGGCGGGGGCGTAAGGCGAGGCGTTTTACATATGCCTTAGCGGGGCGTACGCCCCGAGGCGTGGGGCGTAAGCCCCATAGGTATTTAGTTTTTAATATTTTATAAAATAATATAATGACAGTAAATATTTATAAATAGGTAAAATTGCATAAAAATTGAAGAAAACTATATATATGTGTGCTCCATCCCCACAAAAAACTAATCAAAACAATCTATTATACGTTACTTACAAGCACAAGTAATTTGAGTCTAAAAGAATAAAGTTTTCTATATGGAGGAACAACAAGGATGATTAACCCTACAATTTAAATTTTGAATTTGCTACTATGAAGACGAATGTAGTTCTCTTTGTATTTGTAAAAAAAATTAAATATTCGTTGCTTTTGAGAGATATTAGCAGACTAGCGGACAAGATATAAAATTGGAAAAACCATGAATTAGGGCTTAAATCAATAAAAAAAGTCTTTTCTTTTAAATTTAATACTTTTGAGTAATTACCAAACTGACTTTTGAGAATTTGGGTATTATATGAAGGACTAATTCAACAAATTTTGTTTTAAGTTGAAAAAGTGTTTGGGGCTTACTCCTTACTAAAAAAACGCGCCCCGAACGCCCGAGCGTACGCCCCGAACGCCCGGGCGTACGCCCCGAACGCCCGAGTGTATGCCCCAAATTGCGGGGCGTACACCTCTTTAGACTTTCGCCCCACACCATCGCCCCGGGGCTCGCCCCAGAATCGCTTTTTAAAACAGAGACTTCAACGTTGACCTAATACAACAACATTGACTTAATCTTAATTACAACTCACCAATATATGACAACATGCAAACTTGACGAGTCACCTTGAGGAGATGATGACGAGATTTATGGCTGACCAGTAGGCCCAAGCAGCAAATATGATGAAAAAATTAATGGCTGACCAGCAGGCCTAAGCAGCAACGATGAGAAATTTGGAGAACCAAATGGGACCACTTGCGAGTGCCCAAGATACTCGACCAACTTGGGCACTTCTTAGTGATACCGAGCCTAATCCTAAAGCTCAAGTCAATGCAGTTACCTTGAGAAATGGAAGAGTGTAGAAGAAGTCCCAAAGAAAAAGAAGTATACAGCTAGTCCTGAAGGAGAAATAGTTCCCAAGCTAGCTGAGGAGAATGACAAAGAGAACAAAGGATCAGAGCCAGTAATTGTGACAAGGCCACTACCTCCATTTCCATAAAGATTGCAGAAGAAAAAAGATGACGCTAAGTACAATAAATTCTTAGATATTTTGAGCCAAGACCATACTTGTAGTATTCTAGTTGCTCATATACTGGTGACTCCAGATTTGTGGGATGAGTGCTATATTATGAGTTTATTTTATGTATTACAACTTTATTAGTCATTAATAACTGTTATCACTATGTTCTAAATTGCTAAAAGGGTTAATTATTTACCTAATGTTGTCTTGCCTAGTAAGTAGATGTTAAGTGCCATCACGACCACGAGATTGGTATTCGGGTCGTGACAAGTTGGTATTAGAGCGCTAGGTTGCATAGGTCTCACAAGTCATGAGCAAGCTTAATAGATTCTGGAGGATCGATACAAAGACGTCTCTACTTATCTTCTAGAGGCTATAGGGGTTTAGGAAAATTTTAGTTGTTTCTTTCTCTATTGTCTGATTTTATTCCAGCATTGAAGTTTTAATCATTACATTCTTATTCTCTGGCAGATGGCGAGGACATGCACAACACCTACGGGGGGTCAGGTGCTGGAGCCCTAGGTTTCTACCACTACCAGAGGTAAAGGTCTGGGACCGAGGTCGAGCCAGAGGTAGAGCTCAGCCTAGAGTACGTGCAGCAGCACCTATTGTGGAGCCTCAAATCGAGTAGGAGTAGGAGGTTCCTATTCATTCGGTGCCAGTTGGACCAGCTCAGGTCCCAGAGGGGTTTATTGCTATCCCGGTACTTCAGGACCCTCTAGTCCTATTAGTGGAACCAGTCGTCTCTCAGGCTGGGAAAGGATCCTAGACTCCCGCTACTCACACACCAGAGCAGATGGCCCACATATATCAGACTTCAGCAGTTTTGTCAGTGGGGGTGTTGATATTTAGCTTAAAGTATATATATATATATATATATATATATATATATATATATATATATATATATATATATATATTTATATGTATATCGCCTCATATTTTACTCGTGTTTCGTGAATTTCGAATGTAAAATGTATTGATTTATATTAATTCGTGGTGTTTTATGTGTAGGAATCATCCGGAAGCAATTGGGGGCGAAAGGTGCGAGATTAGAGCTAAAACAGATGGGAAATGTGGAATTCCAGCGCCACAGGTAGCGCCCCACGCCACCTGTGGTGCTATGGACAAAATGTTTAAATTTTTAGCGCCAGGGCCATCGCCCCACGCTGCCCTGGATGTTGGTGACGGGAATTTCTCCCACTTTGCACGAGATAAGGTTATTTCGGCCCTAGACGTACCCAACGCGTATAAAAGCAAGACTAAGCCTATTTTGATGAAGGAGACGCCACTTTGAAGAAAAAATATACACGAGAAATATTTGGGAGCGAAGAGATCTCAGTTTTCTTCATCTTTTCTTAGTATTTAAATTATCCAACACTTATGAAATTATTTGATATTATCATGAATGGCTAAAACCCATGGTTCTAGGGTTGTAATTTACCCATGAATATTGTTGTTCAACGCAGTGTTTTAAAAGGCGTGGGCGTAAGGCGAGGCGTTTTACATATGCCTTAGCGGGGCGTACGCCCCGAGGCGTGGGGCGTAAGCCCCATAGGTATTTAGTTTTTAATATTTTATAAAATAATATAATGACAGTAAATATTTATAAATAGGTAAAATTACATAAAAATTGAAGAAAACTATATATATGTGTGCTCCATCCCCACAAAAAACTAATCAAAACAATCTATTATACGTTACTTACAAGCATAAGTAATTTGAGTCTAAAAGAATAAAGTTTTCTATATGGAGGAACAACAAGGATGATTAACCCTACAATTTGAATTTTGAATTTGCTACTATGAAGACGAATGTAGGTCTCTTTGTATTTGTAAAAAAAATTAAATATTCGTTGCTTTTGAGAGATATTAGCAGACTAGCGGACAAGATATAAAATTGGAAAAAGCATGAATTAGGGCTTAAATCAATAAAAAAAAGTCTTTTCTTTTAAATTTAATACTTTTGAGTAATTACCAAACTGACTTTTGAGAATTTGGGTATTATATGAAGGACTAATTCAACAAATTTTGTTTTAAGTTGAAAAAATGTTTGGGGCTTACTCCTTACTAAAAAAACGCGCCCCGAACGCCCGAGCGTACGCCCCGAACGCCCGGGCGTACGCCCCGAACGCCCGAGCGTATGCCCCAAATTGCGAGGCGTACACCTCTTTAGACTTTCGCCCCACACCATCGCCCCGGGGCTCGCCCCAGAATCGCTTTTTAAAACAGAGACTTCAACGTTGACCTAATACAACAACATTGACTTAATCTTAATTACAATTCACCAATATATGATTGTTTCTTCAATTCTGTTATTAATTGCTTAATTGTCTGGCCAGAAGTTAAGTTCTATTAACTATCTATGCTATGCTTGGGAAAGCCATATTTAGATTAGAGAAGAATTGAAGAGAGCATGATCTTAACTCTGAGGGGTGAGGATTTGGGGTTAGGATAGGGATATACCTAGTCACCGTTCTCAATTAAATATCGTAATCTTAATGCGTTCTTAATAGATTAATTTCATAGGAATATAGGCGTTAATCTATTTTGAATAGGCTAGTAGTACTTCGGGAGAATGCTACGAGAGAAATTGTTCGATTTATTAGCAACCATGAGTGAATTGTATGAAAGGGAGAGTTAACTAGAACACAATAGGATTGGTGAATCGATCACAACTCTGGAATATTTATTTCTACTGAATACATAACAATCATTTTGCTGCTTGATAATTTATTTACTAGTTGTAATTATTGTTTAGTATAATCACACTTTTGAAGTCGAATTGGCTCGACTGAATAACAATCTTGGTGAATTTAGTGGGTAGTTAATAAAGTCTTTGTGGGTTCGACACCCGAATTATCACTTTATTACTTGTATGATCACGTATACTTGTATGTGCATTTGGGAGCAATAAGTTTTTGGCGTCGTTGCCAAGGACTTGAATACTGACTACTTTCTAGTTTTAGCTATAACTTATTTCGTGAAGTCTAACGCTACTTAATTGTTGCTCTGCTCTCAGGAACCTTGATTGAATGCAAAGGGTCAGAAGCCAGGATAGACTTCAAGGCATTGACCCCGAACCTGAGAGAACATTTCACAGGATGTTGAGGGAAGCAAGGGACACAAATAATCTTCAGGCACTTGTTCAATTTCTTGTGAACATAGCAGAGGAGCAACACATGGTTGTTCAGGAGGTGGCGATGCCAGGCATTGCTAATGTCACCTCCAGCATAGTGAAGCCCAGAATCACTAGGCACTTTGAGCTGAAACAGAGCATGATCCAACAACTTCATGCGAATGGGCAGTTTATGGGTCTTCCATATGAGGATCCACAACAGCATATCTTGAACTTCTTTGAGATTAGTGATACTTATATCACTAACGGAGTCACTCTAGAATATGTGTGGCTCACACTTTTTCCATTCTCTCTGTTGGGCGAAGCAAAGCGACGGTTGAAGGAAGAACCAGCTAATTCTATTACATCATGGAATGACCTGGCGAGGAAAGTTTTTGCAAGGTTCTTCCCTTTAGGAAAAACTGCAAAGATCAGAAGTGAGATAGTCGTCTTCAAAAAAAAAGTGGGGGAGTCTTTATACTTATCTTGGGAGAGGTTCAAGGGGGGTGCTCAGAGATTGTCCTCATCACAATCAGACAAATGAAGTGTTAGCTCACACTTTCATAGAAGGGCTACATCCTTAGACAAAGATTGTGGTAGATGCTGCATCTGGAGGTCAAGTTTTGGAGAAAGCTTTGATGAGATATATGCATTATTGAACAAATTCTCCAAAAGCAATCCTGATTAGCAAGGAGAGATGTGCAGACACACAATGCAAAAATCTACAGGGGTTCTTGAGTTAGATGTCATCTCTGCATTATCAGCGCAAATTTCCACATTGACCAACCAAGTCAATCAGAAGATCTTGGTTATTAACAAGCAACAGGCCTAGCCAGTGTAACCGGTTCAATTGTTTTGTGAAGTATGTGGAGACGATCACACGAGCAATCTATGCCCAGCAAATCTAGAGTCTGTATATTTTGTGGGTAATGTAAATCAAGGCCAGAAAAATCAGTATGGGGACACTTACAATCCTAACTGGAAGAACCACCCAAACTTCTCTTGGGGTGGAAACCAAGGTGCTCAGAATCAGTACAGGCCACAAGTGCCTCAATAACAATATAGACCACCTCAGGCTGAACAACATGCAAACTTGACGAGTCACCTTGAGGAGATGATGATGAGATTTATGGCTGACCAGTAGGCCCAAGCAGCAAATATGATGAAAAAATTAATGGCTGACCAGCAGGCCTAAGCAGCAACGATGAGAAATTTGGAGAACCAAATGGTACCACTTACGAGTGCCCAAGATACTCGACCAACTTGGGCACTTCTTAGTGATACCGAGCCTAATCCTAAAGCTCAAGTCAATGCAGTTACCTTGAGAAATGGAAGAGTGTAGAAGAAGTCCCAAAGAAAAAGAAGTATACAGCTAGTCCTGAAGGAGAAATAGTTCCCAAGCTAGCTGAGGAGAATGACAAAGAGAACAAAGGATCAGAGCCAGTAATTGTGACAAGGCCACTACCTCCATTTCCATAAAGATTTCAGAAGAAAAAAGATGACGCTAAGTACAATAAATTCTTAGATATTTTGAGCCAAGACCATACTTGTAGTATTCTAGTTGCTCATATACTGGTGACTCCAGATTTGTGGGATGAGTGCTATATTATGAGTTTATTTTATGTATTACAACTTTATTAGTCATTAATAACTGTTATCACTATGTTCTAAATTGCTAAAAGGGTTAATTATTTACCTAATGTTGTCTTGCCTAGTAAGTAGATGTTAAGTGCCATCACGACCACGAGATTGGTATTCGGGTCGTGACAAGTTGGTATTAGAGCGCTAGGTTGCATAGGTCTCACAAGTCATGAGCAAGCTTAATAGATTCTGGAGGATCGATACAAAGACGTCTCTACTTATCTTCTAGAGGCTATAGGGGTTTAGGAAAATTTTAGTTGTTTCTTTCTCTATTGTCTGATTTTATTCCATCACTGAAGTTTTAATCATTACATTCTTATTCTCTGGCAGATGGCGAGGACATGCACAATACCTATGGGGGGTCAGGTGCTGGAGCCCTAGGTTTCTACCACTACCAGAGGTAAAGGTCTGGGACCGAGGTCGAGCCAGAGGTAGAGCTCAGCCTAGAGTACATGCAGCAGCACCTATTGTGGAGCCTCAAATCGAGTAGGAGTAGGAGGTTCCTATTCATACCGTGCCAGTTGGACCAGCTCAGGTCCCAGAGGGGTTTATTGCTACCTCTGTAATTCAGGACCCTCTAGTCCTTTTGGTGGGACTTATGGAGAGCATGGCCCAGACTGGTGCATTTTCGGTGGCACCAGTCGCTCAGGATGGGAAAGGATCCTAGACTCTCGCTAGTCACACAGTAGAGTAGATGGCTCATGAATATCAGACTATGGCAGTTTCGTCAGTTGGAGGGTGATATTTAGCTTAAAGTATATATATTTATATGTATATCACCTCATGTTTTACTCATGTTTCGTGGATTTCGGATGTAAAATGTATTGATTTATATTAATTCGTGGTGTTTTATGTGTAGGAATTGTTCAAAAGAAATTGGGGGCGAAAGGTGCAATATTAGAGCCAAAACGAAGGGGAGTGTTAGAAGAAGTTCCAAAGAAAAAGAAGTACAGGTCTAGTCCTGAAGGAGAATTAGTTCTCAAGTCCACGCACTTCATTCTGATGGAGACTTCCTATTCTTCAGAGCGGCTGGCTCAGATTTACATTCAGGAGATTATTCGCCTACACGGCGTGCCCATTTCCATCATATCTAATTAAAGATGTTGTTCACATTGCATTTTTGGAGATCCGTGCATCGTGAGTTGGGCACACAGGTTGAGTTGGCACAATGTTTCATTCTTAGATGGACGGACAGTTCGATCGCACTATTCAGAACTTGGAGGACATGTTACGTTCTTGTGTTATGGATTTCAGAGGTTCATGGGATCAGTTCTTACCTCTAGAACAGTTTGCCTAAAATAACAGTTACCAGTCGAGTATTCAAATGGCACTGTATGAGGTCTTATATGGGAAGCGATGTCATTCGTCGATTAGTTGATTTGAGTCCGAGGAGGCAAGGTTGTTGGGCACTGATTTGGTCTGTGATGTCTTGGAGAAGGTTAAGGTGATTCAGGAGTGACTTCGTACAGCTCAGTCCAGGCAGAAGAGTTATGCAGACCGGAAGGTTCGAGATGTAACTTATATGGTGAGAGAAAAAGTTCTTCTTTGAGTGTCGCCTATGAAGGGCGTGATGTGGTTTGGGAAGAAGGGCAAGTTGAGCCCGAGGTTTATAGGGACATTTGAGATCTTGGAGAGAGTTGGGGAGGCTGCTTATAGTCTTGCATTGACTCCTAGAATATCCGGTATTCCATGATTCCATGCTTCAGAAGTACCATGAGGCCAGCTTGCATGTTCTAGACTTCAACATGGTTCAGCTTGATGCAAATTTTGCCTATAAGGAGGAGCAATGGCTATTCTAGTCGGACAGATTTGAAAGTTGAGTTGTAAGAGTTTTCCTTTCGTGAAAGTGAAATGGAGAGGTCAGCAGATTGAGGCAGCTACATGGGAGTTCGAGTCCGATATTCAGAGTATATACCCACACCTTTTCCCCAGTCCAGGTACTTTTCTATGTCCTTCGAGGATGAACGTTTCTTTTAGACGTGGTGAATGTGACGACCCGATAGGTCTTTTTGAATTCTAGCCTTCATTTTCATTATTCGAGACCGCCCATAGCTTCATTTGATATTTCTTGGTTTATGTGCATCGTCCATGTCGCTTTTCGAAAAGCTTTTATGTGAAATTTTGAAGAAAATGAGAATTTTAACTAAAAATGAGGCTAGAGTTGACCACAGTAAATGTTTTGGGTAAACAATCCCGGATCGATGTTTTGACGATTCCGGTAAGTCCATATTGTGAATTTGGACTTGGGCGTATAACAAGAATTGAATTCGGAAGTCCCTAGGTTAATTTGGATTGCTTTGCCGAAGTTAGCAATTTGGATATTTGAAAATTCTCTAGGTTTGACTATAGTTTGTCTTTTTGGTTATCATGTTCAGATTTTTATTTTGGGACTTGGAATAGGTCTGTTTTGCGAAGTTGAGCTCGCAATTGCTATGGGGGTCTAGGCAGGGTAGCTTACGCATTTGTGAAAAATGTTTGGAATTGCGGACATCCTCGACTTCGCTTTTGCGATGGGCTGGTCGCATTTGCGACTGAGCCCTAGGCTAAGGCAGGTTCGCAAATGCGAACCGTTAATCGCATTTGAGGTAGGATGGGACATCGCAAATGTGATAGTTTTTTCACAATTGCGACTTATGCAGGTTGGGGTCATAGTTCGCATTTACAACCTGTGTTTCGCAATTGTGACATCCACAACTGGGTAAAAGAGGGGATAGTTAGGACTTAGTTTATTTTACACCAATTCTCAACCCTAAACACTCTAGAGGCAATTTTTCAAGAATTTCGTCTTCCCAAAATCATTGGTAAGTAACTCTAATCTACTTTCTTTCAATTTCTCATTAATTTTCATGTTTTTTAACATTAAATCTTTGAGTTTATGGTAGAAATTAAGGTTTTGGGTAGAATTTGGGGATTTTGAAAAATTGAGATTTAGACCTCAAATTGAGGTCGGATTTCAAAATAAATTACATAATCGTGCTCGGAGGTGAATGAGAAACTAGATTTTGGTCCAAATCTCGGGTTTTGACCAAGCGGGTCCGCAGTTGACTTTTGTTGACTTTTTCAAATTCATCAAAGATTGAACCGTTTTCCTTCGTGACTAGTTCCTAAAGCTTATTTTGAATTGATTGATCGATAATTGATTAGATTTGGTTTGTTTTGGAGGCTTGTTCAAAAGGCAAGGTCGTGGTTGGTTTATTGACTTAGTTGCAGAGTGAGGTAAGTGTCTTGGTTAACTTTGACTTGAGGGAATTAGGACTTGTTGGCCAATTTTCTACGTGATTTATGTTTGGGGATGACGTATATGTAAGGTGTCAAGTATATATGCATTGTCATTGGGGTTAAAGAATGTAGGTGGAAATTGATTTATTGAACTATGTTGTATCCTTGTCTATGTTTTCCATGCTTTAATTTGAATACTATCTCATTAATTGTACGCTTTCGTAATCATCGTTTAGTTTTAAATTGTTGGGGTATTGAAGGTTGAGTTGCTTATCATTGTGATTGAAGTGAAATTCACTTCTCACCTTGCATTGATACCTTGGTTTATTATTGTTGCTTGGTGAGGAAGAGTAAAAAGCATGAAGGGTGTTGTCCTACCTTATTTGAGAGATTGTGCGGATTAAAGCACGAAGGGTGATGCCGTACACTTGATTTCTTATTATCATTTATCATACCGTTTGAGAAAGAGTAAAAGCACGAAGGGTGATGTCGTTCTATTTTATTTATCATATTATTATTATATGGTGAGGTTTAGAGTAAAAGCACGAAAGGGTGATGTCGTGCCATTATTGGTTCCATTGCTTTATTTGATTTCTGGATTTTGTGATTTGCTGGTTGCGTTGTCTTTTATCTTGAAAGAAGTATACTTGTAACTTTGTACTTGCCATTCTTATCATACTTTCCTTTTCCAATGTTCCCTCATTGTTATTATGTTAAATTCCCTATTTGTTATTTTTGTTGTTTCATGTATATATCTGCTTAGGATCTTAGTAGGTGTCTTATCATAGCTTCGTCACTACATCGTTGGGGTTAGGCTCGACACTTACGGAGTACATCGGGTCGGTTGTGCTCATGCTATATTTCTGCACTTCTTGTGCAGATACTGGTGTTGGTCCCAACGGAGTCTAGTGCGCTTCTGCTCAGATCATTTCTACAGCGGAGACTTGAGGTAGAGTTGTTGGCATTCGCAGTCCCTAAAGTCCCCTTCTATTCCTGTCTTTACTGTTTATTTCATCTCAACAGTTGTATTTCGTTCAAATCATACTTGTAGTATTCTAGTTGTTCATGTACTGGTGACTCCAGATTTCTGTGATTAGAGTAAAACGTGCTACATTATGAGTTTATTTTATGTATTACAACTTTATTAGTAGTTAATAACTGGTATCACTCTATTCTAAATTGTTAAAAAGGTTACCTAATGTTTGCTTGCCTAGCAAGTAGATGTTAGGTACCATCACGACCCCGAGGTTGGGAAATTCGGGTCGCGGCATTATTCTTTTTATTTGCCTCACTCAATTTTATATTTCTTTCCTTACCTTTCGCTCAATGTCCTACAATTTCTCCCTTTATATTAAAATGTACCTTCTTAGTGATTCCGAAGGTTTAAAAGAAAATGAATAATAAGAACAAAATACGAAATCTTCTCAGACTTATAAGAAGAAGGAAAATGTGGAAACGGTAGATTACTGTAAGTAACAATAGAAAGTAACAAATGATCCACAAGGCATAAAGATTGAATCCATTCAAAGCACTGGGCTCTAATTAACTCAAAACTAAGAGAGGATAAGATAACAAACATAAGAAAGTCATAATTTTCAAATCAATTCACAAAAACACAAACTTGAGCGTAGTTTCCGAGAAAAAGAAGCATGATGTACTCCATTACACTAACAAACTGCATATTCAAAATGAGATGAGTAAACAGACCAAAATATTGCAACTACTATTTAAAATCTTAACTGGAATAGTATATCTCCACAAAAGTTAAAAAGTGCTTTGTGCAACTAACTTTATAGTACTCTCATATGAGCAATGTTATTAATAAAACACTAAACGATTGGAGGTTATGGACTTGAAAAGACATAACCCCCAATGAAGAGGTGTAAGTGAGTTATGGCGTTATGGTGTGAAAATTTAAAAACATTAAAATGGAAGAATTGAAAGGAAAAAATCAAAAAAATGAGAAAAAAGATAAAGAACATTCCTACACTATAGAGATGCCACATCACTTCCCTCATGTCCCTCCTTATATATATATATAGAGAGAGAGAGAGAAAGAGAGAGAGATTGATGGCACCATAAGGATACTTACATAATCTCACGATCCCAAAATCTCACCTTAGGAATCGTAATGGCACATAGTATCTAAGACTAGGTTAGCCTAACACATGATGAGAATTTAGCAGAAATAATGACTAAGCTATTGATTTAAACTAATAAATAACATAATAAAACCAAAATGAAACAACTGTGATAAAACCCAAAATCGGTGGTACAGAGTCATAAGCTTTACTGAAATACACTAAGAATCTCTAATACGATATTGTTTGAAAATAAAAGAAATAGTAGCATAAGATAGTAAGGTGACTTTGAGGTCTACGAGCATCAAGCAGGTATACCTTTAAGTCTCCGCAAAGTCTGAGTCAACTCAGTGGCATCCGGCACGGGCTGAAGTACATCGATTTGCACAAAACTATGCAAAAGCATAGCATGACTACACCACAATAGTACCTAGTAAGTATCACGCCTAACTTTGGTAGAGTAGTGACGAGGTCAGGTCAAGACAACTACTAGACATAGAAACCTGAACAGAATATTAATATGATCTTATAATGGGAAGTAAATGAAATAAATGACAAAAAAGCAGATTATCTGTTACACCCCATGTTTCGTATGTAAAAGTACGTCGTAAGTCAATTGATGTAAGCTCAGAAATGAGATCATCTTTGAATGTACATAAAGTAAGTTAATAATGTTACTTTGGAGGGTACAAATATTTAAGATCTCGAATAACAAGTACCAAGAGGGTTGGAAAGCTTAGAAGCTAAATGAAAAATACGTTTTGTCGAAAGTCAATAAGTTTGGAATATTATAACATGCACTTTGGGATGAGACTAGGGTTCTTAACATTATAAAGAGGTTATGTTATGAGTTATTTTAGTCGTATGATAGTCGTGTATTATATTTTGAAGTCAAGCGAGTTGTGGAACAAAAGTTCGCAAAGGTCATCACAAGTTACATTCATAGATGTGCTAAACATTAGGTCAAATGTAAATGAGCTTTTATCCAAATATACTTGGATTTACAGGGTGATCTCCCAACATCAACCTCGTGGGTTTGGGGCGTAGCCTCGTTGGGTCAAATACTGTTAAGAGCGTAACGCAACTTCGTGTATTTTTAAACCTCTATCACATTCATGGTGCAAGAATCTTCTCATTTCGTGTTAAACCAATTTTCCCTACACTTAAGAAGGCAACTAGTGTCACGTACTTCGCTATTTCTCCTTAAGACTTACTAGTGCCGAATAAGACACATATGGAATAAAACAATTGCTAATATCCCTTTCATAACTCATCATCTTCCAAGAATAACCGATGTTGACGTATTTATCCTCCCGTTCATGCCTCCCATATATCACATGTCTAAAATGACTTACTTGTTTTACATCTCGAGATCATGTACATGGTTACCAATTTATCAATGTGTACTAGTTAACTCTATGCCTCATTTGTCGAATCAATGATTTCATAACAATGATTAACCATGTCAATGTTATTGGTAGTAACTTTCATTTATCTTAGGGTATAACTTCCTGAAATGCACCTGCTCACCACATTGATGTATTCCTGAACAATTCCAGCTTAATCTCAAACCTTGTTGTTCCTATTTGGAGTAGATCTATTGAGAGTTGTAGGTTCAAACATGTCAAAGAAGAATCATCATTCCATGATCAAACATATTGGGTAGGAAACTCTATGGTCATATTCATTCTAGCACATCATAGAATAATTGTTGAAGGTCGCCAAAAGTTTAATTTGGGTGTTCGACATAGAGATTTAGAGTTTAAGAAAGTGAAGGGGTTATTTTCAAGATTTTCCCCATGAAGATATTATGTGAATTGTTAATGAAGGTAAAGTAGGTGTAGTTCACATTGGGCCTTATGGAATCTTGAAGGAAATAGGTCGAACTACTAGTATGACATCCCCCATCGTTGTCCTCCATGCAACCGGTCATGTGTCTATGTCCAAGAAGGTAGTTGGAAATCCTTTGTCTATCATTCCGGTGGAAGCTATTGAAGGTGAAGTTAATGGATAATTGGCTTATGAGAGGTACCTCATTGTCATCCTTGTTAGACCAGTCCGAAAGTTGAGATAGGCTCCATTAAAGTGCTATGGCGAAGTCTGTGAGTCGAGGAGGTCACCTCGAAGGCCGAGGGTGTTGTGAAAAGAAATATTCTCACTTGTGTGTATAGCCAAATGGTTGCGATTCGAAAGGTACTTTCTATGTGTTATGATTTAAATATGTGCAGTTCATGTCCAGATACCACTTTTGATAATATAATGCCTCTAATGCTGAGATTAGTGTTTTTTATATATATTATGATGCTTTGACGAGTTGAGTATATGTTGTTAGGAGTGGTTTTGGTATTTCTCTGACAAATGGATAGGCCCAATTATAGGGGAAAATC
Organism: Nicotiana tabacum; assembly: GCF_000715075.1. Lineage (NCBI taxonomy): Eukaryota > Viridiplantae > Streptophyta > Magnoliopsida > Solanales > Solanaceae > Nicotiana > Nicotiana tabacum. The sequence goes on from NC_134081.1 coordinate 37,710,350, forward strand.
TGGCAACATTTCTGAAACATTTGAGAGTTAGTCGAAAGTTGGGGGCTTGAGATGTGTGAAAAAAAGATGAGTTATGTTGGGTGTTTTAGGCGGACTCTACTCCTCATTCGAGGACGAATGATCCTAAGCGGGGGAGGATGTATAGCCCCGTAAAATTTTTGCCAAGCAATTTAAGGTTTTGTGGTGCCGAGGTAGACTAATGTGTACGAAGGTGTACAAACCTTTTGGGTTGAAGGATGCACTGAAGAGTTGGTGGAATTTTTTGCAGAAGGAGGCGATTCTGCGATCAAGTTCGCAACCGCGAAACCTTTCCACGGGACACATAACCATCGCGGAGTTGAGCAGAAAAATTATTGAATTTTGAAGGTCATTTTGCGATCCATTATGTAATCGCATATATGTTTCGCGGTCTGCACTTCCGTCGCAGATTTAGCATGAAGCATTTTGGACGGTGATTCTACGATCCATTTTCTGGACACATAACTAGTCTCCGGACTGCATACCTATCGTAGACTTTTCCAGACCAACCCAAATTTTGCGATCGTGTTGCAGGCCATTTTTGCGACCATATAGTTGAGTTCGGAGGGTTTATTTTCTATTTTTATAACCTGACCCCATTTTGATTAAAAGCCTTTGGGGCTCATTTTGAAGGCAAAAATCTGATGTTTTAGAGAGAAGTGAGAGTATCTTAGAGAGAGAGGGAGAAGACATAGCAATTCTACTTATCCATTCTTGCCCCAATCTTCAAGAATCAAGGATACCTTTCACTAAACCATCATCTATCCAGGTAAGTCCTTCTCCTAAGTTTTCATGCAAGATGTTATGGGTCTAAGTATGTTGTGCGGTTGGAGATAGGCCATGCATGTGACAATAGGAAGCAGTATGTGAGGTTGTTGAACTATTTCGGGTAGTTTCTTATTGAAATTGATTGAGGGAGGAAGGGATTACCATTGTAGAACTTTGCATTCGATTTTGCAGAGTAGGTGTTTGACGAAATTCCCAAGAGAGTTATATCATGAGAATCCTTCTAATTATTATCTGATTTTCACTATCTTCCTATAGATTGATATTGCTAGGAGAATTTGGGCGTTGTAGTAATCTAAGGAAAGCTCAAGAAAGGTATGTTGGTTGAACTTCTCTCTAGAATCGAATTTCATAATGTTCCCGTAAGTTTCAAGTATGGTTGGCCCAGGTTCCTGATATCCCTGTTCGGAGTTGTTCCTAATAGATTTGATTATCCCAAGTAAGTGTTGTGTGAAAGATGTATATGCTCAAAATGTGTTCCAATTGCTGCTATCTTATCATGATCTCTTACGAGAATGTGTTCAAGGATGGTCTATGTATTAAAATGTAATAACTTCGATTCGTGTTTCAAATGAAAGTCTATTATGCTTAAGATAGAAAGAAAACTAAATGCGCCTAAGACTCCTATTGCTCATGTATATACTCAAGGTCTTAATTTCAAATGCTCTTCTTGTTGATAATCTACAAAGATGCTTGAAAGTGAAAGAAGTGAGTATGAGATATAAAGTGTGGCCACCGTGCCAAGAATGGAAATTGTACTTGTGGTTAATAATGCCAATGAAATGAAATGAGGTGTGAAAGATTATGAAATGAGCCTTAACTCAATTGTTCCAAATTGATTCGGAAATTAGAATTGCTTAAACATTTATGTACTCAAGTCATGTTTAAACTTTCCTTATCATATTATGCTTCCATTAGGGGGAAATTGTTCAAATATGTTTGTTGTTACTGATGCATATGGCTTGGTTGTTGTTATTGATGCATATCACCCGAACCTATGTTTCAACCGTAAATCACCATGCTCTACTTTGTACGTATTTCCAATATGTTTTGAGTTCTTACATACTCATGAGTTGAGACCGTGTATTGCCCTTTGGGAAAAGTGTTTCAAAAATAAATGGTGCATTACTCGTTTATGATTCTACTTATTCTTCGATTGCCAGTCATTTTGCTCCATTCTTTGGAAAGAAACCCATTGTGTTTAAAGCCTTCATTACTAATGAATCTAAAGTTGTGATTTTCATAATATTCTATATGTTAATGTTTATGATGATGATCCTTGAAAGTAAAGAAATAAATGTGTTGAATATGAGAGACGACTATCGTACCATGAAGCCATGAATGAAGAATCATATGTATGACCAAGAGAGCCAATGGAATAATGATGTTGTGAGTGGTTGAAAGTACTAATGAAGAGATATATGGTGTGAATGGTTATGAGGTGAATGTGTTTGTATTTCTATTTCCTTTGTTTGCAAAACAAAATATTTTTGGGAGTATCATTAGCGAGCCGAGGAATGGTGGGTTGTAATGGCCCATACCCGAAACTACACGTGCCAGTGTAGGAGTAGATTGAGATATTCCCCATGATTGGGATGAGATTGATGTGGTGAGATTATTCTCCTTAATTGGGATGAGATTGATATTAGCTGTGAATTGGAAGTCAACTCACATGGTATATGTGGGGAGATGGCCTAGCCGATCGGGTGGAGATCGGACGCCATGTCACGCGCATGGTGGTTCCTACTCTTGGTATCACCTTTTATTTCGTACCACGATGTCATTCCACATTGATTCATGGAAAGATGGCTCAGCCGATTAAGCTGGTTATCGGACTCCATGCCTTGTGTAAGGTGTGAAGATCGGATGCTAATAATCTCCCAACCAAAAATGTTAATTTCCTATTTTGAAAATTGTTAAGTTTTAACTTGGCATTTGGATATCATTGGTTGTTACTTGCTGTTTTTATGATTATTCCCTTCTTATATTGGCATTTTATTTCATGGGAGGATATTTAGCTTTACATACTAGTCCTCTTCCATATGTACTAACGTCCCTTTTGCCGGGGGCGCTACATCTTTAAATCGATGCAGGTGGTTCATCAGCGGGTAGCTTTCATCCTCGCTAGTAGTTACTCTTCACTCAACAAGTTATGGTGAGCCCTATTCTGTTCCGGGCCTTATGCCACTTGACGTTGTACATTCTGTTTTGAGGTATAGCCAGGGCTTTGTCGCCGGCACTTCCATATTACTCTTTTGTTATACTTAGAGGCTCCGTAGACATGTTGTGGGTGGTGTTCAATGTTGGGTAATGAACTAGAAGTATTAGAATTTAGCAAACCTATTTGGAAGTGTCGGTGACATTCGGGGCGTGACATGATGTATCTGACTGCGTACATAATTGCAATTTAAGCAAATAATTCAACAGCAGGAATGACCTCAGTGGGTCCCAACAGAATGAGCATATAGCCTAAACATAATTCTAACATAGGTTGCAGCTCAATTACTCTAACACGTAGGAATTATATGAATCGCAATAAGGTTTGATAACTACACGGTACCACAGAAATAAACGAGTCACAATTACCACGGTGCATGCTCACACGCCCGTCACCTAACATATGTGTCACCTCAATACCAACCACATAACACGTATTTCAGGGATTCATACCCTCATAACAAACTTTAGAAGTACTACTCACCTCAAACCGCACAAATCACAACTCCAAAAAGCGATTGCCTCGCGAATCGGCCGCTAAACAACTCGAATCTAGCTACAAATAACTTAATACAATCAATACAAGCTATAGGAATCAATTCCATGCGATAAAGATAAGTTCATTAACCAAAGTCAAAAAGTCAACCCAAAAGTCAATCCTGGACCCATGCCTCGAAACCCGATCAAACTTACAAAATCCGAACACCCATTCAATAACGAGTCCAACCATACCAAAATCATCCAATTCCAACTCTGAATCAACGTTCAAAATGCAACTATTCACTTTAGAAAAATTTAGACAAAACCCCCAATTTCTCTTGTTAATTCCCATGTTTTTATGTTAAATCTAGTGATGGATCCATGTATATCTCATAGATATATGTTAGAATCACTTAGCCCAAGCTTTGTAGATGAAGGTGTAGGTTGAAAGTCTTCAAACTCGAGCTCCCAAGTCTCTAAAGTGATGAAGAATGAAATAAAAGTCCAAAGTCCCATTTATATAGTACCATATCTGATCTCTCACAGTGCTGACCTCATATTTTTTTCTGGTCCGCACTTCCAAGTTCTGCGGCCGCGATCCAAATTATGCGGCTGCACTCCGACAGTAAATGCACTACCAGTATTCAATAAATCTCCCATAACTTTATGTACAACTGTCCAAATGACAAACAGTTTGATTTTCTGAAAACTGGACTCAAAGGACTACAACCTTCATTTTTAGATCATTACTAAATTCCTCATAGATTGAGAGATTTGAACTTCCGAAATCAGACCAACAAACCTGCAAAATTCCCCTACTGCAGCCGCACATGAGGCTTTGCCTCAGCACTTCAAAAAAGTGCCCTTCGCACTTCAACTGCTCCAGAATATCATCAAAGTGCCGAAATGCTCAAACTTGCTCAAGACTCACCCGAAACACATCCGAGGTCCCCAAGATCCCATCCAAACATACCAACATGTCCTAAAACACAATGCAAACTTACTTGAAGTCTCAAATCACATCAACAACATCCAAATCACGAATCACATTCCATTTCAAGCCTAATGAACTAATGAACTTCCAACTTCTAAAACTAATGCCCAAACATACCAAACCAACTCCGATTGACCTCAAATTTTATACACTAGTCATAAACGACACAACTGACCTATTCCAACTCCCAGAACCAAAATACGAGACCGGTGACACCAAAGTCAACTCTCGATGAAACTTCTTAACTTTCCAACTCTCGCTAATTCAAGACAAAACGACCTATGGACCTCCAAATCAAAATTCGGACATTGAATGCTAATGACGGATTGAATGCTACCACCAATAGATGAACCACATTTAATGCTAATGACGGATTTTGACCCTCCTACGAGAACGAATGATCCTAAGCGGGGGAGAATGTAACACCCCGAAAAATGTTGAAGTATTTCAGTGTAAAGCCCCATAAATTTTGCAAGTTAATTCAAGGTTTCGTGGTGCCGGAGTAGGCTTACGTGTTTGAGGATGGTATAAAATCTTCGCGGTTCGGACTTTTTGGGTTGAACAATGTATCGAAAAGTAAAGAAAAATTTTTGGCGGAAAAATACATTTCTGCAGTCCATTATGCGACCGCAGAGCCACTCTCCGGGCCGCATAATGGCCGTAGAAGTGAGCAGGAGAAGGGCCAGTCTGGGGGCAATTATGCGGTCGACTATGCGACCGCATAACTGTTATGTGGTGCATTATGCGATCGCATAACAGTTATGCAGACCGCATAGTGATCGCATACGCTGACAGATTTTTGATCATTTTGGTCTGTAATTATGCAACCGATATGCGGTCCGCATATCCTTTATGCGGTCCGCATATCCTTTATGCGGTCGCATATGCGGTCGCAGAACCTATTTCGGAGCTCCATTTTTGGGTTCTTACAACCCGACCCTACTTCGTTAAATACACGCGAAGGGTCATTTTTGAGCAAAAATTCTGATGTTTTAGAGAGAAGGGAGAGTGTTTTAGAGAGATAGGAAACCCTAGGCTAATTATTCATCAAGTCTTGCTCAAATCTTGGAAGATTAACAAGGAAAACCCACAAGTTCTTTATCTAAGAGGTAAGGTTCCATACCCTAGTTTTCAATTTCGAATTTGGGTAGAAGATGGTTGATTAGAAGTATGATTCATGGGTATGAGATTATTATTTATACATACATGTACCAATAAGAATTGTGGGAAGATTATTGAGTTGAAATAAGTAAGGATTGGGTTGTGGAGTGAAGAAAATCTTGTAGAAGAACCTTGTGGTCAAATTTACACACCTAGTGTTTAATAAAATGCTCAAATGAGCTGAGACCATGAATATATTCCTAATTATGGTTCAATTTTGTTATGTCTCAAAATAGATCGGGATTGCTAAGAATTTCGGATTATTCTAGAGTTAAGGAGGCTCGATTAAGGTATGTTGGCTAAACTTTCTCTCTTGGAATTGAATTCCATAATGTTTCCATAAGTTTCAAAGTATGGGTTGCGTATTAAAAGGTTATGTCTTTGAGTCGTGTTTCAATGAAAGATAGTATGCCAAATTGTGTGAGAAAATCTCAATATTCTTAAGACTCTTAATTGCTCATATGTGTACCTAAAGGCTTGATTTGGAAATGTCTTATTGTTGATAATCTATAAAGATGGTTGGGAGTTAAATAAGTTAATTGGGAATATAGAGTGTGGCCAACGTGCCAAGAATTTAAGTTATGATTCTGTTTAGTAGTGTAAATGATTTGAGAAGATGTGATAAAGGATATGAAATGAGCCTCGACTCAATTGTTTAAAAATGACTTCGAAGATAGAATTACCTAAAAGCTTTTGTACTCAATTCATGCCCATTAGTGGTTGCTTTAACTAATGCTTTGCTTTATAAATATATCTAGTGTGATTCGAGTTCTATATACTCATATGTTGAACTGATACATTGTCATTGCTAGGGAAGAGCATTGTAAGAATAAATGGTGTATTGATTGTTTATGATTTTCATGTGTGTTTCTATTGTTGGATGGTATGCCTCATTCTTTGGGAAGAAACCATTTGTGTTTGAAGTTTTCATTTCAAATGGATTTGAAGTATATGATTTCTAAGATATCATATATGCTGATACTTGACGGTGATCTTTGAAATTGAAAGAGGTGAAAGTGTGGAATATGAAATACGGCCATCGTGCCAGGAATAAAGAATCTTGTGAATGGCCTAATGAGCCAAGGAAATATTATCGTTGTGAATGGCTGGGAATACTAATGAGAATTTATACATTGTGAAAGATGTTGAGGTGAGTACAATTGTATTTATGATATTTCTGTTTGCAAATCAAATCAAAAATATTTTTGGGAGCATCATTAGCAAAACCGAGGAAGGGTGGGTCATAAGGCCCACACCTGAAACTACACGTACCGGTGTAGGGGTGGATTGTAATATTATTCCCCTTAATTGGGATGAAACTGGAATCTTTGTGGATTGGAAAAGTCAACCCGCAGGCGGTCTAGCTGCTCGGGTGGAGATCAGACGCCATATTGCGCATATAGTGGTACTACTCTTGGTAACAACTTTCTTTCGCATCACATGTCAAACCACATTGCTCGTGGGGAGATGGCCTAGCCGATCGGGCGTGATCGGACTCTGTGCTAACCAAGACGGTAGTATATCGGTGCTAATGATCTCCCAACCAAAATTGTATATGAAGTTCTTATTTTGAAAATTATTATGTTTAACTGAGTATTTGGATATTGTGGATTTTGACTTGCTGTTTCTATGTGTTGCCTTTCCTTATATGGGCATTCTATTTTTAAAGAGGATTTTTAGCTATACATACTAGTGCTATTTGACAGTACTAACGTCCTTTTTGCCGGGGGCGCTGCATCTTTAATGGATGCAGGTGGTTCTACAGCAGGTGTCATTGATCAGTGATAGCATTACACTCTTTTCAGCTGATTTGGTGAGCCCCACTTCATTTTGGAGTCATGTATTTGTTTCTCATGTACTGTGTTTTGAGGTATAACCGGGGCCTTGTTGCTGGCATTTCCATATTACTCTTCTATTGTACTTAGAGGTTCCGTAGACAGGTTGTGGGTTATGGTCGATGTTGGGAATTGAACTAGAAATGTTGATACTTGGAAATCATGTTTTTCATTAATTCTATAAACTCGTAATGTTTTGGAAATTATGAATGAAACTGCTAATGGGAATGAAAAGTAAGTTGTTAATAAAATCTTTGCACTGATTGATTAATGGAGTACATCTCCTCTTTATTCATGGATGAGTTTGGGTGGAAGGAAGTCTAATAGGCTTGCTCGGCCGGGTTCTCTCGGTTGAGCGCCGGTCGCGCTCCCCGAGTTTGGGGCGTGACAGAAACACATAAAAACTCATAACCACTCATCATATCAGCATGTTGTAGAGCTTTCTCGCCCGATAAGAATCATTACCAAATTTTAAGATGAGTAGAAGCGTTATTCCTCCAAACATACCTTAATCAAATTCGATAGCACTCATTCTAGGTTCATTAACCTCACCTTATCCAGTACAATCGTTTTAACCGCCATGCCATGCCAATACCATCTATAGCCACATAATGTGCAATTCGTGCACCAAACATGCAACATTTCAAATGTACCCAAAAATGGAAAGAAAATCAAATGAGAGAACCGTTCTGCAAGCTCAACATATACCACCACAAGTGCACTGCTATGAACCCATCACACAAAGGAGAACCAAACCATATAAGATAAACACAAAGGATCATATCCCAATATAACTTTGCAGCGATGCACGACCCAATCCAAATACCGGTCCATATGAAATACCTCGAACCATGATGCTCATAATCAACAACCATTTGCATATGAACAACAAATACATGATGTGCATGATGATAACCATGGAGAAACGGATATAACAATATACCACAAATAGGAAAACTATAACCAAGGCGCAATACCCCATTCAACAACCCAAAATCCATCTTGCTTGAATTTCGCTACAAGGCCCAAACAAAACTGTATCATATTTACATAGTTAACAGTCTCGCAACCCATCGTAGCATAGAAGAGTAACTCATGGAACAAATACGACACGAATAAGATCAACTATAACCGATGACACACCCTTCAACAATAGTTGTGTTGAGCAAACAAATCAAAGTCAATGTTGAATACACATTCTATTAGGCTTTCCAATGGTCTCCAAATCAATCTCTATCCTCCCAAAATGAGTAGGTAACCTTCCCAAAGATCTACTGAAACCTATCCATAGCACATGCCATCAGCTGATTAACTCTGGCCATATCTTCACAGTCTACAACCAAGGAATAGTCCACCTATGAGACTCCTAGTCTCCAAATCACAAGAATACAAAAATCTCTCTATCTGATGGTGACTCGACCACCCAAATGACTGACACATATCTCATGCAAAATTATCTCATAAGAAATACTTCCATAATTCGTCTATGCTACATAGAAAAATCTAAACATCAACAGTCGATCAACCATGCGATTACCATAATTCCAGTCCAGCATCCGCAAGTAAAAACACAATGCACCTTTATGAAATGCACACTCATCTCAGGTGATACCAAATAGTACCAACATTTTCTAAACATCTGAAATTGTCTGTGCTGTGGAGAACTCATGACCTTCCCTTTGAAACTGACCGCAATCTTGTACATGTAAATCTCAATCCCACACGTCGCACCAGATCTATCATGCCATCATATGAAAAAACACGATAATCCCATTATCGTTTCTAAATCACCAATAGAATACATATTCCATCAGCCAAGAACTTCCACCTAACCCCATCCACGAAAAGAACACAACGTGCAACACACTCATGATGCCTGTAGAAAGCTTATACCCCAAGCCATGGTCAAAATCATAGAGAACTCTTCAAAACCCATTAGCACAACACAAAATTCATCAGAATTGAATCCCTCTAACTCAAACAAGTCACGCAGGTTACCAAACCCAAGAGTATTTCCACAAAACATCAATAAGGTCTTGCCGCATCATAAGAACAAATAGAACCAATCATATTTGTTACCATGTTGATCCAATCTACTACCAAGTTGTCCTATTTGTCTGATTTCCTCCTATTTGTCTGAGTTCCTTCCAAATTGCCTTCAAGTTAACACTTCTCTTTGCCAGTATGATATAATCCTTAACCTAAAGCTCGCTACAAGATATCCTAGCATGAAACCTCATCGTTCTAAAGACCATAAGCCATTGTATACCCTCGTAGGTACCCAAAAATACCGCATCCGAGATACCCACTCTAAAGAGACCTTATGTGAATCTGACGATGTTTCCTTAACCTCTCTGATGCTAAAACGTAGAATCCATAATGATACAGAAATACCGTGAGTCTCGACACCATCCAATTTAAATCTCATATCTTATCCATTTACAAATATGGAAATTACTCAAATGACATATATAAATATTGAACCCATTAGAACCTTCTTGAGAGTCATCCACCCTATTCTAATCTCAAATACACCACCCAAACAAGTCGAACGATATGTGCTCTATTAGCACACAAACACCCTAAAGAAGTAACCCCACCTTAACGCAACCGAGTGACTCATTTTTCTTAGTACATTACATTCATAACAAATAACAAACCCAAATCATTTCAAGGTTTCCGTGTCCATAAAGTGTAATACATCATGCACCCAGAAACTTCATTACTCGAGTCATTCTGGAAATCAACCTCTTCAAGTCATAACTGATCTACAAGTATGCCTCAGACCAAAACTAACGTAACACATGGCCATGCAATCTGATCATCGATAGTAGCCTCCCGTGCTTGGCTTGAAGCCATATATCACAACATCCAATAACCCACAATACCCTTACTCCATTACTGCCATAATCTCGCACTGCAATTGAACAAAATACTTCTTGAACTCATGTAGCACTAATCATAAAATACCTCAAATCTTTTGCTAAACGCACATTCATTCTTGTGATACTCGAGCCAACCTCCTCAAGCGATCCAAACCCAATTGCAACACATATAACCCACTGGTAGAAGAAAAACTCTCCCCTGAAACATTATAGGGATCACACAATCGCAGAACATCCTGCAGAAGATAACCCACCTGCTTATCCTCAACTGGCACCCCTCTATGACCCCATCACGGTCATAATCACTATGCGATCACTTAATCTTCCCGAGTCTAAACTCGCCAATGAGACATAAGAGTCTACTTCATCCCACACATGATAAACATGAAAGATCCCTCTACTCACTCATAAATCGAGACTGTACAACACATCAAGATAGAAATGAAGCACCCAATAGTCGTTTTTACATCCCAAGCAAACTCTTCTTATCACATCCAAGCTACTGAACACATCCCGTAGCCATATCATACTCATCATATATCTATCCAACCACTCATCAAGCCACCAATCTCTCCCTTAAGGATACTACCGGATATATGAGTCCAAAAGTACATACTCACACAACTGAAACCACTGAGTCCATGCTGTGGTCTAAACCTACCCTCATTTCCTCCAGACTAGCCGAACACCACAACATAGAGAACACATCTCGCACCTCATCCATGACATCATAAGCCATTAGTGCACAACTGATACCGAGTGCTCAATATCACATACGAGTTAATGGGAAGAGTTCAAAGAAATACACTTCAAGCTGAATTAATGTCGCACAATAAGGAAAGAAAGATGGAAAATTTTCCTACATGCCATGTAGCCTCTCAAAGATAGGTATGGATGTCATCATACTGATCCACAAGACTCTACTAGAGATTTGCTCATGACTCGTAGAACCTATGAACATAGAGCTCTGATATCAACTTATGACGACACAAAATCCAACTAGTCGTGATGGCACCTAACCCAACACGCTAGGTAAGCCAAGTAACATTCAACACAAATCATATGAGAATAATAAGAGTAAATGAGTAAATACAAGTCATGAGCTTCTAAGAATTAGAATTTAAAAAGTTGGTACGAAATAAATACACCATCTGTTCGAAATATACATAAACCAAATTTCAAAAATCTAAATCTACCAAGGAAAAATGGTAGCTATCACCGGAATGTAGGTACATATTCAATGCCAGCTCCTGCCATACGCAACATCATCAGCTCCAAGATCTGCACGCAAAGTGCAGAAGTGTAGTATGAGTACAACCGACCTTATGTACTCAATAAGTAACAAACCTAACCTCAGGTTGAAAGCAATGACGAGCTCTGACTAGCTCAAAACACACACTTACATTATGTTCGCTAGTCAAAGATAGTATAGTATAATATCGTATCCACATGGATTGGAGTTAAACAGTATTTTCTTAGTTTCTAGTTTGATTGCTATCCAGGAGAATCAACAATTGAGATTTATATGATTACTAACTAAAGTTAACTAAGAATCTAAAGTTATTGACTAATGACTATCGCAACAAAAGTAAGCAAGGAAGTTATCAGTGGGAGAAAATAGGGATTGATAGGAAAGGTGCAAGATAATTGTTTGGGATCAAACTCTAGGTAATTCACTTCTAATATTAAGTGAGTCTCTCGAATTCACTCAATTATTAGTTCAAACGTTCAGAAAACACTCCTCTCTCGATTAAGTCTTAACCTCACAAGATGAACAAATTTAAGTACATGAAGATATGCAAGAACGCGTAGTAGATTGGTCTTTAGGAGCACCTCTCTCGATTATTCTCCTAACTAGGCTTAATCAATAATTCACCTTGCCTCTTTTAATTACTAAGAAGAATTAATGAACTCAACCAACAAGATAATGAAAAGATATCACAAGTTACGCCTCTCTAGATTACATGAACTAGTGAACATAGATACAACAATTAAATCATCCAAAAAATGCTTCAATACATAAAACTAGAGTTATAATCCACAAACAATCATCAATACACCAAATCCATCAAACCCTAAAGAGAACTACCCCATAGATATGGAGCAATTCATCACAAATATAATTAAAATATAGGAAAACATAAATTCGATCCAAACTCGGATCTTGAGTGAGGAAGGAATGATGAAATCCTTGTTCTTGTGTTCTTCCAACTCCTCCTTAGCCTCCTTAAGTCGAATATGTGTCAGAAGTCCAGAAAATAACATTTTTCCATGAATTTATACAAAGTAGGGTCGGGCCTAGATGAAATCTCCCTTTCCAAATGGAAATAGGAAAATTTGCAAACTTAATGCTTTTCATGCGTCGCACTATGCTACACCTAGTGCGTCGTATTAGTGCAATTTTCACGATCGTAAACTCTCTGAACTTAGTGTGTCTGACAAAATTTTGTACTAATGCTACGCACTATGCCTAGCATTAGTGTATTTTTCTATCAGACTTCAGAAAACCATCCTCAGAACTTTGTCAATATTATAACATAAATTTACCCTAATGCGCCGCACTATGCATCGCCCCGCGCATCGCACTAGTGCATTTCTTCAGTTGTTGCTTCTTCCTTGATTTTTGACGTCCAGATGTGATCCTAGACCCCCGAACATGATCCCGGCTTAATCTTTTGGGCTTTTACTCAGACTTCAAAGCTATAAATAGCTCGAATTAGTTCCAAAACATCTACATAGCCCAGAATCACTCCTACAAGGCATAAAGCACACAATAAGTGCAAAATACTATCAATTAAAGCTCAAACACAAGTAAAGTGCAGTAAATTAGAGTGCAAGAAGTGACTAAAACACAAGATCATAGACTTCCATCAAGCTCGGAAGAAGGTCAGTGTCCATCACCAATAGCCAATAACAATTCATAATAGTATAGTGAAGACAATAAAGGTATATAACCCAAGAGATGTAATGCTCAGCTCGTTCACAGATACGGGAAAGTAGACATGCTTTTAAAGTATAATAGTCCAAGTCTAAATCTTACCACTGAAATCAATTAAACATGATTTTATCAAGAGAATTCTTCTTTTTCCTAATTACAACATCAGATAAGACTTTCATTTATTAGTTAGCATGAGGAAAATACATCTATATGCCTACATGTCAAATATACATGTCAAGTTATCAAATATCGTATCACCGCATAGCACGAGGAAGGTATATCTCTATGGCTACATGTCGAATATACATGTCAAGTAATCAAATGTCATATCACTGTCTAGCATGAGGAAGGTATGTCTCTATTCCTACATGTAAAATGTACATGTCAAGAAATCAGTCTCATAGTGAAATCATTAAGTTCACACAATTTTATCACACTCTAGGTGCCTGGATCAAATGCCCCACTTGATCACACACAATAAATATAAGTCAAATCAACAGTATCATTATGGATCACTCAAATAATAGCACTTAGCACTGTACGGGTGCCTGAAATAATTGCCCATCATCGAGCACATGTATAAAAGACCGTGTATGCGCCCATTGCTGGCATGTAAGACTCAGGAGGGACGGATCCTACCCAAGCGCTAATCATAATTATATAGTCCTAATAGTGGGGCTTGGTGCACGCGTATCCTTAAAATAGTACAACTTAGCCCAATGTAGGGCCTAGCATATGCGTCACCTCAACATCAATATAACTGCTAAGGCGTGAAACCCGATCCATATATTCTTATCAATACGGCTCTATGGCCCACATCGGTCATTGATCCTCTCAAGTCTCAATATACAGACATCATGATAGAAACACAATCTAATAATATAACACGGAATATCACAATATGGCTCAATACAGCTCAAACTCGTTTCACGTACAAGGACACCAATAACATGTGAGACAACAAATCAAAAGTGCACAGAGGCAGAGATACAGCATGCAGACGTGACTATCATGACTGTACAGTGTGACTACAACTGAGGCAAATAGCTCAACATGGCAAAAATAACCCTATCATGTCTCAAACAATTGAGCATGTAGTCTAGACATGATTTCTAGCATGAATAATGTCCCGTGTAGTCATATAAATAGATAAAACATGATATCAAAGAAGCATGATATCAAATCAAGGCATACAATAACCTAAGAACAACTCGGATCATGAATACCTCGGTGCACGCACTCGCGCCCATCACCTAGCACGTGTGTCACCCCCAACCCATCTCAAATATCATATTTCCCAGGGATATTTACCCTCAAATCCAAGTTTAGATATGTTACTTACCTTTAACAAGACAAATCAAATATCGAGCAAGCCAAACAAAGCCCTATAAATGTCACGCCCCAAAATCGGGGAGCGCGACCGGCGCTCAACCAAGTGAACCCGGCCGAGCGAGCCTATTAGATTTTCTTCTATCCAAACTCATCTATGAATAAATTGGATACACATTTCGTTAATTAGACAATAAGATGATCATGTCTGCAATACCAATTTCTTACCATAAGTTTCATAATTTTTAGAGTATCAAATGGAACAAGCAATACAACTACAACATGATATAGTTTGACTTTTCCAGCACCAATACACAACCCACACTATATCCACGGAGCCTCTAATAGATACAAAAGAGTACTATGATAATGCCGGCAACAAGGCCCCGGCTATACCTTAAACACAATACACGAGGAATAAAAGATACATGACCCCGAAATGAAGTGGGGCTCACCAAGTCAATTGGGAAGAGGATGTACCTCTATCACTAGTCAATGCCTCATGCTGTGAAACCACCTGCATCCATTGAAGATGCAGCTCCCCGGCAAAAGGGACGTTAGTACATATAGAATAGTACTAGTATGAATGACAAAATACCCTCTCAATAGAATGATAAATAATACAAACAAGAATATCATAATATCAATGAAAGCCTTAAACAACATCAAACCTCAATTTAGGATCAAGACAGTGTTCAAATTAATTTCCATATCTCACATTGGGAGATTCTTAGTATCGATATACCATTTTTTACAATACCATTATTCACAATACCAATACCACTGTACTCTCAGCACAGAGTCCGATCACGACCCGATCGGCTAGGCTATCTGATTAGAGACATCAACCACAATTACTCTTCAATATCAATACCGCCATCTTTAACACAGAGTCCGATCACGACCCGATCGGCTAGGCTACCCATTAGGGACATCGGCCACAATCACCATTTCAATTATAATTTCCAGCACAATCACCACCATTTGTGCGGCATGGTGTCCGATCACAACCCGATCGACTAGGCTGTCTTATTCGAGACATCAACCTTCTATATCAATCATCGCATTTCATACTTCTTTCACGTCATTTCATTTCATTGGCACTAATAGCCATAATTATAAAATTATTCTTGGTACATTGGACATATTTAGTATTTCATGATCACCTTTTTACTTTCAAACATCAACATCATCATCACCAACAACAACAATTCAAATCAAGGTGTGTAGTACACATGTGAGCAATTAAAAATCTAAGGCACATAAAGATATTTCACAAATTGTAGAATAATAGACTTCGTTTGAACTTGACTTGAAGTCAAAACATTATTACACTACAAAAAAAACTCGATTTAGTGACGGATTTTTGCGACAAATATGTTCCCGTCGCTACTTAGCGATGGATTAACTACGGAAATAGAGATTTAACGCAAAAAAGGTAAATAGAATAATTAGTATCTAATGTAGCGACAAAATAAAAAGTCCATCACTAAAAATTGGCGCCCTCATTTTAGCAATAAAATATGTGAGGAAAATTTGGTGACAACATTTATTGCATATTAGCGACGGATGTAGCGACGAAGTGTGTATGTCGCTAATATTTTTCATTAATGAGAATATCTTTACCCTTGTTGCTACGGAAAGTTTTTGTTGCTAGGTATTTTGTGAAAAAAAGTTACGTCAAAATAAGTGTTCTGCTTTAGCAAAAAACCAACCCCTTTCTAAAAAATAAGGTCTTTCTTTCTCACAGAAGAATACACTAAGAAACCAGCCCCTTTGCTTCTTCTTCTTCTCCTCTAATCTTCCATTAATTTTCCTAGATGCGTTACTACATCAACTCTTTTCTACAATACTGGTATGTCTCTACTTCTTTCTCTGTTTATTAGTAATTTTTCTACATTAAAATTTTTAGGGCTTTGGTTGATGTAAAATAAATCAAGCTTTCGTATCTTCCCCCTTTTTCTTTGTAGTATGTGAAGTTAAATATGAAGTAGAGGTTGACATATTTGGGATATATCTCATTTGTGCATAAATATGTATTGTTATTACTATTTATTGTTATTACTATTTATTCTTTTGTGTTGAACTCTTGATTAATACCAATTTTGGTGATATTTGGTTATTAAAATCGAATTTAGGTGTTTTGAGATCTGCGTGATTTCCAATTTCTTCAAGGTGAAGTGCTGCAAAACTCTACGTTGTTGCTAAACTTTCATGTTGTTTTGTCCTGCTTTTAAGACTGCTTTGACATCAACCCGTTCCAGCATCTACCCAGTAACCAGTTCTTCACTCGAGCACTAGTAGTCTTGGAGTTTTGCTACTCTTTTATACATCCTGTATATCATGTAAGGAGTTTCTTGTCCTTTTCTTAACGTAGGATTGATAACACCCAGTAGCCACGGATCAATCTTTTCTTGTCTTTTATTACTAGTTTTGCTACTAAGAATTGCATTTACTTGAAAACAATAAAAAAAGCATATGAGAACAACATAGAACAAAATCTTTTCTTAACGTAGGATTGATAACACCTTATCTAGACCAATTGTTTTTTACTTGCAGCAGTCTTTTTGCAAGCTACTGGAGTCCATCCTTCCTTCATATTTTTCTCCTCATTGTTGCTCAATTTATAGGTATTCAAGCTGGCTGTAGATGCACCAATCTTCCCAGCCGAAATTCTACTGGAATGTTCAGCCACTTGAACACTTTCATGTCCTGTTTTTTCCTTTTCCTGTTGCAACAGATTTCCAGCCTGCACATTTGCTTCTATATCCCTATGGTTGCCTGATTGCTCAGCTTCAACATCCATTTTTTTAAGTGTAATTGATTGATCGACATCCCAAGCAGGCAAGCAACATTAGTAGCATTCACCTGCTCCCCAAAGCAGTAGCTGCAGGAATATCCCTAGGAGCTTTAGATTTATCATAAGTTTTTCGTTGATCCGTACTCCTCGGCACAATATTTTCACCAGCTGTTTTCTTTTCAATAATTTGTCAAGTTTCAATTTGAACTACAACTACATTAGGAACATTTTTAATAGCTTCCTTAACACCTATAACAGCAACCCGAACAGCTGGTGTACTCTAAGAAACCCCATGCCCCACTTGAACTTCAGCAACTCAAACAATTGTGACATTGAGTTTTGATGATTGCCAGCCCATTCCTTCTACATTTATCTTCTCAGTCATATGATCACCACCATTAACAGTAGACGACACCATACCAGCCTTCTTTTCATCCAATAAAGTCCCTAAATCACCTTGTTATTTCTCAGCAGATTTGCCTTCATACGTAGCCTTTTCATGATAGTGACTGTCATTCTTTTCCTATTTTCTTGACATATGAGTTGTGTAGCTTTTTGCATCAATACCTGATTTTGTCTTCTGAAACTAGTTAGAAACATGAATATAATCTCTGTAATAAATTTATTAGTACCTTTGTGGTTCTACATATTGCATAATAAATCTATGTGGTATTTTTTTTTGCATGCATCTGACTAAATTTATATTTGTTCAGCTTCATTTTAGGAAAAGGAACGAAACAATCTCAAAGATTCCTCATGGATTAATTAAGGTATTGGTATATTTCTATTAAATTATAAATATATCTTAATTTATTTTGTTGACATATATTTTATTCTCTCTCTCTCTCTCTCTCTCTCTCTCTCTCTCTCTCCCTTTCTTTTCTTGTTCTTATTAGCGCTTTCTTAAAATAAAATGTCAATGTTATTTAGAATTTTAGCTTTTTCACAAATGGTTAATCTTACATATAGTGACTGCTAGGGATGCGAGATAATTTTTAGTTATCTAAAAATATTCACATAGATTACATTAGCTTTCTGATGTATTTGTGATGTTATGATGTATTTGAGATTGTTTATATATAGTGACTACTAGGGATGTATTTGTGATATTCTGATGTGTTTGTGATCTATTTAATCTTACATTAACTTCATGATGTATCTGTGATATTCTTTTTCTTTAACAATTTATGGCTTATAAAATAAAAGTAACTACTTGAGTTTTTTTGCTGCCATGTATTTGGTTTCTTTCCTTCGTGCATAAAAAGGAAGTACTGGGTGTTTGGTAAGGTTAAGTATATCTTCTCTTTACTTAATTCTTGTGTTATTACTTACCAAAAAAATAATATTTGCTTGTCTTTTTAATTTTAACATTAAATAGAAAAATGGAGAATCTAGAGCGTGGTTGGATGTATGAGAGGTTGGATGGACGAGGGGGTATTAATTCTTGTTTCATATCCGGTGTGGCTAAATTTCTCCAGTTTGCATGTTCTCAAAGAAATCGCATGATTGGTGACAATGTTAGATGTCCTTGTAAAAAATGTCACAACATTAAATACATGGATGTTGAAACCGTTAGATTACATCTTTTGAAGTTTGGATTTGTTGAGAATTATTTTGTTTGGATATATCAAGGGGAACGATGCCTTACTAATGAGTTGTCTTCTAGCGGTAATTTGAATGGTGGTTCTCAACCAACATTTGGATATGAGAATCCATACCGAAGAATGATTCTTGACATAGTTGGGCCCAATATTAGCCAGGGTTCGAGTTCGCAATTTGATAGTAATGTTGAACCTGAGTCATCTCATCCTTATGAACCTTCAATGGAGGAGGAGCCTAATCTTAAATCTCAGAAGTTCTATGATTTGCTACAGGCTGCCAATGCAGAATTGTATCCTGGTTCTTCTCTCTTTCAACTTGCAGTAGTTTCTATGATGTTAAACATTAAAAAGGAGAATTCATTGTCACAAAGGGGTTATGACCAAATGATGAACTGTTTAAAGAGGCTTTACCTAAAGATAACATAGTGCTTTATAACTATTATGAAACTAAGAAGCTAGTGTATAGCTTGGGTTTGCCCATTGAAAAGATTGATTGTTGTAATTCAGGATGTATGTCGTATTGGGGTGAGGACGAAGACCTCACATCTTGTAAATTTTGTGGCTACAAGAGATATAAGCGCCGTGTCGGCTCTCGTAAGGGAAAATTGGTGCCTTACAAGAAAATATATTACTTTCCTTTGATTCCTAGATTGCAGAGATTATATGCATCCCATGCTACAGCAGCTGACATGAGATGGCATCATGAGCATATACAAGAGGAGGGGGTAATGCGTCATCCATCAGACTCTGAGGCTTGGAAGCACTTTAATGAAACTCATTCTTTTTTTGCTGTTGAACCAAGAAATGTGAGGTTGGGGTTATGTACTGATGGTTTTCAGCCATTTGGTCAATCTGAGAGGAAATATTCTTCTTGGCCAGTGATTATCACTTCATACCATTTACCTCCGTGGATGTGTATGAAGGAGGCATATATGTTTTTAACTGTCATTATTCCAGGACCAACCAATCCTAAGCAAAAAATTGATGTTTATCTATAACCTCTAATAAAAGAACTGACATTATTGTGGGAGGAGGGTGTAGAAGCATTTGACTTCTCAAAAAAGCAAAACTTTCAATTAAGGGCAGCTTTGATGTGGACAATCAGTGACTTTCCTGCATATTCTATGTTATCAGGATGGAGTACCGTGGGGAAGTTAGCATGTCCTTAATGTATGGAGGAAGCACAATCTTTTAGATTACATCATGGTGGAAAAATATCTTGGTTTGACAGTCATAGAATGTTTCTTGACCAAAATCATCCATTTAGGAAAGATCGTAAAAACTTTCTTAAAGGTCAGACCGTCAAAAGGAGACCACCAACCTTTAGAACGGGAGAGGAAATTTTGAACCAAATTAGTGAATTGGGGACAAGGAAAGTGACAAAGCTGGATGCAGAAGAAGTTAATCGGAGAATGTGTAAATCTTGTGGATGGAAAAAAAAGTATCTTTTGGGATTTTCCTTATTGGAGTTCCGACATGATTCGACATAATCTTGACGTCATGCATATTGAAAAGAATGTCTTTGATAAAGTTTTTAACACAGTTCTTAATGTTAAAGACAAAACCAAAGACAATCCAAAAGTACGTCTAGATATGGTAGAATACTGTGATCGACCTCATTTGGCAAAGAATGCAAGTGGAAGCTATCCCAAAGCTGCATATACAATAGACAAGTCATCGATAGATATCTTGTTTGATTGGGTGAAAGGTTTGAAGTTTCCATATGGGTATGTTTAGAATTTGAATTGATGTCTAGACACGACCAAGTATAGGTTATTTGGTATGAAAAGTCATGATTTTCATGTGTTCATACAATGATTAATGCCTATTGCCTTTCCTGAGCTACTTCCTAATAATGTGTGGCAAGCACTTACAAAATTAAGCTTATTTTTTAAAGATCTTTCTTCGACCACTCTATGAGTTGCTGAAATGGAGAGATTAGAGGTAGACATCCCACAAATCTTGTGTAAGTTATAACGTATATTTCCCCTTAGGTTCTTTAACTCAATGGAATATTTACCTGTGCACCTTCCATATGAAGCAAGGATTGCTGGACCTGTACAATACCGATGGATGTATCCTTTTGAGAGGTAAATATAAATAATTTATGTACTAATTATAAAATTATGCTACACTGGGTTTTCTAATTTACTGGTCCATCCATTTATCCATTTAGGTACCTTGAAACTCTTTAAAAAAATGATTGGGAATAAAGCCAGTGTCGAAGGTTCCATTTGTGAAGCATACTTGGTGACAGAGTCAACACAATTATTTTCTCATTATTTTGAACCTCATGTCATGACACGTAATCATAATGTGACACGTAATGATGATGGTGGTGTTATGAAAGATCTTGAAGGAAATTTATCAATATTCACCCGTCCAGGTCGACTATGGGGAGAAGCAAAAAAGAGAAATTTATCCCTTGACGAAATCAAGGCTGCCCAAACTTATATTCAACTAAATTGTAAAGAAGTTGAGCCATTTGTGAGGTAACATTTGAAAGTTATACTTTCTTAATATGATAAACGTGTCCATATATCGTGAATTCCTATTTTAACTTATTTTATTGAAATGAAGTATGTACGTGGAACGTTTGCAAGAAGCACTCCCGAATCTATCTCAAGATCAAATGGATGAAAGCCTCCAAACATATTTCGCTGAATGGTTCAAGGGATATGTAAGCCTCAAATAATCATTTTCCTTTATAAAATAATTTACTCAAGTTAACTTGTGAAATTTAACTAAGTCTTACAATTTTTCGTAAATAGGTTCGCTGTAATCATAAGAATGAATTCTTGCGAAGCCTTGCTCATGGACCATTAATAAGTGTGAAATTCCATTCAGTGTATTTTGTTAATGGATACAAATTTCACACTGAATGTCATGGTAGTGCAAGATCAACAATGAATAGTGGAGTTTGTATCACAGATCCAAATGTTGGTGACTACTATGGAAAGATACAAGAGATTATACCAGTGGAATACCGTGAAGAACCTTTAAAGCAAACTGTGTTATTCAAATATGAATGGTTTGACCCAACTATTAATGTTGGTGTTAAAAAGCACAATGAGTACAAATTGGTCGATGTTAACCATCGTCTTCGATTTAAGAAATATGAATCTTTTATTCTTGCGATGCAAGCAACTCAAGTGTGTTATGTGTCTTATCCTAGCAAGAAAAAGGACAAGGATGATTGGTTATCTGTATTAAAAGTCAAACCTCGGAATATTGTAGAATTACCCGATGAGGAAGCGCCAACATTTTCAGAATCGAATCTCCCGTTCCAAGTTGATGAAGTTGAAGTCCATGAGATAAATATGAATATTGTCGTTGATGAAAGTATAATCTTGCATGATCCAAATGGGGAGATAATTGAAATGGATGAACCATTTGATGATGGATTATTGCCAGAGCATCATGAAACTGAAGAAGAGTATGAAACTAAAGAAACTGAGGAGGATGAGGAAGAGTTACAAGAAGAAATAGATAGTGACTAGTGTGTTAAAAATTATGCTACTATATCTCTTTGTATTTTATTTATAGTAATCTGTGTTGTATGCTATAACTTATGTGCAAGAATATATGTATATGTATATTTTTTGTTGTCTTTAATGTCCAAGCTTCTCATTCATTTTCTTAAATCATTGCTTACTATAAAACCGAAAGTCTAAAATAATTCTATGATTTTGCACGAATTACTTAGCTGTCTATTATTTTTGCAGGGTGTTAATTCCAGTCTAGTACATTAGCTCGACTTTCACCTATTGGCATCATTTTAAACTTCTACCAATCTTTTTGCGTTTTTGCTCTCCAACCACAGGTATAAAGAACCTTCTGAGTTTCAGGTATTCACCTGCACTAAATTCACCTAGTGTTGCTTCTGCTGGGATCATACTGATTTAACAAATTGATTGACTAGAATAATATTTACACCTAAGCAACTAGACACTAGGACATAATAATATACTGCTTATTAAATAACTCCAATTGCCCGCCAATTTTTTGAAGGAAACAATTGATGTCTCTGCTATGAAGTAGGGAATTGAGAGGGCTTACATAATCTATCTACTTTATTTAATCAAACAGAATCCTTTTAAAATAGCTAAAATGAATCAAGTGATGTTAAAATCCTTTTAAAATAGCTAAAATAGCACTGGCAATGTTTCAGTTCTTTCTCTGGCCACAGAAAGACAGACCTGATTTCATAGCAAGTGATGTTAAAATTAAGAAGCAATTACAAAGTTTCTCAAGAGTAATTCACAACTGAATCTCTGACAGGCACC
Source organism: Nicotiana tabacum (assembly GCF_000715075.1). Taxonomy (NCBI): domain Eukaryota; kingdom Viridiplantae; phylum Streptophyta; class Magnoliopsida; order Solanales; family Solanaceae; genus Nicotiana; species Nicotiana tabacum. The sequence continues at coordinate 37,733,680 of NC_134081.1, forward strand.
ATGTATTGCTCGCTACTTTTTCAATTTGCTTATCACTATTTGTTTTACAGATATGACTCGAGGCAGAGGTCGAAGTAGTGTAGGACGTATAAGCAAGTCCTCTTCTAGGGGTAATTCAGCTACTCATAGGAACATTCCTACTATTCCCATTCCAACAATTACTCATCAACAAGGTAGTACGAGTTCTTCAAGTGGGCCAAGTCATATTAACCAAGTTCAAACATTAGGTCATGGTAGTACTCCTCCAATTCAAATATCAGGTAATAATAGTACCCCACATGTCTATGTTGAACCATCTCCGATGACACCTAATCAGAGCAACACAGTAGATGAGGGTATATCACATAATAATGTAATAGGTGAGGGTATATCTACTCAAAGCAATGCAATAGGTGAAGGTGAGTGCAACGGTAGTCTTGGCCAGCAAACTCTTGTTTTTCTTTCTTCTACAGGGTTAGTCCATGTTTCTACTATTTGTTTTATATACTGTTATTGATTTATGATAAGCCTTCAAGTAATGTCTTCAAATTGTCTAGGTTATAAACTTCTAGATTATTCTCTGAGTATATATATGAAAATTTCAAGAATGAACTTCATCCTAATGGAATCAATTGGAAAGGTGTCCCAAAAGAGATAAAAGAATTTTACTTTGGAGAATTCAAGGTATGACATTCCATCAAATTGATTTTACATAGTGTATTAACTTTTATAGATAGTATACTAATGTTACTACTTTACAAAATTATTTCAGAAGGCATTTTATTGGGATTCTTTGATTGATAGAGAAGTGAAGCGCCTATGGGGAAGTAAGGCAGCGAGAAGGTACTGTGATTTTATATGCAAAATAAAAAAGATAAGGATATAGTTCAACCAGATTTTGTTCCAAAAGATATGTGGGACAATTGGATGGAACTATGGAAGGATCCTAAGTGTGTCAAAAACTCAGAAAAAAATACAAAAAATCGTTATGGCGGTGGGACTGCCGTCGCCATTGGGACTCACACGGGCGGCTCTATCACCGTTGGGGAACATCGCAAGAGACTTGTAAGTATATTCTTCGTAAGGGGTAATCACTAGAATTCAGTATACATATTTCAGCTTCTTAATAGGTTGAGTGAAACAGAGGAGCAGTAGCGTACTATTAGTAAGTAGTAATATTTGCTAAGTTTTGTTGCTCTATATTAGACTGGCTTTGTTATATTTGTGATGTATGCAAATAACAGGAAGCATCTTTAATTTTTCAGCTGCACCCACTTTTTCACCTGAAGCTCCTGAAACCACTTTTTTGCTCTATTAAATAAAGAATTGAGAAACTAAGTTAACAAGTTCACATGCTAGCAAATATTTTCAGAGCAATATCGAGTAATTATAGTGAATAGTTGGAATCAGGTGAGAAAGTTACTTGATTTGTGATGGCGTAAACAATTATAGCAGCTGCAGCTCCTCTGTAATACATTGGAGCAAGACTGTGGTATCTCTCTTGGCCTGCTGTGTCCTATATTTCAAATTTTATAGTAGCATCATATACTGCTACTGTTTACGAGAAATATACTGCACCAATAGTTGATTCTTACACATAACATAAGCTGAGTTCAATCAAAAAGTCCAAATATAAAATAGGAAGAACAGAACTAAACTGGATTTTGCAGCTACACTTATCAAATGGTAAACCAAGAACCTACCTAAAATTCAATAAATGTTTACTGTTATATACCTTCTTGGTACCTCCATTAGTAAACTGTTTCACCTTATCAAAGGAAATTAAGTTCTTTGTTTTTTGTATAGGCTATTGAAAAGGGTCGAGATCCAACACCAAGTGAGCTACACTTGCACGTCCATACACATGGTCATGATGAAAAATCTTTTGTTAGTGAGCAATCCCGACTTGTACAAGTAAGTCCAAAATCCTATAATTTTACTGACTTTGTATATGACATTAACGTCCCACCTGAACTACTTGTTTAGCACCTATTTCAGTCCTAAAGATGATTTTTGCTAACTTTTGTTTGAATGAATAACTTAACAGTTAACTTATTTATGCTTTTATCATTTATTTTTCCCTTATGTTCAGCTTCATCATTAATGAATTTCACTAATTATTATGGTATTTACAGGAAAAATATCAGCAAATATTACAACAACAAACACAAACTCAATCTGATATTGATCAATCTTTAGCATTCTATCAAGCCGCGGGAGGGGAAAAGAAGAGAAGAATTTATGGTCTTGGATCTCAAGCAAAATATTTCTATGGGCCGAATCTTCGTGCCTCTTCTGGATCTGATGCTTCTTCATCATCAGCACCTCTGAATGCGCAGTCAGCAACGATGGTGAATTTGGATGAGTTAGTGATGCGATTGATTCCTGCATTGACTGATTATATGGTTCCTGTACTGACTGATCACATGCTTCCTGTGTTGGCTGAGCGAGTAAGAGGATTGATAGCTTAACCATCACATGTACAAGATAATCATACCGATCACCCATCAGCTATGGCACCTCCAGTTCCTCCTCCTACTACTAATATTAACGAGGTTCATGCATCGCTTTCTGATGATGACCTTAACTCTCCAGTCTCTCAGTAGTTAACTATTTTTATTTGAACTTTGTTTTGGTATTGTAGATATTTTGGTATTAACGAGGTTCATGCATCGCTTTCTGATGAGGACCTTCACTCTCTAGTATCTCAGTAATTAACTATTTTTGTTTGAACTTTATTTTAGTATTGTAAATGTTTTAATCTTAATTATACATTTGCATTTTGGTATCTATTTTGGATCTTGTCGAATATTAATTTCTATGAATTTCAGTTATTATTAAGAGTATCTTATATATGCTTTTACAATATGTATTTTATTAAATAAAATAAGAAAAATATAATTTGCGACGGATTTTCTTCGTAGCTATAACTAATATAGAATAACAGGATGCGACAGATTTGCGACAAAAGAATTTCGTCACCAAAAGAAAGGCAAATATGTGTCAATAATATTAGCAACGGATTAGCGGCAGAAAATATTCATCGCCAATTAAATCCGACGACGAAATGACTTGTCGATTTGGCGACAAAATTGATGATAATTGCGACGGATATGTGTTGTCGCTAAGAGTAGCAAAAGATACCAACCGTAGCTAATTCATCGCTAACTTACCAACGGATTCAATTTTTTCGTTAGAAAAGGGTTAGCTACGAGCAAATTAGCGACGGACACAAATCCGTCGCTAAACAGGTTTAGTGACGGAAATATGCTATTTAGCTACGGAATTCGTCTGTCGCTAAAGCCGATTTTTTTGGTAGTGTTAATGCACAACCCATACATGAACACATCCTCAATTGATAACATAACATGAATAAAGCATTTAGGATACTTATTGAACATATGTCGATTTTATCATGAACTACTTGGGTCTTACATAAATTACATGAATATCGTGGGATTCAATTCTAAGAGAAGAGTTTAGCCATCATGGTTCTAGCTCATTTGAGCATTTTATCAAACACTAGGTGTGCATTAAGATTTCAAGGTCCTTTTATGGAGGATTCCACCATCCCACAACCCATTCTTTACCATGCTTAGTTCAACAATCTTCCTACACCCCTTGATATCACATGCATGTAAAATAAACAACTCTCATGCCCAAAAATTATCTTGCTAATTTTTCATTTTCAGATAATTTCGAAATTAGGGGTTATGGTGTAGAATCTTACCTCTAGGATGAAGACTTTGTGGGTTATCCATGTTAATCTTTCAAGATTCGAGCAAGAATTAAAGAACAATTATTGAGGAATACCTTCTCACTCTAGGGCACTCTCTCTCACTCTAAAATGTCATATTTTAGCTCAAAAATGGCCCAAAGCGTATATTTAACAAAGTAGGGTCGGGTTTTAAAAACTCAAAAATGAAGCTCCGGAATAAGGCCTGTGATCGCATAATCGATATGCGGACAGTATATCGGCCGCATAATTGGTGTCCAAAACTGGCAAAAATCTGTCTGGGTCTGCGGTCACTATACGACCTGCAGACTTGTTCTGCGGTCGCATAATGAACTGTAGAACAGTTCTGCGGTCGCATAGTCGACCGCAGAATGGCATCCAAACTGCCCCTCTACTGCCTCACTCTACGGCCATTATGTGGTCCGCGGAGTGATTCTGCGGTCGCATAATGGACCGCATAAACACATTTCTCTGCCAAAATATTTCCTTTATCCCTCAGTACATTGCTCAACACGTAAAACCAATTCGGCACCACGAAACATTATATTTCTTTTTGCAAAATACTTTACGGGGCCTTACATTCTTCCCCACTTAGGATCATTCGTCCTTGAATGAGGGTCAAAATCTGTTATTAGCATCAAATGTGGCCCAACTGCTAATTCACACTCACCAGTAGTTTCAAAATTTGGCTAACTCCCTAAATTTTCAAACATTTCGCTATAGTCTCCCTTGTAACTGGGCTTATCTACCTGTCATAGAATTCCAGAAGCACATCCTAACAGCATATACATAATCCAACGATGTAACATAATACAAAACAACACCAATTGAGGCCTCACAAGCAATATATTACCAGAGAGGAACACCTTTAACGTCAATTTGTACAATTGATACATAATTCATATAAGGTAACCCTTCGAATATTTATAGAACACAACTTTATAAATACATGGCTATTCAAAGAAATAAGGATACTTTTTCTTGATTTCTTTCTCGGCCTCCCAAGTAGCCTCTTCAACCTGTTGGTTTCGCCATAGCACTTTCACGGATGCAATTTCTTTATTTCTCAACTTTCGGACATGCCGATCAATAATAGAAACTGGAATCTCTTCTTAAGTCAATTTCTCATTAACCTCAATAGTCTCAACCGGAACAATGAGTGTCGGGTCTCCTACTACTTTCTTCAACATAGACACATGAAACACCGGGTGTACTAATGACATCTCAGGTGGTAGATCAAGCTTGTACGGCACCTCATCGATCCTCTGAATGATTTTGTATGGTCCGATATACCTCAAAATCAATTTCACTTTCTTACCAAATCGCATTACACCTTTCATGGGGAAAACATTCAAGAATACCCAATCATCTTCTTTGAACTCCAAATCCCTACGACGAACATCCTAATAGGATTTCTGACGACTATGAGCAGTCTTCAACCACTCCTTAATGATTTTAACTTGTTTTCATAGCATGATGCACGAGGTCTGGCCCTATAAACTCTGCTTCCCCAATTTCGAACCACCCAATGGGAGATCTGCATCTCCTCCCATATAAAGCCTCGAAAGGTGCCATCTGAATTCTAGCATGATAGCTATTGTTGTAGGCAAATTCTATGAGTGGCAAATGATCATCCCAGCTACCTTTGAAGTCTAGAACACAAGCACGTAACATATCCTCTAGCGTCTGAATAGTTCGCTCTGCCTGCCCGTCAGTCTGCGAGTGAAAGGCTGTTCTAAGATTCACCTGAGTACCCAAACCTTGTTGAAATTTCTTCCAAAAATTAGCAGTGAATTGTGCTCCCCGATCAGAAATGATAGAAACTGGGGTGCCATACAACCGGACTATTTCTTTGATATACAACTGAGCATAGTATTCCGCTATGTCGGTAGACTTAACCGGCAAAAAGTGTGCTGATTTCGTGAGTCGATCCACAATCACCCAAATTAAGTCAAACTTGTTCAGAGTGCACGGTAATCCTACCACAAAGTCCATATTTGTAATTTCCCACTTCCATATTAGAATTTCTATGTTCTGTGCCAACCCACCGGGCCTTTGGTGTTCGGCCTTTACTTGCTGACAATTCAGACATCTTGCCACAAAGTCCGCCACATTCCTCTTCATGTTATTCCACCAATAGACTTCCTTAAGATTATGATACATTTTTGTAGAGCCCGGGTGCACAAAATACCTAGAAGTGTGAGCCTCGGTCATGATTCTTTCCTGGAGACTATCCACATTTGGAACACATAGTCGCCCTTGGTACCTTAGTGTACCATCATCCATGCCAAGAGAAAAGGCCATGGTCTTATGTTTATGAATCCCCTCTTTCAATTGTGCCAGCAATGGATCGTTGTATTGCTTCTCCTTAACTTCTACCACAAGTGATGATTCAGCCCTATTTTGTACAATTACCCCTCCTTCACTAGAGTCCGCAAGACGAACTCCCAAACTAGCCAATCGGCGAACTTCCTTGGCCAATGACCTTTGATATGCCTCCAAGTGAGCCAAACTACCCATAGATTTCCGGCTAAGAGCATCCGCCACAACATTAGCCTTACCCGGATGATATAGAATATCAATGTCGTAATCCTTGAGTAACTCAAGCCATCTTCTCTGCCTCAAATTCAATTCCTTCTGCTTGAAAATATATTGAAGGCTCTTATGGTTCGTGAATATATCCACATGGACCCCATATAAATAATGATGCCAAATTTTCTATGCAAATACCACTGCCGCAAGTTCTAAGTCATGTGTTAGATAATTCTTTCCATGATTCTTGAGCTGCCTAGAAGCATAAGCTATCACCTTGGCATGTTGCATTAATAAAAACCCAAGCCCAATTCTTGAAGCATCACAATATACCACAAATCCATTTGCACCCTCTGGTAAGGTCAACACCGGTGCCGTAGTCAATCTCAATTTCAACTCCTGGAAGCTCCTTTCACAAGCATATGGCCATTGGAACTTAATTGCCTTCAGGGTCAATTTTGTCAACGGAGAGGCAAGGGAAGAAAACCCCTCCACAAATTTTCTGTAATACCCAGCTAATCCTAAGAAACTACGAATCTCTATTGGAGTTGTAGGCCTCGGCTAATTCTTCACAGCTGCAATCTTTTGAGGATCAACCATAATCCCTTCACTAGAGACTATATGACCCAAGAATGTGACAGATTTAAGCCAAAATTCACACTTCGAAAACTTTGCATATAACTTGTGCTACTATAGGGTTTGTAGAACAACCCTAAGATGATCGGCATGGTCCTCACGATTGCGTGAATAAACAAGAATATCATCAATGAACACTATCACAAAGGAGTCAAGAAAAGGCTTGAACACTCGATTCATAAGATCCATGAAAGGTGTTGGGGTATTTGTTAGCCCAAAAGACATTACCAAAAATTCAAAGTGTCCATATCGGGTTCTAAAAGCTATTTTCGGAACATCCTGCTCCCTGATCTTCAATTGGTGATATCCGGATCTTAAATCGATCTTGGAGAAGTACCTAGCACCCTGCAATTGGTCAAACAAGTCATCTATCCTTGGAAGTGGGTACTTATTCTTGATTGTGACCTTGTTAAGCTGCTGATAGTCAATACACATTCTCAGTGATCCATCTTTCTTTCTTACAAAAAGCCCGGTGTGCCCCAAGGCGACACACTCGGCCAGATAAAACCCTTTTCTAACAAGTCTCTCAATTGTTCCTTTAGCTCCGTCAATTCTGCCGATGCTATTCTATAGGGTGGAATAGATATAGGATGCGTGTCTGGCATCACATTAATCCCAAAATCAATCTCCCTGTCTGATGGAATCCCAGAGAGTTCATCCGGAAAGACTCCCGGAAAATTCATTCACAACAGGCACTGACTCAAGTGTAGGTGCCTCAACATCAGTGTCCGTAACCTGGACCAAATGGTAAATACATCCTTTGTTGATCATTTTCGTGGACTTAAGGTAAGAAATAAACCTACCCTTTGGTACTACATCATCACCCTTCCACTCAATAACTGGCTCATTTGGAAATTCAAACCTAACAGTCCTGGTTCGGCAATCAAGCTTGGCAAAACAAGAATAAAGCCAATCCATCCCCATTATTACATCAAAATCGACCATTCCCAATTCAATAAGATCAGCCATGGTGTCCCGACCACGCAACGTGAAAACACAGTCCCTATAAACCCACGCGGCCAAAATAGACTCACCAACCGGAGTAGATACAGAGAACGGCTCATGAATCTATTCCGGTTCTATCCCAAATTCCATAGAAACATAAGGTGTGACATATGACAAAGTGGAACCGGGATCAATAAGAGCATACACATTATGATATTGGACAGTTAATATACCTATGACAACATCTGGAGAAGCCTCTGAATTCTGGCGAGCCCTTATAGCATAGAAACGGTCGGATCCTCTCGAACTTTGTGCTCCACCCCTAGCTGCACCACGCCCTGCGGGTGTTGGAGTGCCTCAAGCTGGAAGAGGTACTGCGGATGTAGTAGCTGTAGAACTGGATGGTTGTGCCATGCCCCTACCCGCACCCTGGCGGGACGAACGCCAATCCCTCTGAATGTGACCCCTCAATCCGCATCCGTAGCATATGGCTAAATCCATGTAGCATATTCCTAAGTGCATCTTTCCACACCTAAGCGCATATCGACCACATAATTGGTATCCAAAACTAGCAAAATTCTGCATGGGTTTGCGGTCACTATGCGGCCCGCAGACCTGTTCTGCGGTCGCATAATGAACCGCAGAATAGTTCTGCGGTCGCATAGTCGATCGCAAAATGGCATCCAAACTGCCCCTCTTCTGCCTCACTCTGCGGCTATTATGCAGTCCGCATAGTGATTATGCGGTCGCATAATGGACCGCAGAAATGCATTTCTCTGCCAAAAATTAACCTTTATCCCTCAGTGCATTGTTCAACCGAAAAAGTCTGAAATATTATATTTATTCATCCCTCAGTGCATTGTTCTATAATCCTCAACACTTAAAACCAATTCAATACCATGAAACATTATATTTCTTTTTGCAAATATTTTTACGGGGCCTTACAATAAACGCTATCCCTCGTAAATCAACCTCCGAACGGCTCGAAACTAGCCAAAAGAAAGTCAAAAAGATCAAATAATGCCTTAGGAAACAAACCCAACCGATAAAGATTGAATCTTTTAAAAAAAAAAATTCAATGTCAACCAAAAGGTAAACCCGAGCTGTTACACCCCATATTTTCATACGTGAGCCATAAATAAATTGATGAAAGCTTAGAAATGAGATATTACATCCCGCATTTTTCGTACGTTAAAGTTTCATCGTAAGTTAATCGACGTAAGTTCGGGAATGAGATTATTTTAAGATTATAAGCATTCTATGCTATTTCAAATAAGTAATGAGTAAATTCGTGAAGGTGAGAAGTTAAGCAAATCAAAGAAAATGAATTTCGTCGAAATTTGACATTTTGGGATAAAATACGGTCCGAGCTAAAATACTCGGTATTTATGGACTAGTACCATACAAGGTACCACATGGCCATGATAGTAAGGTGTATAAGGTGTATTAAAAGTGAATAGTATTTTAAATAATTTAAGAGAATTCTTAATTATGTGGGTAATTGGATAATTATTAGTTAATGGGGGATTAACAAATTAATTAAAGGATTGAGTGGATAATTATTGGATAAGATTTAACCCCCCTAACGTGGAAGCCATATAAAGATCAATTAAGTGACTCATATGTCACATTGCAAGATGGCATACTAAGAGAATCTTGGGGCTTAGTCATTACCTAGGTGGTAGTAACGTGATATCTCAAAAAAGGTTCCCAAGGGAGACACGTCTAATCTCCATAAGCAATGTAAATTGCTTTAGCAAATTCATCCAAGCATTTGAAACATTGATTCAGCAAATTCATCCAAGCATTTGAATATGAATAGTAGTAATGTGATTTTCTTAATAAATAAATTCATTTGGAAAGTGGGTGATACAAAATGCCAAATGCAAAGAACTTTTATCTTGAATAAATATCAAGAACCCACTTCGTAAGTGGGTTATGCAAATGCAAAGAACTCTTATCTTGAAGGAATACCAAAGTTCATTCGGCAAATGAATTATACAGAATGCAAAGCCAAGGACGATAGTCACTCCATATTATAATAGCAACGGGATTTTTCGATTCTAAGGGAGTACGGTGTAATCCTTCTCAAGAATATCACGCGTATTTTTCCCTACTCCAGGTATGTTAAGTCTATCCCTCCTTTCTTTTTGGCATGACCCAAATGATACTGAAAGAAACGAGCAAATGCATAGTTTTCATAAACGACTCTATTCATAGAAATATTAGGGGTGTCTATATTCTTGATTCCCCATGTGAATTATTATTATATCTTCTGTTCATGAGTCTCAGAAAAATACGTATTTGATAAAATTTATCCGACAGGCATATTATTTTTATGACATTCCAAGAAAATCTTATTAATGTATTTCTTATGCATTTCATGCATTTATACATGTACATTGACCCATGACCAGATGGCGTTATATACGCGTATATTATATGTATATGGGATATGAAAAAAGGTTATGGCGTTATATACGTACCACTACCATCTGATCAGCTGGTATACGTTGATGATTTGCCCACAGTAGCCGAAATGATATGATGGGATGCCCTCAGAGGCTTGATGATGTTATGAACACATATACCTATGCATGGTATGACATTTATACGCATATGCATGACAATTATTAAAATGAAATAATTCACAGAGCTATGCAGATGTACATGTCGAGTCTTTTACTCCATGTTTCTCTCATGTCTATTATTTACTGATTTTCATTCCTTACATACTTGGTACATTATTTGTACTGACGTCCCTTTTGCCTGGGGATGTTGCATTTCATGCCCACAAGTCTCGATAGACAGGGCGAGAGCCCTCCAAGTAGACGATCAGCTCAGCAGAAGATATTGGTGCACTCCATTTGCTCCGAAGTTGCTTGTTTGGTCAGTATAATTTAGATGTGTATGGTTTGGTATGGCGGGGCTCTGTCCCGACCTTTATGACAATTATGTACTCTTAGAGGCTTGTAGACATATGTCGTATACGTGAAAGATTGTATGGCCTTGTCGGCCTATGTTTTAAGTTTATAAATGATCATGTTGGCCTATTAGGCCCGTATGTCACGTGTATATGATAAAGTAATAAGAAAGATACGTTACGTTGGTACTCGGTTGAGTAAGGTACCGGGTGCCCGTCGCGGCCTATCGGTTTGGGTCGTGACACAAGCCCACACCTCGAAACCTAACAAAACTTACAAATTTTGATAACCCATTCGAATACGAGTCCAACCATACTCATGTCACCCAGTTCCAACTCCGAATCGATGTTCAAAACCCAATTATTCTCTTTAGAAAGGTTTTTGGTAAAAAAAATCCCAATTCATCAATCAAAACGTGGATAAATTCACAAATGAACTACCTTATTCATCTTAAAATACAAAAATTGAGGTTAGATACTGCCCCCCATGTAAGGAAGAGATGAACTCCGCAAAAATTACCTGTATCGGAGCTCTAGAACTCAAGATATGTTCTAAATACCAAAAGAACGCAGTCTAATTTTTTTATACACAGGGATTTCCGCTTTTGCATCCAAAAATTCGCACCTGCAGTTTTCCAGCTCTCATTTTCGCTTTTGCGGACAATTCTTTGCACCTTGCAGGGTCGAAGATGCAGACCCAACTTCGCATCTACGAAGCACCAGCACAAGTTTCTTCTCTGACACTAAAATGAGCATAACTCCCTCATACGATGTCCAAATTCCACGATTCTTTTTGCTATGGCTCCCTAATTACGATACAGATCTAATGCTTCAATCAATACAGTATTTGGATCTCATTTGTTTAATGTGTTACCACTTATGCTTGAAGAGACGACGTCAAAACATAAAAAAGCGAGCGCAACACAACCCAAACCTATTCGAAACTCACCCGAGCCCCTGGTACCCCATCTGAGCATAGCAATAAGTCCCAAAACATAATATGGACCTTCTCGAGGCCTTAAATCCCACATAGAAACATCAAAACCATGAATCAGATCAGGATCAATCTCTTAAGTTCATAAAGGTCAAACTTCGAACCAAGCATTTGATTCAAGCCTAACCAATCCGGAATGAACCCAAATTTTGCATACAAGGTCCAAATGACATATCGAACCTATCCAACTCTCAGAACAATAATCTGAACTCGATAATATCAAAGTCAACTCCTGGTCAAATCTATGAACTTTCCAAACCTTCAAATTGCCAACTTTCGCCAAATAGTATCGAAACCTTCTAGAAACATCCAAATGCAAATCTGGGCATATGACCAAGTCCATAATCACCATCCAGACCAAATAGAACAATCAAAACTCCGATCCGGGGTCAAATAAACAAAATTCAAACTTGGTCAACTCTTTCAAGTTAAAGCTTCCTTTTTAAGAATCATTCTTCCAAATCAATTGCGAACAACTCGAAGACCAAAACCGACAATACACGCAAGTCATAATACACCATATGAAGCAACTCATGACCACAAATCACAGAACTGAGTAAAAATGCTCAAAATGATAGGGCGGGTCATTACAAGGCTATATCACAATCAGCCCGGCATGGTCACGGGCATATAAACACAATCTGCGTCGCGTGGTCACATGCATAACAATACAATCCACCCAGCATTATCATAGGCATCCAGTACATATCATATCACACAGAAGCAAATATGCAAGAATACATGTACATGATCAATGAATATTAGATTCCATGCTCGTGGACTGGTATAAATTTTATGCAAAAGTGTATGCATGTGCAAAGTGTGCTATCATAGCTCAAATCGGTAATTTCATCACGAAAATAGCATATATCAAGTTCAATAAGGATTTAGCCTTTATGTAACCTCAAATATGAATCAAATAGTACATGACAGGGTTACAAATATGAGAAACATCACAGCATAAAATTTAACAATCAATTCAAGGCATGTTATAGAATAAGCACTACCCCGAGTGTGGATAAATACCCTGGTGGTTGCACATAGGCTCAAACTCCACAGGTATGCACACCCATAGAACGTAGCTATCACAAATAACTCAGGGAACTAGTGCCTAAACCAAGTTTAGATAAGATACTTACCTCAAACAAGTCAAATCAAATATCGAGCAAGCAAAAAAATAATCTAGAAATGTTGTCCCACACGAATCGACCTTCAAACGGCTCGAAACTAGCCAAAAGCAACTCAAAACTATCAAATAATGCCAAAGGAAACAAACCCAAACGATAAAGGTCGAATCTTTTAATCAAATACTCAAAGTCAACCAAAAGAGTCAACCTAGGCCCCCACCTCGAAACCCGATAAAACTCACATATTCCGACAACCCATTTGAATATGAGTCCAACTATTCTAATACCACTCATATTCATCTCCGAATCGACGTTCAAATCCTAATTATTCACTTTAGAAAAGTTTTGAAAAAAAATCCCAATTTCACTTCTAGATTCATCAAATTAAATGGCAAAATTGAAGATGAAATTGTGTAAAATAATCAAAACCAAGTCAAAAATACTTACTCCAATCCATGTGGTGAAAATCCCCTCCAAGATTGCCCAAATCTGTGCTCCAACAATACCCATCGACATTGGGGGAATAGCTCCGCGATCGCGAAGAACAAATGCCATTGCCAATAAAATTCCCTACTTGTTCGCGTTCGCGACACCACCCCCGTAACGCGATGCCCACAGATGCAAGCACTTTGTGAATGCGCCCCATGACACGCGAACGCGAACAAGAGTTCTCCTGCTCCTAGCTTACCAGCGCGAACACGATCTCACAATGCGAATGCGAAGCTCAAGTCCCACAGTCATCGTGAATGCGACTGAAAACAAGCGAATGCAAAGAGATGAAAGAGCCTAGACCAAAATTCCTCTATGTGATCACGATCCTAGCTCTGCGATCATGATGATCTGCAAAATACCAACAATAAACAACAGAAAATCCATCCGAAATGATCCGAAACCACCTTGAAACTCACCTGAGCACCTTGGGACCCCGTCCGATCATACCAACAAGTCCTAAAATATAACACGGACCTACTCGAAGTCTCAAATTACACATAACAACAACAAAACTACGAATCATACCTCCAATAAAGCTTAATTAACTATTACAAACTTCTAAATTCCAAACTCACACCGAACACGTCCAAACAACTCAGAATCACCTCAAATTCTGCACACAAGTTCCAAATGACATAACGAACCTAGTCTAACTCCTAGAATAACCATTTGAACCCGATAACATTGAACTTAACTCCCGGTCAAACCTATGAACTTTTCAAACCTTCAAATTGCCAACTTTCGCCAATTATAGCCAAAACCTACTTGAAACATCCAAATTCAAATCCAGGCATACACCCAAGTCCAAAATCACCATCCAAACCTAACAGAACCATCAAAACTCTAATATGAGGTCAAATACACAAAAGTCAAACTTGGTCAACTCTTCCAACTTTAAGCTTCTAAAATGAGAATCATTCTTCCAAATCAATCCCGAACCACTCAAAAATCAAAACCAATGATACACGCAAGTCATAAAGCACAATATGAAGCTACTTAAGACCTCAAACCATAGAACTAATTGAAAAAGCTCAAAACGATCTGTCAGATCGTTATATTCTCTCCCACTTAAACATACGTTTGTCCTCGAATTTTCCAAAAGTCGCAACAGAGCCATCAAAACACTGAATCACTGAATCAAGTCACCATACACATACCCATGGGTGATCCCACATCACCCCAAACCATGTAAGCCTGGCAACTCAACATAACTGAAGATCCTTACTTCAACCTTAGTCCATAATCCTTAGAATCATGTAGAGGCACTTGGACAAATAAAGAAGGTACTGGATCAAGAGTATATAGAAAGATAGATCGGGCTTTGGGAAACTACCAGTGGATACAGCAATATGGTCATGTAGAGGCAGATATTTTGAATCCATCAGTCTGTGATCATTCCCCTATCCTAATCAAATGTGGTAGACAGAAGTTATTACATCCTAAACCATTTAGGCTATACACAAATGTCATGGAGCTTCCATAATTCCAACATATTATTCAGTATGTTTGGAGTTAGAATTATGATGGCACACATGTGCATCAGATCTGGAGTAAGCTGAAGGCTATGAAGACACAACTGAAAGACACTAATACCTATATGGCTTCATATAAACAAAAGCTTGAGCAAGCAAGAGAAAAATTGGATATTGTTCAGAACCAAATTCAGCAGGATCCTCTAGCACAGGACTTATTTGATTTAGAGAAAGACACACTAGCTAACATTGAGAAATGGAGTAATATTGAGGAACAAGTAATGAGGCAGAAGTCCTAGGCTTGCTGGATTGAATGTGGTGATGAAAATACAAAGTATTTTCATGCTCAATGGAAGATTAGATCCAGTCAGAATAGTTTATCATCCATATATACTGATACAGGAATAAAGTTAACAGATCCCAAATTGGTTGAGCAGGAATTCATCAGAATGTTTCAATCCTTGATGGGAGATTGTGCTGCTGAAATGCCTTGTGCAAACAAAGCTATAATCAAGGAATGACCATGCTTAAATATATCACAACAAAGAGATTTGATTCAGGATGTTACAAATGAGGAAATAACAGCTGCAGTATGGGAGATGCCTAAAGACAAAGCACCAGGGGTTGATGGATTCCCCGTGGAGTTCTTTACTAGGAACTGGATATAGTGAAGGAGGATATCTTTGCAGTTGTAAAGAACTTCTTTTCTACCAGTAGCCTGCCTGGAATGATCAATACTACAACCATCACATTAGTACCTAAAGTTTTAGCACCTTCAATAGTCAAGGACTATAGGCCTATTGCATGTTGTACTACAGTGTATAAGATTATTTCTAAAGTCATCACAAAGAGAATCAAATCTGTTCTTGATGGGTTAATTGGTCACTCTCAATCAGCATTCATTGAAGGGAGGTGTATTATTGAAAACATTCTACTAAGTCATGAACTGTTTAAAGGATACTCTAGAAAAGGTGTCTCTCCTAGATGTGCGCTGAAGGTGGACCTGAGGAAAGCTTATGATACTTTGGAAGTGAGTTTTCTCAGAAGAATGCTTATTGATCTTGGTTTTCCCTTCAAGTTTGTGCAATGGATAATGACATGTGTTACTACAGTGTCATATTCCTTAGTACTTAATGGAGGACTGACCAAGCCTTTCAAAGGGAAAAGGGGGATTAGATAAGGAGATCCAATATCTTCATACTTGTTTGTTATTGCAATGGAATATCTAGGTAGAGAAATGGGACAACTGCATAAGAATGGAAACTTCAATTTTCATCCTAGGTGCAGGAAGTTGAACAGTACACATATATTTTTTGCTGATGATCTCTTGATGTATTGCAGAGCTGATTTTGAGTCTATAAAGATCCTAAATGCTACCTTTCATAGGTTCTCAGTTGCCTCTGGTTTACAGGAAAATATAAGCAAAAGTGCTATAGGCATGGCTAGAATCTCTCAAACTGAAAAACAGGAAATCGTTGAAGCTTTGGGTTTTACTGAAGGAAAGCTACCTTTCAAATACTTGGGGATCCCTGTAGATGAAAAGAAGCTAGCAGTCCATCAATATTTACCTCTTATTGAGAAGATAATAGCAAGGATCACATGCTGGTTAGCAAAACTTCTATCTTATGCTGGTAGATGTCAATTGATCAAGGCTGTTATTTTTGGCATTCAAACCTATTGGGCACAGATTTTTGTTATTCCAAAGAAGATGATGAAAGCAATTGAGGCAATATGCAGAACTTTCCTATGGACTGGTAATGCTACTATCTCAAAGAAAGCACTAGTGGCTTGGGAAAAGGTGTGCAGGCCAGTAGCTGCTGGAGGTCTCAATATACTAGACATAAAACTGTGGAATAAAGAAGCAATTATAAAACATCTGTGGGATATAACAAGAAAGAAGGACTGCTTATGGATAATGTGGGTGCACAACTTCTATATAAAGAACAGGAATCTGGAAATAATGGTCACACCTAAGGCTACATCTTGGGTGGTGAAGAAGATACTAGAAAGCAGAAGTTTGATTATAGAGTATCAACAACTTCAAGGAAACATTCACAACAGATTGCAGACAATGTGCAAAAATGCAAAGTTCCAGATAAAATAGATATACTTGAAGCTGATACCAGTTTACCCCAGAGTTGAATGGAAAAGCTTGATGCTGCACACAAATATACATCCAAGATATAGATTCACCATATGGCTTGCAGCACAGCAGAGACTAGCTACAGTGGAAAGACTATTGAAGATTGGCATCCAAGTTCCTGCAGTATGTGCATTCTGTGGACATAGCCTGGAATCCTTTATCCACTTGTTCTTTGAGTGTACCATTACAAAGAAACTGTGGTCCAGACTATGTTCATGGCTGGGACATAAGAGGAGCATTGGAGATTGGGAAACAGAACTGAATTGGGCATGCAAGAAAGCCAAAAGCAGAAAAGGAACAAATGTTATTACTAGTTGTGTGTTTGCTATGACTGTTGCACTGATTTGGAGGGAGAGGAACAGAGTCAGATTTGATAAAGCTAAGTTTGATGAACTTCAAATCTCCAGAGAGATAGTGCTACACATACATATTAGAGGGAAGAACATAGGAAAGTGGAAAGAGGCATTGCAACAACTGGATTGGATTCCAAAGTTGAATTAAAAGTAGAAGTCCTTGCTGTAATTAGTTTAACAAGTGTCTGCATTGAGCAATAGTATAGGATAGATAGACACAAATTGGCAGTAGCAAATTGTGATGTAATTGGGAGAAGCCTGTCAAAGTTGCTCCTCGGACTCAATTGTACATATTTTTGAGTATCAATAGAATATAATTTTAACTCAAAAAAAAGTTGTCCATACTTTTCACTTACACACTTCATCTTAAGTTCGTTATATTTGGATACTCCAATCATTAAGACGCAAAACTGATAGGCATCCAATTAATACAAAAAGATGCATGTAATTCACACACCAGAGCGACCAATAAGATGGAGAGACATGGATTTAATTTTAAACCCGGTACCGGTAACAAACCTCATATCGAATAAAACCTTGTTCTAAATCTTCATATACAGCCAATGATGAAAGAAACACGCAGAAACTCATACCCACTCATCAGATCAAAAAGTCGTGGAGCTCTCTCGCCCAACAAGAACCATAGCCCAAATTTTAAGCTGATTAGGGGCGTTATTCTTCCTAACATACCTTAATCAAATTTGATTGCACTCATTACACGTCCAATACTTCACCTCATCCAGTACAAGCTACTCGACTGACATGCCACACCAATACCATATTTAGCCCCATATCGTGCAATTCATGGACCAAGCAAGCGATGACTCGAATATACCCAATGATGAAAAGAGAATCAAATGAGAGGATCATCCCGCAATCTAACAGATACCACCACAGGAGCAATGCAATAAACCCATCACACAAATGAGAACTAACACATGATATAAACACAGAGGATTATATCCCAACATAGCTCAGTTGCGATGAGTGACCCAATCCAAACACTGGTCCACATGAAATACATCGAGCCATGATTCTCATAATCAACAACCATATGCATATCAGCAACAAATATGCGATGTGCATGATCATAATCATGGAGAAACGAATAGCACAATATACCACAAATAGGAAAAACATAACTAAGGCGCAATCAACCATTCAACACACCAAGAGCCATTTTGCTCGAGTTCCGCTACAAGGCCCATGATAGCGAATAAGATATCCTCAATAGGCCCGAACATATCAAGCACGAATAAGATCAACTCTAACCGATGACACAACCTTCAATAATAGCTATGCTAAGTAAGAAAATCTGACCCGATGTAGAATACATATCCTCAATAGGCCTACATGTGGCCTCCAAATCAATTATCCCCTTGAAATAGGTAACCTCCAAGAAGTCCACAATAACCCATCTACAATACATACACTTAGCCGTCAACCTATTAACATATCTTCACTGTCTGCAACCAAGGAACAACTTGCCTCTGAGAACCCTTCTGCACTTCAAACCCCTAGAATACGTGAATCTCTATGTTTGATCCCAACTTCACCACTCAAAAGACTAACACGTCACTCGTAAACAATCATCTCAAGAGAAATACCTCCAAAATTCTTTCATGACACATAGCAAAATATGAACATCAGCAGTCGGCCATCCAGGCGATTACCGTAATACTAGTCAAGCATCCGCAAGTTGAAACACAATGCGCCCTTCTGAAATGTACACTCTTCCCAGTAATACAAAACAATACTAGCATTCTTCTAAACATCTGAAATTATCCATGCTATCTAAAACTCATGACCTTTCCTTCAAATGGGGTCGCAACCTCGAACTTGCAACCTCTATCCTACACATCGCATCGTATCCATCATGCCATCATATGAAAACACAAGAACCCCATAATTAACTCTTACTCATATGTAGGATACATGCTCCATCATCCTGAAACCTACCACTAGACCCCCATCCAGGAGAAAAAAACAATGCACAATGAATTCCCCACGCCTATAGAAAATATCTATCTCTAGTTGTGGTCGACACCATTGAGAAATCTTCGAAACCCATATGCACATAAACAAGCCATCAGAATTGAATCCCTCTAACTCAACTAAGTTATAGCCAAACCCAATAGCTTTTCCATATCACACCTACAAAGCCTCGCCACACCAAAAGAATCGATTATTTCTATTACCATGTTGATCCAAACAACTACCAAACTGACACTTATTTCTTTGAACCTCGCCCGACTTGCCTTTAATTAAACACCTCTCCTTGACAGTACACTACGATCCTTAACCCAAAGCTCGCTACAAGAGATCCTAGCATGAGACCTCGTTGTCCTAAAGCCTATAAGCCACTATATTCCTTATTAAGTACCCGAAAATACCACATCCGAGATACTCTCTCTGGAGATACCTTATGTGAATCTGAAGTTATTTCCTTAACCTCTCTAACACTGAGATGTAGACTCCATAATGACACAAATATTACCGCGAGTCCGAACACCATCTAATGCAAATCTCATATCTTAGCCTTTTACAAATTCGGAAATTATACTATATATGAATCTTTAACCCTTTAGAACCTTCTCGAGAGTCATCCACCCCATTCTAATCTTGAATGCACCGCCAAAAGGAGCCGAACAACCTGTGCTCCATTAGTACACCAACACCAAAATAAGTAACCTCACCTTAACGCAACGGAGTGACTTCATTTCCTTAGAAAATTACATCTATCACGAATAACATACTAAAATCATTCCAAGATTTTCTTATATCAATAAAGAGTAATACATCGTGCATCCAGAAATTTCCTTGCTCAAGTCATCCTCACAACGAACCTCTGCAAATAACCATACAACCTGATCGTCGATAGCAGAATCCCCCACTTGGTTCAAAGCCATAAAATACAACATCTGATAACCCACAATACCCTTACTCCATTACTGCCATAATCCCACACTGTAATTCAACTAAATCCTTCATAAGCTAATGTAACACAAATCATAAAATACCTTAAATCGCGCGCTAAGCGCATAGCCATCCTCGTGACAGTCATAAGCTCTACACGAGTGTAATGAAACATCCCTAATACATCAATATCTATAAGAGGAGTATACAATAGAAACTAAGATAAAGGGTGACTCTGAGGACTGCGAAAGCCGACAGGTATACCATGAAGTTTCCAATCCAAGTTCAACTCACAGATTCCTAGCCTGGTATGAAGTACCTGGATCTGCACAAAAGATGTGCAGAAGCATAGTACGAGTACACCACAACGGTACACAGTAAGTATCAAGCCCAACCTCGGTAGATTAGTGACAAGGTCAGGTCAAGATACCTATTGGAATAAATAAAGAAGTTGAACATGTATGGTACAATATAATAATGGAAACAAGGAATGAAACAATGAAGAAATACAACAAGATAAGCCACACCGAAAGATAAGGCATTAAAGGCATCAAGAGAGCAACCACATAAAAAGAACACCAAGGAAACGATGCAAACAAAACGCAAGTGATGTAAATTAAAGATAATAACAAGAATCATGTCCGCCTCGTATGTCATATCACAATCACAGTCGCAATCTTTCCTTATATCACTGCGGGAGCCTTACATTTAGTTTTGAAAATTATTTTTCCGAAATAGCTACCTGCGTTTTAGCCCACCTTATCACACAACTTGTCTTCAAGTTGTTCACCTACTAGCAACACGCGTATCAAGCCCACCTTATCTCACTGCATGCACATCAATCCCTATCCTTATACCACTGCATGCGTATCCATATCACAAATATCACAAATCGCACCTCAAGTTCCCAATACCACAACTTGCTAAAGAAGTCAACAATAACAATGTTTCCATAATAAATAGCCCATGGCTCAACCACAATGCGTACAGGAGTCTCAACAATAGCAACCGAAATTGAATATCTCAAAAAGAATGGTATTTCAACAATTTATAACTTTGCCTCAATATAATCACGTCTTTTACAACTTCAACACCAAAACTCAACAATAAGACATTCCAAGAAATAACAACTTCAAGTAAGGGAACTCAACAGTTAAATATTTAACAACGCAATAAGAGAATGATAACTTCAACTAAGCATGTAAGGGCAAATAACAAGTAAGACATGAGACAAGTATTAATAATGTCGAGTGAAGCATGTAAGGATAGACTAACGATGATAAATATAACATGTTATGACAATTCAATTAAAGGCATGAAAAGAATCTACATAGCTTAAACCGATCAATTATCACATTTAGCCTGTGTACCCACTCGTCACCTTGCATACACAGCTTTCACGTACCATAATTAACACAAAACAACACCAATCCTAAGACGTAATTCCCCCACATAAAGTTAGGCAAGATACTTACCTCAAAATATGCTAACTAAATCCATTAGTAAGCCTTTCCCACGAATATCCAACTCTGAACGGCTCGAATCTAGCCAAAATAACTTTATACCTTAAACAGAAACCATAGGAACCAATTACGGATAATAAAGTTGCAATCTTTAAAGAAAATCAAAAAGTCAACTCAAAAGGTCAACACCGGGCTCGCGTCTCGGAACCTAACCAAACTTACAAAATACGAACACCCATTCAATAACGAGTCCAACCATACTAAATTACTCAATTCCGATCTCAAATCGACCTTCAAGTCCTCAAAATACATTTTATGAAGTTTTCACAATTTTTCCTAATTTTTCCAACTCAAAGCACTATTTAAATGATAAAAACAACGATGGATTCATGTATAATAGCCAAATCCTGGTTAGAATCACTTGCCTCAATCAACTCCTTGAAAATCACTCTCAAAATTGCCCAAAACCAAGCTCTCTAAGTCCAAAGATAACGAATGAAATAAAACCCTCGAATTGCCCCTTTTCTTCCTAGCGATTTTGCTTCTACGGGCATACAACCGCATCTGTAGCTCCACGCCTGTGTAAATTCCATCGCAGGTGTGGCTCTCACTTAATCCCTTAAGATTCCACTTCTGCGGACACCAAATTGCATTTGCGCTCACACTCTTGTGGGCAACGGCTCGCTTATGTGAACCCGCTTTTGCGGAGTGTTGACCGCACCTGCGGTCCTTCCCCATTGTCACGCCCCAACCTCGGGGAGAGCAACTGGCGCTCAACCGAGATAATACGGCCGAGCAAGTCTACTAGATTGCCTTCTACCCAAACTTACCCATGAATAAAAAGAAGGTATATTTCATTAATTAGATATTAAGAAGGTCATGTGAACAACATAAATTTATTACCATTAGTTACTTCATTTATAAATCTCAAAATACAAACACTTTCATAGTTCAAAGTGGAATAAGTGACTCAAATACAACGTTACTAGTTTAACTTTCCCAACACCAACATACAACCCACACTATGTCTACGGAGCCTCTAATAGATACAAAAGAGTACTATGATAGTGCCGGCAATAAGGCCTTGTCTATACCTCAAAACATAATACACGAGGAACAAAAGATATACAACCCCGAGACGAAGTGGGGCTCACCAAGTCAGCTGCGAAGAGGGTGCACTGCTATCACTGATCAAAGTCGCATGTTGTGGAACCACCTGCATCCATTATAGATGCAGCGTTGTCACGCCCCAAACTCAGGGAGCGCGACCGGTGCTCAACCGAGTGAACCCGGCCGAGTAAGCCTATTAGATTTCCTTCTACCAAAGTGATCCGTGAATGGAGATAAAACATATTTCATTAATTAGACAAAAAGATGATCATGTCTGCAATACCAACTTCTTACCATAAGTTTCATATTTTTAAAGTCTCAAATGGACAAGTAATACAACCGCAACATAACATAATTTGACTTTTCCAGCACCAATACACAACCCACACTATGTCAAAGGAGCCTCCAATAGATACAAAAGAGTACTATGATAATGCCAGCCCCAGCTATACCTCAAACACAATACACGAGGAACAAAAGATACAAGACCCCGAATGAAGTGGGGCTCACGAAGTCAGCTGGGAAGAGGATGTACCGCTATCACTCATCAGTGTCTCCTGCTGTGGAACCACCTGCATCCATTGAAGATCCAGTGCCCCTGGCAAAAGGGACGTTAGTACTGTCATGGGCGGCTTTCCAACCATGCCCCATGACCCCTTGGACGCGCCCCGTGGCGTCCTGGCCAGCCTCCCAACGCCCGTCGCCACGGTCGGCCTCGTGGTCTCGGCAGCTCCAAGTGACAAGCGCGCATGTGCCTCTGTCGCCCCACCGATAGCCATCGCCAGCGCCCAGCCACAGGCAAAAGCCAACAGCGCCGCACACGCAGACAATGCCGCGCGTGCAGACCCTGATGCTAAAGACAAAGTTGCTGCCAACGGACTTGTTGCTGCTTTGTAGAAGACTAAGTCCTTTTCATTGTAAATATAGAGTAGTTTTGCTGCATTTTCTTTAAGTGTGATTTTCCAGCTTTCATAGGTCTAGTCATGTAACTTTGGTTTATTTTTTTAAGCATTATTAAGGGGGACCAAGCAATCAAAACTTTCAAGCAAGCAAACAATTCTCTGTACTGGTGTCTCTCCCCCCGACACCGTCTTGTTTTCTGTAATAGCTTTCATTCAATGCAATCAAGCTTTCTTTCATTCTCAATTCTCTTTTCTGCTCTCTTTCAATTGCTCATGACATTGGTTTTCTCGTACGGCACTGACAATCTAGTCTAGCATACGGAGGGGACCTCAATTGGCGGACAACAACCGTACTGACATCGGTTGCTTAGCCTTACGTCGCCCTTCCAAGGAGCTTCAGGAAGGCGCCACATAACAGTTGGTATCAGAGCCTAGGCTCGACATCGGACGAGGGACTACATTGCAATTACCACCATTTCTGACCATGGTGAATTATGGGGCTCTCATCGCGACCCTTGAGGGAACGGTTGATGCATTATGGCCCATCGTGGAAATGGTGCCCGATCTAAAGACCAGCCTAGTGCAAAGGTTGGACGACCTGGACCGCAGACTCATCCAGGCCGAAGTTGACATAGAAAACATCAGTTGTGACTCTGAAGGAGACCGGCAAACAGCAGCCACAGAGGCAGCTAAAATTTTTGGTAAATTTGAGGTCCTCCAGCAGGAGCGTACCGAGGATTTGGCCAACAGGGAACAAGAGGCAGACAGAGTGACTGCCTTGCAACAAACCATAGACAACTTGACAGGCCAGCTCAATGTTGTCAATGCTGCTTTACAAGGCCTACTTCGAGGAGGCGGAAACCAATTTGGGGTTGGTGTGAACCTCGCCCCCATGGCACAAAAGCTGAAAATTCCTGAGCCAAAGCCATACAGTGGAGCTCGGAATGCCAAAGAAGTGGAAAATTTCATTTTCGACATCCAGCAATACTTCGATGCCGTGGAAAGCCTAGAAGAAGCTAAGAAGGTAGCAACTGCTGCCATGTATCTTCAGGGTGATGCCAAACTCTGGTGGCGGGTGAAGTACGAAGCCATCAAGGCTGGTGAAGATGCCCTCGAGACATGGGCGGAACTGAAGGCAGCCATACGCCTACAGTTCTTCCCCGAAAATGTTGAGTACAATGATAGGAGAATGTTGCGGGAGCTCCGCCAGACCAAATCAGTGTGAGATTACGTGCGGGAATTCTCCGCGCTCATGCTGAACATCTGTGACATGGGGGACAAAGAAAAACTCTTCACCTTCCTGGAAGGGTTGAAACCTTATGCCCGGATGGAGTTGCAGAGACAAAGGGTAGACACGTTGCCTAAGGCAATCCAAGCAGCAGAGTGCCTTGGGGATTACCAAGTGGAAGCCCGGAAGGATATGCCTCAACATCCTGTCCGAGGAGGATACAAAGGGGGCCAACCAAACACTGATGGCCCTAGCAGAAGTGGAGGAGACCGGAGTGCACCCAAATCCAAGGCTCCCTTTTCCAGCAGTACTAGTGCTGCATCTAACAACAATGATCGGGGGAGGAAGCCCCCCTCAGGATGTCGTCATTGCGGCGGACCACATTGGAATAATGAATGTCCACATGCACAGATGAACGCCCATCAAGCTTTTGAGGATGGGACGGATGACGACGCCGATGATGCGGACCAGACCGAGCCAGTAGGTGC
This sequence comes from Nicotiana tabacum, assembly GCF_000715075.1. NCBI lineage: Eukaryota > Viridiplantae > Streptophyta > Magnoliopsida > Solanales > Solanaceae > Nicotiana > Nicotiana tabacum. Next base: position 37,759,119 of record NC_134081.1, read on the forward strand.
ATTCAATGCAATTGTTGGCTCCATTTCTGAGCCCTTAGCGGGAACCAGTGCCGGTATCCGCAAGAAGAAGGACCCCTATCCAATTGCCAGGAAAGGAAATAAGAAGGCGAATTTGAGGACTGCTCCTCATCAAGAGAGGACCCTAATGTTCGTTGACATAAAGGTAAATGGCAAGCCCATTCGGGCAATGATAGACACGGGTGCCACCCACAACCACTTAGCCTCGACTCAGGTGGAGCGTCTTGGACTAGTTGTAGGAAAGGGCAAAGGTCGTGTGAAGGCTATCAACTCACCACCTCAACTAGTGGGTGGAATAGCCAAAGAAGCACCAGTGAAGCTTGGCCCTTATGAAGGAAAGTTCAACCTGCGCGTAGTGATCATATATGACTTTGAGTTAATAGTGGGGTTGGAATTCCTGAGACAGACCAATACCATGCCCGCACCGTATGCAGACATGCTACTGATGATGGGGGCAAATGGGGCCAAGCCTTGCATTATTCTGTGCATTCCCATGAAGATGGAAGCCGAGAACATCTCGGCCTTGCAGTTAAAGAAGGGGTAAAAAGACATGAACCCACGTTCCTGGCTACCCTCTGCATGGAAGATATACAACGCTCCTCGGGTCCCATTCCTGCACCCGTGAAGGAGTTACTTCTGGAATTTGAAGACATCATGCCACAAGACATGCCAAAGCGTCTTCCGCCTAGGCGAACTGTGGACCATGAGATTGAGTTGGTGCCGGGTGCGAAGCCACCTGCCCGGGCGCCATACAGAATGTCACAACCCGAACTCACCGAGCTTCGGAGACAATTGACGGAAATGCTAGACACAAGGATCATTGTGCCCTCCAAGTCCCCATACGGGTCCCCTGTGCTATTCCAAAAGAAACATGATGGTAGTTTACGACTCTGCGTGGATTACCGGGCTCTAAACAAAATCACCGTGAAAAACAAGTACCCTATTCCGCTAATGGCAGACTTGTTTGATAGACTGGGTGGTGCGACGGTATTCACCAAAATAGACCTGAGGACAGGTTATTAGCAAGTTCGGATTGCAGATGGTGATGAGCACAAGACGACCTGTGTGACAAGATATGGGTCGTACGACTTCCTGGTTATGCCCTTTGGCTTGACTAACGCGCCAGCCATATTTTGCACCTTGATGAACCAAGTCTTCCGAGAATACATTGATGAATTCGTCGTGGTTTATTTGGATGACATTGTGGTATATAGCCAGACACTAGAAGAACACCTGGAGCATTTGCGGAAGGTCCTAGCCCGATTGCGGGAGCACGCATTATATGCGAAGCTATCCAAGTTCTCCTTTGCTCAGAAACAAATTGACTTCCTCGGACATGTCATCGAGGAAGGGAGGATCAAGATGGACCAGCAGAAGATTCAGGCCATTACAGAATGGCCGCCTCCTAAGGATATACATGCCTTGAGGTCGTTCCTTGGCCTATGCAACTTCTATCGGCGGTTTGTGAAAAGTTACTCCCTCATTGCAGTGCCGTTGACAGAACTTCTCAAGAAGGCCACCCCGTGGGATTGGGGCCCCAAGCGGGCAGAGGCCTTCGACGCATTGAAGATGGCTATGTCTAGTAGCCCAGTCTTGGCCCTCCCTGACTTGGCCAAGCCATTCGAAGTGCAAACGGATGCCTCCGACTATGCACTTGGTGGAGTATTGCTACAAGAAGGGCATCCCGTAGCGTACGAGAGCCGGAAACTGAAGGATGCAGAGCGGCGCTATGCCGCCCATGAGAAAGAATTATTAGCTGTCGTTCATTGCTTACGCCTTTGGAGGCATTATCTACCGGGAGCCCCATTCGTGGTCAAGACAGACAACACAGCCGTTAGCCATTTCATGACCCAGCCAAAGCTGAATGGACGACAGGCTAGGTGGTAGGAACTCCTAGCGGAATTTCACTTCAACCTGGAGTACCGAAGTGGAAAGACCAATCATGTTGCTGATGCACTCAGTCGGAGAGCTGATCTAGCATCGATGTGTGTACTCGCCGCCCTAAAGGGAAGCGAAGTAACCACCACCATAAAAGACCAAATACAGGATCTACTCATCAAGGATCCTGCTGCACAGTATTTGGTTGATTTGGTAGGATAGGGCAAGACTCGCCAGTTCTACACCGAAGATGGGTTCCTGAAGGTGAAAGGGAACCGACTTTATGTTCCTAAAGGAGGAGATCTGCGACGGACTCTTCTTGCAGAATGCCACGATACTTTGTGGGCCGGTCATCCCGGCGAGGAACGCACCATGGCATTACTTCGCCGTGCATATTATTGGCCTCAAATGGTCGATGATGTCGCTCAGTATGTGAAGACTTATCTAGTATGCCAGAAAGATAAGTCAGACCGCTTGACGCAGGCAGGGCTCTTGGAACCACTAGCTGTACCAAAAAGACCTTGGGAAAGCGTTTCCCTGGACTTCATCACTGGATTGCCCAAGGTCGGAGGTCTCACAACTATCTTGGTTGTGGTGGATCGGTTTTCCAAGTATGCTACCTTTATAGCAGCCCCACAATATATATCAGCAGAAGATACAGCTCGACTATTCTTCTATCATGTCGTCAAATATTGGGGCTTACCTAAAGACATTGCCAGTGATCACGACTCACGCATCACTAGCAATTTTTGGACCCAACTCTTTAAGTGCCTCGGGTCAAAATTGAGACATAGCTCAAGTTTTCATCCGCAATCTGATGGCCAGACGGAGCGATTCAATGGCATGCTAGAGGAATATCTCCGGCACTTTGTGCTGGATAGCAGAAGAATTGGGTGAAGCTTCTGGATGCTGCCCAACTGTGTTTCAATTCACAAAAGAGCTCAAGTACCAACAAAAGCGCTTTTGAAATTGTTACCGGACAGCAACCACTACTCCCACACACAGTGAACGCACCAAACATGTCAAAATCTCCTCGGGCTGCTAGCTTCTCAAAAGAATGGAAGCAAAATTTGGAGATAGTGCGGAGCTATCTTGTCAAAGCCCAAAAGCAGATGAAGAGGCATGCTGATCAGAATCGCCGCTTTGTGGAATACCAGGTGGGAGACAAAGTGATGGTCAAAATCCCAAAGCGGTACTTGTTTGTAGGGGTCTATGACCCTCGCCTATTGCAAAAATATATTGGACCCTTGTCCATTGAAAGGCGCATTGGGAAAGTTGCATACCGGGTGGATACCCCAGCTTGGGGGAAAATCCATCCTATTTTCCATGTCAGTCTCCTGAAACCTTTTCGGGAAGATATGGAGGATCCTTCACGAAGCCAACTCACAATACCAAGTATTCGAGGCCCCAATTCAACAGGGAAAAGGCGTGCTGAAGCTATTCTTGATGATCGAGTGATTCACGCCTCAAGAAAAGATCACCAGGAGTTCTTGGTGAAATGGCAGGGATGTGATGTAGAGGAGAATACTTGGGAGAGGGGAACAAACCTCAAAGCCTACAAGAGCCTGATTGATGATTACCTTGCAAGGAAGGCGCCGAGGACGTCGCCAACTCAGGTGGGGGAGAATGTACTGGGCGGCTTTCCAACCATGCCCCATGACCCCTTGGATGCGCCCCGTGGCGTCCTGGCCAGCCTCCCAATGCCCGTCGCCACGGTCGGCCCCGTGGTCTCGGTAGCTCCAAGTGACAAGCGCGCATGTGCCTCTGTCGCCCCACCGATAGCCATTGCCAGCGCCCAGCCACAGGCAAAAGCCAACAGCGTCACGCGCGCAGACAATGCCGCGTGCGCAGACCCTGATGCTAAAGACAAAGTTGCTGCCAACGGACTTGTTGCTGCTTTGTAGAAGACTAAGTCCTTTTCATTGTAAATATAGAGTAGTTTTGCTGCATTTTCTTTAAGTGTGATTTTCCAGCTTTCATAAGTCTAGTCATGTAACTTTGGTTTATTTTTTTTAAGCATTATTAAGGGGGACCAAGCAATCAAAACTTTCAAGCAAGCAAACAATTCTCTGTAGTGGTGTCTCTCCCCCCCGACACCGTCTTGTTTTCTGTAATAGCTTTCATTCAATGCAATCAAGCTTTCTTTCATTCTCAATTCTCTTTTCTGCTCTTTTTCAATTGCTCATGACATTGGTTTTCCCGTACGGCACTGACAATCTAGTCTAGCGTACGGAGGGGACCTCAGTTGGCGGACAACAACCGTACTGATATCGGTTGCCTAGCCTTACGTCGCCCTTCCAAGGAACTTCAGGAAGGCACCACGTAACAGTTTGTATCAGAGCCTAGGCTCGACATCGGACGAGGGATTACATTGCAATTACCACCATTTCTGACCATGGTGAATTATGGGGATCGCATCGCGACCCTTGAGGGAACGGTTGACGCATTACGGCCCATCGTGGAAATGGTGCCCCATCTAAAGACCAGCCTAGTGCAAAGGTTGGACGACCTGGACCGCAGACTCATCCAGGCCGAAGTTGACATAAAAAACATCAGTCGCGACTCTGAAGGAGACCGGCAAACAGCAGCCACAGAGGCAGCTGAAATATTTGGTAAATTTGAGGTCCTCCAGCAGGAGCGTGCCGAGGATTTGGCCAACAGGGAACAAGAGGCAGACAGAGTGACTGCCATGCAACAAACCATAGACAACTTGACAGGCCAGCTCAATGTTGTCAATGCTGCTTTACAAGGCCTACTTCGAGGAGGCGGAAACCAATTTGGGGGTGGTGTGAACCTCGCCCCCATGGCACAAAAGCTGAAAATTACTGAGCCAAAGCCATACAGTGGAGCTCGGAATGCCAAAGAAGTGGAAAATTTCATTTTTGACATTGAGCAATACTTCAATGCCGTGGAAAGCCTAGAAGAAGCTAAGAAGGTAGCAACTGCTGCCATGTATCTTTAGGGTGATGCCAAACTCTGGTGGCGGGTGAAGTACGAAGCCATCAAGGCTGGTGAAGATGCCCTCGAGACATGGGCGGAACTGAAGGCAGCCATACGCCTACAGTTCTTCCCCGAAAATGTTGAGTACAATGCCAGGAGAAAGTTGCTGGAGCTCCGCCAGACCAAATCAGTGCGAGATTACGTGCGGGAATTCTCCGCGCTCATGCTGAACATCCGTGACATGGGGGACAAAGACAAACTCTTCACCTTCCTGGAAGGGTTGAAACCTTATGCCCGGATGGAGTTGCAGAGACAAAGGGTAGACACGTTGCCTAAGGCAATCCAAGCAGCAGAGTGCCTTGGGGATTACCAAGTGGAAGCCCGGAAGGATAGGCCTCAACAGCCTGTCCGAGGAGGATACAAAGGGGGCCAACCAAACACTGGTGGCCCTAGCAGAAGTGGAGGAGACCGGAGTGCACCCAAATCCAAGGCTCCCTCTTCCAGCAGTACTAGTGCTGCATCTAACAACAATGATCGGGGGAGGAAGCCCCCCTCAGGATGTCGTCATTGCGGCGGACCACATTGGAATAATGAATGTCCACATGCACAGATGAACGTCCATCAAGCTTTTGAGGATGGGACGGATGACGACGCCGATGATGCGGACCAGACTGAGCCAGTAGGTGCATTCAATGCAATTGTTGGCTCCATATACATATAAAATAAACAACTCTCATGCCCAAATATTATCTTGCTAATTACCCATTTCTAGACAATTCGAAATTGAGGGTTAGGGTGTAGAATCTTACTTTTAGGATGAAGACCTTGTGGATTTTCCTTGTTAATCTTCCAAGATTTGAGCAAGAATTGAAGAATCAATTATTGAGGAACACCTTCTCACTCTAGGGCATTCTCTCTCACTCTAAAATGTCAGATTTTTTCTCAAAAATTGCCCAAAACGTGTATTTAATGAAGTAGGATCGGGTTTTAAAAACCCAAAAATAAAGCTCCGGAATAGGTTCTGCAGTTTTGATTTGGCACATGGATTTGGATCCATCCCTTCAGGGTTATGTGATCACCCAACCTTGGATCGTGCGTGTGCATATTATTTGACATCTGGGAGGTGTTGGTTGAATTAAAGTTTGAGTCTTAAGTATGGATGGAAATTATGGACTCATGTATAAGCTTGGGAACGAAGGTCATAAAGGCTAAATGTGATTCCCTCCTCATAGTAAACCAAGTTAACGGGACTTTTGAAGTCCGAGAAAACCGAATGCATAGGTACTTGGATATACTACTGGTAACTCTACATTGATTTAAGGAATGGACCTTGCAACATATACCCCGAGAACAGAACCGCGAGGCTGACGCTCTTGCAAACTTAGGTTCATCGGTCGAAGATGACGAACTCAACTCGGGAACTGTCGTACAACTCATGAGATCGATTATCGAAGAAGGTCATTCCGAGATAAACTCCATAAGTTTAACCTAGGATTGGAGAAACAAATACATAGAATACTTGAAGAACGAGAAGCTTCCATCAGATCCAAAGGAATCGAGAGCCCTACGCACAAAGGCAACACAGTTTACTCTGTCCGAAGATGGAACGCTGTTTAGAAGGACGTTCGATGGACCATTGGTAATATGTTTGGGACCGGGAGATACCGACTACATCCTACGGGAAATTCACGAGGGCACTTGTGAAAATCATTCCGGTGTCGATTCGCTGATTCACAAAGTAATCAGACCAGGGTATTATTGGACAGATATGTGCAAGGATGCAAGGGAGTTCATTCAAAAATGCGACAAATGCCAAAGGCATGTGCCCATGATTCATCAACCCGGGGAACTACTCCACTCGGTCATATCCCCATGGCCGTTCATGAAATGGGGAATGGACATCGTTGGCCCTCTCCCATCGGCCCCAAGTAAGGTTTAGTTTATTTTGTTTATGACTGATTATTTCTGTAAATGGTTTGAAGCACAGGCTTTCGAGAAAGTCAGAGAAAAGGAATTCATAGACTTCATTTGGGACCATATCATATGTCGATTCGGGATGCCCTCTGAGGTTGTATGTGATAATGGAAAATAATTCATCGGCAACAAAGTAACAAAATTTCTCGAGGATCACAAGATCAAAAGGATACTATAGACACCTTATTATCCCAGCGGGAACGGACAAGCCGAATCGACCAACAAAACCGTCATCCAAAATCTTAAGAAGAGATTGACCGACACCAAAGGAAAATGGATAGAAATACTACCCGAGGTCCTATGGGCATACCGAACAACATCGAAATCCAGTACCGGAGCAACACCTTTCTCGTTGGTTTATGGCACCGAAACTATGATCCCGGTCGAGGTTAAAGAACCTAGCATCATGAATGAGATCATGAATACGAGCCTAGAATTGTTGGACGAAAGACAAGAAGCCGCTCTCGTCCGATTAGCCGCACAAAAACAGCGGATTGAAAGGTACTACAATCGCAAAACCAATATTTAATATTTTAGCATCGGGGACTTGGTGTTAAGAAAAGTCACCCTCAACACCCAAAGTCCGAATGAAGGGAAACTGGGTCTGAACTGGGAAGGACCGTATCAGGTTCTCGAAATCATCGAAAAATGATCCTACAAGCTCGGCATAATAAACGGCAAACAACTGCTGAGCAATTGGAATGTATTGCACCTAAAACGATACTACTGCTAAGGCACGACCCTCCCATGTTCATTTATATTTCAAAACTAACCCTTTTCAGGTGTTCGACCAGAAATAGTGGTGGATTCTTCCACACGAAGCCTATAGGTCTGAAAGCATGCATTGCACCTTTTTCCCCTAGACCGGCTTTGTCCCAAAAGAGTTTTCCGGCGAGGTTTTTAATGAGGCAACCATTGATCATGCTAACTTAGAACAATTCAACAGTATTTGGGTCCTCTTTTACTATCAACCTCGAATACTGGGTGCATTACTTCATGGGAAGAGGGTCTCAATAGGAAAAATTTATAAGGGCCAAATGGTCAAATGAACCATGCCCGCGTAGTTTGCTCGAGCCCTAGCAAAGAACATGTACGCATGTATAATGATTCATAAAGAGAAGTATTCTTCTTTAGCGATATCTCATACCTTATAAAAAAAATTTTCTACTTTACAATTTCATATCCTTGATCTATTATGTAAGCAGGCTTAAGGGCCAATGATTAGCCCTATAATCGGGGACTGACGACCGAAAAATAAACAAGATTGAATTATATAAACTCCGAGATCATAAGACTATTTAGGCATTCCTCGATTTTATAGGCCACGGCCACCCCACTCGGGGACTGACACTTTGGGCAAGCTCGAAGTAAAATGGGAAAATAAGCCCAAGAGGCAAATCCCTAACAAAAAAGGCTACGGCCGAACCAACACGGGTCGGAGACGTCCGAATTCTGTAACAAAACATGCCTTCGAATTCTTTCATAAACCGGTTAAAAAAGGCTAACCCCGGCAAAATCATAAAATGCTTCGATAATATCAAGCCTCAAAAACTCTAAAGAGTACAAAATTGTTCGAACTCTCGAACAATTCCTTATTTCGAGCCAAGGCGTTACAAATACAAATGATAAACTTTTTTTCAAGCCAAAAAGGGGACAATGCCTTGAACAAATCTTTTTACAAAAGCCTAAGCGCTGTTTTTTACCTTGAGTTCGAGCAGACCATCCTCGCTAAAAAAACCTAAGGGTTACCTTACTTCGAGTTCGAGCAAGCACTCACTTGATCATAAAGTCTAAGGGCTATACTAATTCAGTTCTAATCAAATTATCTAAACCTCGGACATGGTTTGACCTTTGTAAAATAGAGAACAACAAAGGAAAACCACAAGAACCAAAAGGGAAAGAAAAGCCTTATATTTATATTCGAAAAGGCTGAATCGGCCCCAGAAAAAAAGAAAGAAACATAATGTACTAAATGGCCTAATCTTCATCAAAGGCTGTGCCATCGGAATCTTCTCCGTCTTCAAATTTTCCCGAGCTCTCGGAGTCCTCCTTAGGGAAGGCCAGCCTTCAAACCTTGGTTTCCTTCGCCTTGGAATTTTTAATTTTGGCCACAACATCAAAGCCCTGAGCACTGACCTCCTCGAGAGCTTCCCTCCGAACCTGCCATTTAGCATGTTCGTCCATGCTCTTGGCCTTGGCCTGAATCGCCTCAACGTCGATCCTTAACTGGGCCACTTTAGCATCGGCTTTTTTATTAACCTCGGCCACCTCAGATCTATCCACTCCGAGTTCATCGACCAAGCTTGCCTTATCGAAAGTGGCCAAGTCCAATTGAAGCTGAAGCTCCTTAATCTTTTCGATCTGTACTGAGGCGTTTTATCTTGCAGCCCGAAGCTAGGCCTCAGCCGACTACAATTGAGATTGAACGACCTCCTTTTTTGAGGCAAGAATGTCCGTATTCTTTTTGAATTCTTCCGCCTCGGCCAGTAGCCTATCGACCTGCGAATTGAGCCGTCCGATCTGCTCGATCCTTTGACGAACCTGCAGAATTGGATCATTAGTGGTTATCTCCAGTTTGTCTTCGCTATCGTGAAGAATTTGGAATACCTGCTCAGACATCTCCTCATGATCATCTCGATCCATTGCCAAATCTGCCCGAAGCCTCTCACTGAGAAGTTTGTAGGAGTCACTCTTCTCAGTGAGGTTCCGAACTTCAGCCCGATGCTCCTCCCAGATTCGGAGGAAAGCCTCGTGATGCAACACCGAGGCCTACAAAAATGGGAAAAGATGTTAGAATTATCTACAACTCTAAATATAAAATAAACACCAGAGGTACCATCGAAATTACCCGATTCAGAGCATGTTGGGCCTCATTGAAAAGGCAAGCGGGTCCTACCGCATTCATCACGGTTCGGTCCTCTACGGTCACCAAGGACCGAAGGTAACTAGAAATTCCCATAGGGGGAGAGAAAACTCTGACATCCTCCAATACAAAGAGTGCTATCTTTCACTTACGATCGAGATTGGCGCTCGGAACCGAGAATCAATCCACCAATTTTGGGCCCGATGAAGACCCAATAGCACCGGACCATGGTGCTTTATTTGGTATTGGCAACCCACCGAACCTGGCAATATCCCCCAAGGCGGCAGACTCGAGCCCATCCAAAAAGTCGTGGATATTGGTCGACTCCTGAATACCCTCGTTAGTTTGACCCTCCATCATGTTGGCCTTATGGATCATGGCATCCGAAATCTGAGGGGATCCACTAATGTTGAAAATTCCGAGCTAGTCCCTCGAGATATCTTCTGCTGCCCGAGAAGTCCTGCCCTCAGTCTCCCTTTCTACCACCTCATCTCGGGACAGAACAAAATAATCTTTTTTCTGTTCGGGAATTACGCCCAGAACTCCCTAATTGACCTATGCCGACTCGTAGGATTGCTGTATCACAACATTGGCCCGTACACAGGCTAATTCCTCTTCTTCTTGTTCGGGCTCGTCCCTTAATTGACAGATCGAGTCCAAAGGCATGATATCGGATCCCCCCTTGGGCTTGCCAGTTCTCTTCGCCGGTTTTTTTCTTTTCCGAGACTGGGGAACTCGGTGCATCTTTTCTCCTATTCTCTTTAACCTGCTTCGGGGCAGTAACCTCTTCATCACCAGATGGGGGCCTCATGACAACATCCTTCCCAAGTCCTACAAAGGAGAAAGGGGGGTAAGTAAGTGAAGAGGATTGAACGACTAACAAACTAAGAAAGAGACTTACCATGACTACGAGCCTCCCATCGACCTTTTGATAGTTCCACCCAAGTGCGCCCGGAGTATGGTCTGTGCAGCACAAGACCTTCAATCCATTGTTTAAGGTCCAGAATCAGTTTTGGCATTCGAGCCACAGCTGTAATAGAAAAGAAAAATTGGATCAAGAAAATGAAAGGCAGTCACAAATTAAAACGCTCGAAGGGAAATAAGTAGTCACGGTTTATATTCCATTTCTCAGGAAACGACATGTCATCGGCAGAGATCAGGTCCAAATTTTTGACTCGAACAAATCGGCCCATCCAACCTCGACCACGAGTCTCGTCTATACTCGAGAACGACGCTTTGGTGGCTCGACGAGCAATCTTGATTAATGCCCCTCGATAGAGTGGGGGACTATAAAGGTACATAAGGTGACCGAGGGTGAAAAAACACCCCTCGATTTTTCTTGAGAAGAATCGGAGAAGGATCACTATTCTCCAAAATGAAGGGTGGATTTGGCCAAGGGTCACGTCGTATCTCTTACAAACGGCAATTATGACGAGGTCTAATGGACCCAACATGAAAGGATAAGTATAAACAATTAAGAACACTTCCACGTGGGCAGTAATTGATTCTTCGGGCGATGGGACTACCACGCTCTTATCGCCCCAGTTGCATTCCTGTTTTACTTTATCGAGAATTTTCTCGGTGATTGAATACTGGTACCTCGAGATCGGCTCACATCAGCCCGGTACCAAAGAAGGTTTTTCAACCTTAAAATCAATGACAATCGAGCATCCTATCGGAACGAACTCCTTGGGGTGGGGCTCCGCCGCATTCTCGTCGCGAGCAGGCCGTGATGAAGAAGCGGCCACTCTTTGCGGCACCATTTTAGAGGTTTTCACCATTGATGAATAAAGGGAAAGATAATTAAGGTTGTATACAATGTAAAATGTATGAAGCAGAGGGATTTTTTGAAGAAGACACAAGAATAAAGATGAAGCTTTTTTGAAAAGTTTGGATGAGGATGAGGATTTGAATATTTATAGGCCTGGTAATGACGGTTCAGAACCAGTAGTGGCAGACCAACGACTGACGGACATTTAATGCCTTGATAACTGGACCGACGGGACGTTTGTAACGTACGTCATAATCGGGCTCGTCGCTGACATCATGATCCACCAAGTCAAAATTCGAAAATTCATATCGTTTCTCGTCATCTTCTTTCTGAGAAACGAGGGGACTATCTGTATACGGTCAAAATCGAGTTTGCCCTTCTTATGACTAATCGAGATTGGAATATGATGGTCCAAGGTTTATCATTGTAATATCTAGCCATGATGTGAATATAGGTTATCGAGCTCGAGCCCCAGAGACCAATCAATATTGAGATCGACCAAAATCGAGCTCGAAATATAGAGACCGATCAAATTTCGAGACCGACCATGATCGAGATCAAGACAAGCGACCGATCAATATCGAGTTCGTCCAAGATCAAATTCGAGACCTAGAGACCGATCAAGATTAAAACCGGTCAAGATCAAGATCGAGCCAAGGAACAAAAAAGACATTATAGCCGCATTTGGGGAGAGAATCTCGGCGGAAATCACGTCTTGAATCAAGGAAAAGCCAATTAATTAGTCTATCATGGGATCCCCACTATATATTTTTAATTATATCCAAAATAAAATTCCTCCACCATATTAAGAGTGGTTATCATTTGTAAGAGGGGATTCATTATTCATTCACACATTAAGATTTACTGAGATTTACATAACATCTAGAAAGTATTATCCTTTTTGGGCTTTGATAATGATTCATCTTGTTCTCTAATCAATCATTCTCTATTCAATTTAGGTTTGTATTTATTGTTTTTACAGTTAAAGTTTGATATGTCTTTACTTATTTTTCCAATTTGTACTAAGTTATACTACGTATCCTTAGAACAACGTATAAATTCAACTCTATCCATTTTTCGGATAAACAATTATATTTTTCAATATGTGTTTATCCGAAAAACGGATAGAAATTGAATTTATATGCGGTTCTAAGGATGCATAGTATAATTTGGATCGTGACATTATATAAATGAATATCGAAATTAACTGTAAAAGAAATGAATGCAAACCGAATAAATTAATTAGCCTAGGCCCTCAAGTTTGATCACCCTCAAACTGAATGGAGAGTAAACTGATACAAGAACAAAATGACTGAATATTGAAAACCAGAAGAAAGGCTTCATATTGCTTTATATTCTATGAAAAATGAATCCCCTCTACAAATGATCAGACCCCCCTTTATATAGTAGGTAAATTCTATTCTTAATATAATTTCTAAATACAGCAAGGAATCCCGTGATAAATTAATTAATTGGACTCTCATTGATATGCCCCGTGATTTCCACCAAGATTATCGCCCAATTGCGGATATTCCGGCTTTCTGCTTTTTGGCTCGATAAGCTTTCTTTGATCTTGGAAAATCTCTACCTCGATCGATTTATATTTGCTCGATCTCGATCTTGGCCGATCTCTATCTTGATCGGCCCTATTTTGCTCGACCTCCATCTTGGCCGATCTTGATCTTGATCGATCTCTGGTCTCGAGCTCGGCAACCTATGTTCGTATCATGGCTCGATATTACACAAAGTTGAACCTTGGTCTATCATTTTCCAATCTCGATTAATCATATGAAGGGCAAACTCGGTTTTAACCGTATACTGATAGTCCCCTCATTTCTCAGAAAGAAGATAACAAGAAATGATATGAAATTCCGAACTCCGATTAGATGGATAATGACGTCAGCGATGAGCCCGATTATGATGTATGAGATAAAATGTCCCGTCGATACAGTTACCAAGGCATTAAATGCCTGTCATTTGTTGGTCGGCCACTACCAGTTCTGAACCGTCATCACCAACTTATAAGTATTCAAACTTTCATACTCAAAAGCTATTTCTACTCTTGCTTCTTCTTCAAAATAAAAAATCCCTTTGATCCACAATTCTTGCACCAAAATTTTTAGAACTCTAATCAAACTGCATACCATCCTAATTATCTTTTCCTTTGCTCATAAATGGCGAAAACTTCTAAAACAGTACCGCAAAAGGAGGCTGCTTCTTCATCACGGCCCGCCGGCGGTGAGGCTGCGACTGCGGCTGAGCCCCGCCCTGAGGAATTTGTTCCGGCAGGGTGCCCGACTGTTACTGATTTTAGGGTCTAAAAGGCCTCCTTGTTAGCGGGCCGATGTGAACCGGTCTCGAGATATATATCCACAATTACCGAAAAACTCCTCCCTAGGGTTAAACAGGATTGCAACTTTGTCGATAAGCATGTGGTGGTTCCTTCGCCCGAGGACTCGATCACTACCTATGTGGAAGGGTTTTTAAGTGTTTACACTTACCCCTTTACGTTGGGTCCCTTAGATCCCATAATTATTACATTTTGTAAGAGGTATGATGTGACCCTTGGCCAAATCCACCCCTCCTTCTGGAGAATAGTGATTCTTTTCCGATATTTTATTAGCAAAATGGAGGGCTGTCCTTTAACCGTCGACCACCTCATGCGCTTCTATAGTCCCTGACTTTATTGAGGGAGATTGATCAAGCTTGCTCGCCGAGCCAATAAGGCTCCATTATCGAGAATAGATGAAGGTCGGGACTGAGGTTAGATGGGCCGATTTGTTTGAATAAGGACTTCAGACCTGATCCCTGCTGAATATATGCCATTCCCCAAGAAATGAAATATGAAACGTAAGTAGTACTTCTCTTAGAAGGTTTAATCTCATTGCTTTTATTCTTAGTTCTTTCTTTATTCATATTTTTCGGCGTTGCAGCTGTGGCCTAGATGCCGGACTCAATTCCGGACCTCAGAAAATGGGTCAAAGGCCTTGTGTTATAGAGGACGTACTCGTGTGCTTGGATGGAGTTGTCGAAGGGTCGATGAGAGGCCCGTAATCATGGTAAGTTTCCTTCTTAGAATGGTGATCGTTCAGGCTTTTCTTCGGGCTTACTCATCTTTTTTCTTTTGCATGACTCGAAAAGGACGTTGCAATGAGGGCCCCATCTGGTGATGAAGAAGTTCTCCCATCTGCTCCGAAGCAGGCCAAAGAGAAGAAGAGAAAAGGGGCTCTGAGTTCCTCGGGCTCGAAAAAGAAAAAACTGGCAAAGAAGTCTCGCAAACCCAAGGGGGACATCAGTGTTATGTCTCCGAAACTAATCAGCCGATTAAGGAACGAGCCCGAAGAAGGAGAAAAGGAAGATAATTCCCAACTAGTGGCCGGCGTGCGGGCTGGTACTCCAATACCATAGTCTTTCGATTTGGCGGAGGTCGAAGAGGGAGCTTTGGCCATAGTTCCTGAACCAGAAAGAGTTGAGGCCACTCCAATCCAAGCTGAGATGGTCGAGAGAGAGACCGAGGGTGAGGATTCATGGGCAGCGGAGGATACCTCGAGGGACGAGCTCGGAGTGATTGATGTTTCTAGGTCCCCTCAGATTTCGGATGCTATGATCCGCGAGGACAATATGTTGGAAGGTCGCTCTAACGAAGGTATTCACGAGGCAACCAATATCCATGTCTTTTTGGATGGGTTTGAGTTTGTTGCTTTGGAGGATGCCACCGGGTTTGGTGGTTTATCGGTACCGAAAAAGAAACCGTCATTGGGAGCCACAGATTCTTTATCGAGCCCAAAACTAGTAGACCGATTCCCGGCCCCAAGTGTTAATCTCGATAGTAGGCGGAAGATAGTGCTTTCTATCCCAGTGGATGCCCGGGTTTTCCTCCTCCCTTGGGGATTGCTAGCTACCTTCGATCCTTAGTGACCAAGGAAGACCAAGCCGTGATGAATGCCGTGGGAGCCACTTGTCTTTTCAATGAGGCCCAACATGCTTTGAATCAGGTAACTACAATGGTTTCTTCATGATTTCTTTTAAACTCGCAGTTGTAGATAATTCTAACATCTTCTCCCTTGTTTGCAGGCTTCAGTGTTGCATCACGAGGCTTTCCTTCGAATCCAGGAGGAGCACGAGGTTGAGGTTCGAAACCTCATTGAGAAAAGTGATACCTACAAGCTTCTCAGTGAGAAGCTTTAGGTTGACTTAGTGACAGCTCGAAATGAGCATGCCGAGATGGTCGAGCAGGTATTCTGAGTTCTTCACGATAGTGAAGATGAATTGGAGATAACCACTAACTATCCGATTCTGCAGGTTCGGCAGAGGCTCGAATAAATTAGACGGATCCAGATGCAGGTAAACACAATACAGGCCGAAGTGGAAGAATTCAAAAAGAGTATGGACATCCTGGACTCGGAAAAGGAGACCGTCCAAGCCCAATTGGAGTTGGCCAAGACCTAGCTTCGAGCGGCAAAAGAGAAGGCCTCGATGCAGGTCGAGAAGATCAAGGAGATTCAGTCTCGGTTGGACTTGGCTATTTCTGATAAGGCAAGCTTGGCCAACGAACTCGAAGTGGCCAGATCCGAGGTGACTGTGGCCAGATCTGAGGCGGACGTGGCCACCACAAATGTTGATGCTAAAGTGGACCAGTTTAGGGTCGATGTTGAGGCTATTTAGGCCAAGGCCAAGGGCATGGTGGATCATGCAAAATGGCAAGCTCGAAGGGAAGCTCTCGAGGGGGTCAATGCCCAGGGCTTCAATATTATGGCCGAAATTGAAAATGCCAAAGCGGAGGAAGCCAGGGCCCGAAGGCTGGCCTTCCCTGAGAAATACTCCGAGAGCTCAAGTGAATCCAAAGATGGAGAAAATCCCGAGGATGGAGATGCAACCTCCGATGAAGACCAAGCCACTTAGGACATTAGGTTTTTTCTTTTTCTTTTGCATTTTTTCTGAGGCCATTTTATTGCCATTGTAAATTTTTGTATTTAGGCCGGTTTGGCCTTTGTAAAAAAACTATTGTATATAAGGTTTTTCTTTCCCTTTCAGCTTTTATATTTTTCCTTTGTTTCGTTATTTGTATTCACAAAGGTTAAAAAATGTCTTAGCATAAAAATAAGGTTGTGTTCGAGGGTTCGAACAAACCTTTCCTTTACTGCCTTTCTGGGTTAAGGCGTTAATGGGAGATGTTACCAAAAATATTTCCCGAAAACATCTTAAGTTTTGAGAATTTTGCCGAGGGTAGCCTTTAGAACCGGTTGTGAAAGAATTTTCTCTTTTTCTAAGGCCTATTTTTCTTACGGGTTTCGGACGTCTCCGAAACGTGATAAGTTGGTCGTAGCCTTTTAGTCCGGGAGCTACCCATTGGGCTTATTTTCCCGTTTTATTCGGGCTTGCCCGAGAGATAATAGTCCCCGAGTGGGGTGGCCGTGACCTTCAAAAATCGGGGCGTCGCCTATTAGGTCTTCTGCTCCCGAGGCCCGATGAATTGGGCTATTTTAGTCGGACGGCAGTCCCCGAGTGAGGGAGCGATCGTTCGTATTCTGGTTATGTATTGCCCTTG
Source organism: Nicotiana tabacum (assembly GCF_000715075.1). Taxonomy (NCBI): domain Eukaryota; kingdom Viridiplantae; phylum Streptophyta; class Magnoliopsida; order Solanales; family Solanaceae; genus Nicotiana; species Nicotiana tabacum. The sequence continues at coordinate 37,776,111 of NC_134081.1, forward strand.
GGCTTGCTATTTTCGGAAGTACGAAGCTCTTTGATGTGTAAAAAGGAAAAATCCCTTAAAAAATAAGATGATTGCAAGAAAAGTACTTCTCTTTATTCTCGATCGAGACAATCATACATGCGTACATGTTTTACGTCAGGGTTCGAGACGATATATATGGGCACGACTCATTTTTACTGTTTGGCCCTTACAATAAATCCTGTCTATCGAGACCCTCCCTTTGTGAAGTAGTTTCCTCGCTAGAGTTTATATTCAAAGTTAAATGCATATCTGAGGGTAGCACCCCAGTATTCGAGGCTGATTGCAAAGGAAACTCGGATATTGTTAGATTGATCTTCGATGCATATTGGTAATTGGGCTTGATTCTAAGTTAGCACGATTCATCATTGCCTCGTTAAAAACCTTGCCAAAAAAACCCATTTGGGATAAAAATCGGTCTGAGGGAAAAAGAGTAAAACACGTGCTTTCAGACCTAAAGACTTTGTGTTGTTCGCTGAAAAATCCATCATTGTCCCTTGTCGGCCACCTGCAAGTGTTAATCTGAAAAGGAATGAAAAAGGGGCGTACCTTAGTAGTAGTATCGTTTTAGGTGAGATATGTTCCAATTTTTTTGAAGTTTTTCCCCATTCATCATTCCGAGCTTGTAGGATCCTTTTCCGGTGACCTCGAGAATTTGGTCAATTTCCCTTCATTGGGATTTTTGGTGTTGGGGGGTGACTTTTCTTAGCACTAAGTCCCCGATATTAAAATGTCGAAGATTGGTTCTTCGATTGTAGTATCTCTCGATCCGTTGATTTTGGGAGGCTAATCGGATGAGGGCAGTTTCACGCCTTTCATCCAATAGTTCTAGGCTAGTATTTATAAGGCCCCGTAAAATTTCGCAAAGGAAAAATAATGTTTCATGGTATTGAAGTAGGCTTACATGTTTGAGGATTATAGAAATTCTTCGCGGCGAGCAAGCTCACCGCGGCTCGGACTTTTTTGGTCGAACAATGCATTGAGGAGTAAAGGAAAATTTTTGGCAGAGAAATGCGTTTCTTCGGTCCATTATGCGACCGTAGAATCACTCTGTGGGCCGCATAATGGCCACAGAATGAGGCAGGTATGGGCTGGGTTGGATACCATTCTGCGATCGACTATGCGTTCGCAGAACTGTTCTGCAGTTCATTATCTAGTTTTTGGCACCAAATTGTGCGGCCGATATGCGGACTGCATATCCATTCTGCGGCCACATATGTGACCTCATATCCTGTTCTAGAGCTTCATTTTTGGGTTTTTATAACCCGACCCTACTTCCTTATATATACGCAAAGGACCTTATTTTGAGCAAAAACCTGATATTTTGAGAATGAGAGAGTGCTCTAGAGTGGGAGAGTGATCTTTAACAAATTATCTTTCAGTTCTTGCTCAAATATTTGAAGATTAACAAGGAAAACTCACTAGGTCTTTATCCTAGAGGTAAGATTCTACACCCTAACCCTCAATCTCGAATTTTATCTAGAATTGGGTAATTAGTAAAATGATTCTTGGGTATGGGAGTTGGTTATTTTGCATGAATGTGTTATCAAAGGGTGTAGCAAAATTGTTGAGCTAAAAATGGTAATTGTGGAGTGATGGAATCCTCCATAAAAGGACTTTGATACCTTAATGCACATCTAGTGTTTGATAAAATACCCAAAGGAGATAGAACCATGATCATCTTCCTAATTTTGGTTCAACTTGTTATATTTCTAAAATAGATTGAAGTTGCTAAGATTTCCGGAACATTTTAGAGTTTAAGGAAGCTCAATTGAGGTATGTTGGCTAAACTCTTCTTTAAGAATTGGTCCTCTGCTCATAGGGAATTAACTAACATATCATCAATGTAAACTTCCATAGATTTCCCTATTTGTTCTTCGAACATCTGATTTACTAAGCGTTGGTACATGGTACCAGCATTTTTAACCCAAATGGCATTATATTATAGCAGTAGGTTCCGTATTTGGTGATGAACAAGGTCTTTTCCTGATCATTCGGGTTCATCTGTATCTGGTTGTACCCGGAATAAGCATCGAGAAAATTGAGGATCTCATGGTTGGCCGTGGCATCGATCATGCGATCGATATTAGGCAAAGGAAAAAAATCTTTGGGGCATGCTTTATTTAGAACTTTGTAATCTACACACATTCTATGTTTGTTTCCTTTTTAAGGAACTACCACTATGTTTGCTAACCATTCGAGGTATTTTACTTCCCGGATGGACCCTATTTTAAGGAATTTGGTTACCTCATTTTTGATGAAGGTGTGCTTGATCTCGGGCTGGGGTCTACTTTTCTGCTTCACGGATTGAACTTTGGGTTCAAACTTAGTTTATGGGTAGTGATTTCCGGTGGAATCTTCGTCATGTTGAGATGGGACCAAGCGAAACAATCTATGTTAGCTATAAGAAATTGAATAAGCTTTTTTCTGAGCTCGGGATTTAACCCCGTGCCCAGGTATACCTTTCGTTCGGGGAGATGATTGATTAGTATGATTTGTTCTAGCTCTTTGACCGTTGACTTGGTAGCATCGGAGTCATCGGGGACTCTGAAAGACCGAGGAACCCCGTAATCATCATCTTCGTCAGTCCCCTGCTTCTCTAGTTGGGTCGAGGCCGGCATTTGTGATTGCTATTTGGCCTCCTATTTTTCCTTCAAATTTGACCCCTTCATTGATGAGAGTGATGATATCGGAATCACTTCTACAATGGCAAACATTTCTTTTGCGGCGGGTTTCTCCCCGTAGATTGTTTTGATTCCCTCGGGTGTTGGGAATTTCAGAACTTGGTGAAGGGTCGAGGGCACTACTCTCATGTTTTGGATCCATGGTCTCCCAAACAAGGCGTTATACCTCATGTTGCCCTCGATCACATGGAACTTCGTCTCTTGGATGGTCCCGGCCACGTTCACTGGAAATGTTATCTCGCCCTTAGTAGTTTCACATGCCATGTTGAATCCGTTTAGTACTAGGGCTGCGGGCACAATTTGGTCCTGTAGGCCGAGTTGTTATACGACCCGTGATCGAATGATGTTGGCCGAACTACCTGGATTAATCAACACACGTTTAACTCGAGTTTTATTCATGAGTACGGAAATTACCAGTGCATTATTATGAGGCTGTATGATTCCCTCTGCATCTTTGTCGTTGAAGGATAAAGTTCCTTCTGGTGTGTAATCTCTAGCTCGTTTTTCCCTTGTGATTGATACTTTGGTGCGTTTTATCATCGGACCTTGAGGAACATCGACCCCTCCGATGATCATATGAATGATGCATTGGGGCTCGTCTTGTTCACTCTGTTTATTGGAATCCCTGTTTTTGAAATGATTCTTAGCTCTGTCGCTCATAAATTCTCGAAGATTCCCGTTATTGAATAACCGGGCTACTTCTTCTCTTAATTGTCGACAATCCTCCATTTTATGGCCATGTGTACCATGGTATTTGCATATTTGGTCGGGATCCCTTTGTGAAGGATCGGTTTGTAAAGGCCGAGACCATTTAGTGTCTTTGGTGCATCCGATAGCCAATACGATGGTGGATGCATCGACATTGAAGTTATATTCTGACAATCGTAGTGCTTCTTTAGGTCCGGTATGTTTGTTGAAACCATTCTTGTTTATGAACACTCAAGAGCTTTGGCCTCGATCATTTCTCCTTTCATTTTGCATAGGGTTGCGCCCATGTCCGTTGCCTCTACGCTCTCCATTATACGGCTGATATCGATCCCTGTTTGACCTTGGTTCTCGATTGATATCCCTCTTAATTCTATCAACAAATCTGATAGGATAAATTGACCAGGACGGAGCCCCGAGTTGGTCACCTTCGATTGATATCGATTGTGGACATCGGCCCAAGTGATAGCCGGGTATTCTTTCAAATTTTTCTTCAACTGCTGCGAAGCCACCGAACTTTGAATTTTGAGTCCTTGGGTAAATGTTTGAACTGCCCAATCGTCGAAGACCAGTGGTAGGTCCATTCGTTCCATTTGGAATCGGGATACGAATTCTCTGAGCATTTCGTTGTCCTTTTGTTTTACCTTCAAAAGGTCCGATTTTCAGGTTTCGACATTAATGTCTCCGGCGTGTGCCTTTACGAAAGAGTCTGCAAGCATTGCAAAAGAATCAATAGAGTTAGGCGGTAAATTATGGTACCATATCATCGCTCCCTTTGACAGGGTCTCCCCAAATATTTTCAGCAAAACAGACTCGATTTTGTCGTCTTCCAAGTTGTTCCCTTTGATAGCGCACGTATAAGAGGTTGCATGTTCGTTTGGAGCGGTTGTTCCGTTGTAATTTGGTATTTCGGGCATAAAGTGTTTTTAGGGATCAGTTTTGGGGTCGCGCTCGGAGGAAAAGCCTTTTGTACGAACTTCTTTGAATCCAACCCCTTCAGTATCGGGGGCGCCCCAGGGATTTGGTCTACTTTGGAATTATAGGTTTCGACCTTTATATCGTTTGCTTCGATCTTCTTTTCCCCTAACTCTATCCGCTTTGTCAATTCCTCGAGCATTTTTATGATTTCGGGGTTCTTGTTCATTTGATCTTACTATGGCTGGCCCCGTTCTATGGGTGACTTCTTGAGGTGGACCGGGCTCAGCCCTGCTCGGTGCCTGGGTTTGGCTCTGCAATTGAGCTATTGCCACCTGTTGAACTTGCAGCATTTCGAAGATTATTCGTAGGCTGATCCCGCCTTCTCCGATTTTTTGGGTATTTCGAGCTGCAGATCGGGTTCCACCATGGACATTATTTTTGGGACCAGTATGCTGGTTCCCGTCGATGGCTGCATGTGAATTAACATCAATTGGATCCATGACCCGAATCTTAATGGAGTAAGCGGGTGACCTTACATCACCAAGCATCACGTTGTTGTTCTCACCTTGATGGTCAGATCCGTTATTGATATGCACGGGGAGTAATTGAGAGTTCGTCATCTTTAGCCTGAAATCAAAGACACTTCAACGAGCAAGTGTAAAATTATGTGTTTTGTTGATATTTGTACCAAATAACCACTATTATCCTCAGCCCCACGGTGGGCGCCAAACTGTTTACCCGAAAAACGGATAACAATTGAATTTATATGCGGTTCTAAGGATATATAGCATAACTTGGTACAAATTGAGAAAATATATAAATGAATATCGAAATTAACTGTAAAAGAAATAAATGCAAATCAAATATATTAATTAGCCTAGGCTCTCAAGTTTGATCACCCTCAAATTGAATGTAGAGTAAACTGATATAAGAACAAAATGACTGAATATTGAAAACCAGAAGAAAGACAGTATATTGCTTTATATTCTATGAAAAATGAATCCCCCTATAAATGATCAGACCCCCCTTTATATAGTAGGGAAGTCCTATTCTTAATATAATTTCTAAATACAGGAAGGAATCCCATGATAGATTAATTAATTGGCATCTCATTGATATGCGTCGTGATTTTCGCTAAGATTCTGGCCCAATTGCGGATATTCTAGCTTTCTATTTTTTGGCTCGATAAGCTTTCCTCGATCTTGGCCGATCTCGACCTCGATCGATCTCTATTTTACTCGATCTCGATCTTGATCGGTCTCTATTTTGCTCGACCTCGATCTTGGCCTATCTCGATCTTGATCGGTCTCTATTTTGCTCGACCTCGATCTTGGCCGATCTCGATCTTGATCGGTCTCTGGGTCTCGAGCTCGGCAACCTAACTTCGCATCATGGCTCGACATTACACAAAGTTGAACCTTGGTCTATCATGTTCCAATCTCGATTAGTCATACGAAGAGAAAACTCGATTTTGACCCTATACAATATGGAAGTATTTATAAACTATACTCCAAAACTGGAAAAAGTCACTGATTGTTTTTGGAATAAATAGTTCTGAAATCATCTTTGTGTTGACAAAATTATACTGCTATGCAACCTTCGTTCTTTCATGATATTGGCGATCAACCTTGAGAGTACTTCTTTAATTTATGAAATGAAATATCCTGCAAGTAAAATAATTCATATGAGAAGTATCATTTAGAAAAATAAGGACATAAAATCGTCAAAAAAAATATATTAACTTAGGAGTTGAGATAGACTTCCATGAGCTGTTAGCTAAGACAATTCTGAAGAATACCATAGGTAAGAATTTCCTTCTCCCAATCCCTATCATGTAAAGAGAAAAAATAAGCTTACACAATACCACACAAGGAATAAAATATAGTTATTATGACATACCGTATTCGTTGTGGCATTAGACAATGGCGGACATGGTGCTTGGAGGTCTGCAAGGTGACTTACATGTTGGACAGTTTGCAATGGAGGAGATACTGGCGATTGAATCTTATTCTTCTTCTTCCTGGTCTTTTCCACAAAACTCTTTGGTCGAGTATTGGAGCGACGAGTTGATTGCTTCTTCTTTAACTCTGTCACCTGTGTGACATTTGCACTATCAACAAATATTGTCTCATCATGGAAAACTTTGCTTGGAACTGGTGGACTTTCATGAGATTCATTTTTTATTTTTACTTCCTTCAACTTTGCAATTATATCGTTGGAATACTCTGCAACCAACTCATATCCTTCTTTGGATTCTGAAGCTTCACATGCAATTTGGACAAGAGTTTGGCATAAATGTCTATACCTTGTACTAAGTTCAACTTTTGGATCACCTCCCTCCCTCAGTAAACACTTTAATCTCCATTACAACCAAGTTGGTAACATTTTTTGTTTACCTTTTTAAATATATAATGGTCCGGAATCGTATCCTTGATATTTAATGTGTCCAGAATCTTTAGAGCATGTCCATATAGTACACCCGAAAATTCGAACAATTTGCAGCTGCAAGAGACTACCTTTGTTGAGCACTTCACTACTACTACATGCTATCTGCGACTTCCATGAGTGCTAACATTGTATTTACAAATTCTTCTTCATCATGAAAGCCATTTATAGAGATAAGTAATGACTTTTCCCACTCCTTTTCGAACAAATCAAATATGGTTGCAGTATATATTTCTCTCGCATGGATCAATAAAGGAAGCTTAACATTCAAGACAGATATTCGTTTGGTCATATCAAAATTTGACTTATTTTCATTAGCACGCTTATCGTCAATAGCTCTTTGAAAATGCTTAAACAACTGTACAATATCTAAATCGGATTTCAAGTAGCCCTTTAGTGATCCATTAAAACTTTCACTCAATTATATATTTCGCATACCCGCTGAAAATACATTTTTACCGTATGTCATGGACCACTTTTTCCTTATAGCAAAGGTGTTTTCCAACCAACTATTATCCTTAACATCGTACTTCTCAAGCATTTCCTCCCATGCATTTAGAAAATCGTCTCCATACTCGTAATAATAAAGCAATTTGCTAAAATCACCCGGAAATAATTTATGAGCCCTAATGATATGGTTAAGATGTTTAAATGCATTTTGTTCTAAGTGCCATATACATAGACAATGATATGTTTGTGGCATCACTAATGAGACTGCTAAACATATTGCAATATCTTGATCTGTGATTAATGTTTGTGGTTTATTTGCACACATAGCTCTAAAAAATATAGTAAAAAGCCATTCAAATGCTTCAGCTATTTCATCGTATAAAAGGGCAGCACCAAATACAACCATTTCCCTGTGATTATTTAATCCAACAAACAAAGCCAATGGTCGATACTCCTTATTTGTTCTATATGTTATGTCAAATGATACAACATTTCCATAAATCTAAAAATCCCTTATCATTTTAGCATCAGCCCAAAAAATATTTGTTATCAAACCATCATCATCCAATTGTAAAGAAAATTGAAAAGATGGATCTTTTATTACTCTTTTTTCAAAATAATCGACCAAACTATGAGCCACTCCCTGCTTTAGACTTTCTTTTCTTTTGTCACGAAGATAGTTTATGTGATCCCACTTTGTATAACCTAAAGAAGCTTTTCCCCCAGCTAGACGAGAAGCATAGTCAAAAGATGATTTAGGACATATTCCTGAATCATCCAATAAGTCAATTTCATATGCTTGAGAAAGTTTAATATTTCTTTGCGATGGTAGCATATGCGCTAGAGATGGAGGAACGAGAGGATGATTGTGCTTTTTTTCAAATGAAATGATAGAAAACTTCCCATTTGATTGACGACTTACGACCATGTGAGCTAAACAACCCGTCCTAATTTCCTTTCTAGGTTTCTTGACCATCGCTTCTCGCTTGTCTCTTTCTCTATAACCTTCTTTATAACATATAAATTTTCTCGAAGTCACATATCCGTGGACTTTACTTTTATTTGCATATTCCTTTCTAACACTAAACCCAATTGTAGCAGCATATTTGTTGTAGTATTCATATGCATACTCTTCTGAATCAAATGCCATCCCAAGCTTTATTGGCTCAAATAAATGAGAAACATCCATATGTTCATTTTGAGATGGGATCTTCATAAATCTACCATTAAACAAGAGAAAGTAAGACACATAGCATAAGTGTGCACTTACTTTGTTGTAGCTTTTACTTATCACATGACTTATAAAGTAATTATGAGGCATAGTCCCTGCTAACCTCCAATTTTTTATTTGATTGATACAATTCAGCAAGCAATAATGAAAGGGAATGGTGCATAACTATACTAGTTTGACGATCAATTAACCTTGATTCATAAAATATTCAAATCTAATTTTATTTGTAAGTTAAAATGATAAACTTTTAAATTTACTTGCTTTCAAGTCAAAGTCTAGTACACCAAAGAACATAATAGTTAAGTTTCGAAATTCTACTCCAAAACGTTCAGTCTATTCTTCCCACACCAAAAAGTTCATGACTTTGTAATTTCAACAAACACATGGTATACAATCTTTTACTCGACAATTGCCACAACAAGAAATGTAAAAAAAAGTATAAAACTTCTAAGGAATAGAATTAATGTATAAAGAAGAACCTGACGAAAATTTCAAAGCAGTTATTTCCAGAAAAATGAATTTCCACGACTTGCTATCTTATTCTCTGTTTTTCCACTTGTTGTGTTTTTCTCTATTGATTTTTAAACTAACAATGACCTTCAAGGACTGGATTTTCATGGTAAAAATCAAAAAGATTTTCTCTGCTACAATGATTTTCGGTATTTCCTTGAGAGCAGATGTATTTTGGCACGTAGAGGGAGAAATTATGGAAAGTTTTGGTGAGAGACAAAATATATTATTTAGGAATGGATAAAGAAAGTAATTAAATACTTTTAACCATAGTTAGAGCTTTAATTTATTCAATTAAATCTCATCCAATAATTTTTAACCATGACAAGCGTCTCTAATCCAAGTAGAAACTTGGAGAAATGGAGAGACTAAGAAATGGAGGGGAGTTGAATCCGGTGGAGGATATTTTTTAAGATCTCTAATTGGCTGATCCCTTTTACACATATCCGATTCGAATTTTAGAGGGGATATATGTGTATGTGTATTGAATAAGTGTAATGTATATACGAAAGGTGTTTATATTAGTTATATTGTTTCATATGATATTATTTAGTGTTAAAGGAGTGTATCTTAGTTGGGTTACTAGTTACGCCAATGGTTTAAGTAATGACTGTGATTAATGAAATGATTATTTAGTGTTGTAGCTGCATGAATATATTTGATTTGCTATCTGAAATGTACATAAAAGTATTGAATATTTAAGTCAAACGTCTCTCTAATTGTATTAGAAAAGTAGCTAGAGCGGTATTAGGGGTCTCGAAGGATAATTTTAATGGACGTAGAGGGGATTGGTTGTAGAATAAAGAGGTTTAAAGGAAAGTGGAAGCCAAGAATGTTTCTTACATGAAGTTAATGGAGTGAAAAAACGAGGAAAAAAGAGAACGAATCAGGAGAGGTACAAAATTGCAAAGAAGCAAGCGAGGATAGTAGGACGACGACTAAAATGACAGTATTTGATCATTTGTAAAAGAACTAGAGGACAAAAGTGGAAAAACAATGTTGTATAGGCTCGCCAACACGAGAGATAGGAGGGCTCGCGACTTCGACCAAATGTAATGATCTAACCAGTCATATTTCGTTCTAGCACTTCGTTCTATTATTTGAGACCTTGAATAGCCTCATATGATGTATTATAACTTGCATGTATAGTTGATTTTCATTTTCAAGAAGTTGGGGATGGTTTGAAAGATTAATTCTTAATTTGAAAGCTTTAAGTTGGAAGAATTGACCGATATTTTACTTTTGTGTAAACGAATCTGAATTGGTGATTTGAATACTTCAATAGGTTCACATAATAATTTTGGACTTGCATATGTGTTTGGTTCGGGCCTCGGGTAGCTCGAGGTTAATTCGGCGCTTCTAGATATAAGTTGAAAATTTTGAGAAAATTTTTTGGTTTGCTGTGCGATTTTTGGTTTTGTTGTTGTTATTCATTTGTTGAAACTTTGAGCAAGTTTTAATAAGGTATATGGACTTGTTAAGATGATTGAATCTAATCTAGGGGCTCGGGGGTGAGTTTCAGGGTAGTTACAAAATATTATGGAGCTAAGTTGACTAACTGATTTCTACAGTCAGTGCATCGCCATCACGAAACTTGAGCCGCGATCGCGTAGAAAAATTTTGGGCAGAAGGGATATGTTCTTCACGATCATATGGAAATTTCTACGATCACGAAGGGTCGCTTCAGTGTGCATCACGTTCGTGTTGGTAAAGGCCGTGATCGCGTAGAAGGAAATTCTCGGACCAAGATTTTTGTTCTTCGTGATCACATTAGGGGAGCCCGTGATTGCATAAGGTGTGGTCTGGCTACGTATCACGATCAAGTGGAGTTTAGTCGTGATCGCATAAGTGGTTTTTCTGGACGAGGAGTGTGCAGCGCGATCACGTGGGTTATGGCCGCGATCGCAAAGAGTAAAATGTTGTCAGGGATATTTTATGTCCAGAATTATAGGAATTGCTTATTTTTACTATTTTGAGTTTTGGGGATCAGGAAGAGGCAATTTTGGAGATGAATTTCACCCATATTTTGAGGGTTAGTAATTTCTACTTGATTTTAATTGTATATCATGATCCCCTCCCCCCCCCCCCCCCATAGATTTCTATACCTAGAATATGTAATTTCAAACTGAAATTTGAGAGATTTGTCTACAACTTAAGAGGGTGTATTTTTGAAATTTGAGTACCGATTTGGACTTAAATTTGAAATATAATCACATATTTGTACTCGGAAGGTGGGTTATTTAAATTTGGTATTGGTTCTGGATTTTGGGCACATGTGTTCGGATTCACTTTTGTTGATTTTTTAAAACATTATTCAAAGATTGAAGATTTATTAATTGGGTTGCTTCCTATAATATTACGTGGCTTCCTTGGAAGATTATTAGCTAGATTTGATATGGTTGGACGTGATTTTTAAATAAAAAGCAATTTTGAAGCTTTAGACTAGCCCGAATGAGATAAGTGTTTTATCTAGCTTTGGTTGAGAGAATTTTTATAATAGATGGTATTATTTTCTACATGCGGGGATGATGTATATGCAAGGTAGTGGAACGTATATGTGCCATGGTTATTCATGCTTGAGGTAGATTCTAGACTACTTTATGCCTTATTTGGTTGTGTGTTCTACTTGTTCTGTTTTTTCACTCTATTGAATGACTACGTAATCCATGCTAGAGATAATGTTTCGGTTAATGATACCTTATTTTTGGCATGATGAGCTATTCTCGAGATTATTGATGTACTTGATTTGGTCGTAGTCACACGTATGTTATGAACACCCATCTATACATGTTATTCTGGTGATATGCCTTAGACTATTGCATGACTACTTGAGTCCCCTTTGTTCATGTTAGAGATCATGTTTAGGCCTTTGATACTTAATTGGACATAATGATCAATTGATAGATAGATAGATAGATTACATGATCGTGTTGTAGTCATACATTATATACATGTATATACCATTCATAGAGATCACATCTTATTCATATGCATACACTCCTGCATATGGTCCTATGATATAGACTGGGGTTATGAAATGAGGTTTCTACCATGCGATTGTTGTTATTGTTACGACATGAGGTTTCTGCCGTGTGCCTATGGTGATATTGACATTAATATAGCACGAGATTTCTACCATGCTTTGCATGAGGTTTCTGCTATGCAAGGTGTGTGTATGGATCCACCCCCTTGGATCGCCCTCTTATATTTCTCTTTTGATGGCGTGCATACATGTTGTGAGAGACCGACGAGTATCTAGTTGACTGTGATGTGTGATCCCATGTGATGAGTTTTGAGCATAAAGGTAAAATCTTTGAACGTTCAAGTGAATCCTTTAAGCAAATTCATGTACTTTACATGGTTTATTCATGCGTATCTTCTACATATGCTAGTTGGTGCATTATACATATGCATGGGACTTTCTAGTAAGTTGTTATTTTGGAGAGTGTCAGATTGATAAAAAGGGTGAGTTTTATCATACAATGTCATGGAGAACCCATGTAGAAGCATTCATATAAATGTTATTTGAAAATTGTTGAGAAAATAGGTATTTATCACGCATAGTCCATTTTGCGAACATGTAAAGTACATGAGTTAAGTTGATGTAAATTTTTTTGATATCGAAGTTGGTGCATTTGTACATGCTTTGATCTGGTTATTTGAAAAGCATGTTTATTACCTTCTTCTTGAATTGTGCATGTTATTGTTGACATCCGATGTTATTTGGCTATTTCGTGGATATTTCTCTGTCATTATACATGTTATTGAGTTGTAGGTTATATATAAAATGAGTATCTTTTGACTTAAAAATCTTGTCACTATTTCATTGAGATTAGTCAAGTTACTGAGTAAATGAGGCCGATTGTACTCATACTATACTTTTGCATCTTGCCTGCAGATTTTGGAGCTAAGCTTTTGCGGATTGTGAAGGCTAGCATTGAAGATGAACTAGTGTTCCAGTAGCAAGCTACCACTTTGTTCATGGTAGTTTAGGACTTTTAATTTTGTTTATGTATATTCCAAAAAGATGATGTAATCTTTCTTCATTTTAGTTGTATTCCTATTCTTAGTCGCTCATGACTTAACTACCAGTTTTTAGGGATAGATGTATTGATTATGTATTCTTATTATGTTATTTACTTGATGGCTTATATTCTAGCTGTGTTATATCTTGGTTAGCTTACCTAGCATGTTAGGTTAGGTGCCTCATGACTTGGTGAAATTTTGGGTCGTGACAAGTTGGTATCAGAGCTAGCTTGGTTCATAGGTTCTACGACTCATGAACAAATACCTAGTAGAGTCTTTCGAATCTGTATGATGATGTCTATACTTATCTTTGGGAGGCTATAGGGCATCTAAGAAAATTCTCTTTCTTTCTCTCCTTATCGTGCGACTCTTTTTCAACTTGAATCCTAAATCTCCAGTTCCTTTCCACTAATTCATATGTGATATTGGGTGCTCAATATCAGTTGTGCACTGGCAGCTTGTGATATCATGGATGAGGTGCGAGATGTTCTTCTGTCTCGTGATGGTAGGCGAGTCAAAGGAATTGATGCCAAGTTTAGACTGCAACTTTGGCTCGGCAGATTCAGTTGTGTGAGCTTGTGATTTTGGACTCTTATGTTCGGTTGTGTCTCTAGGAGTTCGATTAATGGATCAGTGAGTAGCAAGATAGTTGTGTAATCAGTATTATGTGATTGAGGACTACACTTAGATAATCCGGATGTGAAGAAAAGGTTTTGCATGTGATGCAAGGGGATATGGATGTTCGATTTTCATCTTGGTGTGTAATTGATTACATGATGGTTGTAACCTTGGTAAGGCCATATAAGATGTTGAATTGAGGCTGCCATGTGGGTTATCTTTTGTGAGAAGGCTTGAGTTTGTATAATTTCTTATGAGGTTCCTATGAAGAGTTTCCTTCTATCCAGTACAATGTGTGTAGTATGAGAGAGAGAGAGAGAAAGAGAGAGAGAGAGAGAGAGAGAGAGAGAGAGAGAGAGAGAGAGAGAGAGAGAGTTTGGATCCTTTGAGGAAGATGGAATAACTGTCACAAGAATGAGTATGTATTGAATTGATGGTTTGGAATGTGTTATGACTAGTGTGATATGAGCTATGAGACATTTAGCTGAATAACAATGCGAGATCATGGTAGTTAAGGAGGAAATGTTATTGTGGATAATCAAATGATCTGATTATGTCTTCAAGCCAAGTGGAAAAGTCTACCATCAACGAAGTCATATGGGCATGTGATGTTATAGTTCCTGGACTGGGATACACTTGTGGATTAGATATGATTTGAGAAGGGTGACATCGAGGATGATTTGGGCAAGGAATTTTCTGGATACATGATGACGATATACTATTGATATATGGAGATCATGGAATGACTCAGGTTTGATATTCTTTGTGGATGTAATGTGCAAGGGGAAAGAATTTACTCGGTTGCCTAAGGATGATGTTGCTTCTTAGATTATTTATGTGCTAACAGAGCACAAGTCATTTGATGCGTATTGACTATGCATCGAGGACTAGAGTAGAGTGACTCTCAAGAATGGTTCTAGTGGTTTTAAGTTCCAGGATGTGGTACTTAAGGATTTGCTGGATTTTGTTGTGTGTCTAGGGATTTGAGATTTGCATTGGAACATGACTGAGAGTTGGAGTGATTTTGTGTTGGTATTAGTTGTACAATGCAGTGTTTGAGAGATAAATAAAATAATTTAAGATTCATTGAAGGGTTCTTTATATTAGACATTTCAGTGTCGGGTACTTATGGATATATGAAACAGGAGTAAAGTGGCTTACAGATCTTAGGATGACGTAGTTTCATCTTGGGATCACTTGGTATGGGTTTTTCTTAAGGGATACAGTGTATTGGAAAGACGAGTGATGCCTTGAATGTAGGTCAAGAGTAATATGAAGAAGTTAGGTCAGTATAATAGTCGCTTGGATCAACATGATAATGGGAATGATCAGTTTCTTGGTATGATAGGGCATTACAAACTTTTTGTGGTAGGACTTCTGGGTTTGGCAATATGTGTCACTTGGTTGAATTAAAGAGATTCAGTTCCAGTAACTTGATTATGTATAAATAGATTTGTAAGAGCTTGAGGACTATCCTACGTGTGACTTGTTTTTAATTGAGGGATTCTTGTACTTAATTATAGCATCATGATATATGTGGTGAGTCGTGTGAGGTCTAGATTGCTTTGCAAAGGCGCGATTTGTCTTAAGGTAGAAGGATCAGGATTAGAGGTAGTTCATATGATTTGAGTTGTTTGAGTATAAATTTTAGTGTCACAAAGAAAGGGAATGTGTTGTAGAGGGTTCAAATTTAGCTGAGTAACATGGTGGGATCTATAAATATGCACGTTTTTTAGTTGCTTGCAAGTGTGGCTTTAGAGTTGAGTTTTGGGCAAGAATGTTCATTAGGATGAGGGATATTATGCTTTTAGAGTTTAGATATATGATTTCTAGAGGTAAGACTATCACTTTGGTTATGGTCAGTGGAAGTGTGTAAATAGTTAAATAGTTGGTTGTAGGCATCTTCGGTTGGTGACTTGAGAAGGTTTGGGCTTGTTTGAGTTTGTTGTTTAATGTATTTGGTGTGTTGACATCTGCTTAGGTGTAGTGATATGTCCTACTGGATGTCTTGGTTTAAGGAGAGTAGCTTGAGAGGTTATTGGCATATTTTGTGTAGTGGGATGAAGAACAAGTCGAGTAAGGATTTTTGAGGATCAAGGATATTTATATATGATGTATTGGGTTCCACGATGTTGTAGCTGATCACGAATTGTATAATTGGTGATTAGATCGATTATGGGTTGCATGTATATATTCGCATTGAGGCCAGTGGTTTAGAGATTTCTTTTGTGTTCATGAGTAAGAGTTAGAATTGGTCCCTATTGGCTTGTGGAAAGCTTATTACTACTTCAGAAGAGTGTGGAATTAGTTTTGGTGTCTACTGGTAGGACTGTTGCCGATGCTTCTACGACGGCTTATTGAATCTGTTCGCGTTGCAACCCACTATGTGATTGTGGCGGTATGGCACATGTTTCAGTTTATGTTTCATTTAGTTTGCCTAGGTGATACATGATGGATAGATGGAATAAGTTATATACCTACTCATAGGTTCGGGGAGACATTGGATAATAAGTTACTTTTCTATGGATTTGTTATATTAGGGTTACTTCTTATGTGACCCAAACAATGTTTTTTTGATATTTTATATGGAATATGGTGTGACTTGTTGGTTGAGCAGCTTGTACTGCATGAGACGGAGTTTATGAACCTAGAATTAGCACGATCAGATTTGGATAAGGGCATTTTTAGAAGAGAATGCTTTTAGGTAGCCAAGAACAGACAATGGTTACTACTGCACCAGTGGAATCTACAACTTGTTTATATGATGGATGATTATGAGTTTTTGAATGCTTGTTTTATCATTAGTAGTGTTGCGAAGACTTGGAACAAGAATTTATTTGAGATGAGGTATTTTACCTGTACCGGGTGTGGTTATGAGCAGTTATTGCAATTAGAAGATATTGATTTGGGTATATAAGTTGTGGGATACATCATGTTGTTACATCTTGGAAGTACATTATGGCTTGATACAACTTGTTGGGATTAATACTGTGTATATATGCAAGAGCCAGATCTGAGAGGGAGTTTTGGATAGTGAAATTTAGTTTAACGGTTTATGGGCCAGGGTTAAAGGAAGAATATTCAGTCAAGATTGTTTTAATGGTATTATATGGATTGAGGTGACGTGTCTTACCCCTGTGTATGTGTATGATGGCTTTCTGTAGTGACTTGACAACTTTGGAACAACTCTTGGCACTTTCGAGGACGAACATATGTTTAAGCAGGAGAGAATGTAACGACCCGGCTGGTCGTTTTGAGTTCTAGTATTCTGTTCTATGATTTGAGACCTTGAGTAGCCTCATATGATGTATTATGTCTTGCGAGTATTATTAGTTTTGATTTTCGAGAGGTTCAGGGATAGGTTGGAGGAAAAATTCTTAATTTAGAAACTTTAAGTTGGAAGAGTTGATCGAGTTTTGGCTTTTATGTAACTGACTCGGGATTGGTAATTTGAATGTTTCAATAGGTTTTTATGATGATTTTGGACATGTACATATGTTTGGTTAGGGCCTCGGGTGGCTCGAGGATTATTAGGATCTTCTAGTCAGAAGTGGAATTTTGAACTTATGAAAGTTTGAAGATTTTTTGGTTTGTTATGCGATTCTAAGTTTTGATGTTGTTATTCGTGTTTTGATACTTTGGAAAATTTTGAATAAGGTATATGGACTTGTTAGGATGACTGGACGGGGTCCCGGGGCCTCTGCTGAGTTTCGGATCATTGTGGAGCTAAGTTGAGTAGCTGGTTTTAGTAGTGGTATGCATCACGATCGCGAGGTTTATTTTATTATCTAAGTTTGTTGTTTTTGTCAAACTATCAAAAAATGTTAGGCTTACCTAGTTTAAGATACTATGTTCCATCATGACTACCTCAGGTGAAATTTTGGGGTCGTGACAATATCATACTCAAGGTGTGGGTCAAAAGTTATTTCCTTGAGAAGTAGCTTGGGATGAACCTGCAAGAAAGGATCTTTAAAACAAGATAAAGATATTATAAAGTTAGCAACCTATGTGTACTTATCCTTCTCCACACTTGAGCCACTATATTTATCATTTAACTCAATATCCTCAACATTTATAGCACTAAAAAGTTCATGCGTCTCATTGTTTTCTTTGGCAACTTCTATATTGATGTTGTCAAGCCATAAGGGAATAGAGAACACGTTAAAGTCTTCCCAATTTCATTCCCTAATGGGTTGTTGTACACTTTAAACGCTTCGCCAATGGGATTTTCATCTTCATATGAGGTGTTATCATTCTTCATCCAAGGTTCTTCCTCAATTTTCTGCATGGAAGGAGAAACCACACTAGAACAAGAAAGAGTTGGTGGATTGGAATATGAATAAGATTCATCATCTCTCAAGTTTCCCTTGATTTAATCAATCAACTTTCGTTGTCCCTCACTTTCATCACATTTGGGCTGATTTTTCACTTGAAAATAATAATCAACAAGGCTATGTTCACTACCAATTTGAGTTATGTCTCCACTTAAACTCTTAAGCTTACCAAATTGAGGTACAAGTTTAGCTTCATTTTTACGTAGAAATAAATCTTTAACAAGGTCATGCCACATGAGATCATCAAGCTCTCACTTGTCTTCAACTTGCAATTGCTTACATGGATCATTGGTCATTGCACAATTGAAATCCTCTTTAAAATGTGATTTTCCATGCATTTGTTGCTCAAACATTTCAATGGGTTCTTCTTTAATAACCCTCACATTTGAAGCACAAAGTATCACGTTCCAAATCTGGGGAGGCGTGGCCGGTACCCGATATCATCTTTGTCTCGAGCGTACTACTCTGTAACTGTAAAATTTTGATGGTAACCCTCAACATAGGCCGACAAGGCCTACCTACGAGCTGACATTACCAATCAAGGCCGACGAGACTACCATAAATGTCTATAACCAGCAACACCAAACTGACATATACATAGGGCTGACAAGGCCATAATACTAATATACAAAATATACAGGACTCGTCTACAAGCCTCTTGAGATAACTGAACTGTATCATAGTCGGGACAGGACCTTGACCTACCCATCAAACCTATATATATAAAATGGACTCCAAGGTCTAGACCTGGTAACTCTGGGGAAGTGGAGCTTACCAACCAAGCTGATGTTTGGATTTGTCTACTAGGAAGGTCTATCCAGCTGTCTATCAGGACCTGCAGGCATAAAATGTAGTATCCCCGATAAAAGGGACATTAGTACGAAATAATGTACCGAGTATGTAAGGTAATAGAATAACTAAAAGTTGAGGCTGAACTGATAATATAATAACTGAAAGTAACTGAAAGTCAAAGATGATATGAAGATATGCTACTGCTGATACTGACTCCACTCTCTCAATATAGTAAGTAAAGTAGATGTCTGGCACTATAAGGCTTGGTACGTGTAACTGCTCTACCGTAGTAGGCTCGTTCATTGGAACTCGACCATACTAGGCAAGGTATCTCAGCCATTCTAGGCTTGCTCATAGGTGCTCGACCACAGTAGGCTCGGTATATAACTTACCGTCTGATCTGAGATTGCCCCATAGGGGCCTACCCACTGATTATAGCTTGGCGGTGGTGAAAATACTGTATATATATATAGACTCTCTTCTCTTTTGGATGAAATAAGACAATACTTAACTAAATATAAAGTCTCAATAAGGGAGAATATTATAACTTATGAGACTAGGATAATGTACATAAGTTCAGGAAGATGAACTTCTCTCTATGCCTCGTTATCAAACACATGTAGCTACGGGATCATGCAAAAATGAACGAAAGGTTTAGCCTTAACATACCTTATCATAATCTGTCCAATAACCACGTTGAACTCGTCTCGTTGCACTTTAATATACAACATCAATAATAAGGCTTTCGTTATGCTACGAAAGATGCAACTACCGTACATTGAACGACAAGTTTATTTTATCTTAAAATGGGTAGCATCTCCCATATTTTCATTATTTTCCACGTCTGTAAACCAACAAGAACCCATACAACCTTCAACTATATACTTTCAGCACCATAACACAAATCAATCTACATGACAACAAGTACATAAATATCACCAACGAAACTACTATTTAACATGACGAGCGGCAAGCTCAGATTGAATTCCTTTTGAACCGTTTAACCCCAAAGTCATTCATTCATTAACTTAACACCATATCTAGAATAATACTAAATACAATGGGAGGAATTCTAACCTCCTATTCATCTCCTAATTCACCCTCAAATAACACAACAATCCAACAACAGCAACAAGTACAATTTTCCTTTGTTAGGTTGTACCTTTCTCTTTATAGTCACAGTACCAACAGTAAGTTCGACACGTAGACAATATATTTATAATTAAAAAATCATAAAAAAGCCATTTTCCAAGGTTTCCAACCATTTAATGTTCATGGAAATAACCTTTCTAGAACAGTCCATTAAAAATAATAACATCTCAAACTATTTCAAGTCTCCTCTTGTAGTATATTGCTCAAATAATATAGCCAGCATACAAACAACTTCAAGCACATGTAGTAGGCTGTTATACTCACCTTAACCAGTAGAAACAACTTGAAATTTTGGCCAAACATAGCCCACAAGTATCCTCAATGACAACACATCCTCAAAGAGGTGTTGTTCTTCATAAAAACTAACTTTTGATATTGAAATATGGTGTGGTCACTTAAAATCGCCTTCAAACACTTATGGAATCCTCTTGTGAGGGTTAGGAGGAGTTTGGAGACAAAGTTGAGTCGAAAATGAGCAAATAATAGGCGTCCAAATCATTTTTAAAGTGAAATAGGTCGACCACCGCCTAAGTGGGTCCCATTGGGAGCTGCTTGCGTGGTTTTGTAAAAATACGAATATCTCTCTGCTCCGATATTTTATTGATAAATAGTTTAATATGTTAGAAACTAGACGCATACATATTCAATTTAGTAGGTGGATCATCCTGTAATTTCAAGTATATTGGGGGAAAAACTCAGCTACATTTGACCTAAAATTCAGCACATTATTAATATAACTTGTGATGACCTTTGCCAACATTTGTTCCACAACTCGCTTGACTTCATACCATAGCACACGACTATAATATGACTAAAATAACTCATAACATAATCTCCTTATCATATTAAGCACCCTAGTCTCACCCCAAAAGTACATGTTATAACATTCCCAACTTGTCAACTTTCAACGAAACTTATTTTCTTCAATTTGGTTAGCTTCTAAGCATTCCAACCCTCTTAGTACTTGTTATCCATGATCTTAAATATTTCTAACCTCCAAGGTAGCCTGATTAATTTACTTCATGTATTTTCAAAGATGATCATATTTCTGAGCTTATATCAATTGACTTATAACGTACTCTCGTGTACGAAAACATGGGGTGTAACACAAAGACTACAAAATGGATGAGTTAGTTGGTAGCTTGAACAAGAATCTTCCATTGTTTGGCACTCTGTTCTTTTAATCTCTTCTTTTTCCTCATCTCTCAGTTGTACTTGTTCACTCTCTATTTCCCTCTCAATCTCACTTTACACAGTTCTTCTAACCACTCATTTATACATCTTGACAACTTACTCTCTTCACTCATCACTTCCTCTCCTTTTTCGTCTCTTGAGTTGTCAACTTGCTCACCCTTACTTCTTTCTTTCTTTCTTTTATCTCTCATCCTCACTTTTGTTTGGAATGGGAGAGGATCCAATAGATGAAGATCCACTCCCTTGCTTTACTTGGTAAAATATGATATTTGAAGTATCATAAGCACCCACATACTTTCCAAGAATTCCTCTTATATCTTTTGGAGGACTTCTTACATCAACTCTAATATTAGGTTTTCTACATCAATTCATTGCCCCTTCTTTTTATATACTTGGGATTCAACTCCCCCTCATAAGATGAAGGATAGTTTGAAGATGATCTAGTAGGCTTATGTTTTCTCTTCTTTCTTTCATCCACTCATCATTCGCTTTCTTCATCATTTTATATAGTATTTGAAAGTCTTTGCGAAAGATAATTTCTCTTCCCTTTATTTTGGTCTTAATGAATGTAGCCATAACATCCCAAAGACCTGAAAATCGCTTACTTAAATATAAAATATTGTTAGAAGTAAAATGACCTCACCAAAATAATCACACCCTTATGTGTATCACTGAACTAGTGGCTCTCAACACTCGTGTATCACACAAATAGGCTTTTAACCTCAAAGAATCTCAGTACTCTTGCCTTTTACCCTTCAAGTAACCTTTGAAAAATACCTTGTAGATTTATAATTAAACGCAACTCGTATCAAAGCCCTTAGTAGTAAAATAAGGAATTTTGGGGTATTAAAGAAAGTGAAGAACCAATCCTAGAAAGAGTAGGATTTAGTTGAAACAAGAGTCGAACAAAGAAAAGGATTTTTAGATCAAGATCAAATGAGTAAGAAAAATTAATTTTCCTTATCCTTACAGATCTAGGATCCCCTCTTCTTGTTTACTTTCTTGATTTTGGAAACAAACACAAATAAAATATGATTTCTTGAATAGCAATATGATTCTCCCTTTTTTTTGAGAGAGATTTTTTTTTTTCCTTTACTTTTTTTTTGATAGTGTACTATTTATTGCTATAGTAATCTTTTTTGCTCTTTTGTTAAAGAAATCCCCGAGATTTTTCAAGAACTAAATCTTGATACAGTTGCTCTGATACAACTTGATAACAATGAGGTTAGGGAGATGCAAAATTTATAATTAAAATATAAGAAGTGCAGAAGCAAATGTAAAAAAGAATTAGAAAACTAGAAAATAAAAGATATGGGAAATTTGAGGGATCAATCCAAGAATTTCCAAGAATGTAAGTTCTAAAGTCTTGACAAATCCAAGTAACAACGTATAGATTAATAGAAGAAATCTAACGTCTTTACATGAGATAACGAATCAAAAATAATAGATTCGGGTCTTGACCGCACATAAAGATGGAAACTTTGACCGTTTAAGTGAATCCTTTGTGCATATTCATGTATTTTACTTGCTTTATTCATGCATATTTTCTACATATTCTAGTTGGTGCTGTATATATACGCATGGGACTTGCTAGTGAGTTATTGCACACCTGGAGAGTGTCAAATGACTACAAAAGAGTGAGTTTTAGCATACAATGTCATGGAGAACCCATGTAGAAGCATTCATATAAATGTTATTTGAAAATTGTTGAGAAAATAGGTATTTATCACGCATAGTCCATTTTGCGAACATGTAAAGTACATGAGTTAAGTTGTATAGTATATATTTCCTTGATACGCAGATTTGTGCCCTTGTACATGCTTTGATTTGGTTATTTGAAAGGCATGCTTATTACATTCTTCCAAAATTATGCACCTTATTATTGAAATCCGATGTTATTTGGTTGTTCCTTAGATATTTCTCTGTTATTGTACATGCTAATGACCTGCAAATTATATAGAACGTGTGTATCTTGACTTAAAACCTCATCCCTACACCACTCAGGTTAGTTAAGATATTTACTGAGTACATGAGGTTATTTGTACTCATACTACACTTCTACATCTTGCATACAGATTTTAGAGTCGGGCTGTTATGGATGACGGAGGCTAGCATTGATGATGCACCGATGTTCCAGTGGCAAGCTGCCACTTTGTTCATGGTGGTTCAGGATTTGTAATTCTGTTTATGTATATTTCAAACAGATGATGTAATCCTTCTTCATTTCAGTGATGTATTCATGTTCTTAGTCACTCATAACTTATACTACCAGTCATTGAGAATAGTTGTATTGATTTCATATTCTTAATATGTTATTTACTTGATGGCTTCTAGCTCTGACTATGTTATATTTTGGTTGGCTTATCTTTCATGTTGGGTTCACAAATATTTATATCTTGGTCACGACACTAAGTGAAGTATATTAAAGACGAGGATGAAAAAGTACTAGTGTTAGAGGCACGCTTTAAACGAAGATGATAGACATACTTTTATAAAATCTTACATGTAAATGGGGACAAGAATATTGTGCTGGGTTATTTAAAGCACTTTGTGAGTAACTTAAGACAACAATTAGTATTTAGAACTAATCACCTTCAAAAGAATACCAAAATAAAATCAAAGATATCAAAGAAGAAGTTATCTTACTACCTTGAACTATGAACTAGTAGGTTGAAAGATAAATCCTAAAGAAATATCACAAAGGTTCAAAAGAACTTTCAATATACTATATTCTTCAAAATCTCCCCTAGTCAAGACTTCAATAAATGGAAATTATATTCCCTAAAAGCATAGAAGACTACTCACACTTAGACCAATATAGTCAACATACACATAGACCAATGCAAGTCAACATATATTAAAAATATTATTAAATATATATTCTAGAAACTATATTTGGGCAAATTTGAGCTGCTGAAAATTCATATTTTGGGGGCATATTTGGGCCTCATTCCATATCCTCTTGGACTTTAATTTAGGCCACCAAATAGTTGTAAGACTTGGCCCAAATATCCTCATTGTGTTGGAGCTCTTCTTCTATCATAAGACACTTTTTTAATTGCCAATTGAAGCCCATTAAGCTTGTCTTGGAATTTCTTTATTTGAGATCTTGTCATAGGTCTTCCTACAGCTTGTTAAACTTCATCATTGTTCTTTAATAACGTTGAGCTTCCATGGTTGCTATCATTCTCCCCTTATCAAAGAAGATTCGTCATCGAATTTTGATATTGATAATATTTACTCCTCCAATGAAGTTGAGATTCCATGGTTGCTATCAATGGCCTTATGATATAGCCTAGGGTTATGGTATGAGATTTTTACTGTGCGATTATTATGATATTGTTATTGTTATGGACAAGGTTTCTTCCGTGTGGTTATGGTGATATTGACATTATTATATCACGAGGTTTCAGCTTTGTAGTACACGAGGTTTTTACCATGAAATGTGTGGACTTTTGAGACATCAACATTTTGGATACTTTAGGTGTATAAAGTTTGAGGAAGTTAAAGGATAAGTCGTAAGATGAGAAGGAGAATAGTGATCGTGCCAGATGAGATTGTTATGGAATTATAAAGAGCACATGCTAAGTAGGTATGGAGTGGAAAACTGAATTATTTAATGCTATGTTTAGGATGACTAAAATTTCTGAAGAATGGAGGTAGAGTACAATGATCCCATTGTACAATAACAAGGGTGATATTTAAAATTATAACAATTATAGAGGTGTCAAACTACTAAGCCACATGATGAATGTCAGGGAGATGGTGGTAAAATAAGGATGAGGAGGCATGTGCCTATTATCGAGAAACAATTTGGATTCATGCAGGGGCGATCAACTATGGAAGCCATTCATCTTCTAATAATATTATTGGAGTAGTATTGTAACGACCCAATCGGTCATTTTGAGTTCTAGAACCTTGTTTCCCCATTTGATACGTCCGGTAGGTTCATTTGATGTTATATGACTTGTGAGGATGGGTAATTTGGTTCTCGTGGCGTTCAGAAGTGAGTTGGAACACTTGGTTTTATTTTGGAAGGCTTAGGTTGTAAGAGGTGACCAATGTTTGACTTTTAAGCTTACGACCCCAGATTGGTTATTTGAAGGCTCGAATAGGTTTGTAAGATGATTTTGAACTTGGGCGTATGTTCGAAATTAGTTTTGGTTGTTTCTGTAAGAGTTTGACTATATTTGTCGGAAGTTAGAAATTTGAAGAATTGGAGAGTTTTTAATTTTGATCGATAGTTGACTATAAGGTTATGGGTTTGTATTGGTGTTTCAGAACTATGGATAGGTTCGTGTTATTGAATTTAACTTTTGTGCAAAGTTTGGTTGAAATTCGAGGTGTTTAAGCATGAATCAGACGATTGGTTATAATGTTAGTTATTATGAACTTATGAGATAAATATGAGGTTTGGCCTTTGATTCTTAGATTCAATGATTTTTTATGTGTTTTGAGTTCGTGGATAGGTCTGGATAGTATTTATGGACCTAATGGGATGTTTGGACGGGTTTCCAAGGGGCTCGAGTGTGTTTCAAATCACCCGGAGCATATTTGTTATTGCTAATTTTATTGGTGTCTGGTGTGCATAGTGAACTTGGGAGAAGGATCATGTTCGCGAAGAAGGAGGTATGGCCTTCGCGTTTGCAGAGGGGCATGCCACATTCGTGGAGAAGGCTGGTCAGAAGTCCTTCGTGTTTGTGAGATCCCTGTCGTGTTCGTGATGAAGAGGATTTGTG
Source organism: Nicotiana tabacum (assembly GCF_000715075.1). Taxonomy (NCBI): domain Eukaryota; kingdom Viridiplantae; phylum Streptophyta; class Magnoliopsida; order Solanales; family Solanaceae; genus Nicotiana; species Nicotiana tabacum. Next base: position 37,801,927 of record NC_134081.1, read on the forward strand.
CTGTGGTTGTTTGTGCTTCGCGAACATGAGGTTGAGGCTGCGTTCGAAGGGTAGTGCCTGCAGGGGCATTTTTAAGTCTATATTTCGGGATTTTACCCACTTTTCACAGTTTTATATTTTGGAGAATGGGAGCAAGTGATTTTAAAGAGGGATTTCACCACTATCTCGAAGGTAAATAATTAATACTTCAATTTGATCATATATCTTGAATCTCCTGGATTTGTACACCTGAAATATATTTTAATGTGAAATTTGGAGTTTTTGTCTACAACTTAAGAGAGGGTAAATTGAGGTTTGGAGCGCCGTTTTGACTTGGATATGAAAACTAAACACATATTTGGACTCGTGTGTCACTAGCCTAAACCACTACCAGTCAAAATGGCGCCTATCCCACTTGCTAGGCCAGCCAACCATAAAACAATAGTGGAAACAAATACAGAAATAAATCACTCTAAAAGTTGATTAAGCATAGATAAATACCAAACCAATACAACAAATCCCCAAAATCTGGTAACACTGGGTCATGAGCTCTCGCAACGGTTTATATATGTAATAATTGATATTGATAAATGATAATATAGTGGAATAAGGGAGGATTATGATTGTCACGCCTCGACCATGGGGAGCGCGACCGGTGCTCAGCCGAGATACCCCAGCCGAGCAAGCTTGTACAATACCTTCTACCCAACTCGCCCATGATTAAAGAGAAGATACATTTATATCATTAATTAAACATTAAGAGGTCATGCGAATAACACTAGTTCAGTTTAATTAGTTATGTCATTAACAAGTCCCTAAAACAGTACACTATATATTTGTAGTTAAAGTGGGACAGATAATACAATTACAACAAGCTTAGTTCAACCTTCCCAAAATAGGATACAACCCATACTATGTCTATAGATCTTCTAATAGAAAACAAAAGAGTTCTTCGACAGTGCCGGCAACAAGGCCCTGACTATACCTCAAAACACTATGTACATGGAACAAGAGATACAGGACCCCGAAATGAATTGGGGCACACCAAGTCAGTTGAGGAGAGGGTGTGCTGCAATCACTAATTGATACCACCTCTTATGGAACCACCCGCATCCATTAAACATGCAGCGCCCCCGGCAAAAGGGATATTAGTACATGTCGAATAGTACTAGTATGAAAAACAAACACCTATGCAAGGATATGGAAATACAACATGAATATGATGAATCATGGTAATAATAAAAGACTTAGTTAGCTGTTAAAGCCATAGCAAATTTATCAAGAGCTTTCAACAAAGTTTATAAATTCATAAGTCGGGGATCCTCTACAACTACCTTTAAACAAAGAGGCCATGCCGCCTCACCCCAACGTATGCGGGTGGAGGTGAAATCACAATACCAAAAACTCTGCACAAAGCGGCCCTGCCGCCTTGTCATGCCCCAAAACCGTGGAGCGCGACTGGCGCTCAACCGAGTGAACCCGACCGAGCAAGCCTGTTAGATTTTTTCTACCCAAACTCATTCATGAATAAAGAGAATATATGTTTTTCTTAATTAAACAATAAAGTGGTTGTGTCTGCAATTACCAATTTCTTACCATAAGTTTCACCATTTTTAAAGTCTTAAATGGACAAGTAATACAACCACAACATAGCATAGTTTGTCTTTTCCAGTACCAATACACAACCCACACTATGTCTACGGAGCCTCTATAGATAAATAAGAGTACAATGATAATGCCGGCAATAAGACCCCGGCTATACCTCAACCATAATATATAAAGAAAAAAGATACATGACCCCGGGATGAAGTGGGGCTCACCAAGTCAGCTGGGAAGAAGGCACTGCTATCACTGATCAATGTCTCATGCTGTGGAACCACCTGCATCAATTTAAAGATGCAGCGCCCCCGACAAAAGGGACGTTAGTACCATCGAATAGTACTAGTATGAAAACTAAACACCAATTAAAGAATTTAGAAATACAAGATAATTACAATGAACCAGTAGTTCAATAGAATAATATAGATAACCGTCTCAACCATAGAAAGTTTATTAAAAGCTATCAACAATATTTATAGGATTTAAGATGAGATCTTCTATAACCATCTTCACACAAAGCGGCCCCGCCGCCTCACCCGATGTATGAAGGTGGAGGTGTACGTACAATACCACATCTCAAATCAAGTGGCCCTGCTGATTCACCTCAATGTATGCGGGTGGATGTATAACCACAGTACCAAGAACATACACAAAGCGGCTATGCCGCCTCACCCCAGTGTATGCGGGTGAAAATGCATCAACGATACCAATACCAACACAAAGCGGCTATGCCGCCTCATCCCAATGTATGCGGGTGGTGGTGCCACCACAATACCAAAACCATACACAAAGCGGTCGTACCGCCTCACCCCAATGTAAATGGGTGGAGGTGCAGTCCCACAATATCATAATCCCTACACAAAGTGGTCATGCCGCCTCACCCCAAGATATATATGTAGGTGGAGGTGTATCACAATCACAATCTCTATACCATAATCCCCACACAAAGTGGTTATGCTGCCTCACCCCAATGTATGCTGGTGGAGGTGTATCACAATCACAATCTCTACACAACTTGGCATAATATATTTCACATAAATCACGACTAGAAATTATAATATGTGGATACATAATCCATAGTTTGGGACACATCCTCAATTTATAATGCAATATGATAAGAGCATTTGAAACACGAATTGAACATATATCTTCACCACAACACTTATCGGAATACTCCATTTATAATCAACATCTCAGAACTTACAAGGATATTGGGATTTCCAATTCTTAAAGAAGAGTTTAGCCAACATACCTCAATTGAGCTTTCTTACACTCTAAATGTCCCGGAATTCTTAGCAACTTCAATCTATTTTAGAAATATAACAAATTGAACCATTAGGAAGATGATTATGGTTCTAGCTCATTTGAGCATTTTATCAAACACTAGGTGTGCATTAAGGTTTCAAGGCCCTTTTTATGGAGAATTCCATCATCCCACAACCCAATATTTACCAGGCCTAGTTCAACAATCTTCCTACACCCCTTGATATCACATGCATGTAAATAAACAACCCTACTACCCAGGAATTATCTTGATAATTATCCAATTCTACACAAAATTCGAAAGTGACGGTTAGGGTGTAGAATCTTACCTCTAGGATGAAGACTTAGTGAGTTTTCCCTTCTTAATCTTCCAAAACTTGGGCAAGAATTGAAGGACAAATATTGGAGAACATCTTGTCACTCTAGGTCACCCTCTCTCACACGTGCTATAATATAATATCTCACAATCAGGCCCTCGGCCTCACTCAGTCACAAATCTCTCCAGTCTCTCGGGCTGTCAATAATAATGAACAATAGAGACTGAGATAAAATAAATAAGTAAACTGTGACTGGGTACAAAATAACAATTACACAGGTAGTTCAACACGTACACGACCTCTGTGGGTCCCAACAGAACCAATACATAGCCTAAACATGGTTTCTAACATGACTTACAATCAAATTTCCACAACACATAGAGAGCACATAGCTAACAATAAATTATTCAACTTTACAGTTTCCACGGGACGGACCAAATCATAATCTGCTCGGTGCACGCCCACATGCCCGTCACCTAGCACGTGCGTCACCTCCAAAGTAATCACATGATACCAAAATCCGGGGTTTCATACCCTCACGACCAGAATTATCACTGTTACTTACCTCAAACCGTGAAATTCTTATTCCGCTAAACCCTTGCCTCGTGAATTGGCCTCCAAACGCCTCAAATCTAGTCATGAATAATTCGATTCAGTCAATAAAATTTATTGGAATTAAGTCAATAAGAAAATGCGAGTTTTTCCATAAAAATCCAAAATTTAGCTCAAAAATCGCTCGTGGGGCCCACGTCTGGGAACCCGACAAAATTTAAAAATTCTGAAAGCCCATTCAACCACGAGTCTAACCATACTAATTTTACCAAAATCCGACATCAACTCGACCTCAAAATCATCAAATCTTATTTCCAAATTCCTAAATTCAAACCCCCGATTTACACCTCAAAAACATGTAATCTAGTCGGATTATTCGATGATGATTAAATAATATAGAGTAGAAACGATCACAAGGGACTTACCTCAAGTTCTCCCGTGAAAACCTCGCTCAAAATCGCCCAACCCTAGTTGAAATGCCCAAAAATGGCAAAAGCTCGGAACTCCTCCAATTTTATTCTGTCCAGGCCCTGTCGCACCTGCGACCAGATTAGGCGCATCTGCGGTCTCGCAAGTGCGACTAAATGCCCGCATCTGCGATCCCCCAAAAGGTTCCCTCCAGTTCTGCGCGTTCCTTTTCGCACCTGCGACTACTGCTCCTCTTCACGTCTGGTCACTTCTGCGGTGGCTGGTGTGCACATGCGACTTCGTACCTGCGATCAGACCTCTGCAGGTGCGAAAATACTAGAAGCAAAATTTCCAGTAGTGGTCTTAAGTCTGAATTTGATCTGTTAACCATCCGAAACTCACCCGAGGCCCCCGGAACCTCAACCAAATATACCAACAAGTCCTAAAACAGCATATGAACTTAGTCGAACCCTCAAATAACCTCAAATATCCAGCAGTGGTCTACAAATGACGGTGAAACCTATCAAATCACGTCCGATTGACCTCAAAATTTGCACACAAGTCATAAATGACATAACGGACCTATTATAATTTTCAGAATCGGATTTCGACCCTGATATCAAAAAGTCAACCCCTCGGTTAAACTTCCCAAAAATTCAATCTTACGTCATTTCAAGCCAAATTCCACTACGTACCTCCAAATAATTTTCCGAACACGCTCCTAAGTCCAAATCTCCACACGGAGCTATTGGAATCATCAAAATTCAAATCCGAGGTCGTTTACGAATAAATCCACATCTGATCAACTTTTCTGACTTAAAATTTTAAATTATGAGACTAAGTGTCTCATTTCACTCTGAATTTCTTCCGGACCCGGACCAACAAACTCGATAAGTCATAAATCAATTACAAGACATAAATTGAGCAGTAAATGGGGGAATGAGGCTGTATTACTCAAAACGAATGGCCGGGTCATTACATACAAACAGTAACAACTGGACATGGGTGACTAGTTCACCTAGCAACAAGCAATATCTAAGCCTTCAAATGCAGATTGTACCAACAACAACCATTGGGATTTCCAACTATTTTGATGCTTTGGAGAATGAGGGTGAGCATACTGTGAATGAGTCTAAAAATGAGGAGCCACAATTGGATGATGAGACTTGAAAAACAACTTGATAAAAATGCTAGATAGTGAAAAGACGCAGAAAAATGCAAAGGACAAAGGTGCTCGACTTGAGATTGTAACTTTCAACGATCGCACTTGTCAGGCAACTCAAGCACCTACTGCAGAAACACCAACAATGCATATTTCCAATATGGATCTTGCTAAAATGGTAAATGATGACCAGGAAGCTATGATAATGAACACAACTACAAAGATTAAGGCACCTCTTGTCATGCTGAATACTTCCGTCTTTGATGTACCCTCCCAATCTATGGACTCTTTTGGTGAACATGCAGTTGATTCTGGATAGCAGCTAATGTCAACGAGCAATAACCAGGAGGCAAATACAGTTATGATCTCGCTCTCCCAAGCATCAAACAATGAATTAACTGGCTCTAAGGAGCAACAAAGGGTGAAAAATACATTGATTGTTAATAGAAATAGTTGGGCTGATCAAGTTGAAGATGAGGATGAAGATTATGCAGAAATATTTTCGGCCGCTAGTGAGGATAAGGCAGCTTAATTTTCAGTAACTCCTCGTACAAATGACAGGGTAACAAAGATGCAAAACGAGCAGGTTTCTAATTCAACGGATATTGTTCCAAAGAAGAGCAGTTTAGGTTCAAATGCAACTGTATTTGTACCTTTCAGACAGCAACAAAAGGACAATAATTCAGCAGATTCCAATGAAATCTAAAATTCATCGACGAACAAGGCAGTAGCTACTGGAATTAACACTTCAATATCTGCAACATAAAATTTTACACCAACAAATATCCTCCACGCTCTTGTTACAAACAGCTTGATAGATCTTGGTAATCTTAGGACCGACCAGGGAACACTTGTGTCCGGATTCAATCCGACTGAAAATTTTGGAGTGGACATGGCACAAATATTCTTTGAAGAAGGGTAAGAGGAGGATCTCCTACACAACACATTTGCCAATATAGCGAGGGAAGAAGATCTTTCAACTAGACACTTGAGAAGCGATAAAACCAAAAGCACAATGATATCCCATGAAAGACAACACAGTTGGGATGGAAAATTATCACAAGGGCTTACCATTAGGAAACCTCCGATGAAGGTTGCAAATCAAAAGGTTTTAATCCCCAATCACATCAACAAGATCTAACAAGTCCAATCGATCAAAGAAAAAATGATGAATTTTGAAGACTTTTTGAAGAGGGTTGATAAAGAAGACAAGATTCTACTAGTCGAAGAATTTATAAAGATACAGTACAGAGGGCAAGACACTAATTACTACATAATTTTATTTTACCATTTCATAAGCATCATCATATGTAATATCATCGTAGAGTATGTTATAAACTCTATGATGATCATACGATACTCAGTTCGTTCTACTTCATATTTTTTACATTCTTGTTAGTAGCTGAGGTTATTATTACCTCAGTAGGAATTGTAAGGTAAGGTCTAGCACAATATGTGCTTGCTTATGTCCCACGCCTTTGGAAAATATCTATACGGCTATGAGATCATCCTCCCTCGTGAGACGGTGTCGAGGGTCTATTAAGGCTTCTCATAAGGCAATGGAGGCGCAGATGGATGATTATATAGACAAGGCATATAGGCAACATTACTGTAGCTTTTGTCCCCCTTACTTGTACTCATCCATTGTGGTTTTATCCTTTTTATTATTAATATAAAAACTACTAGGCAGCATGCCTAGTAGTATATTTGCTAAAAAAAAAATCCGCGGAAACCCCAAACCCAAAAAACCCACCTCTAAATCCCACCGCTAATTTTTTTCTCTCGTAAGGTGATATATTTCTACATAAAAATAAGTGCCTTAATGGCCTTAGATCCGCCATTAGGAGGTGAAATTCCCCACGATTTGTCCCAAACGAACCCCTTTACCACTACGCATAACCCCTAATTGGTTCCGTTCCAAAATTCCAAACGTGAAGCTGTAGTTTTACAAAAGGATGATGGGTTTACTATTGCAGCAAATTGCTTGGAATCCTCAATCTACACCTAGATTGTCACTGGGCCTAATCGACCACCATAACTCATGGGAGATCCTTCTCAACTTCAAACGCTACCTCCTAACAGAGAAGTAGAGCTTCCAACAGTGGAAATTGAAAACTCAAATCACTCCAATACTGCTTATGACCGCAAAGATGATGTAGAAGGTAATGAAGGTATCCACACAGATCCAAACCAAAAGGAAATTGATTCTGCGCATTTGGATAACATATCTGAGCAAGCAAATCAGCACTTCACCGACCCAAATTCCACAGCTATCAAATAATCAGAAACTTCAAATCATGCCACCAATCCTGTTCGACAAAATGTAATCCAATTGGCTGAAAAAGATCCAATTACGGCTAGTGACTGTTGTAGAGTTGTCCAATTTCAATCCCAGATTGAGAACAATGGTGCTCGACCAACTTATTCCCCTGCTGCATTACTGCTGAAGGACCATAGTGTTCGTGCTCCTTTACTTGGTAGCGACTAGTCAAGGAGCTTTTTGTTGGTAAGGCTAAGGTAATTGCACCTACTCTTACTGATCAACCTCAGCCAATTCCATCATCCCCATATTTGTTACCATCAGGTATTATCTTTGTAGCTTCCTTGTCCAATGATCAACTGCCCACCAACAATGCTAAAGTATCTCACATAACTACTACAACAGCTGATATGTTAACCAAGAATGTAAACGTTCCCACACAGCCCCAACTCACTCACATACCCACACCATCGACCTTTCCTAAAATATCTACCAACTATGATAAAACTCAGGCTGCTCAACATCAGAAACAAGCTACCAGCCAATATCAAAAAACACACAGTCTTAACTCACCTCCCAAAGAAAATCCTCCTTAAGCAAAAGATTACAATCAATACCAAAACTCACCTCCTACATATCCAAATACAAATGTTACAGTCCCTTCTAATAAGCCAAAGCAGCCAAAATAGCCAGCACCACCAAATATCTGCCCCATCATGTCCAAATGATAATAATACCAACCAAATAAAAACCCCTCCTATCCTACACCACCACCACCTACTGTCACACAGTCCCTGGCTACCAAGCTGAGAGCAAGGCAGGCTCCAGAGATTGCCCTAATAGAGTTCACAACTGCTAGAATAACTACCAAGCAGGGCCAGCCAACTTTTATCTTCACTCGAAAGGATTACATGATTACTCTTGCAAACAGGTGCCAATATAAAATTGTAGGCAAGTTTCCAAATACAATGCCTAGAATGGAACATATTAGGAGAAGTTTCATTGTCCAAAATGAACTCCGATGAGGAGTTAAGATAGCTCATTTTAATGCTAGAACAGTTTATATCGATATTGACAATGAGTATGATAACACCACTGTCTGGACAAAATATTTCATGTATATTAAGGGACAAAGAATGGATTTACAGGCTAGGACACCCAGCTTCAACCCAAATGAGGATACTCCTACTGTCCCTGTTTGGATAGTCATCCCAGTGCTTCCATGGTATTTCTACTACAGGGAGGTCTTATTAGTATTACTATCACCAGTTAGTAGGGTTCTGCACCTTGACATTGCCTCAATGAAAATGTCCAGGGGAAGTGTAGCCAAAGTAAGGATGCATGTGTACTTAACACAACAAAGGCCCCACCATATGTGGCTTGGCTTTGATGATGATCAGGATGTTAATGGGGATGTCCAATGGTTGAAAGTTGTGTATGACGACCTTCCCCCTTACTCCTTTCACTGCAGACATTTGGGACATGAAAACTACTACTATTTTATCAGGAAAAGATATGAGGAAGAAAAAAGGCAATCTGCTACAGAGTCATTAAAGAACAATGCTAGCCAATCTGCAATCAGGGATACCCGTACTACTGCACCACGGCAACACCAATATCAGCTCACTGGTCTCCAGAACAAACGGAGTTCAACAGAAAGTAAGGGATTGCAAAACCAAATAGATGAACAACAACAAAGATTAAACCCCACGGTAATAACTCAACAACAACCAAGGGATAACCATCCCAAAGATCAATGACAAACTCAAAAGAAAAGAAATTTCAGGGGTGTGAATCAAAAATACAAGCAACAAAAATTCAAACAACTAGCAGAATACGTTACAAAGAAATATGACCAAAGCAAACAAATCCCCAGCTATACAACTTCAAACAGTTGAACCAGTTGCCCTGGAGCCTGTGAAAGATCCCATCTCAAATCCTACAGTCAATGATCGAGCAGTTAATGGTGGAAAAGTGGGCCATCAGTATACAGCTAAGGCTGTACGAGAAAATACTACAAAGGAGGTGGATCCTACTCCTACTGTGTTTGATAACACTGATGATAATGCCAGACAACGATGTCATTCCAGTTTTCTTGCAGCTAAAATTCAATCTCCTGTGCTTGCTAGTTCCCAAGTCAGAGAAATGAGCAAAGGAGAAGATCAATCACAACCTCAGCAAGAACTGGAAAATAAAAACAAATAGTCCAAAATACAGATTACAGATTCAGAGAAATTAAAGCATCAGAAAGAGGAGCAACTCAGAATTCAAGGAAATCCCATGTCAAATCCTACTCAGACTAAGAGTCTTGTGTACACCTCTCCTACTTATTCTGGGACAAAAGGTGAAGCACCAAAGGAGAACACCATTGATTGGGTTCAAAGGAATTTTGGACCAAAAAAGGAAGTTATGAACGTTACCCTAAACCACTCATGTCAAGACGTACATCACAGAGTTTTGTGGCATCACCAGCCAACACCAAAGATGCTGTAGATAAATGGAGTGATGAAGAGCAGGAGATTGTTTACAACTCAGAACATAATGGAGCTACTCCCTTTGAAGATACAAGTACCAACACAATAATAGATCATGCTAACAAAATCGAAGCCATAATTGACGTAAACAATAATGAAATAGGGCAGAATTTACCAAATCATGAAGGTGCTTTAAGGAGTTCTTTGCCTACACATCAGGACACTGATTCTGCTGCAAAAGTTTCAAATTATAGAGTGAGCTCAAAATTACAAATTGTGAGTGGTAAGGTCACCAATATGGGGAATGAACAGATTGGGCTAGCAATAGTAGAACATGATTCAACTAAAATTGCACTAGTACCCATTGCATGTACCTCAGCTACTAGATCACCACTTCAGATTCAACTAAATATACCATTGCTATCTCCAAATCAGGTTCTACATGACATCATCACACACAAAGGAGCTACATATGTAGGTTCATCACACTATATTGGATAGGCTTTCAACTAGAAATGAAAAGAAAGGCAAGAAGAAAACACAAGCTAAGGAAGCAATGCCACCAACCAGAATCTTGCCCAAGAGGGCAGCATCAACAACTAGATGATAGCTAAAACCTTGATATGGAACATAAGGCTTGTCAAGACTCAGCATGCCTTCCAAAGATTCATAAACATGAAAAAGTAACATGGATTTTTCATTGTGGCACTTATGGAACCTTTTGAAAAGCAATGGTTCATTCAAAACTACAGAAGAAGGCTGGGCATAGAAACTGCAATATCAAATATTAATGGGAAGATATGGCTATTCATTCATGCTACACACGATACTTTCAATGAGGTTGAAAAGCAAAATGTGGTGGCATACTTTGTTGGTGATCTTTCCTAATATTCAAATAGAAGTTGAAAAGAGTTAAAACTGCACTTTCCCTTTGGAATAAAATTATATTTGGTGATATCTTCAAGCAGCTGACTATTAGGGAAGATATTGTCAGGATAAAGGAGATGTTATTTAAAGAAGAACCAACAAAGGAAAACAGAATTGTACTACAACAGGCTCAAGCAGAACTAAAAAGGTATCTTAGCATTAAAAAGGAGTATTGGAAACAAAAGTCAGGCATGAAGTGGTTTGCTGAAGGGTGATAGAAACACCACATTCTTCCACAATCATGTGAATTGAAAGAGATCGAAACTGAAGCTCAAAAGAATCCAGAATGCTGATGGTGATTGGCTTGAAACATAAAATGCTATTGCTGATGGGGCAGTGGAATTCTTTAGGCAACAATTCACATAAGAGGGAGATATTACCAACTCTGAGTTACTTAATAATGTACCTTCTATGGCCAGTAGTGATCATAATCTAGAGCTATGCAGATTTCCAACCATAGCAAAAGTGAAGAGTGCAATATTTGCAATGAGTGAGGATAGTGCAAGTGGCCCTGATGGCTTTAGTGGAATGTTCTATCAACAATGCTGGGACACTATTGGAGAAGACATTTACAACATGCTGCATGAATTCTATACAAGGGCATCACTGCCAAAATCTATAACACATACAAACTTGGTACTGATCCCTACGACACAACAAGCTCAGACTTTCTCAGACCTAAGACCTATTAGTCTTAGTAACTTCTTCAACAAGGTAATATCAACGGTGTTACATGACATAATATAGAATATACTACCTTCACTCATCTCTCTCAACAAATATGGCTTTGTTAAAGGAAGGAGCATATTTGAAAACATTTTTCTCACTCAGGAGATTGTGATTGATAAATGTGGTGATTAAGCTTGATCTGGAAAAGGCATATGATAGTGTGTCTTGGAAATTCTTGCTACAAGTGTTAAGGAGAATGGGGTTCCCTGAGCACTTCATCAACGTGGTATGGAACTTACTTCTAACAACTGGTATTTAGTATTAGTCAATGGTCAAGCTTCAGGTTTCTTTAAATCCAGCAGAGGGGTAAAACAAGTTGATACATTGTCTCCATCACTGTTTATTCTATCGGCAGAGGTTCTATCAAGATCTCTTAATAAGTTGTCTAAAGACAAGAGATTTATAGGCTTTGGAATGCCAAAGTGGACAGATCCATTAAAACACTTCGCTAATGCTGATGATACAATAATTTTTACATCAGCTGACCCTTACTCTTTTGGAAAAGTGGTAAAACTGCTCATACATTATGAACAAATATCTGGCTAGATGATTAACAAGACAAAGAGCTCTTACTACATGCATGGCAAAGCTAGGAGGAACCTGGTTGATTCTGTTGGTTCTGTAGCAGGTTTTTAAAAAGGTAATTTCCCTTTCACTTACCTAGGGTGCCCAATTTTCTTTACAAAGAGAAGGAAGGATTACTACAATAATTTAATTAAGAAACTGAAGGCAAAATTACACTCTTTGAAAGGGAAACTCTTATCTTTTGGAGGCAAAGCAACTCTCATAACTAGTGTACTCCAGAGTTTACCTACTCATACTCTCTTAGTTCTCTACCCTCCTAAGAATGTCATTGAACAACTACTTAAGATGTTTGTCAAATTCTTTTGGAGCACTAATGAAGAAGCAAGAAGTAAACACTGGGCCAAGTGGCAAAATCTTTGTCTACCTAAGGATGAAGAAGGACTAGGATTAAAATCTCTATTTGATGTCTCCAAAGCATTGTTTTCCAAACTATGGTGGAAGTTCAGGACCATCAAGTTATTGTGATCCAATTTCATGTGGAACAAATACCGTGAGAAGGAAATCCCTACTGTTATTCAATTTAGAGAAGGCTCACATGTGTGGAGGAAGATGTTAGCTTCAAGAGCGGAGTCTGAACATGAAATCCTGTAGGAAATGAATAAGGGTTCCACAAACATATGGCATAAAAACTGGACTGGCATTGGAGCCCTATACCATGTTCTTCCCCAAGAATTCAACATCAATAATGATCTACAAGAAGTTGCTGAGTTGAGGTCTGGAAATTAGTGGGATGACCACCTTCTAGACTAGAATATCCCAGAAAACATTGCTGACCACATAAGACATGAAGTGTCCTTTGATCAGAGTGATGATAACTGGGATACACCAAAGTGGATGCCAACTCCTTCAAGAAAGTTTTCTGTCAACAGTGCATGGAGAATTCTAAGACAAAGAGCCCAAACTAATCATGCACTCACTAACTTGTGGACAAAAGGCCTACCTTTCAAAATATCATTTTGATGGAGATTGTGGAAAGGGAAGATTCATACAGATGACCTATGGAGGATAAAAGGTTATATGATTTTCTCTAAGTGTTGGTGTTGCTTACAACCACATGAAGACTCATTTCAACATCTCTTCCTACAGAATGTCACTACAGACAGTATGGAAGACATTTCTTCAGGTAGCAGGAGTAATCACAAATATGGTACATGTTCATAAGGTGATAAGAGCATGGTGGAATGAACCATGTTGCCCAAAACTAAAGCCACTTTTTCATGCAGCACCAACAATTATTACCTGAGAACTTTTGAAAAGGAGAAACAAGATGAAACATGGAGGTACTGTCTCTACAAATAGGGTGATACATGAAGTTAACAAGACCTTGCATCTTCTAGCAGGAGTTAGGTACCCTTGGCTGCCAAACATTCCACTATTATGGCCAGAAATGATAAGGTTTTTTGAAAATTACAAACCTTATGTAATGAGTAGAAGAGTCACCTGGCAGCTACCCTTTGAAGGGTGGTTCAAATGCAACTCTGATGGGGCATCCAAAGGAAACCCATGACCTAGTTCATATGGATTATGTGTATGAGATAGATCTGGGAATCTACTATATGATAATACTGCAGGCATAGGACATACAACAAACATACTTCCAGAAGCGAAAGGAATTTTGAATGGCTTTGTTTAGAGACAGTTGCATCCACTACTAATGGAAACTGGCTCGTTGGTCATGAAAAAAGATCATTGAAGGTGAATGGTAATGCCCGTGGACTATAAGTGCAGATGTCAAAAATATAAAAGAGATCAAGAACAACTACTATGTCCAATTTCAGCATGTTTTCAGAGAAGGAAATGTTGTTGCTGACTTTTTAGCTAACTTTGTTTTCTCTTTTGCAGGTGATACCATATTTCACTCATTTGAAAGTCTGCCTACAGTAGCAAAGACAATCCTTAACATGAAAAAATCATAAATCCTTCACTTTAGGGTAAGAATTGCAAAAAGGAAAGCACCAGACTAATTAATCCATTTAGTAAATATTACCCTGATTCTAACTGCATAATGCATTCATTTACTGGAGGATCATGACAGTCTCTAAGATTTTCCATATTGATACAAGTTAGGGTCTTACCACAGATTTGTTACAAGGTTTGGAGTAATGGTAGCCTTCAATTACTAGGACTGATTGTGCTGGAATACTTGAGGCATCACTCCTTCTGTGTTGAGATACTTCCATACACATTGTTATTAGCATTGCTTGCTGCACATTGTGTGGTTAATGCATCAGTATATAGGAAGATAATGTATAGATATTCCATATTAAATACACCAGGCACTTATCTGTTGGTTTTAGCTGATTGGTTAGTTATAGCTGCCTATGCCTAAACACATAACAATGTATTTGAGCTACTGGTCCTTCCTTGCTATGATGCTTACATCCTCCTCATGACCTTCAACATAACCACCAAGCTACACTTATACAGCTTGACTTTTGCTGTTATGGTTAGGGAGGTATTGCATGGTTGTGTGCTATCTTATTACTTCCCAGTGGTATTAGCATGACATCATGCTCATTCTGGGGTGGTTTGGTGACATACAATAACAATATACCAACTAGACAGCATCAACAACTCTTCTACCTCACTCACAACCCAATCTTCTTCAATGCTCCCAGAACACACAAGAACATGGGAGCAGAAACTTTCCCCCTATCATGTTTGTTACATTTTACAGGTTCCAAAGACAGACTCAGCATATTGAGGCAACTACATGGAGTGGATCCCATGGACAATTTGCTACACTTTATGGTCTCATCATCGTAAATGCTTAAGTATTCGTTGATGCTAAAACTGCAACTATGCTTCTACAATACATCAAAAGATCATCATTCCACGAAAAGATCAAGCAGAACTGTTCCTATGCAACACCTTACTATTCCTGGTGAGATTTTGAAGAAACTTTGATTGAGAAGGCTGACTATGCTTGATTCTTTAGGACTATATCCTTTATGTATGGAGATGTTTCAACACTCAGTGGTATTAGCATTACATAATGCTCAGTATGTGGTTGCTGCATCACCAGATGTGAAGATACAATTCAATTTCTCCGACTTTTGGTTTCCCCTGCTACTGTGCTGCTAGCCCAACATCAACATTTCGGTTTTCCTTTAGCTTAATAATCATCCTTGTAGCTGTGGAGTACTGATTCATTATCAAGTGTTTAAAAACTCACCTGACATAGAACATGTGAAGTCACTCAGTTGTATTTCAACGCATATTGGTCAATTGCTCTTCAATGGACATATGGATCAACTATCAATGGATGCACTGAACATCTTAGGGTAGTTCGACGACTGTCTGGAGATGAGTCATTCCCCAGTGATTCAATTTTCCTTAACTAGATTCTTGGTCAAAATTTACCACTATAAAATGGGTCTCAAACAAAGAAATCTCAAATGCTTGCGTTTTGTATCAACAATGTTGCTGGAGTTCTTCAGCCCCAAAGTAAAGGTGTCTGAACTGCTTTTCTTTACAACTTGTGGATTTATACGTACCAAATTCTTTAGATTGCAACAAATGGTGCCGGGTGAGAGCTTTGTAGGTGCTACAAGAAATTGTTTGCAATTGGTATGTGAATTCATTGTCGTCGGCAATAATTGGATATTTCAAATTACTAGCTTTGTACTTTTCAGTTATTATTATGCTACTAGTGCATTGTATTTGGTAGCAATAGCCATTGGCTTTCTTTATTTTATTATTTTTATTTTACCTGAATAGTATGTAACTTTGACATAGTTTGAAACTTATTATATATAACAGCTACTAGGTGAATAACCTAGTAGTATATTTGCTATTAAAAAAAACCAATCGCAGGCAGGAGAGCTCTGGCGACAGGCAAAATGGTCGCTCTGGCCGGCGGCCAGCCCTCTTCAATGGCTGGTTGGCCTCCCCAACCGTCTCCTTCCATCCCTAACCCTACTACATAAACCAAAACACCATTGAATTACTCAAACTTATTGAAACCTAGCATAGTTAATGCACCATGCACGTGAATGCAACTGCTCAAGCTACTGTCGAGCCCATTCCAATGTAACTTGTTTCATTCTTGAACGGGCAGCCTTTAGTTAAATTTAGAGAAGCAGAAGTTGATCGCATGAATGTAATCGAAGGACTTCAATATACAGTTGTTGGAAAGTTATTGTATGGTTGTCCAGAACTTCAAGAGGTACGTCGAATAATCCCAAGTCAATGTGGAATTAAAGGAGAATGTAGTATTGGTTTCCTTAGAGATTGACATGTTTTAATTAGATTGACGTTATGGGAAGATTTAATTAATTTTACTTCAAATAGTGCTTATTATGTTATAGCCAAAGATGGCTATGAATACCAATTGCGACCACTTATTTATGATGCAAAATTCAAGGCGGGGGAAGAAACTTTGATGGCTATGGCGTGGGATTCTTTTTCAGGTTTGTTGCCTACTTTATTTGTGAAGGAATTTTTCTTTTCATTAGCTTCATCTTTGAGGGAAGCCGTTTCATCTTGACATGGCTAAAATTAACAAAACTAGGCCTAGTTATGCAAGAGTTAAGGTCCTAGTTGATCTGTTAGCAGAATTACCTAAGAAGGTGCGTATGTACATCCAGAATGAGGCTACTGGTGAAGTAAGGACTGAGTGGGTGAGAATTTAATATGATATGTTACCTAAGTACGGCAAGGAGTGTAGATTACAAGGTCATAATGAAATTTACTGTTGGCGTATTCATCCAGAATTAGTGGAGAATAAAGGCAATGACAAGAGGATTGTTAATGAAGAAGACCAGGAGAAAGGCAAAGACAAATATCCTTTGATGATTCTCACAGGTGGAAAAGTAGTAGGGAATGTAGGGGTACAATGGAAGGAAGTTCTAGATAATCAAGTGAAAAAATCTGCTCAACAAAATTCTGTTGGCAAGGAATTGGTCGTCGTTGATGATTTTGCCAAGGATACTGTACAAGTTTTCAATAAATTTGCTCTCTTAATTCCAGATGATGATGTAGATGACAACAATAATCAACTTGAATTTATTGAAGAAGAGAAGGAGACTTCATAAATTAATTAGCCAAGTCCTAGTGCTACTATGAATAAAATTCCAGTCAAGAAGTTGAATCCTAAAGCGCCAGTGTTTAATCCCAATGAACAAAGGAATAGGAGTGAGGACCAAGTGCAAAAAGAATCAACTGCTCAATGGGTGAATATAACGTTTGGTGGTAATCTGGTTACCACAAATAAGTCATGTCAAGAGATTCCATCGTAGATTAATGACTTAAATGATACAATGTAACTGATCAGGGATAATGATAAAATATAATTGAGGGGAGGCAAGCTTTGGAGTGATCAAGTTTAAGAAGATTCTGAAGAAGGTGAAGTACCAGAGGGAGTAGAAGTTGAGCAAGAGGAAACATATGAGGAAGTTGATGAGGAAGAATAGTGTGTGAATGGAAAAGGGATGAAATCCAATGAATATTTAGCTTTAAATAATGAGGATATGATATGAAGGAAGGAGATAGAGGCTGTAAAAGTGAAGAGTCCTAATCCTAAGGGGTCGACTAAGGCTAATACAATGCCTCCTTAGCCAGCTGCAGCAAGTCCCAATGATGGTAATTTAGATAGTAATGAGATTGATCATGGAGGAACATGAGGAACTAAGGATGTACAAGATACAGATACAACTGCTAATGAAGAAATTGTCAAAGAAAATCTTCAGGTCCAACCTAATTTGACAATAGGGATGTCAGAGAAACCAGGAAGTATTGTTCCATTGGGAATCACAATTTTGCAACGTGATAAAACTTGCAATATCAGAGCAATGATTCCTAATGTTACTAAGAATTCAATTGTGCCTGAAGGGAAAGATAATGAAGATGAGGAGCATTTGGAAAAATCTGGAAAAGACCTGGATGAAGAGTCCACTGCTCAAAATTTTCTCAATATTGTTCAACAAGGAGATATATCATCAAGACAAACAGAAAAGGTAAAATCAGCTACCAAAGGAAGGAAAAAGTAAGTTAAAGATAATCAAAGTGTTCCAGGCGCTGGGGTATAAATAAGAAGAACTCTAACTAAATCAAATCTTTTATAATGGATGCAATTATATGAAATATTAGGTCATTGAATACTATGCAAGCTTTTGAGAAACTGATCACAATGCATAGGCAACATCATTTTGAATTTATTGGAATAATGGAACCAAAGCAGAATGTTCAAAAATTTAAAAAATACAGAAGGAAGATTGGCCTTGCTCAAGCTTTTACAAATGTTACAAACAAGATTTGGAATTTTATTGATGAGAATTTTGAAGTCATGGTATTATATGATATGGAGCAGCAAATGACTTTGAAGTTATTTCATACAGAAACTCATATAGAACTTGTCCTCACTTTGGTATATGCTAAATGTGACCATATTGAAAGAATAGAGCTGTGGGACTCAATGTATGCAATGGCTAGAGACATGACTACTTCTCTGGCTTATTGGTGGTGACTTTAATGTCATATGGGATGAGGAAGAAAAGTTTTGGGGATTACCAATATCTTTGAATAAAGTGGAAGACTTTATACATTGTGTCAATACTTGTAATATCTTAGATTTGGGATTCTTGATGGAATGGGAGAGCTGAAGAGGATTGCATATTCAAACTATTGGATAGGTGTCTTGCCAATATGGAATTCCAGCAAACTTTCATAAGACTGTCTAAGATTGGCTCAGATCATAGCCCAATGTTGTTGAAGTGTGATCTTGAGTAGAAACCAATTAGGAAGTCATTTAGATTTCTTAATTTCTGGTGCAAGAATGAAACTTTAAGAGATTTGGTGAAAGAGAATTGGCAAGCTGATTTTTGTGCTAATCCCCTTGTCATCTTTAATCACAAGCTGAAGATACTGAAGAAAGCTCTAACTATTTGGAGCAAAGCAACGTATGGAGATATCTTTCAGAAAATAGCAAGTTTGGAGGAAGTTGTAATGGTTCATAAAGCTCAATTCGAATTGAATCCTACACAACAAAATAGGACGAGATTGCATAAGGTATAAGCTGCACAGATTAGGTACCTAGCATTAGAGGCGGAGTTTTGGAAGAAAAAGTCATGTAGGTAATGGTATAATGATGGTTATATGGATACTAAATTTTTTTATGCCCAAGTTAATGGAAGAAGAAAAAGATTGCAACTTAAGAGAATTCAAAACAATGCTGGAATTTGGATTGAGGACAGATAGGCAGTAGCTGATGAGGCAGTTAATTTTTTTAAGGCACAATTTCATGAAGAAAAGATTCCAGATTCATTTGGTATCATTTATCATGTTCCTAATATGTTAGGTTATGAGTAGAATGATGAGCTAGTAAAATAACCTACGAAGGAGGAGGTTCAGCAAGCAGTCTTTGGATTAAATGTTGATAGTGCAGGAGGTCCAGATGATTTCGCAGGTACTTATTTCATTCATATTGGAATATAATTGGTGATGATGTGTTTGAAATGATTAAAGCCTTCTTCAATGGAAAACAACTACCAAAGATTATTACTCATACTAATCTAGTCTTATTGCCTAAGAAGAAAGAAGTGAATACATTCTCTGACATGAGGCCTATAAGCCTTAGTAATTTCATTAACAAAGTACTCTAGAGGGTCATACATGAAAGGCTATTCTAGAGGGTCTTATCTCAGATGAACATGCTGGCTTTGTAAAGGGGAGGAATATTGTTGAAAATGTACTTCTAACTCAAGAGATCATCACAGATATTCGATTGAGAACTAAATTTGGACGTAATGTAGTAATAATGCTCGATATGACTAAGGCATATGATAGGTTGTCATGGATTGTTTTTGTAAAAGGTATTAAGGAAGATGAGATTTTGTGAAAGATTCATTGGGCTGGTGTTTGGAATTGTTTCGAACAACTGGTGATCAGTACTCATCAATGGCCAACTATATGGATTTTTCAAATCATCTAGAGGAGTTAAACAAAGAGATCCACTGTCACCTACGAACTTTATACTTGCTGCTGAAGCGCTGTCTAGGGGACTCAATGCATTGCATATAAATCTGTATTTCTGTGGTTCTGGATTACCTAAATGGAGTCCTAAAATCAATCATATATCATATGCAGACGATACTAAAATTTTCATATCCTCAGATGCTATTTCCTTACAATTGGTGACGGAAGTTCTTAATGCATATGAAGATGCATCTGGGGAGCTGATATGTAAGGCCAAATCTGTTGTATATATGTATCATTCATCAAGCATGGAGGTAGAAACAAAGGTGCAGAGGGTTACTGTAAAACCCCGGAAATATTTCGAAGTACTTGAGTGTAAAGCCCCGCAAAATTTCGTAAATGAATTTAAGGTTTCATGGTGCCGGACTAGGCAAATATATTTTGGGTCGAATAATAAACTGGAAAGTGAAGAAAAAATATTTGGGAAGAAAAGTGCATTTCTGCAGCCCACTATGCGGCCGAAGAATGAAGTAGGGGCGAGGCAGTTTGGGTGAAAGTCTGCGGTGCATTATGCAACCGCAGACCAATTTTACGGTGTATTATGTGACCGCAGAACAGGTCTGCTGGCCGCATAACTACTACAAACCCAGGTAGATATTTTCCAGTTTTTGGCACCAAATTGTACGGTCGATACCCTGTTCCGGAGCTTCATTTTTGAGTTTTTATAACCCGACCCTACTTCATTAAATACACACAAAGGACTATTCTTGAGCAAATATTCGGATGCTTTAGAGAGAAGGGAGAGTGTTTTAAAGAGAGAGGAACCCTAGGCTAATTTTCATCAATCTTTGCTCAAATTTTTGAAGATTAACAAAGAAAACTCACAAGGTTTTCATCCTAAAGGTAAGAGTCTACACCTTAACCCTCAATTTCAAATTTTGTCTAGAAATAGGTAATTAGCAAGATAATTCTTGGGTATAGGAGTTGTTCATCTTGCATGCATGTGTTATCAAAGGGTGTAAGAAGATTGTTGAGCTAAGAATGGTAAGGAATGGGTTGTGGGATGATGGGATCTTCCATAAAAGGATCTTGAAACCTTAATGCATACCTAGTGTTTGATAAAATGCTCAAATGAGCTAGAACTATGATCATCCTCCTAATTTTGGTTCAATTTGTTGTATTTCTAAAATAGATTGAAGTTGCTAAAAATTTCGGAATATTTTAGAGTTTAAGGAAGCTCAATTGTGGTATGTTGGCTAAACTCTTGTTTAAGAATTGGAACCCCAATATCCTTGTAAGTTCCAAGATATGTATTACAAATCGAGTACTCTGAATAAATTTTGTGACAAAGATATATGTTCAATTCGTGTTTCAAATGCTCTTATTATATTGCATTATAAATTGAGGACGTGTTCCAAACTATGGATTGTGTATCTACATGTTATAATTCCAAGTCGTGATTTATGGGGCAAGTATTATGCCAAATCGTGTACAGATTATGATTGGGATTACACCTCCACCCACATGCATTCGGATGAGGCAGCAATGCCGCTTTGTGTATGAATTTGGTATTGTTGTTGCACCACTACCCACCTATATATATTGGGGTGAGGCGGCATGGTTGCTCTGTGTAGGTATTGGTATCGTTGATACATTTACACCTACATATATTGGGGTAAGGCAGCGGGGCCGCTTTGTGTTAAAATAGGTATTGTGTTTACACCTCCACCCGCATACATTGGGGTGAGGCGCCAGGGCCGCTTGAGTAGAGATTTGGTATTGTACTTACACCTCCACCTGCATACATTTGGGTGAGGCGGTGGGGCCTCTTTGTGTGAAAAATAGTTACAGAGGATCTCACCTTATATTCTGCAAATGCTAATGACAGCTCTTGATAAGCTTGCTTTGATTTAAACAGTTATCTATGCTATTATTTTGTTTCCTTGATTCATCATATTCATATTGTATTTTCGAGTTCTTAAATTGGTGTTTGGTTTTCATACTAGTACTATTCGACATGTACTGACGCCCTTTTTACCGGGGGCGCTGCATCTTTAATGGATGCAGGTGGTTCCACAGTGGAAGATACTGAACAGTGATAGAAGTGCTCATTCTTCCTAGCTGAATTGGTGAGCCAGCGGATTTTATGCTATTGAGAGGCGTCGGGACTCAGAGGCTTCTCCATATGTTGTCATAGGTATATTGTCTGTCCAATCCCATGATGTATATGCTCTTATTGATCCCGGTTCCACTTTGTCATATGTCACTTTGTATGTTGCTATGGAATTTAGGATATAACCGGAATAACTTCATAAGCCGTTCTCTGTATCTACTCCGGTTGGTGAGTCTATTTTGGCCGCATGTGTTTATAGGGATTGTGTTGTCACGTTGCGTGGTTGGGACACCGTGGCTGATCTTATTGAATTGATAATGGTCGATTTTGATGTGATAATGGGGATGGAATTGCTTTATTCATGTTTTGCCCAGCTTGATTGCCGAACCAGAACTGTTAGGTTCAAATTTCCAAATGAGCCAGTTATTGAGTGGAAGGGTGATGATGTAGTGCCGAAGGGTAGGCTTATTTCTTACCTTAAGGCCACGTAAATGATCAACAATGGGTGTATTTACCATTTGGTCCGGGATACGGACACCGATGCTAAGGCACCTACACTTGAGTCTGTGCCTGTTGTGAATGAATTTCCGGGAGTCTTTCCGTATGAATTCCCTGGGATCCCACCAGACATAATGGCACCGACAGAATTGAAGGAGCTAAAGGAACAATTGAGAGAATCGTTAGAAAAGGGTTTTATCCGGCCGAGTGTGTTGCCTTGGGGCGCACCGGTCCTTTTTGTAAGAAAGAAAGATGGGTCACTGAGAATGTGTATTGACTATCGGCAACTTAACAAGGTCACAATAAAAAATAAGTACCCACTGCCAAGGATAGATGGCTTGTTTGACCAATTTCAGAGTGCTAGGTACTTCTCCAAGATCGATTAAAGATCCGGATATCACCAATTGAAGATCAGGGAGCAAGATGTTCCGAAAACAGTTTTTAGAACTCGATATGGGCACTTTGAATTTTTGGTAATGTCTTTTGGGCTAACAAATGCCCCAGCAGCCTTCATGGATCTTATGCATCGAGTCTTCAAGCCTTTTCTTGACTCCTTTGTGATAGTGTTTATTGACGATATCCTTGTATATCCACGCAATCGAGAGGACCATGCCGATCATCTCAGGGTAGTTCTACAAACCCTATATCAGCACAAGTTATATGCAAAGTTTTCGAAGTGTGAATTTTGGCTTAAATCAGTCACATTCTTTGGTCATGTAGTCTCTAGTAAAGGAATTATGGTTGATCCTCAAAAGATTACGGTTGTGACGAATTGGTCGAGGCCTACAACTCCAATAGAGATTCACAGTTTCTTAGGCCTAGCTGGGTATTACAGAAAATTTGTGAAGGGGTTTTCTACCCTTGCCTCTCCATTTACTAGATTGACTCAAAAGGAATTTAAATTCCAATGGTCAGATGCTTGTAAAAGGAGTTTCCAGGAGCTGAAATCAAGATTGACTATGGCACCGATGTTGACCTTACTAGAGGGTGCAGATGGATTTGTGGTATATTGTGATGGTTCAAGAGTTGGGCTTGGGTGTGTATTAATGCAACAGGGCAAGGTGATAGCATATGCTTCTAGGCAACTCAAGAATCATGAAAAGAATTATCCAACACAAGACTTAAAACTTGCAGCGGTGGTATTTGCGTTGAAGATTTGGCGTCATTACCTTTATGGGATCCATGTGGATATATTCATGGACCATAAGAGCCTTAATATATTTTGAGGCAGAGAAGATGGCTTGAGTTACTCAAAGATTACGACATTGATATCCTGTATCACCCGGGAAAGGCCAATGTTGTGGCGGATGATCTTAGCCGAAATGTATGGGTAGTTTGGCTCACTTGGAGTCATATCAAAAGGCCATTGGCCAAGGAAGTTCACCGATTGGCTAGTTTAGGAGTTCGTCTTGCGGACTCTAGTGAATCATCGCTTGT
Organism: Nicotiana tabacum; assembly: GCF_000715075.1. Lineage (NCBI taxonomy): Eukaryota > Viridiplantae > Streptophyta > Magnoliopsida > Solanales > Solanaceae > Nicotiana > Nicotiana tabacum. The sequence continues at coordinate 37,826,144 of NC_134081.1, forward strand.
TGTGGAAGTCAAAGAGACGCAATACAACGATCCATTTTTATTGCAATTGAAGGAGGGGATTCATAAACATAAGACTATGGCTTTTTCTCTCGGCTTGGATGATGGTACTCTATGTCACACCCCAAACTCGGGGAGCGCGGCCGGCGCTCAACCAAGAGAACCCGGCCGAGCAAGCCTATTAGACTTCCTTCTACCCAAACTCATCCATGAATAAAGAGAAGATGTACTCCATTAATCAATCACTGAAAAGATTTTATTAACAACTTCCTTTTCATTCCCATTAGCAGCTTCATTCATAATTTCCAAAACATTACGAGTTTATAGAATTAATGAAAAATGTAATTTCCAAACCAACATTTCTAGTTAAATTCCCAACATCAACCATAACCCACAACCTGTCTACGGAGCCTCTAAGTACAACAGAAGGGTAATATGGAAATGCCGGCAACAAGGCCCCGGCTATACCTCAAAACACAGTACATGAGAAACAAAAGATACATGACTCCAAAATGAAGTGGGGCTCAGCAAATTAGCTGAAAAGAGTGTACTGCTATCACTGATCAATGTCGCCTGCTGAAGAACCACCTGCATCCATTAAAGATGCAGCGCCCCCGGCAAAAGTGATGTTAGTACAGTCAAATAGCACTAGTATGTATAGCTAAAAATCCTATTTTAAAATAGAATGCCCATATAAAAAAAAGGCAACACATAGAAACAGCAAGTTACAATCAACAATATCCAAACGTCCAATTAAAACATAATAATTTTCAAAATGCGAACTTCATATATAATTTTTGTTGGGAGATCATTAGCATTGATATACCACCGTCTTTCTTAGCACGGGGTCCGATCACGCCCGATTGGCAAGGCCATCTCCCCACGAACAATGTGGTTTGACATGTGATGCGAAAGAAAGTTGTTACCAAAATTTCCCTAAATTTCCAAAAATTCATAATTGTTTGGAAATTCATAATGGATTTCCAGTGATGAGTTTCCCTAAATTTCCAAAACTTTCTCCAGAGTCTCCCCTGTAACTGGGCCTATCCACCTGCCAGAGTAAGACCAAAACAATTCCTAACAACACATCCACAACTTGACAAAACATCACCATGTATAACAACATCACCAATCTCATCATTACAGGCATTATACTATCAATAGTGGTATCTGGACATGAGCTGCACATATTTAAATCATAACACACAAAAGTACCTTTCAAATCACAATCATTTAACTATACACTCAAGGGGGAACATTTTATTTCCTTAACACTTTTGCCCCTCCATGTGGTCTCCTCGACTTACAGACTTCGCCATAACACATTAACGGAGACAATCTCAACTCCCGGACTTTTCTAACAAGGATAGCAAATAGTTGCTCCTCACAATCCCATTATCCCTTATCTTCACCTTATTAGACATAGACACATGAAACACCGGGTACACGGAGAACAATAATAGGGAAACATCATACTCATAGTTTAGCCTATTTCCTTTCAAAATTTCATAAGGCCTAATGTGACTTCACATACTTTACCTTTATTAACAATTCACATAGCATCCTCATGCAGAAAATATTGAGAATAACCTATTCACTTTCTTCAACTCTAAATCTCCACGCCGAACACCCAAACTAAACCTTTGGAAACCTCCAATAATTTCTCTAGGATGTGCTAGCTTGACTATGACCATAAACTTTCCTATCGCATATATTTGATCACGGGATGATGCTTCTTGTTTGACATGCCTAAACCTACAATACTCGAAAGATTTGCTACAAACAGGAACAACGAGGTTCGAGATTTTACTGGAATTATTCAAGAATCCACCAACGTGCTGAGCATGACATTTCAGGAGCTTATATCCTAAGAGGCATGAAGGTCACTACCAATAACGTTGACATGGTGATTCGTTGTGGTGACATCATCGGTTCAACAAACGAGTCATAGAGTTTCCTAGTAGGCATTGATAACGTAGGGAAAATGTTCATGATTATGAGATTTAAAAGAAATGAGTCATGAAAAGGACATCAACAATTGTTTCATTCCATTCGTGCCTTATTTGGCAATAGTAAGCCTCAAAGAGAGCTAACACTTATGTGACACTAGTCGCCTCTTGGTATGTAGGGAACAAAAATCAGTTTAACTCGAAATGAGAATATTCTAGCACCCTGAATATGATATGGGTTTCAAGATACACAAAGTTGCATTACACTCTTAACAGTAACTAGCACAAGGAATCTATGCCACAAGCTTACGAGGATGAAAAGAAGTTGAGCACTTTTGATATTATTATCATTCTGATAGCTTAACCCTTTGCAATAGTTGATCCTATATAAGAGGACTGGAGATACAACAAACTTGTCTTTAAAATCAATATGCTCATCATAAAGTTGTTTAACTAAACAACTTTCACCCACACACGAGTGAAATCATGTAGATAGGACATCTTAATATTTGGATGAAATCATGTATTGGTTAGAGAGAATGTACACTTTGTTGTGAGCTAGACATGTTTTTGCCTTAATAACCCTCAAGCTGCAATACTAGGCCACTTCATGTACAACTACAATGCTAGGTACAAAGTGAGTTACTTAATGAGGCATGATCTAGGTGGACATAAAAGTCATACTGAGATGGGTAAACAACAAGATCTCCCTGTGACGAATTTGTGATAAATCTCAAATTGCTCAGAAACTTTATGCGGATAAGTGGCCCCTTTCAATTGACATGTACGCACATGATAGGTGTTAATATATGCTCTCATGTTACTAGACAGTAAAAATGGTTCATGATACTATTCATAAAGGGGTAAAATGATTGTTCTAATCATAGGAGCTATGTACACTGGAGAGAAAAAGAGTTGCTTAAGAAGGATCTCAACCCTGGGCTGCCTTACATTAGATATAATACCACGTAGGTAATTATTACGATGGTGCGTGGATAAGCACAAATGAGCAGAGGTTATTCATTCTATTCAAAAGGTTCTGTATGAAATTCATCAGGTATTGTCCCTTGTTGAGAATTTAGGGAAGCAGTGGGAAGTATTAACCTAGGGTTATAACGCAATTCAAGGAACCCATTATAGAACTCAGTTTCTCAAGAGGTTGTAAATATAAGGAATTGTGATAAAGAGGCTTCACGAATACTGTGTCTCGTTCTAAGAGTAGATACAGAGAACGACTCATAAAGTTGTTTCGGTTCTATCCCAACTTCCATAGTAACATAAGAAGTGACATATGACAAAGTGGAACCGGACAGTCAATATACCTGTAACAACATCTGGAGAAGCCTTAAACTTTTGACGTCTCCTTATAGCATAAAACCTGTTGGGCCCTCCCGAGCTATGAATACCACCCCTAGCTGTTCCACGCCCTGTAGGCGTTATAATGTCTCTAGCTGGGGGAGGCGTTGTGGATGTAGTAGCTACAGAACTGGCTAGCTGTGCCATACCCTTGCCCATGCTCTGGCGAGACAAATAACAATCTCTTTAAAAGTGGCCCATCTTACCACACTTGTAGCATACCTTTATACCATAGTGACACACTCCCAGATGGTATCTCCCACACTTCACACAACGGGGATGAGGTCCACTGAACTGACTTGTCTCATTGACCTGATATTTACCCTTTTTGCATACATCATAAGCATACCCCTTATCCTTCCTCCAAGCTTCCAATGCGGGATTAACAATTCCAGCACCGGATTACTGTGTGGGCCTTTGAAATTGCCCAAAGATACCACCTCTAACGCGCTGCTGAGCATACTCATAACACGACACCAAATGTTCCTTCCCGCATGACGGACATAACTGGATGGGTGTACCCAACCTAGGGTATTTGTTCTTCTTGTGCCCCCTCTTTCCACAGCCATAACATATTTCAAGGGTCATCCAACATGTTCCCAAGTGTCACTTCTTGCAAGTCACACAATCTGGTTCATTAGCACCAACAACCCTCTTTCGTTTCTTAGATTCTCTCAGCACCCGATCCGATGGTGCGGTGATAGTGGTAGGAATAAGGAAACTTCCCTTAGCAACAAGTTCTTCCAACCCCTCCACGGCTCGATGCATTCTCCCAACGAACTCTTGTGCAATCTCCCCCAGATTCAATGGAGCGGTCATTACCTCCTTGTTGTTTTGAACTCGTGGATTACTCATCTGAAAGAAAATCATGAGACATAACGAGGAAATTAGCTACCTATCTTGAGCTCTACCGCACGATCTGGAGTATCAAAGAAGTGTGAAATTCCTAAATGTCCAAGTAGCCTCCTCATTATAGATGTGGTCGACAACACACCGATAAGAAGGACTCTACTAGACACGGCTCCGAGACATACTAGGACACTTTAAAACCTTAGGCTCTGATACCAAGTTTATCACGCCCCAAACTCGGGGAGCGCGACCGGCTCTCAACCGAGAGAACCCGACCGAGCAAGCCTATTAGACTTCCTTCTACCCAAACTCATCCATGAATAAAGAGGAGATGTACTCCATTAATCAATCACTGAAAATATTTTATTAACAACTTCCTTTTCATTCCCATTAGCAGCTTTATTCATAATTTCCAAAACATTACGAGTTTATAGAATTAATGAAAAATGTAATTTCCAAGTACCAACATTTCTAGTTCAATTCCTAATATCAACCATAACCCACAACCTGTCTATGGAGCCTCTAAGTACAATAGAAGATTAATATGGAAATGCCAGCAACAAGGCCCCGGCTATACCTCAAAACACAGTACATGAGAAACAAAAGATACATGACCCCAAAATGAAGTAGGGCTCACCAAATCAGCTGAAAAGAGTGTACTGCTATCACTAATCATTGTCGCCTGCTAAAGAACCACCTGCATCCATTAAAGATGCAGCGCCCCAGACAAAAGGGACGTTAGTATTGTCGAATAACACTAGTATGTATAGCTAAAAATCCTATTTCAAAATAGAATGCCCATATAAAAAAAAGGCAACCTATAGAAACAGCAAGTCACAATGAACAATATCCAAATGTCCAATTAAAACATAATAATTTTCAAAATGCAAACTTCATATATAATTTTGGTTGGGAGATCAATAGCACCGATATACCACCTTCTTTGTTAGCACGGAGTCCGATCACGCCCGATCGGCTAGGCCATCTCCCCACGAACAATGTGGTTTGACATGTGATGCGAAAGAAAGTTGTTACCAAGAGTAGTACCACCATATGCGCAATATGGCATTTGATCTCCACCCGATCAGCTAGGCCGTCTTCTCACATATGCTGTGTGGGTTGACTTTTCCAATCCACAAAGGTTCCAGTTTCATCCCAAATAAGGGGAATAATATCACAATCTACCCCTACACCGGCACGTGTAGTTTCAGGTGTGGACCTTATGACCCACCCTTCCTCGGTATTGCTAATAATGCTCCAAAAAATATTTTTGATTTGATTTGCAAACAGAAATATCAAAAATACAATTGTACTCACCTCCACATCTTTCAAATTGTATAAATTCTCATTAGTAATCCCAGTCATTTACAACGACAATATTTCCTTGGCTCATTAGTCTATTCACAAGATTCTTTATTCCTGGCACGATGGCCGTATTTCATATTCCATACTTTCACCTCTTTCAATTTCAAAGATCACCATCAAGTATCAACATATAGAATATTTCAGAAATCATATGCTTCAAATCCATTAGAAATGGAAACTTCAAACAAAAATGATTTCTTCCCAAAGAATGAGGCATACCATCCAACAATAGAAACACACATGAAAATCATAAACAATCAATACACCATTTATTCTTACAATGCTCTTCCCTAGCAATGACATTGTTCCAGTTCTGCACATGAGTATATAGAGTCTAATCACACTAGATATATTTATAAAGCAAAGCATTAGTTAAATAAACCACTAATGGGCATGAATTGAGTACAAAGGTTTTTAGGTAATTCTATCTTCGAAGTCATTTTTGAACAATTGAGTCGAGGCTCATTTCATATTCTTTATCGCATCTTCTCAAATCATTTGCACTAATAGACACAATCATAACTTAAATTCTTGGCACGTTGGCCATACTCTATATCCCCAATTAACTTATTTCACTTCCAACCATCTTTATAGATTATCAGCAATAAGACATTTCCAAATCAAGACCTTAGGTACACATATGAGCAATTAAGAGTCTTAAGAATATTGAGATTTTCTCACACAATTTGGTATACTATCTTTCATTGAAACACTACTCAAAGACATAACCTTTTTAATACGCAACCCATACTTTGAAACTTACGGAAACCTTATAGAGTTCAATTCCAGGAGAGAAAGTTTAGCCAACATACCTCAATCGAGCTTCCTTAACTCTAGAATGATCCGGAATTCTTAGCAATCCAGATCTATTTTGAGACATAACAAAATTGAACCATAATTAGGAAGATATTCATGGTCTCAGCTCATTTGAGCATTTTATCAGACACTAGGTGTGCAAATTTAACCACAAGGTTCTTCTACAAGATTTCCTTCACTCCACAACCCAATCCTTACTTATTTCAGCTCAACAATCTTCCCACAATTCTTATTGGTACATGCATGTATAAATAATAATCTCATACCCATGAATCATACTCCTAATCAACCATCTTCTACCCAAATTCGAAATTGAAAACTAGGGTATGGAACCTTACCTCTTAGATGAAGAACTTGTGGGTTTTCCTTGTTAATATTCCAAGATTTGAGCAAGAGTTGATGAATAATTAGCCTAGGGTTTTCTTCTCTGTCTAAAAAACTCTCCCTTCTCTCTAAAACATCAGATTTTTTTGCTAAAAAATGACCCAAAGCGTGTATTTAACGAAGTAGGGTCGGGTTTTAAAAACTAAAAAATGGAACTCCGGAACAGGTTCTGCGGTCGCATATGCGACCGCATAATGGATATGCGGACAGCATATCGGTCGTATAATTACAGACCAAAATGATCAAAAATATGTCCGTGTATGCGGTCACTATGCAGTCTGCATAACTGTTATGCGAAATCGCATAATGCACCACATAACAGTTATACGGTCGCATAGCCGACTGCATAATTGCCCCCAAACTGGCCCTTCTCCTGCTCACTTCTGCGGCCATTATGTAGCCCGCAAAGTGATTATGCGGTCTCATAATGTACCGCATAAACGTGCTTTTCTGCCAAAAACTTTCCTTGAGTTCACGTAAGCCTACTCCGGCACCACGAAACCTTGAATTCACTTGTGAAATTTATGGGGCTTTACACTGAAATACTTCAAAATTATCCGAGGTGTTACACTCTAAGGTACCAAGGGAGGTTATGTGTTCCAAATGTGGATGGTCTCCGGGAAAGAATCATGACCAAGGCTCATACTTCTAGGTATTCCGTGCACCCGAGCTCTACAAAAATGTATCATGATGTCAAGGAAGTCCATTGGTTGAATGACATGAAGTGGAATGTGGCGGACATTGTGGCAAGATGTCCAAATTATCAGCAAGTAAAGGCCGAACACCAACGGCTCGGTGGGTTGGCACAGAACATAGAAATTCTATTGTGGAAGTGGAAAATGATTAATATGGACATTGTGGTAGGATTACCGAGCACTCCGCATAAGTTTGACTCAATTTGGGTGAATGTGGATCGACTCACGAAATCAGCACACTTTTTGCCGGTTAAGGCTACCGACACAGCAGAACAGTATACTTAGTTGTATATCAAAGAAATAGTCAGATTGCATGGCACTCTAGTTTCCATCATTTCTGATCGGGGAGCACAATTCACTGCTAAATTTTGGAAGAACTTTCAGCAAGGTTTGGGTACTCAGGTGAATCTTAGTATAACCTTTCACCTGCAAACTACCGGGCAGGCAGAGCGGACTATTCAGATGCTTGAGGATATGTTACGCGCTTGTGTTCTAGATTTTAAAGGTAGCTGGGATGATCATTTCTACTCATAGAATTTGCCTACAACAATAGTTATCATGCTAGTAGTTAGATGGCACCGTTTGAGGCTTTATATGGAAGGATATGTAGATCTCCCATTGGGTGGTTCGATATGTGGGAAGCATAGTTGATAGGGCCAGACCTCGTGCATCAGGCTATGGACAACATTAAAATTATTAAGGAGCGGTTGAAGACTGCTCAGAGTCATCAGAAGTCCTATTCGGATGTTCATCGTATGGATTTGGAGTTCAAAGAAGATGATTGGGTATTCTTGAAAGTTTCCCCCATGAAAGGTGTAATGCGATTTGGTTAGAAAGGAAAATTGAGTCTGAGATATGTCGGACCGTACAGAATCATTCAGAGGATCAGGGAGGTTGCGTACAAGCTTGAGCTACTACCTGAAATGTCATTAGTGCACCCGGTATTTCATGTGTCTATGTTGAAGAAAGTAGTTGGAGATCCGACACTCATTGTTTCTGTTAGGACTATTGAGGTTAATGAGGAATTGACTTATGAAGATATTCCAGTTTCTATTATTGATCGGCAAGTCCAAAAGTTGAGAATATAAAGAAATCGCCTCCGTGAAAGTGTTATGGTGAAACCAACAGGTTGAAGAGGCTACTTGGGATGCCGAGGAAGAAATGAAGAAAACGTATCATTATATGTTTAAATAGCTATGTATTTATAAGTTGTGCTCTATGAAAACGCTAAGAGCTACTTTCTATGAATTATGTATCATTTGTACCGTTGACGTTAAGGGTGTTCCTTTTCCTCGTAACATATCGCTTATGACGCCACGATTGGTGTTGTTTTTATGTTATATTGCGTTATCGGATTATACATATGTTGTTAGGATTTGTTTCTGGGATTCTCTGACAGGTGGATAGGCTTAGTTACAGGGGAGACTCTGGCGAAATATTTGGAAATTTAGGGAGTTAGCCAAATTTTGAAACTACTAGTGTGTGTGAATTAATAGTTGGGCCACATTTAATGATAATGACGTATTTTGACCCTCATTCGAGGACGAATGATCCTAAGCGGAGGAGAATGTAACACCCCAGAAAAATTTTGAAGTACTTAAGTGTAAAGCCCCGAGAAAAATTGCAAATGAATTTAATGTTTTATGGTGCCGAACTAGGTTTACGTGTTTGAGGATTATAGACTAGAAAGTGAAGGAAATAAATTTGGGCAGAAAAATGCATTTCTGCAGCCCACTATGCGGCCGCAGAATGAAGCAGGGGGGAGGCGGTTTGGGCAAAAGTCTGCGGTGCATTATGCGACCGCAGACCAGTTCTACGGTGCATTATGCGACCACAGAACATGTATACGGGCCGCATAACTACCGTCATCAATCTTTGCTCAAATCTTTGAATATTAACAAGGAAAACTCACAAGGTCTTCATCCTAAAGGTAAGATTCTACACCCTAACCCTCAATTTCGAAAGTTAACTAGAAATGGGTAATTAGTAAAATAATTCTTGGGTATGGGAGTTGTTCATCTTGCATGTATGTGTTATCAAAGGGTGTAAGAAGATTGTTGAGCTATGAATGGTAAATAATGTGTTGTGGGATGATGGAATCCTCCATAAAAGGACCTTGAAACCTTAATACACACCTGGTGTTTGATAAAATGCTGAAATGAGCTAGAACTATGATCATCCTCCTAATTTTGGTTCAATTTACTATATTTCTAAAATAGATTGAAGTTGCTAAGAATTCCGGAACATTTTAGAGTTTAAGGAAGCTCAATTGAGGTATATTGGCTAAACTCTTCTTTAAGAATTGGAACCCCAATATCCTTGTAAGTTAGAAGATATGTATTACAAATCGAGTATTCCGAATAAGTTTTGTGACAAAGATATATTATCAATTCATGTTTCAAATGCTCTTATTATATTGCATTATAAATTTGGGATGTGTTCCAAATAATAGATTGTGTATCTACGTGTTATAATTCCAAGTCGTGATTTATGGGGAAATTATTATGCCAAATCGTGTACAGATTGTGATTGGGATTATACCTCCACCCGCATGCATTCGGGTTAGGCGGCTATGCCGTTTTGTGTATGAAATTGGTATTATTGTTGCACCACCACCCACCTATATATATTAGGGTGAGGCGGCATTGCTGCTTTGTGTAGGTATTGGTATCGTTGATACATTTCCACCCGCATATATTGGGGTGAGGCAGCGGGGTCACTTTGTGTTAAAATGGGTATTGTGTTTAATCCTCCACCCGCATACATTGGAGTGAGGCGGTAGGGCAGCTTGAGTGGAGATTAGTATTGTTCTTACACCTCCACCTGCATACATTTGGGTGAGGCAGTGGGGCCGCTTTGTGTGAACAATGGTTACAGAGGATCTCACCTTAAATTCAATAAATGTTAATGACAACTCTTGATAAGATTGCTTTGGTTTAAACAACTATCTATGATATTTTATTGTCTCTTTGATTCATCATATTCATATTGTATTTTCGAGTTCTTAAATTGGCGTTTGGTTTTCATACTAGTACTATTTGACATGTACTAACACCACTTTTGTCGAGGGCACTGCATCTTTATGGATGCACGTGGTTCCACAACGGAGGATACTGACCAGTGATAGCAGTGCTCCTTCTTCCCAGTTGACTTGGTGAGACCCATCTCATTCCGGGGTTATGCATCTTTTGTTTCGTATGTGTTATCGTGTTTTGAGGTATAGCCGGAGCCTTGTTGTCAGCACTATCATTGTACTCTTTGGTATTTTTAGAGTCTCCGTAGACTAAGTGTGTGTTGTGTATGGGTATTAGGAAAGCTAAACAAGTTGTGTTTTGATTAAATCAGTTGTTCCCCTTTAAACCATGAAGGGGTGTGTGTGTGTATGTTTTAAGACTTATTAATGGAGTAACTAATGGTAATGAATTGGTATTGTTGGCACGATCACCTTATTGTGTAATTAACAAAGATATGTATTATTCTTATTCATGTATGAGTTGGGTAGAAGGGAAATCTAATAGGCTTGCTCGACAGGGTTCACTCAGTTGAGCGCCGGTCGTGCTCCCTGAGTTTGGGGCATGACAGTTACTGGAATTGGCAGGCAGGAATTTCCATTTACATATTTGGTATGTCCTATCTTTTACTCTAGAAGGAGAATGGATTATTATCAAGGTCTGCTGAATAAGGTGATGGATAAACTACAGTCTTGGAAAGGCAAATGTTATCTATAGGAGGAAGGACTGTTTTGATATCCCATGCACTGTAGAGTATGAATATTCATCTCCTTTCAGCAGTGAATCCTCCTCCTTGTGTCGTTAACAGACTCAATAAAATATTTGCTCAATTTTTCTGGAGTAGTTCTATAGGTGATAAAAGAAGACACTGGGCATCATGGGACACATTATGTATGCCTTGTAAAGAAGGTGGGTTTGGATTTAGATCATTGCATGATGTGTCAAAAGCCTTATTCTGCAAATTATGGTGGAACTTTCTAACTAAGCCAACTCTATGGAGCTCTTTCATAAGTCAGAAGTATTGTAAGAAGCCTAATCCTATGATAGTACCTTGGAGAGCAGGCTCACATATTTGGCAGAAAATGTTGGAATGTAGAGAATTGATTGAATGTCAGATACGGTGGCATCCAAGAATGCGATCCTCTTTATTCTTGTTTGAGAATTGGATAGGGCTTGGAGCACTCTATTTTATTACACCACCAGAGTTTGTGTGTGACGAATCAATCCATAATATCTATGATGTTGCGCAGGATGGTGAATGGGATGTTGAAAAATTACTGGAGATACTACCTAAGGAGTTTGCTGTACATATTCTTGATAATATAAAGCCACCAACAATGCAAGGGGAGATTTTTAAACCATATTGGAGGTTGAAAACTAAAGGGTAATTCAATATGAAATCTGCTTGGGAATACGTCAGGAGAAGAAAACAACCTATGATTGCATACAAAAAGATGTGGATCAAGGGACTGCCCTTCAAAATATCATTCTTCACATGGAAGGTGTGGAGAAACAAGTTCACTCTTGATGATTTTATGAGAAGTCTAGGTTATTTTGTGGCATCTAAATGCTAGTGATGTGCTAATCCAAAGGAGGAGACACTGCAACATCTGTTCTTCACCTCTTATGCTGCTAAGAGAGTGTGGCCGTATTTCCTTTCTCATGCTGGAATATCCTTGGAGGGGATCACATTTCACCAAGCTATTGTTAAATGTTGGACTGCCAATGTGATTCCTATATTGCAGCCCATCATACATGCGTTGCCAGGCATCATTATTTGGGAGCTTTAGAAGCGAAGAAACAACTATAAAAATGAAGATGCAATCACTGTGAGTAGAGTCATTTATAAATTTTCCTCTACTCTCCAATCACTTGTAAAATATTGGAAACCTAGATTTTATCATGCACCTCACAAACGGCCAGAGTTGATTGATGTACTGGAGAAATATACACCTAAGTTGAAGAACACTAAGGTGATCTGGGAATATCTAAGCCCGAGTTGGATTAAGGTCAACACAGATGGGGCTTGTAAAGGTAATCCAGGTAGAAGCTCAATTGGTTTTGTCTTTAAAAATGAGGAAGGAGATGTGAAGTATGCATGTGGTACGGAGATACAAGAAGGAACAAATACAAAAGCTGAGGCAAGGGCAGTGGTTGAGGCTTGGCGATACTGTTTAGAACATGACTACTTCCTCATTGATTTTCACACAGATTCAATGGTGCTCAAGAATGTGGTGAATGGGGTGTGGACTATTCCATGGTCTATGGTTGAATCTGTAGAGGAGATCAAGGAACTTTCAGCTCGATGCAATGTAACAATATCCCATACACTAAGAGAAGGTAATAGATTGGTAGACTATCTAGCAAATTATGCTTTAGATGTTGGTTCTATTGAGTGTCATTCATTTGGGGGATTTGATATAAAGGAAGGATGATTGTGAATAATGACAAATTACAATGCCCATACCTAAGAATAAGAGTTGAAAGATGCTAGGAGGTGAGGAGGTAACAAGGGGAAGTAGGAGAATGGAGAGGTTAGGAGATAATACAATTGATCAATTTGCTCAAATCCTGCAGGATGAGAGCAGAGTGATATTGTTTTATGCTAACATTGTTTTCTTTTTTGTAGGAGAAGTTACTGTGTCCATGTACTACTCTTTGACTAATTTTCAAGTGGTGGTATTAGTACTATGTACTCATTCCACTGGAATGTAATCAAGAGTAGGCATAAGCATGGAAGCAAGGATGACATTAGAGGTACTAGGATCTGCAACTGTTGTGGTGACCTTCGAGCATCGAAGTGTCAAGAGTAACACCACATACCCTATTACTTCAATCTCAAATACTAATACCAGTAACTTATATGTGTAGCTACACAAAGAGGAGATACAACAATGTATAAGCAAGAGATGGCTGCCCAGATTTTTCCCTCCTACCATTGTCCCTAAACTCACCAGTAGTTTTCAAATGGGGCTACAAACAAGGGGACACAAAACAAGGGAGTTACAAGAGAAGACTGCCCAAAATATTCATCTACTCACTCATGAGAGATATGCACTGTTGGTACTCATGAACCGGTAAAATGGATGTATTGTGGAGTAAGAACACAATACATTTCATTAGTACAACACATCATGGCTGGTACCATACAGTGAGTTCATTTGAAGGTTGCTTGTGATCACACGAAATCCTCATCAAACAGGGCATGTATATCTACGTGCAAAACTGCTCATTAATAGCAGAGACAAGGAATTCGTGTGGATCTGTCAATTTTTTGTGATAATATTAGGACATTTCTGAACTCTAGACACCAAGAGGAAACAACACTGAAATGTGATTCGTTTGGGAATTGGAATAATATACAAGACATGTAGATGACACATCAAAAAAGAGGCAAGGCAGTAGAGCTTACGATTTGGTTTGCTACTCATTATAGGGAAGATCCTGTGAGATACAACGACAAGGAAGAAGCAGCTGGATGTTAGGAAAACATAATTAAGGCGTCACAATCGGATTCACTATGCTTGCATCTATTAGGCCAACAGTACAACAAAAGAATATTAGGTATGAGCCTCAAATGATATGACTTAGCATGGATAGTTTTTACAACTATGTGTTTTTACTTTATTAGATTGCATTATGTAATGTCATTGTTGAGTACCATGCTCAATAATGATAATAGGGGATATGTATTCGTCAAATTTTATTTCTTTCTCATTTCCAGACCTCCTGACATTTGACTTTATTTTTTTGAGATATATATTTATAAAACTAGCCCTAGGCTCTCTGCCTACTGGATTTGATATAAAAATAAACTATTTTAAACACTATTGATTGCCAATCCCCGGCAACGGTGCCAAAATTTGACCAGCGCAAAACACACACTTAAATTCTGCTCGCTAATCAAATATAGTATATTATAATATCGTATCCACAAGGATTGGATTTAAATAGTATTCTTGTAGTTTCTAGCTTGGTTGCTATCCAATATGATCAACAGTTGAGATTTATAAGATGTCTAACTAAAATTAACTAAGAATCTAAAGCTATTGACTAATGGCAATCGAAACAAGGAATAAGCAAAGAAGGTTATCATGTGAGAAGATAGGGTTTTGATAAGATAGGTGCAAGATAATTGTTTGGGATGTAACACTAGATAATTCTCCTCTAATGTTCAAGTGAGTCTCTCGAATTCACTCAATTATTTGTTAAAACGTTAGGCAAAAACTCCTCTATAGATTAAGTCTTAACCACACAAGATGAACCAATTTAAGCACGTGAAGATATGCAAGAATGCATAGCGGATTGGTCTTTAGGAAAACCTATTTCGATTATTCTCCTAACTAGGTTTAATCTATGATTCAACTAGCCTCTTTCGATTTCTTAGAAGAATCTATGAACTCAACCAACAATATAATGCAAAGATATCACAAGTTATGCCTATCTTGATTACATGAACTAGTGAGTATAGATGCAACAATTAAATCATCCAAAAACGCTTCAATACATAAAACTAGAGTTATAATCCACAAACAATCATCAATACACGAAATTCATCAAACCCTAAAGAGAACTACTATATAGATATGGAGCATTTCATCAAAAATAAAATTAAAGTATAGGAAAACATAAATTCAATCCAAACTCGGATCTTTAATGAGGAAGGAATGATGAAATTCTTGTGCTTGTGCTCTTCCAACTCCTACTTAGCCTCCTTAGGTCGAAAAGTCCAGAAAATAATATTTTTCATATATTTATACCAAGTAGGGTCGTGCCCAGACGAAACCACCTTCTCCTAGCCGATGCATCATGCGGGGCATTAGTGGGGAAATCCTGAGAGCTAACAATTTGATAGACAACTTGAAATGGGCAGCCGCGGCGCCCCATACGCCCCGGCAGTGGGGTTTTCTCATAGTACAACTCAAACTTTGATTTGTGACGTCCAGACTTGGTCCTCGAGCCCCGAACATTATTATAGCTCAATCCCTAGGGCTTTTACTCAGACTTCAAAGCTCCAAATCACTCAAATTCATTCCATAACATCTACATAGCTCGGAATCACTCCTACAAGGCATAAAACACACAATAAGTTCAAAATTCTACCAATAAAATCTCAAACACAAGTAAAGTGTAGTGAATTAGAGTGCAATAAGCGACTGAAACACGAGATTATAGCCTACCATCAATTGGTGATGTTGGGAATTTCTCTTGTTGGGTGAGTGCTTGAGTTAAGGGTGTTTAGTAGTAACGAGTCGGCTCTTGATGTAGGGTGGTAACATATAGGTTGTTTGAATTGATTGAATTGAAATATTTATACTTAGGTATGTTTCAAATGGGAAGAATGTGAAATTTGTATGTTCATGTTTGATTGTCGGTATCGATCATAGTCAAGGGTGGAGTGTATGGTTAAAAATTGAAGTGCTTCTCTCTAGTAGAGATATGTGGTTTTTGGGGTGTAATTGATAGTCCCATTGCTCGAGGACGAGCAAGAGTCTAAGTGTGGGGTATTGATATTTAGCTTAAAGTGTATATATTTATGTGTATATCGCCTCGCATTTTACTCATGTTTTGTAGATTTCAGATGTGAAATATAATAATTTGTGCTAATTCGTGGTGATTTTATGTGTAAGAATCATCCGGAAGCAATATGGGACGAAGTTCCGAGATTGGAAGCAAAAAGGAGCAAAATGGGAAAATGGCCACTTTGTAGCGCCACATGTAGGGTAGGGCGCTACCTGTGGCTTACAAAATAGAATCTTCAAAAGACCAATGCCAGGGATAGCACCCCACGCTACCCTGGTCGTTGGTGACGGGAAATTTCTCCTAGTTCACCCAGGACAAGGTTATTTCGGTCCAAGACCCCCCCCCCCCCCAAACGCGAATAAAAGCAAGGCTAAGCCTATTTTGAGGGGGGACTCCACTTTGAGGGAAAAATACACATGAGGAACATCGGGAGCGAAGTCATCTCAGTTTTCTTCATCTTTTCTTAGTATTCTCAATTATTCAAGAGTGGCGAAAACCCATAGTTCTGGGGTTGTGATTTAGCCATGAATATTGTTGTTTAATATTGACTTAAACTTGATTACAATTCACTAATATATGGTTGTTTCTTCAATTTTGTGATTAATTGCTTAATTGTCTTGCCAACCGTTATGTTCTATTTACTATCTATGTTATGCTTGGGAAAGCTACGTCTAGATTAGAGAAGAATTGAATAGAGCATGATCTTAACTGTGAGTGTGGTGTGTATTTGTGGTTAGGATAGGAATATACCTAATCACCATGCTTAATTAAATATCATAATCTTAATGCGTTCTAAATATATTGATTACAAGGAATATAGGCGTTAATCTATTTTGAATAAGCAAGTAGTAATTCGGGAGAATACTACGAGAGAAATTGTTTGATTAATTAGCAACCATGAGTGAGTTGTAGGAAAATGGAGAGTTAATTAGAACACGATAGGATTAGTGAATAGATCACAATCCTAGAATATTTGTCTGTACTGAATACACAATAACTATTTTGTTGCTTGATAAATTAGTCACTTGTTAGAATTATTGCGTAGTATAATCAGACTTTTGAACTCTTATTGACTCGACTGAATAATAATCTTGGTGAAACTAGTGGGTAGTGAACACAAGTCTATGTGGGTTTGACACTCGATTTAACACTTTATTACTTGTACGGTCACGTATACTTGCTTGTGCGTTTGGAAGCAATAATTACACCAAGATTGTATGATTTAATGGAGAACTTTGGGAGTTTTGGTTATGGTTTTGGAGAGTGAAAGTTGGAGATATAGGGGCCAATTTGAGGTTAGATTTGGATGAAACTTATATATTTGGACTCGTGTTGGAATGGGTATTCGAGGTTTGTAAGTTTTGTCTGGTTCCAGGGTGCGAGCCTGTGTTAAATATTTTGGTTGACTTTGTGTAATTGTATAAAGATAGAAGCTTTATTATTTGAGGTTGTTTCCTATGGACTTATTTAATGTTATTGAGTTATTTTAGGCTAGATTTGAGCCGTTCGAAATTCGATTTGCACATGAAGGGATTTTAGAGTATTGATTTGGCTTGCTTTAGGTAAGTATCTTGGCTATACTTGGTTGAGGAACTAGTTTCCTGATTTATTAGTGTTGGCTACATGTTATCGGTGGCGTACATACGAGGGGTTGAGCCCATGTGCCTGCACCGGAGTTTTATCCATGCTCGAGATAGTGCTTAGGCTAATTTATGCACAAATTGGTTGTTAAACTTTTTGTTATCATGCTTCTTATGTTCGTACCCCTATGTGAGCTAATTGAATCATGTTAGAGGTTACATGTATGTCATGACCCAATATTCCACATTGAGGATCAAAGGTGATAAAGGTGATACAAGCCAACACGGCGATAGTCACAACAAATCCCCAAGATTAGGCAGTACAGAGTCACGAACTCTAACTGAATACATAAAAAATATCTCAAAATACAATATTGTTTGAATAGAGAATTAACAGTATAAATAAAAGGAAAGGACTCTAAGGGACTACTACGATAAAATACACTCTACCTTAAATCTTCACGATCAAGAAGCTCTCACTGCCTAGAACCGCTAACTCCAACACCTGGATCTTGTTACACCCCATACGTTCATGTTAGAATTCATCTTAAGTGAATCAATATTATCCAAAGAGTTGAAGGACCTTTACAAAGATAATGATGGGTTAAAACAGGTTTTAAGGAATTCTAGTGAAGGTTGGAAGGTTAAGAAGCTAATCGAATCGAAGAAAATAAGTTTCGTCGAAAGTCGACAAGTTGGGAATGTTATAACCCGTACTTGTGGGGTGAGACCAGGGTAATTAAGATGATAATAAGGTAATATTATGAGGTATTTTAGTCGTATGATATTCGTGTGTTAAGTTTTCAAGTCAAGCGAGTTGTGAAATAAAAGTCGACCAAAGTCGTCAAAAGTTATGTTCATAAAATTTAATGAAATTTAAGTCAAATGTCAATGAGCTTTTCTCTAAATGCACTTGGATTTATGGGGTGATCCACCCAACAAATTGAATATCTACAAGTATAGTTTCCAACTCATTAAACCGTTTGTAGATAGGATGCCGGAGTAGAGAGATATTTGCGTCTTATGATACTGCGCAAGCAGCTCCCTATGGGCCCACTTAGGCGGTTGAGATATCTTGATATATATGTGACGGCTACAAACCGTTTTCACTCTCTTCAGACCCTAGGCACCTAAAAACCTTCTCTCAAAGTTCTGTCATGATCCAAGACCCAAACAAAGGACAAACAATACAAATCAAGTGTCGGGAATCCCATGGTGCTAGTGAGTTACTTGTTCTTCTTGTTGTTGCTGATTTTGGTGTGGTTCCAGCTCGTGTGGTGGGTAGTTTTAAGTGGTTTAAGTTCTGTAAAATAGTCTCCCAGGGTTTTCATATCAACCCTAGGTGATTTCAAGTCTTCCAAACTGATTCTAGTGTTGAGAAACCCGAAGTGCTTGCTAGTTTCGCTTCCTTGTTCTTGTGGCTTCATTGGAAAGATACTTCGTGGTCAAGTAATCTCAAATTGTAGTAGTTCTATCTGTTTAAAGGTAAGAAACATCTTATTCTACATGTATTTAAGCTTATCCATGTTTTGGCTAAGTCGTTGAAGCTAGAACTTGTGAGATATCTATCGAAAGGCTTGTTAGTAATGTTGTTGATTGGTGGACTATTTGGGAGGCATAATATGATTATTATTGATGTTGTTTGGGATGTTGGTGATTGTTGTAACCTGTGGGAAGTCATATATATAGGGGATGTGCTTCCCATTTTATCGTAAAATAGGTTGTGGTCGATATATAATAGTTACGACACTTAAACGATAACGATAGTATCATTTATCTTATTGTAGACTAACGAGACGTGGTATTTGCATAGCTTAAGGTTGCGCGGTATATACAAGGTATGTGAGGCTATCACTTTCCTTATTTTTTCTGATTCCAATTGTACATAATGTAATGACCGAGCTTTCAAAAATACTCCACTCTTAGAAGATATCAGTGCTTACATTGTTTCCCTTCTTATGGAACGATTGATATTGATGCTGCTTCTCTTATTCTTATGTTATCAATGTTGTTTGTATTTACTGATTCTTATAAGATTCATGATGAAGAGTTAGCCCTAACAACATATACAGATGTTACCGACCTTACGTCACTCCGAAAGGTTCAGAATATGATTCATATGAGTCCAGCATACATTATATATATGTACCTATTTTACTCTACTGAACCGCGTTATAGTTGGTCGGGTATGGAACCTATTGTGCAACTATTGATCAATTGGTTTTTACCAATCTCCACGTAGCCGGGTACGATTCTACCGATCCTTATGATGGTTGGGTACGTTTTTACCGAGTCCTCTTCGAGGCCAGGTACGATATGATGATGATGATGCCCACAGAGGCCCATGTTTATAAAAGTATAAGTATTTATAAATGTATCATGCATTTCATGTCAATCGCCCTCAGAGGCACTCAGATGTTACAGGTTGTGTCTTCTCTATCTCTCTTTACATTACTGTACTTATTTATGCTTTCCTGCCTACATACTCAATACATTATTTGTACTAATGTCTCTTTTATTTGTGGATGCTACATGTCGTGTTGCAGGTCCGAATAGACAGGTTGACGGTCCTCCCAGTAGGCTACCGGTTCAGCAGGAAGTGTCCTTATGAGTCAGTATACTTATGTACATATGTTTATGGTTATGGCGGGGCCCTGTCTCGACCTTTATGACGTTTATGTACTCTTAGAGGCTTGTAGACATATGTCATGTACATGGATACTTGTATGGCCTTATCGGCCTATGCTTTGAGTGTACAAATGCTCAAGTCGGCCTTACAGGCATGTATGTCACATGTATAAGTTTGTTTATCATTTTGGGTCGTCCTTTGTCGAGTATTCCCTTATGTTTTATTCCGTTTATCTGATGTATAAGAACACATGAAGCATGAGAAAAACCAGTAATGCTACACACCAAAAATTGGTCTGAAACCAATATGAAACACACTTGAGCTCCTCGGGACCCCGTCCAAACATGCTAACAAGTCCCAAAACATAACACGGACTTACTCGAGACCTCAAATCACACCAAACAAGATCAAAACTACAAATCACACCTCAATTCCAGCCTAATGAACTAATGAACTTTCAACTTCCAAAACTCATGTCAAACCATATCAAATCAACTCGGAATGACCTCAAATTTTGCATGCAAGTACCAAAAGACACAAATGACCTATACCAACTCCCGGAAGTGAAATCCGAACCTGATATCAATAAAGTCAACCCTCAGTCAAGCCTTTCAACCTTCCAAACCTTCAACTATCCAACTTTTGTCAATTTAAGCCAAAACAACCTAGGAATCTCCTAATCCAAATACGGACATACGCCTAAGTCCAAAATCACCGCCCAGACCTTATGAAACCATCAAAACTCTGATCCCAGATAAAATTTTCAAAAGTCAAACTTGATCAACTCTTCCAACTTAGAGCTTCTAAGATGAGAATTATTCTTCCAAATCAATCAATAACCTCTTGAAAACCAAAATCAACCATACACGCACGTCATAATACGCCATATGATTCTACTCGTGGCCTTGAAGCACATAACAAAAATGCAAATGATCAAAACGACCGGTTGGGTCGTTATATTCTCCCCCTCTTAAACAAATGTTCATCCTCGAACGTGCTAAGAGTCATTCCAAAGCCATCAAATCACCATATAAACTTACCATACACATACACACGGGTTATCCCACATCGCCTAAACCCACATAAACTCGTCAACACCACCTCGACTGAAGATTACCACTTCAACCGTAACTGATAAACCTTATAACCAAATCTCATCACCCAGCCCTCCTCCTAAGACTCGATTCTCACATATACATATTGTGTCGACCACACAACATAATCTATCGCTCATAAGCCCATAGCAACATCTTCGACCATGATAGCTGCCCATTATCAAACCCGATACTGGTAAATAACCTCATATCAAATAAAACCTTGTTCCAAACCTTCAAAATGCTAATAATGATGTATGGAACATATAGAAACTCATAACCACTCACGCAACTAATAAGTCATGGAGTTCTCTCTCCCGGCAAGAACCAACGCCAAGCTCCAAGCTAATCAACGACATTCGTATCCAGATATACCTTATTCTAGTCCAACCGCACTAATCCCAGGTCATATGATCTCATCTCATCCAATACAATATGTTCGACTAACAAGCCACATCAAACACCACCTAGTCACATACGTCGCAACTCGTACCCAACAAGCAAGAGAAACACCCATCAACATATACAACTCTCTATCGGTTCAGCATATACACATGAGAGAACTATCCTACAAGTCCAGCATATACAACTCTCTATCGGTTCCATACTATGAATCCATCCCATAAGGAAGGAGCAATACACACAGATAACCATAAAGAATCCCATCCTAACATAACCCAACCGTGGCACGTTGCCCATTCCAAACATACCGATCCATAAAAAAATACGAGGATCCCATCCCCAACTCGGAACCACAAGTAAGATAAACATCCCTTCAACAGAAAACCTTTCACTAACTTAATCCCGTAGAACGAAACCACAACACACAACTGACTCCCCATACATGTAGATCTCTTCAACCACAAGTCGTCAAAACCCAACATATTGCATAATGGAAGGTCAATCCTAGTCTCAAGACCTCCAATAGTGACCAAACAAGAATGGTAGACACAGACTACCACAATAGAATCCCACAACGGGTGGACATAAACAGAGGTACTCATGAATCATGAGGCATATCCAAACATTAAGCAGAATATGATGACACATACAAATAAGTAGAACCCGGATCAAATAAAACTGATACATCTCTATGACAAATCAGAACCATACTTGTGGCGACATCATCTAGTACAACAACCTCAGTCTTATCAGGGAAAGCATAACAATAGGCCTAGCCTCCCGCACTAGGACGCCATCTACTCGCTTGTCCCCTATCTCTAGCTGGTTATGCAGGTGTTGTAGCAACTGGAGCTGATCCCATAGTTTGAGTACTTTGCTGAGGCACACCCGTCCGAAGTCTGGGATAATCTCTCACCATGTGCCTGATATCCCCACATTAAAAGCAACCTTTCTGCTGACGTGGTTGTGGGAACTGTCTGAAATGAGTGCCCATTGATCCATGGGTAACTGGAGTACCACGTGAAGCCTGAAGTGAATACTGAATTGGCTGACCAACAAAATATTTACCATGATGTGCCCTGCCCCCAAAATAGGGACTAGTAGATCCTCCAGGTCCGCGAGGCCTCTTAGCCTCCCTATCCACCTTCTCTAGACTGTGGATACGCTCCAACCTCCTGAAGATCTCGACGACCTAATAAAATGGTGTGTCAGTATCCAACTCTCGTTCCATCCCATATTTGAGACCATAGCCAAGTCCCTCGATAAATCTGTAAACTCTCTCTCTCTCTCTAACAGTGGAACCAAAGGAGGTGCATGACGAGATAACTCCGCAAAGCTTATTATATACTCGAACACAGTCATAGTCCCCTAACACAACTACTTAAACTCAGTGCGCAACGCATCCCCGAGTGTCTGTGGAATGAACTCACTAAAAAATAGATTAGTGAACTGAACCCAAGTAAGTGGCGCTGTATCACCTGGTCTACTCTCCTCATAAGCCTGACACTATATATATGCTGGCCCCATCAACTGGAATGTTGTAAGGGAGACCCCTCTTAACTCCACTAAGCCCATGGTACATAGAATATGGTGACACTGGTCTAGAAAACCCTGTGTATCCTTAGAAGTTGTGCCACTGTGTCACGCCCGTACCTCGGGGAGCGCGACCGATGCTCAACATAGTTACCCTGGTCGAGAAAGCCTGCACAGTGTCGTCTACCCAACTCACCCACAAATAAAGCGAAGAATGTATTTCATTAATTAGTTAGTAAGAAGTCATGTGAACAACAACATTTCATTTCCATTATTTATGCCCTTAGCAAATGTTCAAAATAGTACATTGTACAATCATTGTTAAAGTGGAACAGATGATACAATTACAACATTTTTTTTTAACTTTTCCAAAAACAGATACAACCCGCAATATGTCTACGGAGCTTCTAACAAGAACAAAAGAGTGCTATGAAAGTGCCCGCGACAAGGCCCCGACTAAACCTCAAAATGTTATGTACAAAGGATAGAAGATACAGGACCCCAAAATGAAGTGCGGCTCACCAAATCAGTTGAGGAGAGTGTGTGCTGCTATCACTGATCTATTCCACCTGCTATAGAACCACCTGCATCCATTAAAGATGCAGCGCCCCCAGCAAAAGGGACGTTAGTACATATGGAATAGTACTTTTATGTAAAACTAAACACCCTCTCAATAGAACGAGCAACCGCAAACGGAAAATAAAATATGATATAAATAATAGACTCAAATGGTATTGAAGTGTCAAATTAGGGAAAATATAAATTTCAAGTAGGTTTCGGTAATTTAAGTTGGGAGATCTTTAGCACCGATACACCACCTAGTTTTAGCACGAGTCCGATCTCAGCTCGACCGTCTAAGCCGTCTCACCCCCGAGACGTACACTCACAATACCACTATATGCGCAGTATGGCTTCCAATCTAAGCCGTCTCACCCCAATGCTATGTGGATCGACATCACATCACATATCCTAGCAATAATCTCATCCCATTTAAGGGGAAAACATATCAACACACCAATCTCATCCCATATAAGGGGAAACAGTCTCATCATATTAACACAGGAATTTACCCATCAGTCACTCCTACACTGACACATGTAGTTTCGAGGTTAGGTTGTTCCGACCTACCCTTTCTCGGTGGCTGAAAGATACTCCTAAGATATTTGTTATTAAAAGTATTTACCACTCAATTCATATTGTTTTACATGTCATTCATTTTATTGGCATTATTGTCCATAACGCAATATCATTCTTGGCACATTGGCCGTACTTCATAATTCAAGCTCACTATTCCATTTTAAATCATTATAATGGATAATCAACAACAAGGACTTTCAAATTAAGACTTTAAACAAATACTTGAGCAAATTAGGGTCTTAGGCACATATGATCTCTTATACAATTTGATGTGATCACTTTCGTTTGGACTTGACTTAAAGTCACAACATTTTAATATATACTCATACTTCAAATACCCTCTCGGGGAATAGCACAATATGATAAGAACATTCCGGAACACATTTGAACATATTCATATATATACATTATCTGACGCCAAACTTATTCAGAAAAGTCAAAATTCATAATGGACAACTCGGGACTTACTAGATCATTGTGGAAATTCAATTCTACAAGAGGAGTTTAGCCAACATACCTTGCCTCAAGCTTTTTAATTTATTATAACATTCCGGAGATCCTAGCCACTTCGATCTATCTAGAGATATAGCAAAATTGAATACAAATTAGGAAGGAGTTCATAATTCTAGCTCACTTGAGCATTTTACCAAACACTAGGCGTGCATTAAGGTTTTAAGGTCCTTCCATGGTGGATTCTTTCACCCCAATACCCAAAGTTCACCCAAAAGAGCCCAAAAATCCCCCTCCCACTACCCTAGATGGTACATGCATGTAAAATAAACAACTCCTACACCCAAGAATTGCTTTACTAATTAGCTATTTTTAGTTAAATTCCGAAATTAACGGTTAGGATGTAGAATCTTTCCTTTTGGTTGAAGACCTTGTGAGTTACCCTAGAGAAATCTTCAAGGTTTGAATAAAGGTTGATGAACAAATGACTTAGAACTCCCCTTCTTACTCTAGATCACCTTCCTCTCTCTCTAAAATGTGAGTTTGAACCTTCAAAAATGACCCTAAACATTGTTCTATAAGAATGTGGTCGGGTTTCTAAAACCAGAAAAAAATGAAGCTCCGAAACACGATCTAAGGTCGCATATGCGACGGTACAATGCTTCTACGATCTGCAAAATGGGCCACGAAATAGCCCTCCGGAACTTAGCAATTCTGCCCCACTGTGCAACCATTATGCTATCTACAGACCTGTTTTGCGGTCGCATAATGCGCCGCAGAACCTCCCTCCGGAACATTTTCATGCTGGTTCCACAGTCGATGTGTGACCCGCAAAATGGTTTTGCGATCGCATAGTGACCGCACAATATCACCCAAACTTTGCCCAGTTTTTTCTACCAAAAGTTTTTCTTCACTCCCCAGCGCACTGTTCAACCCAAAAAGTCCGTACCGCGGCAAGCAAGCTCATCATGACGAATCTCTACATTCATCAATACATAAGCCTACTTCGTCATCACGAAACCCCAGGTTTTTTGTTAAAATATTTACGGGGCCATACATACTGAAAGTTGGAGGATGCTAATTCTTGAACCTCTCTAGCCTCTTCTTCTCCTCATTGGCCTGACCTCAGACTGAACCGCAATCACGTGCTGCACCGTTATAACACCGGAGTTTGATCAACGTGAGCCCGCTGCTCTAGAGTACGGGCCATGGGAGTCTGGTCTCCTCCCCCGGCCTGAGAAGTAGCTAGTGCAACCAGAATCAATCCCGCCTGATCAAAGTACCAAACATGCTCCGGAAATGTGCCAAAGTCTCCTGAAGTCCAGGGGTAGCAACAAGCGCCTCGGGTGCCTGCTCCCCAACTGAAGCTATTGGTGGCTCCTCACTTGTTGCTTTGAAAGGTGCTCTAGTTGTAGCACGTGTCCCTCCTTGGCCTCTACCCCGACCGCTAGCAACACTGTCCCTAGGGGCAGTATCATCAGTAACTACAACTTGTGTCCTCACCATGTGTGATAGAATGGAAAGACAAAAGTTCAAACTCCGAAATCAACAAATTCGCACGATAGGAATGAAATAAGAGGAATTTCCTAATAGTTCCATAGCCTCTTGAAAGTAAGTACAGACGTCTCCGTACCTATTCCCAAGGCTCTACTAAACTTGCTCGTGACTCGTAGAACCTATGAATTTAGAGCTCTGATACCAACTTGTCAAGACCCTAAATTCCACATTGAGGATCGTGGTGGCACCTAGTCTCTAAAACTAGGTAAGCCGACCACTTACAATGAAAAACCAATTAAACATGATATTATGAAGCAGAGTTTAAAATAAATACAAAAATAAAGGTGATACAAGCCAACACGACGATAATCACAACAAATCCCCAAGATCAGGTAGTACAGAATCACAAACTCTAACTGAATACATAGAAAATATCTCAAAATACAATACTGTTTCGATAGAGAATTTACAATATAAATAAAAGGAAAGGACTCCAAGGGACTACGACGATAAAAGCAACTCTACCATGAATCCTCATGATCAACAAGCTCTCACTACCACGATCCACTAACTCTAACACCTGGATATGCATAAAATAAGGAAAAAGTATAGATGAGTACACCATGGTAGGTAACCAGTAAGTATCAAGACTAACCTCAGTGGAGTAGTGACGAGGTTCAAGTGAAGACATTCACTATTCAAATAACCTATACAAAATATAAAAAATCGGCAATAGGAAGAATAATAGAAAGCAGTAAATGTAATATCATTATAATTAGCAATAACTATTTTGAGAAAATAAAGGTCCCGCTTCGACAATAAGCCATCAAATCAAATCACACACACATGGCACCTCGTGCCCACATTTTCAATCACCCTTGCAAAGAAGAGACCTCGTGCCACAGTATAAGTCACACACTGCACGACAAAAACCTCGTGCCATAATATAGTCACACTCGCACGGCAAAGACCTCGTGGCACAACATAGTCACAGTCGCATGGAAACGACCTCGTGCCTCAATATATACCACAATTGCACGGCAAAAACCTTAGTTAGCCACGTATATCGTACCCGTGTCAGTTACCAATAACATGTTCTAAAGGAATTATAAAGAGTCAAATAAAGTAATACATGACAACATAAAAGTAATACATGACAACATCTTTCTTTTTACTTCAATCTGTTATGTTACCAATAGCTCAACATAGTATGAGATAACAACTCCACATAAGTAAATCCTTCTTGGGAACCAAATCATCAAGTAATAACAAAGACATAGATTAGCACATTGGAAACAAAGCAAAAGTCATGTAAAATACATGACACACACAAGGAATTCATAAGCACAAACAAGAATACTCTTTTTTCATCAATGACACGTCCCAATGCCATCATATATCATCCCCACATAGCCACCCTTATCTCACCGCGTGTGCAACAATAAAGTAAATGGCCACCTTGTCTCGCCACACATGTATTAGCAATCATCCTACCATGTCTCGCCACATGTGCAAACCTAGTATATATAGGCCACCCTGTCTCGTCACATGTGCAATACAACAATAATAATAGCACAGTAGAAACCTCGTGTAAACACCCGAATAATCCGCCCAACAAGTCCGCATGTGCCATAATCATAATAACATAACATGCCAACAATTGTCATAAATATATAAACGCATAATTTTCCAATACATTGCACATAAACAAACCAATAAAGGAAATATGGATGGGTGTTAAGCATGAATTCAGCTAACTCAATTTAGCAACAATCTCACAACGCCCAACTTGGCCAATTTAGGAAATTAAAATCCTAAAACATGATCTATAGCATGGAACATAAACTCAAGTAAACAACCAAAGTAAAATCATGTGAAACAGAGACCTCTCAAGGAAAATAAAGCGATAAAAGCAACCTTGGTTCAAGTCCAGTCATAAATCATACATATAACAGTGTACACACTCGTCACCTCGTGTTTTGTCGTTCACGCATATCACAAATAAGCAATTAAGCCCAATCCTAAGGGGTAATTTCCTTCACCCAAGGTTAGGAAAGATATTTACCTCAAATAAGCTAAGTCAATACTTTAAGAAACCCTTCCCGTGTGAATCACCATGCGGACGACTCGAATCTAGCCAAAACAACTTTAAAATATCAATAAAAGCCGTAGGAAACCAGCCCAGACGATAAAGCTATGATCTTGGTTCAATTATGCAAAGTCAATCCAAAAAGTCAACCTCGGGCTCGCACCCTAGAACCCGAAAAAACTCATAAATTCTGAACATCATTCCAATTTCCAACCATACCAATTTCATCCAATTCGGGCCTTAAATCGACCTGCAAATCATCAAATCACATTTAAAAAGGTTTTTACTAAAATCTCCAATTTTTCCAACTTAGATTCATCATTGAAATGCTAAAACAAAGATGCAATGATGAATAATTACCAAATCCGAGTAAACAATATTTACCCCAATCCAAATCATGAAAATCCACTCCAAAGTCGCCCAAATTCGAGCTCTATAACTCAAAATGTGATAAAATAACCAAAACCCTCAAAATAGAGTATTTTAGTAATTATGCCCAATTAAACACATCGCGATCGCAGGAAAGCCATCGCGATCGCGCAGAAGAAAAACGCATTGCCCAGAAAATTCCTTACGTTATCAAGTTTGAACCCCGCGATCACGAAAGCCAATGAACCAGAGAACCGCGAACGCAAGCCCCCTATCGCGAACGCGTACGCCAAAGAGCCAACTACTTCTAACCACACTTCGCGATCGCGCCTTTACAGGCGGGAACGCGATAGACAAACCACTCAAGCTTGCGAACATGAAGAAATACCACACCCAGCACAAACATACACATCCTGATCACGACCACACCTTCGCGATCACGAAGAACACCTGAAGCATCAAAAAAACCAGCAATCCTACTCACCAAAAAATGGTTCGAAACCAATTTGAAACACACCCGAGCCCCTCGGGACCTGGTCTGAACATGCAAACAATTCCTAAAACATAACATGGACTTACTGGAGGCCTCAAATCACACCAAACAATATCAAAACTATGAATCAAACCCCAATTCAAGCTTAATGAACTTTCAACTTCCAAAACTCATGCCGAACCATATCAAATCAACTCGGAATGACCTTAAATTTTTCATGCAGGTCCCAAATGACACAAAAAACCTATACCAACAACTGAAATCTGAACCTGATATCAACATAGTCAACCCACGGTCAAACCTATCAACCTTTCAAACTTTCAACTATCCAACTTTTGGCAATTCAAGCCAAAACAACCTTGGAACCTATGAATGCAAATTTGAGCACACACCTAAGTAAAAAATCATCATCTAGACCTAATAGAATGATCGAAAGTCCAATCGGAGATCAGAGATATAAAAGTCAAACTTGGTCAACTTTTCTAATTAAAAACTTCTAAGATGAGAATCATTCTTCCAAATCAATCTGGAACTGCTCGAAAATCAAAATTAACCATATAAACACATCATAATATGTCATATGAAGCTACTTATAGCCTCGAACCATCGAACAAAAATACAAATGATCAAAACGACCGATCGAGTCATTACAATATAGGTTAGTCTCCGATTCAAACATGATAAATGCTATTTTAGTGGTGTAAGTGCCATTGATCTATGATAGTACACTTCACACATGCCTACACTTTAGCATGTCATGTATATTTGTCCATGAGTATGTGATAAGATATCCATTATTCATGTTACACCATGTGCATCCCAAGGTGACGTATAATGAATGTGAGACTTGTTAATCATGATTTAAAAGGGTTTAAAGTCATAATATGACTATATATTATGTATGGATGAAAAATATAAAGTTTGGGAAAAATCGGATTTATGTTGGGGAAAAATCGTCTAAGGATTTACCTTGTAAGGAAGCTTTTTAAGAAATACATTTTGTGTGCTATATGAGGTCTTTTTGGGACATATTATATAAACAATTGAAGGTCATGGAATTTAATTTCCAACACACTTAATCGTTCGTTCATACGACATCCAGGTAAAATGATATAAGCATCGGAAGATGGGCCAATGCGAGGGTGCCAAGCTAGCACCTCTTTGACTTTTCAAAAGTTGATATATAGGTCTTAACTCGTCTCTCTCATCATTTTTACATAGAACCCGACCAGAGAACACCATAAAACCTATCCTTTACCTCTCTAATAGGGTTTCAAAGAACACTAACATTTCGGGTACAAAATTGAGAAGCGATAACATCCGAACGATCCCTACAACGTAAGTATCATTATACCGCCTCTCTTTTTTATTTGTAGTTCGAGTTTTGTAAGGTACTTCATAGTTAAGAAATGTCTAATTTCTGTATTTAAGTGTTTAAATATCAAGTAAGGTTGATAAATTGCTTTCCTAATAGTTAGAACTCACGGGACGGTGATCGGAAGCCGTGAGTTCGATTATTTTCCACTTTTAGTGGACTGTTTTGTAGTCCACTTGTATTGACCTATTTTGTTGCTGATTTTTGGGGTTTTGAAGGATAAATGTGTGGAGAAACTCCACATGTGGTAGGCTAGTAGGTTGGTCGCTCGTCGTTGCAGTTTCAGGCTAATTGATAACTTGTTGATTGGGTGTGTTATGGTATATTTGGGGTTTTTATTGTATTGAAGGTTCCGAATTGTAATTAGGTTGGTTTTGAGGGAGCAGTAACATCAGGGTAAATGCTGCCCGTTTTATTTTAGAATCGAGTTATCATTTGAGATACGTAATATACTAGCACCTTCAAAGGCGTACATGTATTTCTTTATTATAGGGTTGGCGCGCTAGTTATCATAATCTTGTTGTTGAGTTGCATTGACGACTTGAGGTATGTTAAGGCTATCACTTCTTTACTTTTGGCATGATCCATATAATACAATGAAACGAGTAAGCACACAACTTTCATAAATGATTCTATTCTTGGAAGTACTAGGGTTGCCTAGGTTCTGGATTCCCTACATGTCCTACTGTCATATCGTCTGTTCATGGGTATCATGACATTTCGAGAGATCTTATTGACTTACTTCATTATGCATTGCATCCATTTATACATGTATATTGACCTATGACCAGATGGCATTATAGACGCATATAGTATATGTATAAGGGGTATGGGGAAAGATTATGGCGTTATATACGCACCACCACCTGATCAGCTGGTATACGTTTAAGACTTCGCACACAGAGGCTGAGATGATGTTATGAGATGACCTCAGAGGCTTGATGATGTTGTGTACGCATATACATATGCATGATATGACATTTATACGCATATGCATGACATTATAAATGTTTCCTGATTCACACAGCTATTCAGACTTACAGGTTGAGTCCTTTACTCCATGCTTCTTTCATGTTTGTTGTATATTAATTTTTATGCCTTACATACTCAATAAATTATTCGTACTGACGCCCCTATTGCCTGGGGGCCTGCGTTTCATATCCGCAGGTGTAGGTAGACAGGCTGGCGGTCTCACATTTGATCCGGAGCTGCTATTGAGTTTTGGTATGATACTTTTGTATACATATGGGTATGACGGGGCCCAGTCCCGCCCTTTATACAGTTGTACACATATATATATATATATATATATATATATATATATATATATATATATATATATATATATATATATATATATATATATATATATATATATATATATATATATATATATATATATATATATATATATATATATATATATATATATATATATATATATATATATATATATATATATATATATATATATATATATATATATATATGAATCAGTAGTTTATTTCTAGACGTTATGCATGACCTACACTGATTTCATGTTTATATCTTAGATGAACGCTTAGGGGTGTTCGATAGGTAGAACTCGGGCACTAGTCACGGCCCATCGGTTTGGGTAGTGAAAAAAGTGGTATCAGAGCAGTTCCATCCTAGGGTTGTCTAC
The DNA here is from genome assembly GCF_000715075.1 of Nicotiana tabacum. Lineage (NCBI taxonomy): Eukaryota > Viridiplantae > Streptophyta > Magnoliopsida > Solanales > Solanaceae > Nicotiana > Nicotiana tabacum. The sequence goes on from NC_134081.1 coordinate 37,858,400, forward strand.
TGACCTTATCTAGTAGATTCTTGTTTATGAGTGTGTTGTGCACCACACTTATAAACAGGAGGCTGCAGGACATATAGGATGTTATCCTCCCTTCTTATCTTAGATCGTGCGATATGAGGATTCATTTTCCTAACAATATGTTATGTTTTCAGCAATGCCCAGAAGGCTACAGCCGCCCATCAGGGCAAGTCTGTGGCTGATGAGACTACAAGTCGAGCACCATAAGTTACCAGGGCTCGGGCAGAGTCGCATAGTGAGACTCCATCTAAGACTTCACATACCCTGCCCTCTCCAGAGGAGATCCGAGGGGCACCAGCCCCAGCACCCACTCCAGTACCCCCAGCTCCTCAGCCAGATGCACCGGGTTAGGAGATGAGAGATGTTATTCAGCTATTGACTCGATTGGTGGCCGCACAGGCTCGACGTCAGGAGGTGGGTATTGGTTATGCATATAGGGTCATTAGTCGAGGGTTCGTGATTCCCTCCGATATTCACTGGAGCAGATCCAAACGAGGACCCTCAGGTATTTATCGATAGGATGCAGAGAACTTTGAGGGTAATGAAGGCCACTGTGACTGAGTTAGTTGAGCTAGCTTCCTATAGACTTCGGGATGTTGCAATTAATTGGTATGAGTCTTGGGAGTTGACCATAGGTGAGGATGCTAGTCCAGCTGTATGGCAGGAGTTTACAGAGGCTTTTCTTCGTCATTATTTACCACCAGAGCTTAGATGGGCCAGAGTTGATAGGTTCTTGACCCTTCGGCAGGGTAATATGAGTGTTCGGGAGTACAACCTTCAGTTTGATTCTTTGGCTAGGTATGCTCCTACTATTGTAGCTAAGATGGAGGATCGGGTTCACCGGTTTGTGATGGGGTAGGATCCGCACCTGCTTAATGACTGTATGTTGGTCACACTTCATCCAGGCATTGATATTTCTCGTATTCAGGCATACGCTCAGGGTGTAGAGGAGCGTAAGCAGAAGTAGAGGGCCGATCGTGAGCATGATAGGGGCCAAAGTAAGAGAGAGAGAGATATTCATGTCCTTTTGGTGAGTTTCGAGGTGGTTAGAGACAACAATACCCGAGGTATCCAACCCAGCCATCGGCTAGTGCACCCCCTCAGTTTGCCGGTAGGAGATTTGATCGTTCCACCTATCCAGGGCCCAGTTAGAGTTCCAGGGCCTCTAGTTCTCAGTATATGGGTGAGTCAAGTCAGATGAGGCCACCCTTGCCACGATGTGCTCAGTGTGGCAAGCAGTATGCCCGATAGTGCCTCATGGGGTTGGGTGTTTGTTATAATTGTGGTTATCCAGGCCACATTTTGAGAGATTGTCCGACGAGAGGTGGTGCAGGTATAAATCAGCCAGCGGGATCTGTAGCTGGTTCGTCATCATTAGTATTCACCCCCGGGGCAAGGTTCACAGGCACCAGCCGGTCGTGGTAGAGGCAAAAGTGGAGCATCTAGCTTGAGCAGTCCTCAGAACCGCATTTATGCATTAGTGGGTCAACAGGATTAGGAGTCGTCACCTGATGTTATTACAGGTATATTATCAGTCTCGTCATATGATGTATATTCATTGATTGATCCAGGTTCCACCTTTTCGTTTGTCACTCCACTGGTTGCTAGCAAGTTTGGAATAGAACCTGAAATGATTAAACCTTTTGAGGTATCTACACCTATTGGGGATCCAGTGACAGACCTGATTGAGCTTGATATGGTAGAATTTGATGTTATAATGTGTATAGATTGGTTGGCTTCTTGTTATGCTAACATTGATTGTAGATAAAAGATGGTTCGGTTCCAGTTTCCAGGGGAGTCTTAGAGTGGAAAGGTAATTCTGCATCACCAAGAGGTAGGTTTATTTCCTATCTCAAGGCAAGGAAGATGATCAGAAAGGGCTATATTTATCACTTAGTTCAGGTACAGAATGTGAAATCAGTGTCACCGACCCTTCGATCTATCCCAGTGGTTAATGAGTCTCCCGATGTTTTTCCCGATGAGCTTCCAAGCCTTATGCCAGAGCGGGAGATTGAGTTTTTTATTGACACATTACCAGAGACTCAACCAATATCTATTCCTCCTTATATAATGGCACTTGTAGAGCTGAGAGAGTTGAAAGAACAACTGAGGGATTTCGTTGAAAAAGGCTTTATCAGACCCAGTACATCACCGTGGGGAGAACCTGTGTTATTTGTGAGAAAGAAAGATGGTTCCTTGCAGATGTGTATTGATTACAGACAGTTGAATAAGGCAACAATCAAGAATAAGTACCCGCTCCCGAGGATTGATGATTTATTTGATCTGTTGTTGGGTGTCAGGTGTTTCTTGAAGATAGACATGAGGTTAGGGTACCATTAGGTAAGGGCACTTTGAGTTTTGTGTTATGTCGTTCGGTTTGACCAATGCCCCAGCGGTATTCATGGACTTGATGAACCGCGTGTTCACACCCTTTCTAGATCTGTTCATGATTGAATTTATAGATGATATTTTGGTTTATTCTCGTTCAGATGCTGAGCATGCAGATCATTTGCGTACTGTGTTTAGAGTTCTACAAGAAAGGAGGTTGTACGCAAAATTCTCTAAATGTGAATTCTGGTTAAATTCTGTAGCTTTCCTTGGACATATTATTTCAGATGAGGGTATCCGTGTTGACACACAGAAGATTGCGGCAGTGAAGACTTGGCCTAGACCCACGACAACGACGTAGGTTCGTAGCTTCCTGGGTTTGGCAGGTTATTACAATAGATTTGTAGAGGGTTTTTCTTCTCTTTCGGCACCATTGACAAAGTTGACTCAAAAGGCAACTAAGTTTTAGTGGGTTGATGCTTGTGAGTGGAGTTTCCAAGTATTGAAGGATAGATTGATTTCAGCACCGGTTCTGACACTTCCAGAAGGGACCGATAGCTATGTTATTTATTGTGACGCTTAGGGCATTGGATTGTGTTCTGTATTGATGCAGCATGGTAAGGTTGTCGCTTACGCTTCTAGACAACTAAGAAACCACGAGAAGAATTAGCCGACCCATGATTTAGAGTTAGCTGCGGTGATTCATGCACTAAAGACGTGGAGGCACTATTTGTATTGTATTCATGTTGATATCTATACGGATCATAAGAGCCTTCAGTATGTCTTCAAGCAAAATGAATTGAATTTACGTCAGAGGCGATGGTTGGAGCTATTGACAGACTATGATGTTGATATTCTATACCATCCAGGGAAGGCGAATGTATTAGCTGATGCCCTCAGCCATAGATCTATGAGTAGCCTATCATATTTACAACAAGAGAAGAGTGAGATAGCCCATGAGATTCATCAACTTGCTAATCTTGGAGTTCGATTACTAGATTCAGGTGATACTAGAGTTACTATTTAGGACACGGCAACATCCTCTTTAGTAATTGAAGTGAAGGAACGCCAGCATGAGGATCATGTGCTAGTTCAATATAGAGATGTAGCCCCCCAAAAGGAGAAGACACCATTTGAGATTACAGGAGCAATGAAAATGTATCATGATATCAGGGAAATATACTGGTGGGACGAAATAAAGAAGGATATAGCAGAGTTTGTTGCTCAGTGCCCTGATTGTCAGCAGGTTAAGATTGAGCATCAGAAACCCGGTGGATTATTGCAGGCTATAGAGATACCGACTTGGAAATGGGAAGTAAGTAATATGGATTTCATCATGGTCTTACCTCGTACCCAGCGTAAGTTTGATTCTATATGGGTTATTGTTGATAGACTTACAAAATCAGCCCATTTTCTGCCTGTTAGGACTACGTATTCAGTAGACGATTATGCAAGGCTTTACATTAAGGAGATAATACGACTTCATGATGTATCTATATCTATTATCTCAGATAGAAGTGCTCAGCTTACAGCTAATTTCTTGAGGTCCTTCCAAAAAGGATTGGGGACTCAAGTAAGTCTTAGTACATTATTTCATCCCAGATAGATGGTTAGGCTGAGCGTACTATTTAGACACTCGAGGATATGCTACGAGCTTGTGTGATAGACTTCAGGGGTAGCTGGGATGATCATCGTCCACTTATTGAGTTTGTGTATAATAATAGTTATCATTCCAGCATTCAGATGGCTCCATACAAAGCTCTTTACAAACGGAAGTGTAGGTCACCTATCGGATGGTTCGAGGTTGGGGAAACTAAGTTAGTAGGACTAAAGTTGGTACAACAGGTAGTTGAAAAGATTAAGCTTATACGAGAAAGGCTATTAGCAACTCATAGTCGTCAGAAGTCCTATGCAGATAACTGACGACGAGACTTTGAGTTTCAGGTAGATGACTGGGTATTCCTAAAGGTATCACCGATGAAAGGCGTTATGAGATTCGGTAAGAAAGGAAAGCTTATCCCTCGGTACATTGGACCCTATAAGATCATACGTAGAGTATGCCAGGTAGCATATGAGTTAGACTTGCCTTCCAATATGGAGTCAGTACATCCAGTCTTTTGATGTGTCTATGCTACGTAAGTGTATCGAAGATCCTTCTAGAGTCATTCCAATTAATGATGTTCAGGTCACAGAGCAACTATCATATGAGAAATCTCCCATTGCTATATTAGATAGACAGGTTCGGAGATTGAGGACTAAAGATGTATCTTCGGTTAAAGTACTTTGGAGGAATAATAATGTGGAGGAGATGACTTGGGAAGATGAATAAGACATGAAGTCTAGGTATCCTCACTTGTTTTCGATTTCGGAGGGGGATCGGACTGAGACATCCCAGCCTTAGGTATGTATATGGTTCTTGATTCATATGTTAGTTATTGTCATTGGTCGTGTGAGGCCATTGGTGTTATTGATGATTGTGCCCCTGTGTGGCTTTGTATTGTTGGATTTTCTATTTGACAGGTTGGTAGTGGTATCATTACAGAGGAGACTCTGCCAAAATTTCTATAAATCTCTGGGAGTTTAACATTCGAGGACGAATATTTCTGGGGGGAAGATTGTTACACCCTATGCGTCCCAAGGTGACGTATAATGAATATGAGACTTGTTAATCACGATTTAAAATATTTTAAATTCATAATATGACTATATAAAATATAAAGATTGGAAAAAATCGGATTTAAGTTACGGAAAAATCGACAAAGGATTTACCTTGTATTGGAGCTTTTTGAGAAATTAACTTAGTGTGCTATATGAGGTCTTTTTGGGACATATTATATACAGACTTTAAGGTCTTAGAATTTAGTTTTCAATGCACTTAACTGTTTGTTCATACGATATCCGGATAAAAAGATATAAGCGTCGGAAGTTGGGCCAATACGAGGGTGCCAAGCTAGCACCTCTTTGACTTTTCAAAGGTTGATATATAGGTCTTAACTCGTTTCTCTTTTCATTTTTACATAGTACCTGACCACAGAACACCATAAAACCTATCCTTGAGCTCTCTAATAGGGTTTCAAAGAATACTAACATCCAACATCCCGGGTACGAAATCGAGAAACGATAACATCAGAACGATCCCTACGACGTAAGTATCATTATACCGCCTCTCTTTTTTCTTTGTATCGCGGGTTTTGTAAGGTACTTCATAGTTAATAAATGTCTAATTTCGGTATTTAAGTGTTTAAATATTAAGGAAGGTTGATAAATTGGTTTCCTAATAGTTAGAACTCACGGGACGGTGATCGGAAGCTGTGAGTTTGATTGTTTTCCACTTTTAGTGGACTATTTTGTAGTCCACGCGTGTTGGCCTATTGTTATGCTGATTTATGGAGTTTGGAAGGATAAAAATGCATGGATAAACACCACATGTGGTAGGGTAGTAGGTTGGTCGCTCGTCATTGCAGTTTCAGGCTAATTGATAACTTGTTGATTGGGTGTGCTATGGTATATTTGGGGTTTTTGTTGTATTGAACGTTCTGAATTGTAATTAGGTTGGTTTTGAGTTGCTGATTGTATTGTGTTTGTATATCACCTATAGTAGGCTTGAGGGAGCAATAAAATCGGGGGAAATGTTGCCCGTTTTATTTTAAAATCGAGTTATCGTTTGAGATACGTAATATACTAGCACCATCTAAGTCATACATGTATTTCTTTGTTATAGGGTTGGCGCGCTAGTTATCATAAGCTTCTATTTGAGAGCCATTGGCGACTTAAGGTATGTTATGGCAATCCCTTCTTTCCTTTTGGCATGATCCATATTATACAACGAAACGAGTAAGCACACAACTTTCATAAATGATTCTATTCTTATTAGTACTAGGGTTGCCTAGGTTCTGGATTCCCCATATGTCCTACTATCATATTGTCTGTTCATGGGTCTCATGACATTTCGAGAAATATTATTGACTTACTTCATTATGCATTGCATCCATTTATACATGTATATTGACCCATGATCAGATGGTGTTATATACACATATAGTAAATGTATATGGGGTATGGGGAAAGGTTATGGCGTTATATACGCAACACCACCTTATCAGTTGGTATACGTTTATGACTTCGCCCATAGAGGCTGAGATGATATGATGGGATGCCCTTAGACGCTTAATGATGTTATGTACGCATATACATATGTATGATATGACATTTATACGCATATGCATGACATTATAAATGTTTCCTGATTCACAGAGCTATTCAGACTTACAGGTTGAGTCCTTTACTCCATGTTTCTTTCATACTCGGTACATTATTTGTACTGATGCCCCTATTGCCTGGGGGCCTGCGTTTCATGCTCGCAGATGAAGGTAGACAGGCTGACGGTCCCCCATCTTAGGATCCATGCTCAGCGAGAGTTGGTGTGCTCCATTTGATCCGGAGCTGCTATTGAGTTTTGGTACGATACTTTTGTATACATAAGGGTATTACAGGGCCCAGTCCCGTCCTTTATACAGTTGTACACTCTGTTAGAGGTCTGTAGACAGTCATGTATAGTTGGATAGTATGTGGCCTTGTCGGCTCGCCCTACCATATTCCGTATATATATATATTTATATATGTCTTTTGACCATGTTTTCACACGTATGTTGTTTATATGAATCAGTAGTTTATTTCCAGATGTTATGAATGACCTACACTTATTTCATGTTTATATCTTAGACGAATGCTTAGGGGTGTTTGATAGGTAGAACTCGGGCACTCGTCACGGCCCATCGGTTTGGGTCGTGACAATTCATGTGCATGTATTCTTGTATATGCTTTCTGTGTAATATGGACTGGATTGATAGCTCGTGAGTGGCCCGTGCTTTGTTATACATGGCATGTGAGTTGTCCATTATGTCACGACCCAAAATTTCACCAAGTCGTAATGGAACCTAACCCGTCCCGCTTGGTAAGTCAAGCAATATACGTTAAACTATAATGAGAAATCATTAATATTATAAATAAAACCTGCAAAAGAATTCAATACCACTACCCCAAGGAATGGTAGTAAAAGTAATAAGCCACTATGATTTAGATTTACAAAACTGATGTGAGAAATAGATATATGTTTTAGCACTAGAATGAAACCCATTCTTAATGTATGTTTGAAGTTTTCATAAACATAAATGAAATCCTAAACTACCATGAACAAAAGGTAGCTTGAATCCAGAACGCTGGTACGTCTACAATGCAAAGCTTCATCTTCCACAACTATTCAACTCTAGAATCTACACGCATGGTGCAGAAGTATATTATGAGTATAACTGATGTACTCCATAATTATCTTGACTAACCTCAAAGAATTAGTGACGAGGTTTTTAAGTCAAAAGATACTCACTTTACAAAATCTGTGCTTCTCAATAACATGTATAATATAGAGAGAATATTCCAGATAGACTATTATAGAATAAAGAATATCAGTAGTTAAAGTGCACAACCGGTGTGGGATAATAAACAAACTTTACCAACTAGACATGTTTAAGAGAACCTTTATATCAATGCATGATGACAACATCCTTATCACGTCAATTTGATACGCTACCGACAACCCAACAAAATATGAGATATCAATTCCATATAGCTAGGTCCATCTTGACAACCAAATCATCAAATCATGATAGAAGTATAGACTAACATGTTAGATGCAACGTAAAACATGTAAGGTGCACGATAAACCATAAAGAATTAACTTGCATAAACAAGATAACGCCCAGTTTTTGACATTAAGTCATCAAATAGAAAAACATATGGCACCTCATGCCCACATTATAAATCACACTCGCACGGCAAAGACTTGTTCCACAGTATTAATCACACTAGCACTAAAAAGACCTCGTGCCATAATAGCAACTCGCACAGTAAAGACCTCCTGCCCCAATATCAATCACACTCATGCGCCAAAGACCTCGTGCAACAATATCAATCACACGGCAAATACCTTGTGCCATATATATCTACACTTATCGCTTTGCCCTAACAATATAATAATATCCCTCCGTATCACTCCGCCCTGACCGTATCACAATCACACGGCAAAGACCTCGTGCCAAAATATCAATCACAATTGCACGGTAAAGACGTTGTGCCATCACCCGAATCAATCTGCCCAACATGTCCACATGTGACACAATTAAAACAATGCAAGATAATAAATTATCACTAACATGCATATCTTCTTAACTCATCAACAAACTGCACAAGGACATGATAACACAAAAATGCCGATGGGTTTAACATATAAAACATGACTATGGCTAAATCAATTATAGCAACCAAGTTCAAGTAGTTATACAAAGGATGACATATGTATCACAGAGTGTACACGTCCCAATAAAGCACAACACAAGAACAAATACAGATGTGTGTTCATAACATACGCGTATCTACCTTAAGCCAAGTATAGCATAAGTCCCAAAATTTGCTCATCATGTTCAAAATACGGTACCAGTAGTCTCAACATTTCTCTAGCATAGTTTATTGTGCTCAGGTAGTTAATTAATGTAATAATACATAGATTCCAGTAGAACACACAACAAAACAAGGCTATTACATCCTATATTTTCGTACGTAAAAGTACGTCGTAAGTCAACTGATATAAGCTCAGAAATGAGATCATCCTTGAAAGTATATTAAGTAAGTTAATTGTATTACCTTGGAGGATAAAAATATCTAATATCATGAAAAACAAGCACCAAGAGGGTTGGAAGGTTTAGAAGGTAAATAAATTGGAAAAAAAAAAGTTTTGTCGAAAGTCGACAAGTTAGGAATGTTACAATCCGTACTTTTGGGGTGAGACTGGGGTTCTCAACATGACACGAAGGTGATTTTATGAGGTATTTTAATCGTATGATAGTCTTATATTAATTTTTGAAGTCAACCGAGTTGGGAAACAAAAGTCGACGAAAGTCGTCACAAGTTACGTTCATAAATTTTACCAAATATTTAGGTCTAATGTCCCTAAGCTTTTAACCAATATACTTGGAGTTACGGGATGATCGACCCACAAAATTAAAGGTCTATGTGTTAAGTTTCCAACGCATTAAACTGTTCATCAACACAACTACGGAGTAGAGAGATATTCATATGTTTGCTAGACTGCACAAGAAGCTCCTTATAGGACCCACTCAGGCAGTGGTCGACCTACTCTGCTTTAAAAATGATTTGGACGATCATTCTTGCTAATATTTTAACCCAAATTCGCCCCCACACTCCTACTAACCCTCCTAAATAAATTCCAAAGGTTCAAGGGCCATTCCAAAGTGATTACACCATATTTCATCATCAAACGTTGATTGAAGAAGAGAATAACACTCCTATAGTGTAGTGGTGTGATTGACGGTCGTTGTGAGCTACATCGGCTGGGGATTTCAAGTTGTATATACTGCCTAAGGTAAGTAAATCCTGTCCTTGGTTGTCCTTACGGTTAATCATGTGTTGGTGGAATTGATTGAGTGAAAATCTACAAGATAGTAAATGACGTGGCATAAGGAATTGCTATATTTTTTGTGGGTTGTGTTGAGGCTCTATATATGGTTTGTTGTGGGTGAATATTGTGAGAAATAATTTGATTATGTTATGGATGTTGTTGTTAAGATTATCTATGTGTTATTTATTTAAGATAAAAATATGAAAAATAAGAGATTGACGATAAAGGTTAAGGTGCTAGGCGCGTGGACGATTTTTGAAGATTATTCTTATGATGTTTCCGACCGAAATTGATGTGGTAAATATAAGTATAATATTTATTGGGTTGTTGTTGGCTGTTTTAATGTGTGGGAAGTCATATAAATAAGGGAGGTGCTATCTATTTTATCGTAGAATAAATTGTGTCATTTAAATGCTTTAAGCTATGGCATTCGTATTGTGATGATAGTATTTTTCATTGCTTGTAGACAACGGAGCTGCAGGTTTAGTTAGCTTGAGGATCAGACTGTATATTATGAGGTATGTTAAGGCTAAACCTTTCCTTTATTTTGGCATGATTCCGTAACTGAATGCATTTGATAATGAGACATAAAGAGAAGTTCGTACTCCTGAATTTTTGTACATTATCCTAATATCGTAAGTTATTGTATTCTCCCTTATTGGGACTTTATATTCAGTTAAGTATTGTCTTCTTTTAGTTAAGAGAGCAGAGGGTCTATATATATACAGTATTTTTATCACCATCGAGCTATGATTTGTGGGCAGGCCCTTATTGGGCAACCTCTGATCAGATGGTAAGTTATATACCAAGCCTACTATGGTCAAGTGCCTATGAGCGAGCCCAGAATGACCGAGTAGTGATTTATATACCGAGCCTAGTATGGCCGAGCACCTACGAGCAGTCCTGCTACGGTCAAGCAGTTACACTTACCGAGCCTACTATTGTTGAGTGCCTATGAGCGAGCCTACTACAGCCGAGCAATAACACGTACCGAGCCTAATAGGGCCGAACAACTATTTTACTTAATATATTGGGAGAGTTGAGTCAATATCAGCAGGTAAGCATATCTTCATATCATCTTTGACTCCCAGTCACTTTCAGTTATTATATTATTAGTTCAATTTCAGCTTTCAGTTATTCTATTTCCTTACATACACGGTATATTATTTCTTACTGCGTCCTTTTTACCAGGGGCGCTGCATTTCATACCTGCAGGTCCTGATAGACTGCCGGATAGACATTCCAAGTAGACAGAGCTAGACATTAGCTTGAATGGTAAGTTCCACTCCCCCAGAGTTACTAGGTCTAGACTTTGGAGTCCATTTTGTATATAGAGCTTTGATGGGTAGGTCGAGGCTTTGTCCCGACGATGATACAATTTATTTATCTCTAGAGGCTTGTAGACGGGTCCTATATATGTTATATGTTTGTATTATGTCCTTGCCAAACTAGTGTGCATGTTCAGTTTAGTATTGCTGGTTGTAGACGTTAATGGAGGCCTCTTCGGCCATCACAGTTATGCTTATGTGCTTTTGGGTATGTTTACCCCTCAGATGAGATAGATGTTATTTTCAGATGATTCAGAATATGGGCTCATCAGCCTTGATTGGTATTGTCAGCTTGTAAGTAGGCGTCGTCGGCCTAAGTTAAGGGCTACCCCTCCGAATTTCGTAGTTACAGAGTGGTACGCTCGGGCCGAGTATGGCACCGGGTGCCGGCCATGCCTCTCCAGGATTGGGCCATGACAAAGGCATAGAGCAATCTAGAAGCTACCCGGAGCATGAATATCCATGGCACATGTGTACATGCTCGCCATGTCATCTATACATCACCCCGCATGTAGTAAATAACATCAATTATTAGGAAAATTCGCTCAACCAAAATATTATAAAATATTCCATATACTTTTCAAAATATTATTTTGTATTATGTCCAATTTATAGAGTTCATATAAGTTATTTTTATAATTTGTAAAAGCTTTTATATTTGATTTCTTGTATTTTTAATTGTTAAATATTTATTGATTATTCCTTCAAATTATTTTGGGTGACATAATTATCCAAAATAATTATTTATACCCACATGCATAGTCCATAATATTTACTTCATTATATATGATTACTTTTTAATTTCTATATTATTTACACACTATTTGCAATAGTAGCCTATACTTTAAAAATATTTGCATTTATTATATATTTAGGTCACATTAGCATTTTATATTTTTACAATCCTCAAACACTATTTTTTTTAAGCATTAATTAGGAGAGAAGTTACTAAAAATAATACTCCTTCCTTTTCTTTTCTTTTCTTTTTTTTAAAGCAAATCCACTAGGTAAGGTGCCCGAGTTAGTTTATATATATATATATATATATATATATATATATATATATATATATATATATATATATATCTAAATAAAATAAATACAAATATTAGGAGGTCTTACAAAATGAAAGAAATAAACTATGACAATCACATAATCCCTGTTAGCAAAGTTGGATGCCTTACCCAACAGTGTTAGTACATAATGTAATCTAAATAAGATAAAATCATGATTCATAAAAACTAGCCATGGAAAGTTTTGACAAATGAAATCCATGTGTAGTATTCTTTTGTAGCACATCCGGTCCTTTTCCTCTATCAGAATTTGATTTGAGCATATTGAATCCAAAAGAAAATCCAGTACACTCCATTTCAATCTTCCAGCAGCTTCTTCGATGTATTACCACCCATTGAGTTCGTATTAAAAAGTAAGGCATGACGACAGTAACTTGTGCTTCATGAGTTGTTGGAGCTGGTGTGGAAGTCCCCTTGCATCCTTGTATATGTTCTGCTAAATCTCCAGCGTTGTTATCCATCATGTGAAGTTTCTCCCACAGTCAATTGCCATTGTGATCACGCAGTGTACTGTCCATAAATGTAGCGATGTCTTATATACTATCAATGCAGTATTCCTTCGAATCTCTTCCAGAAGGAAAATACTAAAGTAACACAGTGCATATATCATTCTGATCACCAAAGCCTTTGTGTATCTCCCAAAATTTTCCCATGAAATTATTAACTGTTTACCCAAAAAACGGATAGAGTTGAATTTATGCGTAGTTCTAAGAATATGTGGTATAAATTGGTACAAATCGAAAAAATAAGTAGAAATATATCGAATATTGACCGTAAAAAAGAATGAATACAAACCAAAATTGAGTAGAGAATGGTTTATAAATTAACAAGATGAATCAATATCAAAAGCCCAAAAAGGATAATATTAGCTAGATGTTATGTAAATCGCAATAATTTCTGAATATGAGAGTGTATGAATGTATGAATAAATCTGTGAATGAATGAATTCCGTCCCCTGAATCAATGATAATCTACTCTTAATATAGTGGAGAAATCCTACTTTGGATATAATTAAAAATACATAGTGGGGATCCTATGATAGATTAATTAATTGGCTTTTCCTTGATTTCCGCCGAGATTCTCTCACCAAATGCGGCTACAACGGCTCTCTTGTCTCTTGGCTCGATCCCGAACTCGGCCGCTCTCGATCGTGATCGGCCTCTATTCGCTCGCCCTCTATCTGGGATCGATCTCGGTCTCGGCCGATTTCGGTCTCGATTGGTCTGTATTTGTTCGACCTCTATCTTGGCTCGATATCGATCTTGGGTGATCCCGACCTTGGTCGATTTCTAGGGCTCGAACTTAGCAGCCTGACTTCACATCATAGCTCGATATTATAATGACGAACTTCGGTCCATCATGCCCCAATCTCGGTTAGTAACATGAAGGGCAAACTCGATTTTGACCGTATACAGATAGTCCCCTCGTTTCTCGAAAAGAATATAGCGAGAAACGATATGATTTTTCAACCTCTGACTAGATACACACTGACGTCTTCCATCGAGCACGATTGTGACGTATGTGACAAATGTCCCGTCAGTTAAGTTACCAAGTAATTAAATGCGCGTCAGTCGATGATCGGCCACTGCCAATTTTGAACCGTCATTGTGAAATCTATAAATAGCCCCCTTCTTCATTATTTTAAACCTTTACCTTCAACTCTTCTCATCCCAACCTTCATAGTTCTTCGCCTTCTCCAAAGTTCTCTATTTCCAGGTTTAGAAATTTCTTTGCCTGTTCTTCACCAAACACAAAAATATTTCAATTTCCCATCTTTTTTATTCTTAAAAATATAGATGGCCAAGATATCTAAAACCGTTCCTCAGAAAGAGGCTGCTTCCTCATCTCGGCCGACCGGTGAGAAACCGGTGGTGGAGCCACGTCTTGAAAAACTCGTTCCCGGGGGATGTGTTATCGATTCCGACTTTAAGGTCGAGAAACCCTCAACGGTTGTTAGTTGATGTGAGCCGGTATCGAGATATATATGCTCGATACCCAAAAGCCTTCTTGATTTGGTGGAGAAAGATTGTGGTTGAGAAAACAAAGAGGTTGTTATACCGGCACCGAAGGAAGCAATCACTACCCACGTGGAACGGTACTTGAGTGTTTACACTTCTCCTTTCACGCTGGGACCCCTCGATCCGATCATCATCGAATTCTACAAGGAGTACCAAGTGACCCTCGGCCAAATACATCCTTCTTTCTGGAGGATTGTAATACTGCTCCATTTTTTGTGAGCAAAATCGACTAGCTTCGCTTCACCCTCAACCACCTCGTAAGATTATATAGCCCTTGTCTTTACCGAGGTTGGCTAATAAAGCTTCAACGCCGGGCCACCAAGGTGTTCACCTCGAGCATAGATGAAGACAAAGATCGGGGTTGGATGAGCCGATTTGTTCGAGTGAAGACCTCGGACCTAATCCCGGCTGATAGTATGCCATTTCCCGAGAAATAAGTGTGATTCCATTTTTAGTTTTTGTTGTTTTTACTTCTTCATCTTTTCTTATCTGTGTTTTTCTTTACACAGTCGTTGCTTGGATGCCGGGTGCGGTTCCCCATCTCGAGAACTAGGTCAGGAGCCTGTTTCAATGTCAACATATGTCGGGCGCGCATGGCACGATTTGTCAAAGGGTCGGTGGGAGGCCCGTACTCATGGTAAACCTTCCTCTTGGCTCACCGATCTGTTCAAGTGGTTTTTCAGGCATAACCGGAGAAGTGTGTCAAAGGGTCAAGTGAAGGTCTCGGAAAAGACGCGGTTATGAGACCCTCATCAGGTGATGAAGAAGTTTTACCGCCTATCTCAAAACCGGAGAAAGTGATTAAGAGAAAAAGGGCCTCGAACTCCGAGGGTTAAAAACCCAAAAAGAGAGCGGCTCGTAAACCCAAGGTGAACGTAATCCCTTTCACTATGGAGTCTGTCCTGAGTTTAAGGGATGAAGAAGAAGAAGAAAGTGATTCCGGGCTGTTGGCCCGTGCACGGGCTAGCACCGATACTCATAATACTTCGGTATTGGTGGGAGTTGATACTTTTCCGACCAGGCATGATGAGGTCGAGGATGGGACTTCTACCCAAGTTCCCAAGCCGTGGGACACCGAGGGTGTTTTACCTCGGGGCAAATAGACCGTCGAAGAAGCTGCGGATGCCGGTGTGCAAACCGAGCTTGAGGCTCCCCAAGATGGAGGCGGCGCCCAAAAAGATCTGCTCGGTGCAATATAGATCGGGGATTCCCCCTCTTTCACTTCTTTCTCCCAATCGATGATACATGACGCTCAAGCTGTGGAGACTTGTCACGGGGAAGGAGCCCATGGAGGGAAGGATCCTTTCTGTGGTTATTTTATCGGGGTAGAAGATGTCACCGGTCAAAGTGACTTGGAGGCTCCGAAGAAGAGATCGAGTGAGGTGGGAGTGCCTTGCCTTTTTAACGAAGCCCAACATGCCCTGAATCGGGTAAGTTCATACTTTCTTTGCCAATTTTCATACTTATGTTTTTCTTTCCTTGTATAATACCTTCTTATTTTTGTAGGCTTCTATGCTTCATCACGAGGCTTTTTTCCAATTCCGAGGGGAGCTGAGCTGGTACGAAGCCGAAGTTCGAAGGCTTACTGAGAAGAGAGATACCCTAAAGCTTCTCAGTAAGAAGAGAGAAGGAGAAGTAAAAGGACTTCGGGCTGAGCTGACGTATCTCGGAAAGAACAAGCTGATCTGGCCGAGCAGGTAAAAAGAATCTTTGAATTTAATGATATTGACTCGAGAGTGATGGCTAACAGTTCTGTAAGGCCCCGTAAAATTTTGCAAAGGAAAAATAATGTTTCATGGTGCCAGACTAGGCTCATGTGTTTGTGGATTGTAGAAAAAATATTGACTCGGACATTTTGGGTTGAACAATGCACCGGAAAGTAAAGGAAAAATTTTGGCAGAAAAGTGCGTTTCTACGGTCCATCATGCGACCGCAGAATCACTCTATGGGCCGCATAATGGCCACAGAAGTGAGGCAGGGGAGGGTCAGTCTGGAAGCAATTATGCGGTCGACTATACCACCGCATAACTGTTCTGTGGTGCATTATGCGACAGTAGAATAGTTATGCAGACCGCATAGTGACCGCAGACACAGACATATTTTTGGTCGTTCAGCAATTATGCGACCGATATGCGTTTCGCATGTTGATTATGCGATCGCAGACCTTGTTCCGGAGCTCCATTTTTTGTGTTTTTAAAAGCCGACCCTACTTCGTTAAATACACTCTTTGGGCCATGTTTTGAGCTATAATTTGATATTTTAGAGTGAGAGAGAGTTCCCTAGAGTGAGAAGGTGTTCTTCACTAGTTGTTCTTCAATTCTCGCTAAATTTTTGGAAGATTAAGAAGGGAAACTCAGTAGGTTTTCATCCTAGAGGTAAGATTCTACACCCTAACCCTCAATTTCGAATTCTGTCTAGAAATGGGTAATTAACAAGATAATATTTGGTCATGAAAGTTGTTTATTTTACATGCATGTTTTATCAAAGGGTGTAGGGAGATTATTGAGCTAAAAATGGTAAAGATTGGGTTGTGGGATGATGATATCCTCCATATAAGGACCTTAAAACCTTAATGCACACCTAGTGTTTGATAAAATGCTCAAATGAGCTAGAACCATAATCATCTTCCTAATATTGGTTCAATTTTTATATTTCTAAAATAGTTTGAAATTGCTAAGAATTCTAGAACGTTTTAGAGTTTAAGGAAGCTCGATTGAGGTATGTTGGCTAAACTCTTCTCCTAGAATTGGATCCCACGATATTCATGTGAATTATGTAAGTCCCGAGTGGTTCACTATAAAATTTGCTATTTCGAGTAAGATTGAGTTGAAAGATGTATGTTTAACAAATATCCCCAAATGTTTTATTCATGTTATGTTATCAATTGAGGATGTGTTAAAATATGGGCTATGCATTAATAATGTTTCTACTTCAAGTCATGTTCAAACGAAGGCTATTATGCCAAATTTTGTGAAATATCTCTATGTGCCTTATACTCTAAATTGCTCACATATGTACTACACACCTTGATTTGAATTGTATTTGTTATTGATAATGATGATGATAGTTGAAATCGAAAAGGTGAGCATGAAATACTAAATATGGCCAACGTGCCAAGAATGATCTTATAATTATGGCCATTAGTGCCAATGAAATGAAAAGATGTGAAAGTAATATGAAATGCGATGATTGATATAAAAAGGTTGATGTCTCAAATAAGACAGCCTAGCCAATCGAGTCATGATCGGTTACCATGCCGCACACATGGTTGTGATTGTGCTGGATATTATAATTGAAATTGTGATTGTGGTCGATGTCCCTAATGGATAGCCTAGCCAATCGTCTCGTGATCGGACTCTGTGTTAAAGACGGTGGTACTGATACTGAAAGAAATTGTGGTTGATGTCTCTAATGATATAGCCTAGTTGGTCGGGTCATGATCGGACTCCGTGCTGAGAGTACGGTGGTACTGGTTTTGTGAATAATGGTATTGTGGACAATGGTATATCGATACTAAAAATCTACCAATGTGGGATATAGAAATAAATTTGAACATTGTCTTGATCCTAAATTGAGGTTTGATGTTGATTAAGGCTTTCATTGATATTATGATAATCTTGTTTGTATTATTTGTCATTCTATTGAGAGGGTGTTTAGTTATACATACTAGTGCTATTCGACAGTACTAACATCTATTTTGTCGGGGGCGCTGCATCTTTAAATGGATGCAGGTGGTTTCACAGCAGGAGATATTGATCAGTGATAGCAGTACACCTTCTTCCCAGCTGACTTGGTGAGCCCCACTTTATCCCGGGGTCATGAATCTTTTGTACTTTGTGTATTATGTTTGAGGTATAGCCGGGCCTTGTTGCCGGCATTATCATTGTACTCTTCTTAATCTATAGAGGCTCCGTAGACATAGTGTGGGTTGTGTATTAGTGCTGGGAAAGACAAAATATGTTAAGTTGTGGTTGTATTACTTGTTCCACTGGAGACTTTAAGAAAAATGATGAAAACTATTGGAAATGAATTGGTATTGTAGACATGATCATGTTTTTGTCTAATTAATGTAAATATGTATTATCTTCATTCGTGGATGAGTTTGGGTAGAAGGAAATCTAACAGGCTTGCTCGGTCGGGTTCACTCGATTGAGCGCCGGTCGCGCTCTTCGGTTTTGGGGCGTGACAAACTTGGTATCAGAGCCTAAGGTTTTAAAGTGTCCAAGGATGTCTCGGAGCCATTTCAAGTAGAGTTCTTATTATCGGTGTGTTGTTGACCACATCTATTATTAAGATGCTACATGGGTATTTAGGAATAATACCCTTCTTTCATGTTCTTGATCGTGCGATAAAGATGGTTATAAGATTGTCCCTCCTTTAACTCCTGAATTGCTCTACCACAGCTGATCAGACCGCACATGTCCCTACACCTACTGAAGGTGCAACGGTTCCACCAACTGATATTCCAGTTCCACCTCTAGTTCCAGCTTCCGATTCTGGTATTTCTGATGTTGATCTTAGGGAGCCATACAGATGTTGGCTCAGATAGTGGCATCCAAAGCCCAGAGATCAAATGTTGCACCAACTTCTTCCAGTCAGCCAGGGGATTCTACTAGTTCCAAGGTGAACAGGTTTCTCTAGTTGGATCCTCTAGTGTTCACGGGTACTAACCCAGAGGAGGATCCCCAGGAGTTCATTGATGAGATGCACAAGACTCTCTGAGTTATGCGTGCTACTGAGACAGAGGAAGTGGAATTAGCTTGAAAGAGGTGGCATATTCTTGGTTTGAACTATGGGAGGAGTCCCGTGAAGAAGGGAGCCCTCCGGCGAGATGGGGTGAGTTTGCCGATGCCTTCATTGATCATTTCTTGCCTGCCGAGACTAAGGCAGCCCGTGCTGCCGAGTTTGAGAACTTGAGGCAAGGTAGCCTGAGTGTGTGGGATTACCATATGAGATTTGCGTACCTGTCTAAGTATGGTATTTACATGCTACCCACTATGGAGCCTAGAGTGCGCCGATTTGTATAGGGCTTTAGTCCCTTGGTATTTAATGCGGCTGCTACAAAATGGAGAGAGAGGGTAGTAATAAGGCCCGATCTACGGGCAACTTTGGTGGTTCTTCTGATGGTGGCAGGTCAGCCTTCAGAGGAGGGTCGTCAGGACCATCACAGTCCTTTGCATAGTCTTCGGCTAGTGCACCACTATTAGGGCCCAGTCAGCAGCAACAGTGGAGCCGTTTTGGGCCCAGTCAGGGCAACAGTGGATCCAATCAATAGGGTCGTCATGATGGTAGACTCCAGCAGCAGAGGAGGCTCCCATGTCCTAGGTGTGGAAAGATGCACCTAAGAATATGCTACATAGACTTACCCATATGCTACGGATGCAGATTGAGGGGTCACATTAAGAAGGATTGTCATTCGTCCCGCCAGAGTGTGAGCAGAGGCATGGCACAACCAGCCAGTGCTGCAACTACTACATCCATAGCACCTCCTCCAGCTCGAGGCACTCCAACACCCGCAGGGCGTGGAGCACAGAGTTTGGGAGGATCCGGTCGTTTCAAAGGCTTCTCCAGATGTTGTCACTGGTATATTGACTGTCCAATATCATGATGTATATGCTCTTATTGATCCTGGTTTGACTTTGTCATATGTCACACCTTATGTTGCTATGGAATTTGGGATAGAACCAGAACAGCTTTATGAGCCGTTCTCTGTATCTACTCCGGTTGGTGAGTCTATTTTGGCCGCGCGGGTTTATAGGGATTGTGTTGTCACGTTGCGTGGTCGGGATACCGTGGCCGATCTTATTGAATTGAGAATGGTCGATTTTGATGTGATAATGGGGATGGATTGGCTTTATTCGTGTTTTTCCAAGCTTTATTCACGAACCAGAATATTTAGGTTCGAATTTCCAAATGGGCCAGTTATTGAGTGGAAGGGTGATGATGTAGTGCCGAAGGCTAGGTTTATTTCTTACCTTAAGGCCACAAAAATGATCAAAAATGGATGTATTTACCAATTGGTCTGGGTTACGGACACCGATGCTGATGCACCTACACTTGAGTCTGTGCCTGTTGTGAATGAATTTTCGGGAGTCATTCCGGATGAACTCCCTGGGATTCCAACAGACAGGGAGATTGATTTTGGGATTGATGTGATACCAGACGCACATCCTATATCTATTCCACCCTACAGAATGGCACCGGCA
Organism: Nicotiana tabacum; assembly: GCF_000715075.1. Lineage (NCBI taxonomy): Eukaryota > Viridiplantae > Streptophyta > Magnoliopsida > Solanales > Solanaceae > Nicotiana > Nicotiana tabacum. Next base: position 37,878,842 of record NC_134081.1, read on the forward strand.
AAATTGAAGGAGCTAAAGGAATAATTGAGAGATTTGTTAGAAAAGGGCTTTATCCGGCCAAGGGTGTCGCCTTGGGGCGCACCGGTCCTTTTTGTAAGAAAGAAAGATGGATCATTGAGAATGTGTATTGACTATCGGCAGCTTAATAAGGTCACAATCAAGAGTAAATACCCACTGCCAAGGATAGATGACTTATTTGATCAATTGCAAGGTGCCAGGTACTTCTCCAAGATTGATTTAAGATCCGGGTATCACCAATTGAAGACCAGGGAGCAGGATATTCGGAAAACAGCTTTTAGGACCCGGTATGGGCATTTGGAGTTTCTAGTGATGTCTTTTGGGCTAACAAATGCCCCAGAAGCCTTCATGGATCTTATGAATCGAGTTTTTAAGCCATTCCTCGACTCTTTTGTGATAGTGTTTATTGATGATATTCTTGTATATTCACGTAGTCGAGAAGACCATGCCGATCATCTTAGGGTAGTTCTGCAAACCCTACTCCAGCACCAGTTATATGCAAAGTTTTCAAAGTGTGAATTTTGGCTTGAATCAGTCACATTCTTGGGTCATGTTGTCTCTAGTGAGGGGATTAAGGTTGATCCTCAGAAAATTGCAGCTGTGAAGAATTGGCCGAGGCTTACAACTCCAACAGAGATTCGCAGTTTCTTAGGCTTAGCTGGATATTACAGAAAGTTTGTGTATGGGTTTTCTACTCTTGCCTCTCCATTGACTAAATTGACGTAGAAGGCAATTAAGTTCCAATAGTCAGATGCTTGTGAAAAGAGTTTTCAGGAATTGAAAGCAAGATCGACTACGACACCGGTGTTGACTCTACCAGAGGGTATAGATGAATTTGTGGTATATTGTGATGCTTCAAGAATCGAGCTTGGATGTTTATTAATGCAACATGTAAAGGTTATAGCTTATGCTTCAAGGCAACTCAAAAATATGATAAAACTATCCAACACATGATTTAGAACTTGCGGCAGTGGCATTTGCATTGAAAATTTGGCGTCATTATTTATATGGGGTCAATGTGGATATATTCACGGACCATAAGAGCCTTCAATATAGTTTTCAAGCAGAAGGAATTGAATTTGAGGCAGAGAAGATGGCTTGAGTTACACAAGGACTACGACATTGATATTCTATATCATCCGGAAAAGGCCAATGTTGTGGCAGATGCTCTTAGCCGGAAATCCATGGGTAGTTTGGCTCACTTGGAGGCATATCAAAGGCCATCGGCCAAGGAAATTCACTTATTGGCTAGCTTGGGAGTTCGTCTTATGGACTCTAGTGAGGGAGGGGTGATTGTGCAAAATAGGGCTGAATCATCACTTGTTGTGGAAGTCAAGAAAAAACAATACAACGATCCATTGTTGGTGCAATTGAAAGAGGGGATTCATAAACATAAGACCATGGCCTTTTCTCTTGGCATGGATGATGGTACACTAAGGTACCAAGGGTGACTATGTGTTCCAAATGTGGATGGTCTCCGTGAAAGAATTTTGACTGAATCTCACACTACTAGGTATTCCATGCACCCAGGTTCTACAAAAATGTATCATGGTCTTAAGGAAGTCTATTGGTGAAATGACATAAAGAGGAATATGGTGGACTTTGTGGCAAGATGTCCGAATTGTCAGTAAGTGAAGGACGAACACCAAAGGCCCAGTGGGTTGGCACAGAACATAGAAATTCTAATGTGGAAATGGGAAATAATTAATATGGACTTTGTGGTAGGCTTACCGCGCACTCCGCGCAAGTTTGACTCAATTTGGGTGATTGTGGATCAACTTACGAAATAAACACACTTTTTGCCGGTTAAGTCTACCAACACAGTGGAGCAGTATGCTCAGTTGTATATCAAAGAAATAGTCAGGTTGCATGGCACCCTAGTTTCCATCATTTTTGATCGGGGAGCACAATTCACTACTAAATTTTGGAAGAAATTTCAGCAAGGTTTGGGTACTCAGGTGAATCTTAGTACAGCCTTTCACCCGCAGACTGACGGGTAGGCAGAGCGGACTATTCAAACGCTTAAGGATATGTTGCGCGCTTGTGTTCTAGACTTCAAAGGTAGCTGGGATGATCATTTACCACTCATAGAATATGCATACAACCATAGCTATCATGCTAGCATTCAGATGGCACCGTTCGAGGCTTTATATGGTAGGAGATGTAGATCTCCCATTGGGTGGTTCAAAATTGGGGAAGCAGAGTTGATAGGGCCAAACCTCGTGCATCAGGCTATGGAAAAAGTTAAAATCATTAAGGAGCGGTTGAAGACTGCTCAGAGTCGTCAGAAATCCTATTCGGATGTTCGTCGTAGGGATTTGGAGTTCAAAGAAGATGATTGGGTATTCTTGAAAGTTTCCCCCATGAAAGGGGTAATGCAATTTGGTAAGAAAGGAAAATTGAGTCTGAGATATGTCAGACCATACAAATTCATTCAGAGGATCGGTGAGGTGGCGTACAAGCTTGAGCTACCACCTGAGATTTCATTAGTACACCCGGTGTTTCATGTGTCTATGTTGAAGAAAATAGTTAGAGATCCGACACTAATTGTTCCGGTTGAGACTATTGAGGTAAATGAGAAATTGACAAAAAGATTCCGATTTCCATTATTGATCGGCAAGTCCGAAAATTGAGAAATAAAGAAATTGCCTCCGTGAAAGTGTTATGGCGAAACCAACAGGTTGAAGAGGTTGCTTGGGAGGTCGAGGAAGAAATGAAGAAAAAGTATCCTTATTTGTTCGAATGACCATATAATTATAAAGTTGTGATCTAGGAAATTTTTTTTTATAAGACTTACTTTTTATAAATTTTGTATCATTTGAACAATTGGCGTAAGGGAGTTCCTTTCTGGAAATATATTGCTTATGAGGCCACAATTGGTGTTGTTTCGTATTATTTTACTTTGTTGGATTATGTATATGCTGTTAGGATGTGTTTCTGGGGCTCTCTGACAGGTGGATAGGCCCATTTACAAAGAAAACTCTAGCGAAACTTTTGGAAATTTAGGGAGTTAGTCAAATTTGGGATTGCTGGTGTGTGGTATTAAAAACTGAGATGCATAAGAGGCTAATAATATATTTTGCCCGTCATTCGAGGAAGAATAATCCTAAGTGGGGGAGAATGTAAGGCCCCGTAAAATTTTGCAAAGGAAAAATAATATTTCATGGTGCTGGACTAGGCTCACGTGTTTGTGGATTATAGAAGTGAGGCAGGAGAGGGTCAGTCTGGAAGCAATTATGCGGTCGATTATGCGACCGCAGACACTGACAAATTTTTCGTCGTTTTGGTCAGCAATTATGCGACCAATATGGGGTCCGTATACTGATTATGCGATCGCATATTATGTGATCACATATGCGATCGCAGACCTTGTTCTAGAGCTCTATTTTTGGGTTTTTAAAACCCGACCCTACTTCGTTAAATACACTCTTTGGTCCATTTTTGAGCTATAATCTAACATTTTAGAGTGAGAGAGAGTGCCCTAGAGTGAGAGGGTATTCTTCAATAATTGTTCTTCAATTCTTGCTAATGTTTTGGAAGATTAAGAAGGGAAACTCACTAGGTCTTCATCCTAGAGATAAGATTCTACACCCTAACCCTCAATTTCGAATTTTGTCTAGAAATGGGTAATTAACAAGATCATATTTGGGCATGAGTGTTGTTTATTTTACATGCATGTGTTATCAAAGGGTGTTGGGAGATTGTTGAGCTAAAAATGGTAAAGATTGGGGTGTGGGATGATGATATCCTCCATAAAAAGGACCTTGAAACCTTAATGCACACCTAGTGTTTGATAAAATGCTCAAATCAGCTAGAACCATAATCATCTTCCTAATTTTGGTTCAATTTATTATATTTCTAAAATAGATTCAAGTTGCTAAGAATTCCGGAACGTTTTAGAGTTTAAGGAAGCTCAATTGAGGTATGTTGGATAAACTCTTCTCCTAGAACTGGATCCCACGATATTCATGTGAATTATGTAAGTCCTGAGTAGTTCATTATAAAATTGGCTATTCCGAGTTAGATTGGGTTGAAAGATGTATGTTCAACAAGTATCCCCAAATGCTTTATTCATGTTATGTTATCAATTGAGGATGTGTTAAAATATGGGTTGTGCATTAATAATGTTTCGACTTCAAGTTAAGTTCAAACGAAGGTTATTATTCCAAATTTTGGGAAATAGCTCTATGTGCCTTAGACTCTAAATTGCTCACATGTGTACTAAACACCTTGATTTTAATTGTATTTGTTGTTGATGATGATGATGATAGTTGAAATTGAAAAGGTGAGCATGAAATACTAAATATGGCCAACGTGCCAAGAATGATCTTATAATTAGGGCCATTAGCACCAATGAAATGAAAAGATGTGAATGTAATATGAAATGCGATGATTGATATAAAAAGGTTGATGTCTCTAATAAGACAGCCTAGCCGATTGGGTCGTGATTGGATACCATGTCGCACACCTTGTGGTGATTGTGCTGGATATTGTAATTGAAATTGTGATTGTGGTCGATGTCCCTAATGGATAGCCTGGCCGATCGGGTCGTGATCGAACTCCATGTTAAAGATGGTGGTCTTGATATTGAGAGTAATTGTGGTTGATGTCTCTAATGAGATAGCCTAGCCGATCGGGTCGTGATCGGACTCCGTGCTGAGAGTACGGTGGTACTGGTTTTATGAATAATGGTATTGTGGACAATGGTATATCGATACTAAATATCTCCCAACGTGAGATGTGGAAATAAATTTGAACATTATCTTGATCCTAAATTAAGGTTTGATGTTGATTAGGGCTTCATTCATTTTATGATAATCTTGTTTGTATTATTTGTCATTCTATTGAGAGGGAGTTTAGGTATACATACTAGTGATATTCGACAGTACTAACGTCCCTTTTGCCGGGGGCGCTACATCTTTAAATGGATGCAGGTGGTTCCACAGCAGGAGATATTGATCAGTGATAGCAGTACACCTTCTTCCCAGCTGACTTGGTGAGCCCCACTTCATCCCGGGGTCATGAATCTTTTGTACTTTGTGTATTATGTATAAGGTATAGCCGGGGCCTTGTTGCCGGCATTATCATTGTACTCTTATTTATCTATAGAGGCTCTGTAGACATAGTGTGGGTTGTGTATTGGTGCTGGGAAAGACAAACTATGTTATGTTGTGGTTGTATTTCTTGTTCCTCTTGAAACTTTAAGAAAATTGATGAAAACTATTGGAAATGAATTGGTATTGTAGACATGATCATGTTTTTGACTAATTAATGAAAATATGTATTATCTTCATTCGTAGATGAGTTTGGTTAGAAGAAAATCTAACAGGCTTGCTCGATCGGGTTCACTCGGCTGAGCGCCGGTCGAACTCCTCTGTTTTGGGGAGTGAAAAGTTCGGTCCCGCAGGTCGAGCAAAAGTCTGATGCAATCAAGCCGCTTCGTGTTGAAGTTGACGCAGCGAAATCAGAGGCCGAGGAATGGAAGAAAACATGGACCGCCTCGTCTTAGAAAAGGAGACTGCCCGAACTCAACTGGCTTCGGATGAGATCCAACTCTGAAGCTTGAAAGAGAAAGCCTTGGTGCAAGCCAAGAAAATTGAGGAGTTCCAGTCTCAGTTGAGCTCAGCACATTCTGATCGAGAGAGACTGCCCACAGAACTTGCCGTGGCTAATTCGGAGGTCGAAAAAACCATGGCCAATGCTGATGCAATGGTGGTCGTTTATCAATCTGATGCCGAAGTTGCTCAGGTTCGAGCAAAAGAGGTCACCGAGGCTGCTCAGGCTCGAGCAAACTGGGTTGCCGAGCATGTTTAATGCCAGTCTCGAAGGGACACTCTCGAAGAGATCCATGCTCGTGGCTTCAATCTTTCAGCTGAGATCGAGAAAGCTAAGGAACTTGAAGCCGAACCAGAGTGTTGGTCTTTTCTAATGATGATAACACCGGGAGTGCGAGCGGATCTAAAAGTGAAGGGGGCCTCGAGGGCGAAGACACTGCTCCCGGAGAGGACTAAGTCTTTTAGTATTTTTTGTGTTTCTTATAAAACCGTTTTGGTCTTTTGTAAATAAATTTGATCGGACCATGCTGCCCTTGTAAATGATTTTTGACATGTATAAAAAACATTATTCCTTTCTACCTTGTAGAATTGTGAAGTTGTTTTCTGATCGATACCGAACTAGTGTAGCCCTTAGGCCTTCTGATCGAGTGAGTGCTTGCTCGAACTCGAATTAAGCTTTATTGTCGAGTGAGTGTTTGCTCGAACTCGAAGCAATGTAGCCCTTAGGCTTTATGTTCGAGTGAGTGTTTGCTGAAACTTGAAGTAAAATAACAGCCCTTAGGCTTTATGGTCGAGTGAGTTTTTGCTCGAACTCAAAGTAAAATAATAGCCCTTAGAATTTATGGTCGAGTGAGTGTTTGCTCGAACTCGAAGTAAAAAATAGCCCTTAGGCTTTGTGGTCTAGTGAGGGTCTACTCGAACTCGAAGCAATGTAGCCCTTAGGCTTTATGGTCGAGTGAGTGTTTGCTCGAACTCGAAGTAAAATAACAACCCTTAGGCTTAATGGTCGAGTGAGTGCTTGCTCGAACTCGAAGTAAAAAACATCCCTTAGGCTTTGTCGTGATTCCGGGCTGTTGGCCCGCGCACGGGCTAGGACCAATACTCATAATACTTCGGTATCGGTGGGAGTTGATACTGCTCCGACCAGGCTTGATGAGGTCGATGAGGGGACTTCAACCCAAGTTCCTGAGTCGAGAGAGACCGGGGATGTTTTACCTAGGGGCAAAGAGACTGTCGAAGAAGTTACAGATGCTGGTGCGCAAACTGAGCTTGAGGCTCCCCAAGAATGGAGGCGGCACCCAAAAAGACCTGCTCGGGGCAATAGAGATCGGGGATTCCCCCTCTTTCCCTTCTTTCTCCCAATCGATGATACGTGACGCTCAAGCTGTGGAGACTTGTCACGGGGAAGGATCCCATGGAGGGAAGGATCCTTTTCATGGTTATTTTATTGGGGTAGATGATGTCACCGGTCCGAGTGACTTGGAGGCTCCGAAGAAGTGCTTGAGCGAGGTGGGAGTGCCTTGTCTTTTTAACGAAGCCCAACAGGCCCTGAATCGGGTAAGTTCATACTTTCTTTGCCAATTTTCATACTTTTGTTTTTCTTTCCTTGTATATTACCTTTTTATTTTTGTAGACTTATGTGCTTCTTCACGAGGCATTATTCCAATCTCGAGGGGAGCCGAGCCGGTACGAAGCCAAAGTTCGAAGGCTTACTGAGGAGAGAGATTCCCTAAAGCTTCTCATTTAGAAGAGAGAAGGAGAAGTAAAAGGACATCGGGCCGAGCTGAAGTATTTGGAAAAGGACAAGCTGATCTGGCCGAGTAGGTAAAAAGAATCTTTGAATTTAATGATATTGACTCGGGAGTGATGGCTAACAGTTCGGTCATGCAGGTCGAGCAAAGGTTTGATGCGATCAAGCAGCTTCGAGTTGAATTGGACACAGTGAAATCAGAGGCCGAGGAACTGAAGAAGAACATGGATCGCTTCACCTCAAAAAAGGAGACTGCCCGAACTCAACTGGCTTCAGCTGAGACCCAACTCCGAAGCTTGAAAGAGAAAGCCTTAGTGCAAGCCAAGAAAATCGAGGAGTTCTGGTCTCAGTTGAGCTCATCAAATTCTGATCGAGAGAGACTGGCCACAGAACTTGCCATGGCTAATTCGGAGTTCGAAAAAACCATGGCCAATGCTGATGCAATGGTGGCCATTTATCGATCTGATGCTGAAGCTACTCAGGTTCAAGCAAAGGAGGTCATTGAGGCTGCTCAAGCTCGAGCAAACTGGGTTGCCGAGCATGTTAAATGGTTGTATCGAAGGGACACTCTCGAAGAGATCCATGCTCGTGGCTTCGATCTTTCAGCCGAGATCAAAAAAGCTATGGAGCTTGAAGCCGAACCAGAGTATTGGTCTTTCCTGATGATGATGACACCGGGAGTGCGAGCGGATCTGAAAGTGAAGGGGGCCTCGAGGGCGAAGACGCTGCTCCCAAAGAGGTCTAAGTGTTTTAGTTTTTTTTGTGTTTCTTATAAGACCGTTTTGGTCTTTTATAAATAAATTTGATCGGACCATGCTGCCCTTGTAAATGATTTTTGACATGTATATAAAACTTTCTGCCTTGTAGAATTGTGAAGTTGTTTTCTAATCGATACCGACCTAGTGTAGCCCTTAGGCCTTCTGATCGAGTGAGTGCTTGCTCGAACTCGAATTAAGCTTTATAGTCGAGTGAGTGTTTGCTCGAACTCGAAGCAATGTAGCCCTTAAACTTTATGGTCGAGTGAGTGTTTGCTCGCACTCGAAGTAAAATAACAGCCCTTAGGCTTTATGGTCGAGTAAGTGTTTGCTCGAACTCGATGTAAAATAACAGCCCTTAGAATTTATGGCCGAGTGAGTATATGCTCGAACCCGAAGTGAAAAACAGCCCTTAGGCTTTATGGTCGAGTGAGGGACCTTAGGCTTAATGGTCGAGTGAGTGTTTGCTCAAACTCAAAGTAAAAAACATCCCTTAGGCTTTGTAGTCGAGTGAGGGTTTGCTCGAACTCGAAGTAAAATAACAGCCCTTAGGCTTTATGGTTGAGTGAGTGTTTGCTCGATCTCGAAGTAAGAAATAGTCCTTAGGCTTTATTGTCGAGTGATTTTTTGCTCGAACTCGAAGTAAAAAATAGCCTTTAGGCTTTATGGTCGAGTGAGTGTTTGCTCGAACTCGTAGTAAAGGTAGCCCTTAGGCATTATGGTCGAGTGAGAACGATCGCTCGAACTCGAATTAAGGTAGCCTTTAGGCTATATAGAGCTTGATTTCGTTGATTTTTTGGATGGCAGTCCCTGATTTATGGGGTAATTATTCAAACTCCGGTCAAGGTAGAAAAATCTTTTTGAGATATAAGATATGGGTAAAGAAGAAATTTCTCTTTATAAGTCATTATACATGTGTTCATGTTTTTGTGCCAGGGCTCGAGCAAACTATGCGGACATGGTTTGTTTGACCATTTGGCCCTTACATTTTTTTCCTATCGAGACCCTGTTGCATAGAACTTGATATATTCAAGGGCAATGCCCCCAGTATTCGAGGTTGATTGTAAAGAGGCCTCGGATACTGTTGAATTGTTCTAAGTTAGCACGATCAATGGTTGCCTCATTAAAAACCTCGCCAAAACAACTATTTGGGACAAAACCGGTCTAACGGAAAAAGAGTGCAACACGTGCTTTCAGACCTAAAGGCTTCGAGTTGAAGAATCCATCCCTGTTTCTGGTCGAACACATCTAAGGGTTAATTTCGAAATACAAATGAACATAGGAGGGTCCTACCTTAGCAGTAGTATCATTTTAGGTGCGACACGTTCCAATTGCTCGGTAGTTGTTTATCGTTTATCACACCGAGCTTGTAGGATCCTTTTCCGATGATTTCGGGAACCTGATACGGTCCTTCCCAGTTCGGACCCAGTTTCCCTTCATTCGGATTTTTGGTGTTGAAGGGTGACTTTCCTTAGCACCAAGTCCCCGATTTTAAAATGTCGAAGATTGGTTCTTCGATTGTAGTACCTTTCGATCCGCTGTTTTTGGGCGGCCAAACGGACGAGAGCGGCTTCTCGTCTATTGTCCAATAATTCTAGACTCTTATTCATGGTCTCGTTGTTCGACTCCTTTGTTGCATGTCGAAACCTGATGCTAGCTTCTCCGACATCAACCGGGATCAGAGCTTCGACATCATAAACCAACGAGAATGGCGTTGCTCCGGTACTGGATTTCAATGTTGTGCGGTAATCCCATAGGACCTCGGGTAGTATTTCTCTCCATTTTCCTTTAGCATCGGTCAATCTCTTCTTAAGATTTTGGATGATGGTTTTTTGGTTGATTCGGCTTGTCCGTTCCCGCAGGGATGATAAGGTGTTGATAGGATCCTTTTGATCTTGTGATTCTCGAGAAATTTAGTTACTTTTCTACCGATGAATTATTTTCCATTATCACATACAATCTCGTATGGCATCCCGAATCGACATATGATGTGGGCGCAAATAAAGTCTATCACTTCTTTTTCTCTGACTTTCTCGAAAGCCTGTGCTTCAACCCATTTAGATAAATAATCACTCATAAATAAAATAAACGGAGCTTTACCTGGGGCCGATGGGAGGGGGCCGACGATGTCCATTCCCTATTTCATGAAAGGCCATGGAGATAGGACCGAGTGGAGTAGCTCCCCGGGTTGATGAATCATGGGCGCATGTCTTTGGCATTTGTCGCATTTTCGAATGAACTCCCTTGCACCCTTGCCCATATCGGTCCAATAATACCCTGCTCTGATTACTTTGTGGACTAGCGAATCGGCACCGAAATGATTTTCACAAGTGCCTTCGTGAATTTCCCATAGGATGTAATCGGTATCTCCTGGTCCCAAACATATTGCCAATGGTCCATCGAACGTCCTTCTAAATAGCGTTCCATCGTCGGACAAGGTGAACCATGCTGCCTTTATGTGCAGAGCTCTCGATTCCTTTGGATCTGATGGAAGCTTCCCGTTCTTGAAGTACTCTATATATTTGTTTCTCCAATCTCAGGTTAGACTCGTGGAGTATATATCGGTGTGACCTTCTTCGATCACTGATCTTATGAGTTATACGACAGTCCCCGAGTTGAGTTCGTCATCTTCAACCGATGAACCTAAGTTTGCAAGGGTGTCGGCCTCACTATTCTGTTCTCGGGGTACATGTTGCAAAGTCCATTCCTTAAATCGAGGTATAGTCACCTGTAATTTATCCAAGTACCTCTGCATTCGATCTTCTCAGACTTTGAAAATCCCGTTAACTTGGTTTACCACAAGAAGGGAATCACACTTAGCCTCTACGACCTCCGCTCCCAAGCTTCTAGCTAGTTCGAGACCTGCAATCATGGACTCATACTCGGCGTCATTGTTAGTCAATTTTGTAGTTCTGATAGACTGTCTTACTACATTACCTGTGGGCGATTTTAGTATGATGCCTAGTCCGGACCCCTTTTGCGTTCGAGGCACCATCAGTAAAGAGGGTCCAGACCCCCAAAGAGGTACCCTATTTTATCAATAGTTCTTTTTCAATCTAGGGTACGAAGGCCGCTGTAAAGTCAGCCACGAAGTCCGCCAAGATTTGCGATTTGATAGCGGTGCGGGGTCGATATTCAACATCGTACATGCCGATTTCTATGGCCCATTTGGCCAATTGACCCAAAAGCTCGGGTTTGTACAAAATACTTCGAAGAGGATAATTTGTTACAACATGTATCGGATGACATTGAAAATATGGTTTTAGTTTTCTAGAGGAATTTATTAAATCAAGTTCTACTTTTTCTAAGTGTGGATACCTAGTTTCGGCCTCGCCTAAGGTCCGACTGACATAATAATAGGGAATTGCGTACCTCGTTCTTTTCGAACCAGGAATTCACTTACCGCTATCTCCGAGACAACTAAGTACAAGTAAAGTTGTTCGTCCACTTTCGGGGTATGAAGCAGAGGCGGGCTCGATAAATACTGTTTCAGTTCCTCCAAAGCCTACTGGCATTCCGGAGTCCATGCAAAGTTGGTTTTCTTCTTAAGTAGTGAGAAACATCGGTGGCTCCTATCTGAGGATCTCAAAATGAATCGTCCTAGGGCGGCTATCTGTCCCGTTAGCCTCTACACGACCTTTATATTATATACTATCAGATGTCCTTGATAGCTTTGATTTTATCGGGGTTGATCTAGATTTCTCGATTGGATACCATGAAACCAAGAAACGTGCCCAAGCCAACCCCGAATGCACATTTTTCGGGGTTGAGCTTCATATTGTACTCCCTCAGTATGTCGAAAGTTTCCTGCAAATGCTTTAAATGGTCCTCTGCTCACAGGGACTTAACTAACATGTCATCAATATAAACTTCCATTGAATTTCCTATTTGTTTTTTGAACATTCGGTTTACTAGGCATTGATAAGTTGCACCAGCATTTTTCAGACCGAATAGCATTACGTTATAATAGTAGGTACCGTACTTAGTCATAAATGAGGTCTTTTCTTGATCATCCGGGTCCATCTGTATCTGATTGGCCCCAGAATAGGCATCGAGAAAACTGAGTCTCGTGACCTGCAGTGGCATCGATCATACGATCGATATTAGGCAAAGGAAAAGAATCCTTAAGGAATGCATTATTCAGGTCTATATAATCTATACACATTCTAAGTTTGTTTCCCTTCTTAGGGACTACCACCGCATTTCCTAGCCATTTGGGGTATTTTACGTTTCGAATGGATCCTATTTTAAGAAGTTTGGTTATCTCATCCTTGATCAAGGCATGTTTGACCTCGGGCTGGGGCCTTCTTTTTTGCTTTACCGGATGAAACGTCGGATCTAAGCTTAGTCTATGAGTGGTCGTTTCCAGTAGAATCCCTATCATGTCAAGAGGGGATCAAGTGAAATAGTTCATGTTAGCTATAAGAAATTGAATAAGCTTTTTCCTGAGCTCGGGATCTAACCCCATGCCCAGGTATACCTTTCGCTCGGGTAGATGATCAATTAGCATGATTTTCTCCAGTTCTTCGACCGTTGATTTGGTAGCGTCGGAATCATCGGGGACCACGAAGGATCGGGGGATCCCATAGTCATCATTTTCGTCAGTCTTTAAATTTTCTAGTTGGGTCAAGGCTGACGTTTGTGATTGCTATTTGGTATCATGTTTCTCCTTTGAATCTGATCCATTTGTTGATGATAGTGAAGATATCGGAACTACTTCATCGATGGAAAACATCTCCTTTGCGGCCGGTTGCTCCCCGTACACTGTTTTGATCCCCTCCGATGTTGGGAATTTCAGAACCTGGTGAATGGTCGAAGGTACTACTCTCATATTATGGATCCATGGCCTCCCGAACAGGGCGTTATATCTCATGTCGCCCTCAATCACGTGGAACTTCATTTCTTGGATGGTCCTGGCCACGTTTACTGGAAAACATATCTTGCCCTTAGTAGTTTCACATGGCATATTGAATCTTTTTAGTACCAGGGTTGCGGGCATGACCCGGTCCTGTAGACCAAGTTGCTCTACGACCCTTGATCGAATGATGTTGGCCGAACTACCTGGATCAATTAACACACGCTTAACTTGAGTTTTATTCATAAGTAAAGATATTACCAGTGCATCGTTATTGGGTTGCATGATTCCTTCCGCGTTTTCGTCACTAAAGGACAAAGTTCCTTTAGGTGTGTGATCCTGAGTCCGAGATTGTTTCTCTCTTACAATCGACATCTTAGTGCGTGTAAGCACCGGCCCCTGGGGGGATATCGATCCCTCCGATTATCATGTGGATGATGTGTTGTGGCACTTCTTGTTCGTTTTGTCTCTTAAAATCTCTATTTTTGAAATGGTTTTTGGCCCGGTCACTTAAAAATTCTCGATGGTTCCCTTCATTGAATAACCGGGATACCTTCACTCTCAACTGCATGCAGTCTTGAGTTCTGTGGCCATGGGTGCCATGATACTTGCACATTTGATTGGGATTTCTCTGGTCTGGATTGGACTGCAGAGGTCGAGGCCACTTAGTATCTTTGATGCGTCCGGCAGCCGACACGATGGCGGATGCATCAATGTTGAAGTTGTATTCTGATAACCGTGGTGCTTCCTTAGGCCCGGTATGCCTGTCGAACCCATTCTTAGTGATCAGCCCCCGATACCCCCGACCTCGATCACTTTATCTTTTGCCTCATGCGAGGTTGCGTGAAGGTTCGCTGCCCCTGCGATCTCCATTATATGGCTGATATCGGTCCTTGGTTGATCTTGGTTCTCGGTCGATGTCCCTTTTAATAACGGACCAAGAATCCAACTAGTCGTCTTCGACTCTAATCTTTGATTGATATTGATTGTGTATATCGACCCAGGTAACAGCCGGATACTCGATCAAGTTCTTCTTCAACTGCTGTGAAGCCATCGAGCTTTGTTCGTTCAGTCCTTTAGTGAAAGCTTGAACATCCCAATCATCGGTGACCGGTGGTAGATCAATTCGTTCTATTTGGAAACGAGATATGAACTCTCTTATCATCTCGTTATCTTTTTGCCTTATCTTGAAAAGGTCTGACTTCCTGGTCTCTACCTTTATGGCTCCGACATGTGCTTTTATAAAAGAATTTGCAAGCATAGCAAAAGAATCGATAGAGTTAGGTGGTAAATTATGATACCATACCATTGCCCCCTTTGACAGAGTTTCCCCGAACTTCTTCAATAGTACGGATTCGATATCATTGTCTTCTAGATCGTTCCCTTTAATGGCACATGTGTAAAAGGTGACATGTTCGTTGGGGTCGGTCGTCCTATTATGTTTAGGAATTTAGGGCATGAAGAACTTCTTGGGGATCGATTTTGGAGTCGCGCTCAGGGGGGAAAGGCTTTTGTACGAATTTTTTGGAATCCAAGCCCTTCAATACCGGTGGTGCCCCCTGGATCTAATCAAACCTGGAGTTATATGTTTATACTTTTTTGTCGTTTGATTCAATCCTCTTTACTCCTGACCCAATTAATTTTGTCAGTTCCTCGAGCATCCTAACAATTTCGGGATTAGTCCCCGACTCTTGTTCATTTGTTCTTACTACAGCTGGCCCCGTTTTGTGGGTGACTTCTCGGGGTGGATCAGGCTCGGCCCTGCTTGGTACCTGGGTTTGGCTCTATAACTGATCTATTGCTACCTGTTGAGCTTACAACATTTTGAAAATCATACGCAGGCCGATCCCGTCTTCTCCAACATTTTGAGTATTTCTAACTGCAGATCGAGCTCCACCATGAATGCTATTTTCGGGGTCGGAATGTTGGTTCACCTCGATGGCCATATGTGAATTAATATAAATTGGATTTGCGACCCCAGTTCCAATGGGATCGACGAGTGGCCTTTCATCCCCGGTCGTCATGTTGTTGTTCTTATCTTGAAGGCCAACTTCGTTGTTGATAGGTAGGGCCATTAATTGAGAGTTCGTCGTTTTTAACCTGATATCAAAGACACTTCAAAGAGCAAGTATAAAATTGTGTGTTTTGAAGTGATTCGTACCAAGTAACCACTGTTATCCTTAGCCCCACGGTGGGTGCCAAATTGTTTACCCGAAAAACGGATAGAGTTAAATTTATGCGTAGTTCTAAGGATACGTGGTATAAATTGGTACAAATCGTAAAAATAAGTAGAAATATATCGAATTTTGACTGTAAAAAGGAATGAATACAAACCCAAATTGAGTAGAGCATCTTTTTTAAAATGAACAATATGAATCAATATCAAAAGCCCCAAAAAGGATAATATTAGCTAGATGTTATGTAAATCGCAATAATTTCTTAATATGAGAGTGTATGAATGTATGAATGAATCTGTGAATGAATGAATTTTGTCCCCTGAATCAATGATAACCTACTCTTAATATAGTGGATAAATCATACTTTATATATAATTAAAAATACATAGTGGGGATCCCATGATAGATTAATTAATTGGCTTTTCCTTGATTTTTGCCGAGGTTCTCTCCCCAGACGTGGCTATAACGGCTCTCTTGTCCCTTGGCTCTTGGCCAAACTCGGCCGCTCTAGATCGTGATCGGTCTCTATCCGCTCGACCTCTATCTGGGATCGATCTCGGTCTCGGCCGATTTCGGTCTCGATCAGTCTCTATTTGCTAGACCTCTAGATGGGCTCGATATCGATCTTGGCTATTCCTGACCTTGGTCGGTTTCTAGGGCTCGAACGCAGTAGCCCGACCTCACATCATAGCTTGATATTACAATGATCAACCTCGGTCTATCATGCCACAATCTCGATTTGTCACACGAAGGGCCGTATACATTAACGTATCTAAGAAACTGGGCACTGTCCTTCCTTTGAATTCCAGTATATTTGATTCCCTATTTGCTTTAGGGAAGTTTATCACAAATACAATAAATTGAAAAACACTAGTATTGTGCATTCTCAGCATATGGCCTTCAAAGTTGAGAGCCACAATATCATCGTTAGTCCCTAGTATGTGGGAATGAATCGTGCTAGGGCAGCTATCCATCCCGTTAGCCTCTGCACGGCCTTTATATTATCTACTATTGTCATGTCCTCGATAGCTTTGATATTATCGGGGTTGATCTTGATTCCTCGATTGGATACCATGAAACCAAGAAACTTGCCCGAGCCAACCCCGAATGCACATTTTTTGGGGTTGTGCTTCATATTGTACTCCCTCAGTATGTCGAAAGTTTCATGCAAATGCTTTAAATGGTCTTATGCTCGCAGGGACTTAACTAACATGTCATCAATATAGACCTCCATTGATTTTCCTATTTATTTTGTGAATATTCGATTTACTAGGCATTGATAAGTTGCACCAGCATTTTTCAGACCGAATGGCATTACGTTATAACAGTAGGTACCATACTTAGTGATAAACGAGGTCTTTTCCTGATACTCCGGGTTTATCTGTATCTGATTGTACCCAGAATAGGCATCGAGAAAACTGAAAGTCTAGTGTCAGGCCGTGGCATCGATCATACGATCGATATTAGGCAAAGGAAAAGAATCCTTAGGGCATGCATTATTCAGGTCTTTATAATCTATACACATTCTAAGTTTGTTTCCCTTCTTGGGGACTACCACCACATTTGCTAGCCATTCTGGGTATTTTACTTCTCGAATGGATCCTATTTTAAGAAGTTTGGTTACCTCATCCTTGATGAAGGCATGTTTGACCTCGGGCTGGGGCCTTCTTTTTTGCTTTACCGGATGGAATTTCGGATCCAAGCTTAGTCTATGAGTGGTCGTTTTCGGTGCGATCCCTGTCATGTCAAGATGGGACCAAGCGAAACAATTCATGTTAGCTATAAGAAATTGAATAAGCTTTTTCCTGAGCTCGGGATCTAACCCCGTGCCCAGGTATACCTTTCGCTCAGGCAGATGATCAATTAGCATGATTTTCTCTAGTTCTTCGACCGTTGATTAGGTAGCGTCGGAATCATCGGGGACCGCGAAGGATCGGGGGATCCTATAGTAAATCATTTTCGTCAGTCTTCAGATTTTCTAGTTGGGTCGAGGCTGACGTTTGTGATTGCTATTTGGTATCGCATTTCTCCTTTGAATCTGATCCCTTTATCGATGATAGTGAAGATATCGAAACTACTTCATCGATGGAAAACATCTCCTTTGCGGCTGGTTGCTCCTTGTAGATCATTTTGATGTAAGGACCCGTAAAAATTTAAACCAAGATAGATTATGACATCGACATTTTGTATCATCCGGGGAAAGCTAATGTGGTGGCGGATGCTCTTAGTCGAAAATCTATGGGTAACTTGGCTCACTTGGAGGCATGTCAAAGGCCATTGGCCCGGGAGGTTCACCAGTTGGCCAGTTTAGGAGTTCGTCTTACGGACTCTAACGAAGGGGGAGTGATTTTACGGAATAGGGCGGAATCATCGCTTTTGACGGAGGTCAAGGAGAAGCAATACAATGATCCTGTATTGATGCAGCTGAAAGAAGGGATTCATAAACATAAGACTACGGGTTTTTCTCTTAGCATGGATGACGGTACATTACGGTACCAAGGACGACTATGTGTTCCAAACATAGATGGTCTTCGGGAAAGGATCATGGCAGAAGCTCATACTTCTAGATATTCCGTGCACCCAGGTTCTACGAAAATGTATCATGACCTCAAGGAAGTTTATTGGTGGAATGACATGAAGAGGGGTGTGGCGGACTTTGTGGAAAAATGTTCAAACTGTCAACAGGTGAAGGCCGAGCATCAAAGGCCTGGAGGGTTAGCACAGAGTATAGAAATTCCAATATGGAAATGGGAAATGATCAATATGGATTTTGTGCTAGGGTTACCGCTCACTCCGCGTAAGTTCGACTCAATTTGGGTGATCGTGGACCGACTCACGAAATCATCTCACTTCTTGCCGGTTAAATCCACCGACACTGTGGAACAATATGCTCAATTGTATATCAAGGAAATAGTCAGGCTTTATGGCACTCCAGTTTCTATCATTTATGATCTAGGGGCCCAGTAAACAGCTAATTTCTGGAAGAAATTTCAGCAAGGTTTGGGTACGCAGGTAAATCTTAGCATGGCATTCCACACACAGACTGACGGGCAAGCAGAGCGGACTATTTAGACGCTTGAGGACATGTTGCGTGCTTGCGTGCTTGTGTGCTTGACTTGAAGGGTAGCTGGGATGATCATTTGCCGCTCATAGAATTTAGTTATAACAACAGCTTCCATGCCAATATTCAGATGGCGCCGTTTGAGGCCTTGTATAGTAGATGATGTAGGTCGCCGATTGGGTGGTTCGAGGTTGGAGAAGCCGAACTAATAGGACCATACCTTGTGCATCAGGCTATGGAAAAGGTTAAGATTATAAAAGAGCAGTTGAAAAATGCTAAAAGTCATCAAAAATCCTACTCGGATGTTCGTCGCAGAGACTTTGAGTTCAAGGAAGATGATTTGGTGTTCTTGAAGGTATCTCCCATGAAGGGGATCATGCGGTTCGGAAAGAAAGTGAAATTAAGTCCGAGGTATGTCGGGCCGTATTAAATCATTCACAGGATAGGCTAATATATAGGCATTACTTGTTCCCCTTATGTTTTGTATCACTTGTTCGGCTAATATATAGGAATTACTTTCTAGTTATATGTCCCCCATGAGGCTTCGGTTGGTGTCATTTTTTATTCTGCTGTGTCATTTAATTCTATATATGTTGCTAAGGTGTGTTTCGGGGGCTCTCTGACGGGTGGATAGGCCTAAATACAAAGGAAACTCTGGCAAAATTTTCAGAAAGTTAGGGAGTTAGGCAAATTTGGGGCTGATGGTTTGTGGTACAACTGAAAGATTCATGTTCCCTACTTGTTTTAGATAGTTACCATGTCATCATGCTATTTGAGAACGAAATCATGATTTTCCATGTTCTTTCCCTTATGTGTGAAATGCCTTATGTGATGGTACTTATCGACATGAATGATGATTTTATTTGAACGAATACAAAGGGAAATACTTGAATTATAAAATGTTCCTAAGTGCCAAGAACTACTTAATAAATGAGGCTGTTTATGCTATGTAACGAAAGATGGGAAAGAAATATGAATTGGGTGAACAATTGAAAGATGTTATGTCTCAAGTGAGATGGCTTAGCCGATCGGGCCGAGATCGGACGCCATGTTGTACACATGGTGGCATTAATGTTGGAATTATTGATTTACATTATGGATATGGATATGTCTCACTTGAGATGGCTTAGACGGTCGGGCCGAGACCGTACTCCGTGTAAAAACACGGTGGCATTGTGAGTTGTGGCTTAGGCACTAAAGATTATTAACCTAAAAAGATGGAAAGATTGAATTTGAATCTATGTGATACTTACTCGGTGTTTCTTTGTATTTCTGTGAAGTACTTATTGATTATTATAACTGCCTTCTCTTTGTTTCACCGTTCATTCTACTAAGATTGGTGTTTGCCTTACATACTAGTACTATTCGACAGTACTAACGTCCCTTTTGTCGGGGGTGCTATATCTTTGAATAGATGTAGGTGGTTCCATCACAGATAGTGCTGATCACAGATAGTGGTGCTCTCCCTCACACTCACCACAGCAGTCTTGGTGAGCCCCATTCCTTCCTGGGGTCATGTGGTCCTTTTTTTTTGTATAAGTTTTCATATTTTGAGGTATAACCGGGGCCTTATTTCCGGCATTGTCATGTTGCTCTTTTGTACCTTTAGAGGCTCCGTAGACGTTTATGTGGGTCATGTATGTGTGTGGAGTGGTCGTTGGATCGCGTTGTATTTTGGAAACTCAACTATGACATAATGTACCTATATAAGGAAAAATGAACTAGCAACGTTTATATATTTATATAACTGATCTCTCCCCTGTTTTACAAATGGTGATGCGTTCGCTTCTTGGATTATGAATGAGTCGGGTAGGAAGGGTTTACTAGGCTTTCTCGATCGGGTTCACTCGGTTGAGCGCCGGTCGCGCTCCCCCAGGTTGGAGTATGACAAACTTGGTATCAGATCCTAAGGTTTTAAAGTGTCCTAGGATATCTCGGAGTCGTGTCTAGTAGAGCCCTTCTTATCGGTGTGTTGTCGACCACATCTATATTTAGGGGGCTACTTGGACATTTAAGAACGATACCTTTCATTGTTGTTCTATATCGTGCGATAGAGCGGAACGTGAGGTTGTTTTCCCCTAACTCGTGCGTTGTTCTAACTTTTAGTAAATGGCATCTAAGAAGAGAGCGAGAATTGGCCAAGAAGCCAATACCACCCCAGGAGTGGTTGTTGATCCCTTACTTGATAATGCGGGTGAGGATAATCCCCCTACTATCACACTGCTGGATTCGTCTACTCCAGAACATACTACCCTAGTTCCTACACCTGTGGAGGATGCCATAATCCCTCCCGCTGATATACCTGTTCCACATCCAGCCCAACTCTCGGTCCCGGTATTTTCGATGGGGATCTTAGGGGAGCTATTCAGATGCTAACTCAGTTAGTAGCTTCCCAGGCTTAGAGGTCAAATGTTGCACCCACGTTTTTTTAGCTTGCAAGGGAATTCTTCTGGTTCTAGGGTAAACAGGTTCCTTCAGTTAGACCCTCCAGTGTTCAAAGGTACTGATCCCGGGGCAGACCCTCAGGATTTCATTGATAAGATGCATAAGACTTTCCGAGTTATGCGTGCTACTGAGATGGAGGGTGTAGAGTTGGCCTCCTATCGTCTGAAGGGGGTGGCATATTCCTAGTTTGAGATGTGGGAGGATTCCCGTGAGGAGGAGAGCCCTCCGGCAGGATGGAGTGAGTTCGCGGATGCCTTCATAGACCATTTCCTGCCTGCTGAGATTAAGGCAGCCCGTGCTGTGGAGTTTGAGATGCTTAAATAGGGTAGTAAGAATGTGTGGGAGTATCACATGGAGTTTGTGCGCTTGTCAAAGTATGCAGTTCATATGATGCCGACTATGGAGGCTAGAGTGCGTCAATTTGTGCAGGGCCTTAGCTCTTTGGTTATTAATGAGGCTACCACAGCTGCTCTAAATTCTGACATGAACTATGGAAAGATGGTGGCATTTGCCCAAGCTACGGAGGCTCGAAAGTTAAAGTTCAGGATGGAACGGGAAAGTAGTAGGGCCCGATCACCGGGCAACCTTGGGGATTCATTCGGAGGTGGGAGTTCAGCTTTTAGGGGAGGATCATCAGGGCCATCCCCGTCTTATGCTCAGTCTTCAGCTAGTGCCCCGCTATTAGGGCACGGTCAGCAGCAAGGGAGTCGCTTTAGGCCCGGTCAGGGCAGCAGGGAGTCCCAGCATCAGGGCCGATCAGGAGGGAGATTCCAGCAGCAGTAGAGGGTCCCATGCCCTAAGTGTGGGAGGATACATTCAGGAGTATGCTACCTGGACATGCAAGTATGTTATGGATGCGGAATGAGAGGCCATATTCAGAGGGAGTGTCGAGCATCCCGTCAGGGTGCAGGCAGGGGCACAGCTCAGTCATCCAGTCCTACAACCACTACATCTTCAACACCCCCTCCAGCTCGAGGCTCTCCAGCACCCACAGGGCGTGGTGCAGCTAGGGGTGGTGCACAGTGTTCGGGAGGACCCAGCCGATTCTATGCTATGAGTGGTCGACAGAGTGCAGAGGCTTCTCCAGATGTCGTCACAGGTATATTGACTGTTCAATCTCATGATGTGTATTCCCTTATTGATCCTGGATCTTTTTTATCTTATGTTACTCCTTATGTTTCTACGAGCTTCGAGATAGAACCGGAACAGCTTCATGAGTTGTTCTCTGTATCTACTCCGGTTGGCGAGTCTATTATGGCCGCACAGGTTTATAGGGATTGTGTTGTCATGGTGCGTGGTCGGGATACCATGGCCGATCTTATTGAACTAGGGATTATTGGTTTTGACATAATAATGGGAATGAATTGGCTTTATTCATATTTTGCCAAACTCGATTGCCGATCTAGAATCATGAGCCTTGAGTTTCCTAACGAGCCAGCTGTTGAGTGGGAGGGAAATAATGTTATGCCAAAAGGAAGGTTTATTTCTTACCTTAAGGCCACGAAGATGATCAGGAAGGGGTGTATTTATCATTTGATTCGAGTTACGGACACCACTGCTGAGGTGCCTACCCTTGAATCTGTACCAATTGTGAATGAATTCTCTGATGTATTTCCGGATGTGCTCCCTAGAATTTCTCCAAACAGGGAGATTGATTATGGGATTGATGTGATGCCAGGCACACAGCCTATATCCATTCCACCTTATAGAATGGTGCCGGCAGAATTAAAAGAGCTAAAGGAACAACTAGGGGATTTGCTAGAGAAAGGTTTCATCCGACCGAGTGTGTCGCCTTGGGGCATACCGATTCTCTTTGTCAGAAAGAATGATGGATCGCTGCGGATGTGTATTGATTACCGACAACTTAACAAAGTCACAATCAAAAACAAATACCCATTGCCTAGAATAGATGATTTGTTTGATCAATTACAAGGTGCTAAGTTCTTCTCCAAAATTGATTTGCGGTCCGGGTACCATCAATTGAGGGTAAGGGAGCAGGATATTCCGAAAACAGCTTTCAGAACCCGGTATGGGCACTTTGAATTTTTGGTAAAGTCTTTCGGGCTAACAAATGCCCCGGCAGCGTTCATGGATCTTATGAATCGAGTCTTCAAGCCGTTTCTTGACTCTTTTGTGATAGTATTCATTGACGACATCCTGGTATATTCATGAGGTCGAGAGGATCATGCTGACAACCTCAGGGCAGTTCTGCAAACTCTTCACCAACACCAATTGTATGCAAAGTTCTCAAAATGTGAATTTTGGCTTGAATCTGTTACATTCCTGGGTCATGTCGTCTCTAGAGAAGGAATTAAGGTCGATCCTCAAAAGATTGCAGCGGTGAAAGATTGGCCTAGACCTATTACTCTAACAGAGATTCGTAGTTTCTTGGGTTTGGCCGAGTATTATAGGAGGTTCGTGAAGGGGTTCTCCACTCTTGCCTCTCCACAAATTGAAGCAGAAGATGGTTAAGTTCCAGTGGTCCGATGCTTGTGAAAGGAGCTTCCAGGAATTGAAATCAAGATTGACTTCGGCGCCGGTATTGACCCTGCTAGAGGGTACCTAGGGGTTTGTGGTATATTGTGATGCTTCAAGGATCGGTCTTCGGTGTGTAATAATGCAACATGGTAAGGTCATAGCATATACTTCAAGACAACTTAAGAATCATGAAAAGAACTATCCAACTCATGCATTAGAGCTTGCGGCGGTGGTTTTTGCATTAAAACTTTGGTGTCATTATTTGTATGGAGTCCATGTAGATGTATTCACGGACCACAAAAGTCTCCAATACATTTTTAAGCAGAAGGAATTGAACTTAAGGCAGAGGAGGTGGCTTGAGTTATTCAATGATTATGACATCGACTTTTTGTATCATCCGGGGAAAGCTAATGTGGTGGCGGATGCTCTTAGTCGGAAATCTATAGGTAATTTGGCTCACTTGGAGGCATGTCAAAGGCCCTTGGCCTGGGAGGTTCACCAGTTAGCTAGTTTAGGAGTTCGTCTTACGGACTCTAACGAAGGGGGAGTGATTGTGCGGAATAGGGCAGAATCATCACTTTTGACGGAGGTCAAGGAGAAGCAATACAATGATCCTGTATTGATGCAGTGGATTCATAAACATAAGACTAAGGACAAAGCAATATAATGATTCTCTTGGCATGGACGACTGTACATTACGGTACCAAGGACGACTATGTGTTCCTAATGTAGATGGTTTTCGGGAAAGGATCATGGAAGAATCTCATACTTCAAGATATTCTGTGCACCCAGGTTCTACGAAAATATATCATGACCTCAAGGAAGTTTACTGGTGGAATGATATGAAGAGGGGTTGATAATCGGCTTAATGTGTGCATATTTTGATATATATCGCCTCACATTTTATTCATGTCTCGACGACTTGAGATGTTTAATATGATTATTTGTGCTACATTTTGGTATTTCTATGTGTAGGAATCATTCGGATGCAATTTGGGATGAAAGAGCGCGAATTGGAGCAAAATCGGGACAAAATCGCAAAAAGGGAGATTTGAGGGCCACAGCCAGCGTGGGGCGCTGGCTGTGGCGCAATTTACAGCAGCCAAAATGTTTGAGCGCCAGGGCCAGCGCCCCACGCTGCCCTAGACGCTCAAGATGGGAAAGTGTCCTTTTTCGACTAGGACTCGGTTATTTCGACCCCTAGATGCCCCCAACTCATATAAAACCCAACCTACACCTATTTTTGAGGCGAGGACGTGATTTAGAGAAAGGAGGGAGGCGCCAAACACTCGAAAGCAAGGATTTGATCAATTCTTCCATCCCTTTCCTAGTATTCATTGATTTTATATTTTAAAACAATATTTTTGATGATTGTATGAACATGAGTGGCTAAGAAACCTATTGTTCTAGGGTCATGGGTATACATGAATGTTGATGTTTGAAGTTTAATTTGACGAAGTTGATTTTATCATATTGGGTTGTTTATTTAATTTTAATTTTATTTATTTTGCTGAGTAGCTGATAGTGAAATACTATCTACGAATCTAGAGTTGAACTCGAAAGTGGGAACTCTAGATTGCATATAGAATTAAATATAGCAAGTTCTTAAACCCGGGCATCGGGGATTAGATTCACAATTAGGATAGACATATACCTAATTGCCTTGCTCGGTTGCAATACAGGAATTGTAAATGTGTTCTTGTTAATCTTAATTTCATAGACATATAGGTATTAAGTTAGCTTAAATAGGCGAGTAAGGACTCGACAGATTCTTATGAGTAATATCAACCCTGTCAATCAACAATCCAGATAAATCAATTAGTTATTTTAAGCTAAGAATTCAACATGATTGTTAGATAACCCATGACCCTGGAATATTATCTCCTATTGATTGTTATTCAAAACTATTTAAGTGTTGTGTTGATTTCTAGTATTTCATTACTTGATAGTTTTTAGGTAGTAAATTAGAAAATTATCTATTTTATAAGAAATCGCTTGAATCAATAAGCTATTTGAGGTTGAATTAGTCAAAAGTTAATCATAAGTCATCGTGGGAACGATACTTTATTCACTACTCTATTACTTGACGACCATGTATACTTGCGTGAGTGTGTTTGGTCGCAACAGGTTTTTGGGGGGTGTGGCGGACTTTGTGGCAAAATGTTCAAACTGTCAATAGGTGAAGGGCGAGCATCAAAGGCCCAGCGGAAATGATCAATATGGATTTTGTGCTAGGGTTACCGCGCACTCCGCGTAAGTTCGACTCAATTTGGGTGATCGTGGACCGACTCACGAAATCAGCTCACTTCTTGCCGGTTAAATGCACCGACACTGCGGAACAATATGCTCAATTGTATATCAAGGAAATAGTCAGACTTCATGGCACTCTAGTTTCCATCATTTACGGTCGAGGGGCCCAGTTCACAGCTAATTTCTGGAAGAAATTTTAGCAAGGTTTGGGTACGCAGGTAAATCTTAGCACGGATTTCCATTCACATACTGACGGGCAAGCAGAGCAGACTATTCAAACGCTTGAGGACATGTTGCATGCTTGTGTGCTTGACTTGAAGGGTAGCTGGGATGATCATTTTCCGCTCATAGAACTTTCTTGTAACAACAGCTTCCATGCCAGTATTCAGATGGCGTCGTTTGAGGCCTTGTATGGTAGAAGATGTATATCGCCGATTGGGTGGTTCGAGGCTGGAGAAGCCGAACTAATAGGGCCAGACCTAGTGTATCAGGCTATGGAAAAGGTTAAGATCATAAAAGAGCGGTTGAAAGCTGCTCAAAGTCGTCAAAAATCCTACTCGGATGTTCGTCGCAGAGACTTAGAGTTCAAGGAAGATGATTTAGTGTTCTTGAAGGTATTCAAGGAAGATGATTTAGTGTTCTTGAAGGTATCTCCCATGAAGGGGATTATGCGATTCGGAAAGAAAGGAAAATTAAGTCCGAGGTATGTCGTGCCATATAGAATCATTCAAAGGATAGGTCGGGTGGCGTATAAGCTTAAGCTACCACCTGAGATGTCACTAGTGCACCCGGTATTCCATGTGTCCATGTTGAAGAAGCTAGTTGGAGATCCGTCCACTATCGTGCTGGTTGAGACCATCGAGATTAGTGAAGAACTGTCATATGAAGAGATTCCAGTTGTTATTCTTGATAGGCAGGTCCGAAAGTTGAGAAACAAAGAAATTGCATCCGTAAAGGTATTATGGCGAAACCAGCAAGTCGAAGAAGCTACTTGGGAAGCCGAGAATGAAATGAAAAAGAAGTACCCTCGTTTGTTTGAATAACGATGTAATAGCTCTATAAAGTTGTTCCCCTTAATTTTTGTATCACTTGTTCGGCTAATATATAGGCACTACTTTCTAGTTATATGTCCCCCGTGAGGCTTCGGTTGGTGTCATTTTGTATTATGTTGTGTCATTTAATTCAATATATGTTGCTAAGGTGTGTTTCGGGGGCTCTCTGACAGGTGGATAGGCCTAAATACAAAGGAAATCTGGCAAAATTTTTAGAAAGTTAGGAAGTTAGGCAAATTTGGGGCTGATGGTTTGTGGTACAACTAAAACTGTGTTAAGCAAACCTTGATCATCATTCGAGGACGAATGATCTTTAGTGGGGGAGGATGTAAGGACCCGTAAAAATTTAAACCAAAAACTCGGGATTTCGTGGTGCCAAGATAGATTCATGCGTTATTATAGTAGACATTCTTCGCGGCGACCTTGCTAGGTGCGGTTCGGACTTTTTGGATTGAACAGTACCACACAGACTTAGAGGAAAATGTTTCGCAGAAGAATGCGTTTCTGCGGCCCATTATGCGGCCATATAATCACTTTGCTGACCGCATAATGGTCACAGAGTGGAGCAGTACGTTTGCCAAATTGAGGTCAGCTTTGCGGTCGATTATGCGACCGCATAACCACTATGCGCACCGCATATCGGTCACATAATCCCTCTTGGGGTTTTGCGGAGGGAGTTCTGCGGTGCATTATGCGACCGTAGAACAAGTATGCAGACCGCATACTGGTCGCATACCTGGGCCGAAAGCTCAGGCCCTTGAGGGCCATTTTTGCGGTCACTTTGCGGACCGCATAACCATTATGCGGTAGCATATGCGACTGCAGACCTGTGTTGGGGCACCCATTTTCTTAATTTAAAATCCGACCCTCATTCCGTTAAAACACCCCTTTAGTCTATTTTGAAGCTCATTTCTGATATTTCTAGAGTGGGAGAGAAAGGGTTCTAGAGTGAGGGCCTAATTTTTATCAATTAATCTTCAACCATCACTCAAGGCTTTGGAAATATTCAAGTAGAGCACCAAATTCTTCATCCTAAAAGGTAAGACCTCATCATCCCAACTCTTAATTTCAAACATAGCTATAATGGGGTACTAGGGTGATACTTCATGGGTATGAGGGTGGTTCATCTTGCATGCATGAGATAAAGAGTGTGGGAAAAATAAAAAGTGAACTAGAACCATGAACGTTTTCCTAATTTTGGGTTCAATTTGTCTATTGCTAAAATAGATTGAGGTGGCTAAGGGTTCCGGAATATTGTAGAGTCTAAAGAAGCGCAATTGAGGTATGTATGGCTAACTCTTTTCTTCTTATGATCGAACTCTTGGTGTCCGAATAATTGGTGTACGTTCCAAGTTGTTCATACTAGAATTGTTTGCCTTAGTGTGTTGAATTGAAAGATTCATGTTCCCTAATTGTTTTAAATGGTTACCATGTCATCATGCTATTTGAGAACGAAATCATGATTTTCCAAGTTCCTTCCCTTATGTGTGAAATGCCTTATGTGATGGTACTTATCGACATGAATGATGATATTATTTGAACGAATACAAAGGGAAAGACTTGAATTGTAAAATGTTCCCAAGTGCCAAGAACTACTTAATAAATGAGGCTGTTTGTGCTATGTAATGAAAGATGGGAAAGAAATGTGAATTGGGTGAACAATTGAAAGAGGTTATGTCTCAAGTGAGATGGCTTAGCTGATCGGCCCGAGATCGGACGCCATGCTGTACACATGGTGGCATTTATGTTGGAATTATTGATTTACATTGTGGATATGGATATGTCTCACTTGAGATGGCTTAGCCGGTCGGGCCGAGACCGGACTCAGTGTAAAAACACGGTGGCATTGTGAGTTGTGGCTTCGGCACTAAAGATTATTAACCTAAAAAGATGGAAAAATTGAATTGGAAACTATGTGATCCTTACTTGGTGTTTCTTTGTATTTCTGTGAAGTACTTATTGATTATTATGACTTCCTTCTCTTTGTTTCACCGTTCATTATACTAAGATTGGTTTTTGCCTTACATACTAGTACTATTCGACAGTACTAACGTCCATTTTGCCGGGGGCGCTACATCTTTGAATGGATGTAGGTGCTTCCATCGTAGATAGTGCCGATCGCAAATAGCGGTGCTCTCCCTCACACTCATCATAGCAGTCTTGGTGAGCCCTATTCCTTCGTGGGGTCATGTGGTCCTTTTTTATTTTTGTATAAGTTTTCATATTTTGAGGTATAGCAGGGACCTTATTGCCGGCATTGTCATGTTGCTCTTTTGTACCCTTAGAGGCTCTGTAGATGTTTATGTGGGTCATGTATGTGTGTGGGGTGGTCGTTGGATCGAGTTGTATTTTGGAAACTCAACTATGGCATAATGTACCTATATAAGGAAAAATAAACTAGCAACGTTTATATATTTATATAACTGATCTCTCCCCTGTTTTACAAATGGTGATGCGTTCCCTTCTTGGATTATGGATGAGTCGGGTAGGAAGGGCTTACTAGGCTTGCTCGACCGAGTTCACTCGGTTGAATGCCGGTCGCACTTCCCGAGGTTAGGGTGTGACATTTGATCCCCTCCGATGTTGGGAATTTCAGAACCTGGTGAAGGGTCAAAGGTACTGCTCTCATATTATGGATCCATGGCCTCCCAAATAGGACGTTATATCTCATGTCGCCCTTGATCACGTGGAACTTCATTTCTTGGATGGTCCCGTCCATGTTTACTAGCAAAATTATCTCGCCCTTTGTAGTTTCACATGGCATATTGAATCCGTTTAGTACCAGGGTTGCGGGCGCGACCTGGTCCTGTAGACCGAGTTGCTCTACGATCCTTGATCGAATGATGTTGGCCAAACTACCTGGATCAATTAACACACGCTTAACTTGAGTTTTATTTATAAGTACAGATATTACCAGTGCATCGTTATTGGGTTGCATGATTCCTTCCGCGTCTTTGTCACTAAAGAACAAGGTTCCGTTAGGTGTGTGATCGTGAGTCCAAGATCGTCTCTCTCTTACAATCGACATCATAGTGCGTTTAAGCACCGGCCCCTGGGGGATATCGATCCCTCCGATTATCATGTGGATGATGTGTTGTGGCTCTTCTTGTTCGTTTTTCCTATTGAAATCTCTGTTTTTGAAATGTTTTTTGGCCCGGTCACTTACAAAATTCTCGAAGGTTCCCTTCATTGAATAACCGGGCTACCTCCTCTCTCAACTGCCTGCAGTCGTTAGTTCTATGGCCATGGGTGCCATGATACTTGCATATTTGATTGGGATTTCACTGGGCTGGATCGGACTGTAGAGGTCGAGGCCACTTAGTATCTTTGATGCGTCCGATAGCCGACATGATGGCGGATGCATCAATGTTGAAGTTGTATTCTGATAACCGTGGTGCTTTCTTAGGCCCGGTATGCCTGTCTAACCCATTCTTATTGATCAGCCCCTGAGACCACTGGCCTCGACCACTTCTTCTTTCGCCTCGTGCGGGGTTGCGTGCAGGTTCGCTACCCCTGCGATCTATGTTATATGGCCGATATCAATCTTTGTTCGATCTTGGTTCTCGGTCGATATCCCTTTTAATAACGGACCCAGAATCCAACTGGTCGTCTTCGACTCTAATCTTTGATTGATATCGATTGTGTATATCGGCCCACGTAACAGCCAGGTACTCTATCAAGTTCTTCTTCAACTACAGTGAAGCCATCGAGCTTTGTTCGTAAAGTCCTTGAGTGAAAGCTTGAACAGCCCAATCATCTGTGACCGGTGGTAGATCCATTTGTTCCATTTGGAAATGAGATACGAACTCTCTTAGTATCTCGTTATCTTTTTACCTTACCTTGAAAAGGTCTGACTTCCTGGTCTTGACCTTTATGGCTCCGGCATGTGCTTTTACGAAAGAATCTGCAATCATAACAAAAGAATCAATAAAGTTAGGTGGTAAATTATGATACCATACCATTGCCCCCTTTGACAGAGTTTCCCCAAACTTCTTCAATAGTACGGATTCAATCTCATTGTCTTCTACATTATTCCCTTTAATGGTACATGTGTAAGAGGTGACATGTTCGTTGGGGTCGATCGTCCCATTAAATTTAGGAATTTTGGGCATGCGAAACTTCTTGGGGATCGGTTTGGGAGTCGCGCTCAGGGGAAAGGCATTTGTACGAATTTTTTGAAATCCAAGCCCTTCAATACTGGTGGTACCCTCCGGATCTGATCAATCCTGGAGTTATATGTTTCTACTTTTTTGTCGTTTGATTCAATCCTCTTTTCTCCTGACTCAGTTCGTTTTGTTAGTTCCTCGAGCATCCTAACAATTTCGGGATTAGTCCTTGACTCTTATTCATTTGATCTTACTATAGCTGGCCCCGTTTTGTGGGTGACTTCTCGGGGTGGATCGGGCTCGGCCCTGCTTGGTGCCTGGGTTTGGCTCTACAACTGATCTATTGCTACCTGTTGAGCTTGTAACATTTCAAAAATCATACGTAGGCTTATCCCGTCTTCTCCAACATTTTGGGTATTTTGAACTACATATCGAGTTCCACATTGAATGCTATTTTCGGGGTCCGAACGTTGGTTCTCCTTGATGGCCACATGTGAATTAACGTAAATTGGATTTGCGACCCGAGTTCCAACGAGATCGACGAGTGGCCTTTCATCCCCGGTCGTCAGGTTGTTGTTCTCATCTTAAAGGCCAACTTCGTTGTCGATAGGTAGGGCCATTAATTGAGAGTTCGTCAATTTTAACCTGAAATCAAAGATACTTTCAAGAGCAAGTGTAAAATGGTGTATTTTGAAGAGATTCATACCAAGTAACCACTGTTATCCTTAGCTCCACGGTGGGCGCCAAACTGTTTACCCGAAAAACGGATAGAGTTGAATTTATGCGTAGTTCTAAGGATACGTGGTGTAAATTAGTACAAATCAGAAAATTAAGTAGAAATATATCGAATATTGACTGTAAAAAGGAATGAATAAAAACCTAAATTGAGTAGAGAATGATTTATAAATGAACAAGATGAATCAATATTAAAATCCCAAAAAAGGATAATATTAGCTAGATGTTATGTAAATCGCAATAATTTCTTAATATGAGAGTGTATGAATGTATGAATGAATGAATTCCATACCCTGAATCAATGATAACCTACTCTTAATATAGTGGAGGAATCCTACTTTGGATATAATTAAAAATACATAGTGGAGATCCCATGATAGATTAATTAATTGGCTTTTTCTTGATTTCCGCCGAGGATCTCTCCCCAAATGCGGCTATAACGGCTCTCTTGTCCCTTGGCTCGAGCCCGAACTCGGCTGCTCTCAATCGTGATCGGTCTCTATTCGCTCGACCTCTATCTGGGATCGATCTCTGTCTTGGCCGATTTCGGTCTCGATCGGTCTCTATTTGCTCAACCTCTATCTGGGCTCGATATCGATCTTGGTTGATCCCGACCTCGGTCGGTTTCTAGGGTTCGAACGCAGTAGCCCGACTTCACATCATAGCTCGATATTATAATGACTAACCTCGGTCCATCATGTCTCAATCTCGATTAGTCACACGAAGGGGAAAATCGGTTTTGACCGTATACATTAACGTGTCTAAGAAACTTGGCATTGTCCTTTCTTTGAATTTCAGTATATTTGATTCCCTTGCTTAAGGGAAATTTGTCACAAATACAATAAATTGAAAAACACTAGTATTATGTATTCTCAGCATATGGCCTTCAAAGTTGAGAGCCACAATGTCATCGTTAGTCCCTAGTATGTTCAATTTACTCCTTTGTCCCTTGCTTTTGCCTACCATCGATACTAGTTCATGGAGATGTGCATCAGGTGGTAATACCACCCATTGAATTTGTATCAGCTAGTAGGGCATAGACACAGTAGCTTTTCCTGCATTTCCATATGTTGTCCAGCAGTTGTGTATATAGGTGATCATGCACTTTTTGGTGATTAGTTCTGTTATATCCTGTAATTTTCTACAGAGGATTTGTGACCGTAAGACTCCGTAAGTTTAACAACCTTGATACCGTTAGATATTATGTTAATGTGGTATTTTCTTTTAAGTGAAATATTTTAGTAAAAGTTTTATAAGTATAATTTTGGAGAGTTACCATTATTACTATTTTCGAATATGGTAAATTATACACATAATATAAGAAAGTTTATGAGATTTTCTTTATTTTAAAGATAGAAATTATTTTCTCACAAGAAAAGAAGGTTATCTTTTTACCATTTTAAGAATTAAGCATACGAGAATTTGTACTCTTTATATGAGATTAGGAAAATAAGAAGTTGAGAAAATATATGTATTTTTACCTGGATGTTTTAATAAAATAAAAATGTATGTATTGATTTTATATGGTACCATAAATTATTAAGATTTTAATATTTTAATAGTAGTATTTTATGTAAGTCGAGATAATTCTTAATTATGCGGATAATTGGGTAATTAATAATTAGTGGTTGATTAATTTAAGTCTTTGGATAAAGACTAAAGTCTTTGGATGAGCTCAAGGTGTAAAAACCGTGGCAGCCCCCTCACCTTCTAATTAATGACTCATTAGTCATTTAAAATAGGTGTCACATTGTTAGAAGATAAAGTCCAATGTTAGTAGATCAATTTTTTTGTTTACACTTTTGGAGTACACATGACTTTCCAGTAAGTTTCAATTGATTGTTTGGTAAATGCTGGTTTGGATACAAAGCATGTCGCGTCAGTGCTGAAAATATATCCGCAAATACTAAACCAAAGGAAAGAGGTACTTGAGGCAAATATTGATTTCCTTGTGAATAAATTGGGTTATCCGCTGTTTACTTTGGTTTCGTTTCTATTACTACACAATTCCAAGAATCAGGCTTAGGCTTTCAATGTATAATTGGCTCAGAGATGAAGGAATAGTGGATGCAAAATTGGCTTTGAGCACTATCATAGCTTCCTCGGAGAAATTATTCATGAAGGCATATGTAAACCCTCATCCTAAAGGCCTTCAAGTTTGGCAAGATCTAAAAAAAGAGATATATCCTGATTAAGTGAAAGATATCCCGAGTCGTTCCATCTGGCTACATTGGCAAGGGATTATTAAGAGAATCGGCTCAGGTATGTTAAAGCTATCACTCCTTATCATTTGGCATGATCCAAGTAACGACACGTAAACGTAATGCTATTCTATAATTGGTTCTACTCTTAGCAATTAAGGATGTCTATGTTATTCATTCCGGTAAAGTGATATTCAAGCATGTCTAAGTATGTCCCTAAGACCCTATTGAGGTATATGATAGAGATGTTAATGTTTATAATATAGTGATACATGCATCTTCATGCATATTCATTTACCACCGTGCTATGGCCGGTCGGGCAGTTACCACCGGTTGGGCAGTCATGCATATTCATTTACCACCGAGCTACGGCCGGTAGGGTAGTTACGCATTTATCACCGAGCTACAGCCGGTTGGGCAGTTATACATCTACTACCGAGCTACGGCTGGTCGGGCAGTTACAGTTACTACCGGTTGGGCAGTTATCTATTATTATTTACCATCGGTTGGGCAGTTATGCATTTACCACCGAGCTATGGCCGGTCGGGCAGTTACCACTAATCAGTTGGGCAGTCATGCATCATACAATATGGATAATAGAAATAGTCTCAAAGAGAAGCATTTTATATATGTAAGTATAATAAGTATGCATATACGGTGGCACTTCAGAGATTCAGGTTGATTCTTATATGTCATTAATTAATGTTGACTTACTGTTATGTTTCAGTTCTGTCTTACATACTCAGAACATTATTCGTACTGACATCCTTTTGTTGGAGATGTTGCATTCATGCCTGCAGGTATAGATAATCAGTTTGACGAGCCTTCATATTAGACGAGATTGGCATTCAACGAAGGATCGGAAAGACTCCACCTCATTCGGAGTGCAGCCGAGTCTATGAGTCATCGTGTCAAAGTTTTACTACAAACTTATAGGTAGGCCGGTACCCTATCCCATTTGATGTGAAATAATCTTAGAGGCTTTGTAGACAGAGGTTTATTTTGTACAGTATGTCAGAGGCCTTGACGGCCCATATGTATTTATATTTTAAGAACGATAGTTTATTGATACATTGTTCGCCCACTTACAGTTGCTCATTATGAGTTGTGGCCATGTTGGCCCATGATAGTTACAAAAGGAATGAGTTCAACCAACTCGACCTATATATGTTTTAGTTTTGGTCGAATGATCATGAGTTACAGAGTGGTTCGCTCGGGCCAGCTCGACACCGGGTGCCAGCCACGCCTCCCCAGGTTTGGGGCGTGACAAGGTCATATGATCTCCAGCGGTAAACATATGAATTCTTTGGATGGCACCATTCATGTAATATAGAATAGATGAACTGTATTGAAATTTTATTCCAAAATACATCCATTGTTCCTATTTTTGGTAGCCAACAGCCCACATAAAACATGACTGCCTCGATCCAACATCTCAGGGTACTTGTCATGTACGTCCAGTGGTTTGAGTCCCTTGTTTGTATCTTCATGAAACAATTACAAAAGTTATGAGGGATTATTGTAGTAGGGTGATTGATGTTAAATGTTGACCTTCGATAATTGAAGGTGTGCATAGCTATTTCAGTCCCTAGTACACTAGACGTCCTCCTTGCTTCCATGCTTGTGTTTACTAGTAATACTCCTTCAAGGGAATGAGCACTAAGCGCTAATACCACCTATAGAATTTATATCAAATAGTAAGGCATGGATACAATATGGTATCCTGCAAAAACGAACACATGGTTAGTCAAAATAAAACCACCAGGTTCTCTTCCAATGGGATTTGAACTAGGTGGCACACAATGATGCTGCATTCCTTCTCCTCCTCCATTGAACTCCTCTCTTTTACACCCCTTATCTCCTTGCAACCCTTATTCTAAGTACGAACATTGTAGCTTGTCATTATTAACAATCATTCTCCCTTGCACATCCAGATCATGAAAACAATGACACTCAATAGAGCCCACTTCAAGCGCATAGTTTGTTAGGTTATCAGCCAATTTGTTTCCTTCTCTAAGAGTATGAGCTACAGTTACATTGTGTCGTGCCATTATCTGCTTAATCTACTCTACCAGCACAGCCACAGCCCATGGCACAGACCATACACCCTCTACTACATTCTTGACTAGTACCGAGTCAGTGTGCAAATCAATAAGAATGTAGTCATGACCAGCACAATATTTTAAAGCCTCTAGTACTGCCCTTGCCTCAGCCTCAGTATTTGTTCCTTCCTGAATTTCTTTACTAGACGCATATAAAACATCTCCTTGTTCATTCCGCAACACAAAACCAATCGAGCTCCTTTCTGGATTACCCCTAGATACCCCATCTGTATTTATTTTCACCCAACCTGGACTTGGACATTCCCATGCCACCTTAGTGACCTTTAATTTGGGTGTGTATTTCTCCATCATCTCTAATAGATCTTGCCATTTATGAGGCACATGTTAAATCCCACGTTTCTTGAATCTGATAAGAGATTGCAAAGTAGTGGAGATCTGATAGATAGCCCTGCTTACAGTGACTGATTCCCATGCTTGTAACTATTTCTTCTCTTCGATAATTCCCACACAATAATAGATTGTAATTCTTGTAGTATAGGTTGCAATCTGGGAATGACATTGACAGTCTAATATTTTATTACATCTCGATGAAATGTAATCCCTTCGACAGCAATCCCTGCATCCGACAGAAAATATGACCATACTCTATTTGCAGCATAAGAAGTGAAAAATAGTTGTTGCACAGTCTCTTCCATTGGATTAACACAACACCAACATTTTGATGCCATTAAATAACCAAGCCTCCTAAAGAAATCATCTAGAGGTAGCTTGTTTCTCCAAACTTCCCACATGAAGAAGGCAATCTCAAAGGGCAACCCTTTCATCCAAATCTTCTTATATGCATTACAAGGATCTTGCCTTC
Source organism: Nicotiana tabacum (assembly GCF_000715075.1). Lineage (NCBI taxonomy): Eukaryota > Viridiplantae > Streptophyta > Magnoliopsida > Solanales > Solanaceae > Nicotiana > Nicotiana tabacum. The sequence goes on from NC_134081.1 coordinate 37,915,205, forward strand.
TTCTCAAAAACTCCTAGGCAGAATTCACACTAAAATCCCCTCTTGTTATTAACATCCAATATGGTTTGTCTAGTACTTCATTTACCAATGGTGGCTTTATGTTGTCCAGGATATGAGTAGCAAAATCTTCTGCAAAATATCCTCATTTTTCTCCACATTCCATTAATCATCTTGCACCACATCAAATATATTATGTATACACACATCACAATAGAAATCTGGAGGTGTAACAAATTAAAGAGATCCCAAACCTGTCCAATTTTCAAACCAAAATAAAGAGGATCCCATTTTTGGATGCCACACGATTTGTTGCTCAATAATATCCCTACATTCTAGCATCTTCCTCCATACCTGAGAACCATTCCTAAAAGGTACTATCATAGAGTTGAGTTTCTTGCAATATTTTTGACTCATGAAAGAGCTCCACAAGCTAGGTTTTGTTCCGAAATTCCACCATAATTTACAGAACATTACTTTCGACACATCATGTAAGGATCTAAACCCTACTCCCCCTTCTCACAGGGCATACATAATTTACTTTATGATGCCTAATGTCTGCCTTTAATGCCAACAGAATTGCTATAGAAACATTGAGCAAAATTCTTGTGTAACTTGTTAATCAAACAAGCTGGAGGATTCACGGATGAGAGTAGATGCATTGGCATACTTTGTAGTACATGTGTGATTAGGATAACCCTTTCTCATATTGATAACAGTTTGCCTTTTCAAGCTTGTAGTTTGTCCATTACGTTGTTGATAAGCCCATTGTAGTAATCCATTCTTCTTCTAGAGTAGAAGATTGGGCAACCAAGATAGGTAAATGGAAAATCCTGCCTCAAAATCCCTGTGATTCTCTGTACTTTGTCCACCACTTGTTGGCTTGTGCAGTGTTGCATATATATGGCTGATTTGGACTTATTTATCAACTAGCCAGAAGCACCTTCGTAGGCAGTCAATATTTCTATCACCAATTGCAAGGAAGTTGCATCTGATAGTGTCATTCGCATGGGTAAGATGATTTATCTTAGGACTCCATTTAGGTAATCCAAATCCACAAAAATGTAGGTTCATATGTAATGCATTTATACATGTGGATAGTGCCGTATCTTCGAGAATGAACAATGTAGGAGATAAAGGATCCTTCTGCTTGACCCTTCTTGTTGATTTGAAGAAATCATATGGTTGTCCATTGAGCAAAACAGAATACCAGTTATTCGATACAATGTCATATACCCATCCAATGAACCTTTCCCCAAATCCCATCTTCCTCAGAATCATAGTCAAGAAAAGCCAAGATAATCGATCATATGCTTTAGTCATATCTAACTTGATCACAACATTTGGACCCGCCTTGGTTCTTAATATAATATCTCTAATTATCTCGTGAGTTAACAGTACATTCTCCACTATGCTCCTGCCTTTTACAAAGCCTTCTTGTTCCTTTGAGATGAGGTTAGGAAGAAAACTCACTAACCTTTCATGAATTACTCTTGAGAAAACTTTGTTGATGAAATTGCTAAGACTGATTGGTAGCATATCTGAAAATGTGTTCACCTCTTTCTTCTTTGGCAACAAAATCAGATTTGTGTGAGTGATAAATCTAGGTAGTTCTTGTCCACTTAAAAGGTCCTGCGCTATATCTACAATGCTATCTCCAATAATATCCCAACAAGAATGAAAGAAACTGCCCGTGAATCCATCAGGACCTCCTGCACTCTCTCCATTAAGACCATAAACTACCAGTTTCACCTCCTCTTTTGTGGGTTGTTTTATTAGTTCCTGATTCTGCTGGTTATCAATCATCAAAGTTACATGTTCCAGGATCCCAAAAGTAGTAGGAATTATGTTTTCATGAAACTGATCCTGAAAAAATTTCACAGCTTCTTGTGCCATCTCCTCATTGTTTTCAATCCAGTTTCCATCACTATTTTGAATTCTTTTAAGTTGCAATCTTTTCCTTCTACCATTCACCTGAGCATGAAAAAATTTGGTGTTTCTATCACCATCATGAAACCATGTCATTCCTGCCTTTTTTTCAAAATTCTCCTCCAAGGCTAAGTATCTAATCAAATCTGCTTGTACTTAGCGTAGCCTCTCTCTGTTTTCCTAAGTAGGGTGCACTTCAAACTGAATTTCATGTACTAATACTACTTCCTCCAAACTTGGATTTTTCTTGAAATATATCTCTATATGTAGCTCTGCTCCAGGTTAAAAGAGCCCTCTTTAACTTCTTCAGCTTGTGATTGAATACTATGTAAGGGTTACCATCAGCATGTCAATTATTTTTCACAACATCAATAAAAGTTGGGTGTTTGATCCAAAAATTAAGGAATCTGAAAGCCTTCTTGATTGGAGTACTACTGGGATTACAAGACAGCATCATAGGACTATGATCATATCCTATTTTGGATAAATGAGTGACTTCGATGCCAAGCAACATTTGTTGATATTAAAAATTAGCCAAACATCCTCTTCTACTCTTCCATTCCACCAAGTAAATATACTCCCTTTAAAGCCATGATCAAACAAGTTACATGTGTTTACGCAGTGTCTACAATCATTAATTTCATTTAGAGATACCGACAAGCCACCAAACTTTTCATCCTCATCCCATATTACATTGAAATCTCCTCCGACTAACCAAGGTGTAGTCATGTCTCTAGCTAATGCATAAATAGAATCCCATAGTTCAGTTCTTTCAATTGGAGCAAATTTCACATACACCAATGTGACAATGAAAGTCTTGTACGAATCCATACTTGTTAGACGTAATGTTAATTGCTGCCCCATGTCCATGAGCACAACAACTGCATGATCTTCATCCACGAATACCCAAATCTTATTTGACACATTAGCAAAAGTTTGATGAATGCCCAGTCTTCTCCTGTATCTTTCCAGTTTGCTAGCCTTTTGCATTGGCTCTATTAGTACTATAAATTGAATGTGATGCTGCCTATTCATGTTGACAAGCCTTTCAAAGCCTTTCATAGTTTTTACTGACCTAATATTCCATAATAGAGCATTCAACTATAATTATGAGATTTAGATACAGTTCTTCTAGTTTGAACCCTAGCAGGTATGGTACTGGGAGTCTCTTTTGGCTGCTTCTTCTTACCCCTGCATGTTGATCGCCCTTTGTCAATTAGTCTAGGTGAGAGGTCCGCTTTCTTAGCCACATTCAAAAAATTCTGAGCAGACGATTCTTCATCAAGATCTCTTCCCATGACACCCAGATTTTCTTCATAACCTTTATCTTCCCAGTGAGCTACCATCTGAGTTTTAATTGGCTTTTGTATTAAACTCTTGCTGGCATTCTCTTTTCCAACCGGTTCAATTATCCTGTTAATTAACTCCTTTATCAATTGAACATCTTTCCCCGTATTTAGTACTTAACTTCTGTTTCTTTGCTTCAAGTAAGTCATTGGCCTTAGTTGCAATCTCCCATATATGTTGATTCTCCTTAGCTATAGGTTCCCCTCCTTTACCATCATCTTTATGTACATTAGGGCTTGTTATGATTTCTCTAGGATTTACAGTAACTCCATGCAATCCCCGACAAGTGTTATGGTTATGGTTAGCAGCCTCCAACTGCTTTGCAGCATCTTCATCATTCATTATCTCTTCTTGCACCCGATCCTCACTGGATTTATCATTCGTGCATATTGTTTTCAGTTCAACTTTGACTCCTTTCCCATTAATACTTTGTTGCTCTTCATCAGTTGAATCCTCCTCTCCATCAGCACCATCTAGGAATTTACCTTTATCTGAGGCTTCTTCAACTGCTCACTCCACAACTTCCATCACTGAGTTGAAGTCTATCATTGTATTTGAGAATTTCAGCCCAATTTTAGCCAATTGTTTGACAAAAATAGGCCCAAACCACTGGCCCACTCTACAGACCCTTAACCCAACCACCCTGACCCAAGACAAACAACCCTTTCTCCAATCCCGGTCAGGACCCGTTAAGCGACCCGCCCTATCTCCTCTTTAAAATCCTGGTCGTTGATCTCTTTAGATTAACGGTCCACAACTGTCCCCGCATTAACCCTAGACATCACTTCCCTGTATCTTCCACCCTTAAACACTCCCAACTCATCTCCCTCCACTGAAAACCCTAGCCGCCTCACCCCTCAACCCTCTCTGAATCATGCTAACAATGGGATCCTCCCATGATTTGCTTACCTTATTGTATCATCTCGCTACTGGTCATGGATTTATGGTATTACTTAAGTACTTGCCTAATTTTGATAAGTACTATTTTCCAAGATCGGACCATGCTGACTTGAATCTGTGGGATTTGGACGATATTCCGTCTATATTTTTGCACACTTGGTTTGATTTACAACCGATTGGACCCAACTAGGGTTTGAGATTTTCCATCTACTTTACCCGTTTTGTCACTAATTACATGTGATATTTTCTTTCCTTATTTATGTTTAATTTATTACTTTCCATGATTGGTTTCTTTGATTGAATACTATATAACCCCTCCCTAGTTTCCCTTTTAGGCAGACTTTAATCACTCATACTCCCTCACTTGCTCACTCTGATATTCTGAGATTACTGGATTATTGGCCGACTGAAAGCCAAGGACATTGTAATTGATTCATTAACCTTCCCAGTGCGAGCACTGCTCAGAGCTCGTTTGAAGCTCTTGTAAACTCTAACGCACTGGGTTTGGGAATCCTGTTGTTTCTCTCTCTACTACTGCTTATTGAACTATTATTGGCACTTAATATTCTGCTTTACTTGCTCGTTACTTTGCAAACTGGTGAGTACCTTGATCCTTGCAATATTTTTCTCTTTTTTGCTTATGTTCATGCTCTGTATATCCATATTGCTTGAACTTTTATGAACCAATATGATTTCCATATTGTGTTATCTTCATTTGTAATCCTATTTGCCTTGAAGTTGTTCTGCAGTTCTGTATTTTCTAGTATCCAAACTTACCCAAATTCTAACCTTTAATATATGCTCATTATGTTTGTACAGCTTGAATGATTTCTGACCATCTTAAGCTTGCTTAACCTATTCTGTTTATGTATATCTGAATTCTTATGTTTGTTGCTTGTCGTTAGTCTATCTCCAGGCCTGCTTTGGATTCTTGTAATAAAATTCTTCGTATGTACTTCTTTCTGTTAAAATCCTTCATGTGTAATCTGCTATTTTCCTAGAGTTAATCCATTATCATGTGAATTCTACATGACAATAATGTCTGAAATTTGGGCAAACATGATGTTACACCCCATGTTTTCGTACGTAAAAGTACGCCATAAGTAAATTGATGAAAGCTCGGAAATAAGACATTACATCCCGCATTTTTCGTACGTTAAAGTTTCGTCGTAAGTTAATCGACGTAAGTTTAGGAATGAGATTATTATAAGATTATAAGCAATATGCTAATTGGAACAAGTGATGAGTTAATTCGTGAAGGTGAGAGGGTAAGCAAATCGAAGAAAATGATTTTCGTTGAAGTTTGACATTTTGGAATAAAATATGGGCCGAGCTAAAATACCCGGTATTTATGGTCTAATACCATACAAGGTACCACATGTCCATGATAGTAAGGTATATAAGGTGTGTTAAAAGTGAGTAGTATTTTAAGTAAGTTGAGATAATTCTTAATTATGTGGGTAATTGGTTAATTATTGGGTAATGGGATATTACCTAAATTATTGGATAAAGGTTAAAATTCCCCAATATGGCAGCCCACCCTTCAAACTAATGACTCTTAACTCAAATTGAAAGGTGGAAAATTAATGTTATGTGGCTAAGACACCACATGAAGTGGGCCTACACCTATTCAAACATATTTTTTCATTACGTGTTGCAACATACTTAGAAATGATATAATAAGCTTACAGCTTTACAAGAGTCAGAAGGTCCTCCCTAAGTACTACAATGAAAGATTAGCTGAGGAAATAAGGAAAAAGGCTTCAACCTAAACATGGTAACTCGAAGGAGAAATGGTCATGTAAAAACAGCCTCACTACAACATTGTATGCACTCTACAAGAAAGTGGCACATATCGTAGCAAATGAACGGGAAGTAAAATCAAAAGTAATATTCGAGAACATATGAGTTGCACGAAAACTCCGGCATGCGTGGGAACTAAGATAAGGTAAGAATGCACGCAACAAGGGGGCAGAAAGACCAGAAAAAATAATGGCTTACGTTTAAAGAACGCATATACCTATGCATGGTATGACATTTATATGCATATGAATGACATTATAAAAATGAAATGAATCACAGAGCTATGCAGACGCACATGTCGAGTCTTTAACTCCATGTTTCTCTCATATCTATTATTTACTGATTATCATTCCTTATATACTCGGTACATTATTTGTACTGACGTCCCTTTTATATTGGGGACGCTGCATTTCATGCCCGCAAGTCTCGATAGACAGATCGAGAGTCTTCCAAGAAGGTGATCAGCTCAGCGGAAGATGTTGGTGCACTTCATCAGCTCAGTTTTGAGCCATGCTTGTCTTGAACCCCTGTTTTGTTGAAATCTCTTTAACAAATTTTTGCCAAAGTTATTTTGTTCTCGTTTCATGTGCCTCTATTAGCTATAATACCAAGTATCCAATGTGTACCTGTTTGCATCTGAAATTATTTGAGTAATTTGTTTGTGTGGGCTATTTGTACTCTTGTTGATTGTTAGCCTTCATGTTTGGGCTTGGTTCATTGGGCCATGTGTGTTGTTGAATTTGAGCACTGGATTCAGGCGTGCTTTAATCATCCTTGTGATCCTTAGCTTCTGGCCTGTTGGATATGCGAAGAGTAAGGATACTGAAGGCCCAAAGCATTACTAGGTTACTTTGTATTTATGTTAGGCCTACAATTGTTCTATTTAAGTCTATAACCGTTCTTTTGAGCTTGTATTATTTCATTTGGGTCTATAATAATTTGTAATAACGAATGATGGGGAAATTAGTGAAAGCGGGGGCTAGGATATTTTAATTTTTGCATGTATGGGTAGAAAGCATGCCTATAGGGTTTTAATGTCTTGTTTGGTTATCTTGCTTGACATCCTTTGGGAATTATCTGTATAACATGCTTATCGGTTGTTGCTTTCTCCTATTCACTTAGAAAACCTGATTTAGGTCTTTCAACTAATTTAATATCTTGGCTTGAATTGTAGAAGAGCATGCCTATAGGATTTAAACTGAACTTGTTTATTGCTCATTTAACCTGCCTCACTTCTACATCTAGATATCATGCTTATAGGATGCCAACTCAAGTAACCGAAACAGCTCATGTTGATATCTCTTCTTCAGTTACGTGGCTTACCTAGAAATCATGACTATGGATCAAATTAATATACTTGCACTTTCAACAACTTCATTTCTCAGATCTGAATCATGTAGAAATCACATTTGTATGATTCTATGGTTCACCTAGAGAGCATGGCTATAAAAATAATATAACAAAATTTACGTTCTAAAACAACTTCATTTCCCAAATCAAGACATCTAGTAATCCTTCCTATAGGACTTTATATTAACTAATGAAATGGTTTAATTGTATCCACTCATATAGAAATCATACCTATAAGATTTGAACGACTCAGCATGTTCCAATTCAAAGTCTGCCTTTTCATAACTGCCTGTCCACCTAGTCTTAAGCAGTTAACATGAACGATAATTGTTCGCTTACTTGATTGTGTGCATGTGAGTCTATATGAGGAGGTAAACTTAAGCCTTTTGTGATATTTGCTTATTGTGTGAGGTCCTAGTTATTTTGATTATGTGACGCTTAATTTTATCATTTTGAGCAGCCTTAATGAGTATAGAACCACCCACATTGTAGGTCCAAAACCTACTAGACCATAGGCACGGGGCGGGTAAGCACATACATGACGCGATTCAGAATTGAACTAGTACGCTTTAGGTAAGAAACTTCAAGATAGTAATCGGGTAGCAGAAGATGGTATTTTGTACTCGCTGAATAATTTGAGAAACCCTTATACTTAAGGGAGTTGTAAAGTATTATTTATGTTGTACGGGGTGATCATTTAGGGTAAAAAACTTCGGACCCCCCATACATGGTTATCACTTGTACACCTGCTTATTGAAACCTAGATTTGACTTGGATATGTCTTGTAATGCTCAAACGTTGTACCAATTACTTATTAGTGGACAAGTTATTCCTTTCACTTGTGTACCATTTTCTTTAATCACTCGTTCCATCCCATCCTTTACCTTGAATAATTTAATTAGTGTTTTGGACTCTCTACTCTCCTTTAATTGACATGCTCACATAGAGTAGTTATAATTTGATAATCCGCATAGTGTAAAATTAGGCCGGGAACCATAGTTGTGGACCTTAAAGAGTGCCTAACCCCTTCTCTTTGAGGTAATTTGAGCCCTTACCCGATCTTTGGTGACGTAGACTAGTTAAACAGAGTTATTTGGGCGCCCTAACACACCTTAAAATCGTTAGGTAGCGACTCTTCTCTTTTAACACCTATTAAAAGAGTTGTCATGCATTGAAAACCTCTTTCGCGAGAAAATGGGGCGCGACAGCATGGCAACTCGTCTGGCATATACTAAGGCTCTTACCATAAAGAATTTTGCTTGTGTGGATTATTGAATTATTTGACTTCATCCATGTACCACCCTCTCCCTCCCCCCTTTATTTGCTCGAAATTGCTACATCATGAACCTCCTTTCCCTATCTCCTTTATTTGCTTCAATCTAATTGTGTTTTCAATTTTTGTGAACTATCTAGACTTTTTTCCTTTGTCTTTTCTTTTCCCTTTCTCTCTTGTTTATTTTATCGCATTATTTAATTCTTCTATGTACATTTATTATGCAAATTACTTGCCTACATGTTATTACTTCCGCACAAGCAAGCTTTCAACATCATATTCCACCCGTGCCTCCTATCAACATAGCGGCGCTTGATGAGAGTCCGCGCTTTCCATAAATACCCTTGTCCAATTGGAAAGGCTTATTAGCGGTATACTATTCGATCGTGGTGCAGTCAACGGTACCGTGCCTTTCCCTCTCAAGTAGTCCGCTTGAGAGTATCAGTCTAGACCCTTCGAGAAACTCGCTCTGATTGAAAATGTGCATGCATCATGTTAAAACCTCGGATGGATTAAATGCTCAGGGCACATTAATCCATTTAGACAAGCCATCTCCAAAGTACAAAGGGATCTATACAATCCGCTACGAGCCATTTTGCCATGATTGGACTGATGTTTCTGGTGTCTGGCGCTTCCTTCTTTGCGATCATGAAGAAAGGGTTGTGTTTGCGAATGTTTCTTGGGCAGGCAGTTTGTACTTCGTGTTCGTGAAGAAGGACTCGAGTTCGTGAATCTTTGGGCGGCAGTGTATCGCGATCTCGAGGGTGAGGCTGTTGTCGTGTAGAAGGATTGGCAGGAAGGGGAACCAAGTGTTTCGTCCTAAGCGTTCGCGAGAGTTTGGTCGCATTCGAGTAGGGACTGTTGAGTTGACCACCGCATTCGCGATAGGTGTGTCGCATTCGCGAAAAATGATTTGGCAGCTGGTCGAGGTTGGTCTTTGTGATCACAAAGGCTTGTCCGCGATCGTGAAGAAGGGAATTTCTAGGAAGATCGGGATTTGGCTCATTTTTATTTCATTTCTTCCATGTGAGCCGACTTTGGAGCGATTTTGGGGTGCCATTTGCATCATCTATTATGAGATAAGTGATTTATACACATTGTGAGTTAAATATACAAATTTAGACTAGTAAATTCAATAATTTAAGTGGAAAGATGGAATTTTTGGTAAAAGCCCTAGAATTGATATTTTCGAGTTTTGACCCCGCGTTTGGGCATGGAATTGGAAATACATTATATATTTGTGCTCGTAGTGCTATGGGTAAAATTTATCTTCAGAAATTATCAAAATCCAGGCACGTGGGCGCGAGGGTTGACTTGTTGAGTTTTTGACTTTTTCGAGCGGAGTTGGGATTGTTATAAATTGATTAATTATGACTATTGGAGTATATTTTTATTGGTTTGCACATTTTGTGGCTAGTTTCGTATCTATGGGCATGGGTTTGAGGTGTTAAAGAGGCGTTAGAGCCGGTTATGGAACTTCAGAGCGAGGTAAGTCTCATGTCAAACCTTGTGAGGGGGAAACTATCCCATATGTATTAAATTGTTATGTGCTACTCATTGTGGGTGCTACGTACGCACGAGGTGACGAGAGTACATACGTATCTAAAAGCATGTTTATATCCAAGTAGACTTAGGACCTTATCATGTAATATTTGAATTATTTGAACTAAATTTGCTAGTTTAGTTACTTGGATTTATAATCGAAATTTCATTTGGGAACATGTTAGGCCGAGCTTTATCACCTTCAGTTGTTTGGAGAGATATTCAATAGATGGAAAAAGTCATGTTTACTTTATGATCCTGTACCTGTGTTGAAAACACGTGGCCCGTAATTCAATAAGTTTATTCCTTTTCTTATGGATCGGGCCGAACACCTCGGCAGTTTATTGAGATGCATCTAGGAGTATGAATACTCATGAGATTCCTCATTGATTAAGACCTGGCATTTATATGGTACTCCTTATTCGTTTGATATTGCACTTGATATTTTTAATTTGTTGAGATAGCATATGAGATTTGAGAGATTTATATCGTCAAAGGAAATGTGGGAGGACTATGTTAGGTGCAGTGCTTACCTCATTATTGTTGTTGTGTTTCATATATGTTTCTAATTTATTATATTGTTTTATTGGACCTCTAGTAAGTGTCGATGTCGACCCATCGTCACTACTTATCCGGGGGTTAGGCTAGATAGTTAATGAGTACGTGTTGATTTACGTAGTCATGCTACACTTCTGTTCTTATTGTGCAGGTATATTATTGATGGTCATTTGGACGTAACAGCGCGACTATTGAGGGGACTTTAAGGTGAGCTGTATCCCATGATACGATCCGCAGCACACAGAGTTTACATAGTGTTCATTTATGTTATCCTGTCTATTTTACATGACAGACAGGTGTTGTATTATTATTGTACTTACTAGTAGATGCCCGTACACTTATGGAACATGGTTTGGGATATTCCAGTTGATACTAATGGTTTTGCATCAATTTTGTCACTTTTTATTTTAATATCTTACTAATATTATATGTATCTATGATTTTAAATGCACTCAATTTTATAATTAATAAAACTTATGATTTTAAATGTAATAAAATGAATAATTATTTAGATAGTTCACCATTGGCTTGTCTGACGGCGACGTGGGGCGCCATCATGGCCTATAGTGGAATTTGGATAGTGACAATCAGTATCAACATGACTCTATGGCGCAGATCAGTCATTAATCCGCTCAATATGGATCTATGGCCCAAAATCAATCACCAATCTCCTCAAGTCTCAATATGCTAATATCTCACAATATCATAATTAATATACTGCACGGAATATACCAACGTGCCACAACTCAGCTGAAACTCGTGTCACACATAATGACACTAACAACATGTGATATAACATATAATACGTACATAAAGACAGAGATATAATATGCGAATATAATATCATGACTGAAAAATATGACTACGGCTAAGGAAAATAGCTCAGCATCATAAAAATATCCCTATCATGCCTCTACAGATAAGAAAATAGTCTAGATATGCTTTCTTGCATGAATAGTAGCTCATGTAATCATACAAGTGGAGAAAATATGATATCAATAATAGCTCATCTGAATAACATCTCATGTAGCTAGATATGCTTTCTAGCATGAATAATAGCTCATGTAACTAAGATCTTCCCGGATCATGAATAACCATGGTACACTTATATATGCTTGTCACCTCGCATATACCTCATATACGTCATCCCAACGTATAACAAATATCATAGCCAATGGGGAAATACCCTCAATCCAAGCCTAGGTAATATACTTACCTCATCTGAGATAGTCTTCAACCTTGAATCTCATCAAAATCTCACTCCAATCATCTAATCGCGCAAATCCAAGCCAGTTATCATCCTATGAAGTCAACAATGCTATAGGAAGCAATTCATATCCATAAAGCCTCGATCTTTGAAGAAATTCCAAAAGATCAACAAAAGTCAACCCGGGCTCGTGTACCCAAAATCCGAAACTAATACCAAAATTTGATGACCCATAACTTGTCGAGTCCTAACATATAATTATTTTCAAAAACTGAGTCCAAACTAAGCAAAAATACCAATTTGTTTCCTTAGATTCATCAATCAAATGTCAAAATCGAAGGTAGAATCATGAATTATAATTATATTCGAGTTAAAAACACTTACCCAATCCACGTGGGTGACAATTTCCTCAAAAGTTGCTCCAATCCGAGCTTCCAATCTCAAACTATGATTAAATAAATCTAACCCTCGAAATATACCTAATGTTAGGCATCCTCGTACTTTTGCTCACTAAGCCGCATGTGCTACTCGCTTTTGCGATATGAGCTGTGCATTTGCACTCTTCAGCCCACGTCCATGTCACTACCTAGACCTATGGGTTGCAACGGGCACCAGGTACCTTACTCAACCGAGTACCAACATACATATCTTTCTTGTCGTACTATCATTGGCAAATGGGCCAAACGGGCCGTCATGGGCTAACCAGGATAAACATAAGGGAATACTCAATATAAGATGACCCAATCTGATATAAAACATATACATGTGACATGCTAGCCTATAAAACTGAAACGACCACTCGTACATTGAACATAGGCCGACAAGGCCATACAATCTTTCATATACATGGCATCTGTCTAGAAGCCTCTAAGAGTACATAAGCATCATAAGTCCGGGATAGGGCCCCGACATACCAATCAATACATGCCTAATCATACTGACCAATAGCAACTCTGAAGCAAATGGAGTACACCAACATCTTCCGCTGAGCTGATAGCCTACTTGGAGGACCCCCGACCTGTCTATCGGGACCTGCGTGCATGAAACACAGTATCCCCAGGCAAAAGGGACATCAGTACAAATAATGTACCGAGTATGTAAGGAATGAAAATCACTAAACAATAGACATGAGAGAAACATGGAGTAAAAGACTCGATATGTATATCTGAATAACCCTGTGAATCACTTCATATTTTGTAATGTCATGCATATGCGTATAAATGTCATACCATGCATAGGTATATGCGTTCATAACATCATCAAGCCTCTGAGGGCATCCCATCATATCATCTCGGCCACTGTGGGCAAAATCATCAATGTATACCAGCTGATCAGGAGGTGGTGCGTATATAACGTCGTAATCTTTTTCTATATCCTATATACATATAATATACATATATACACATATATAATGTCATCTGGTCATGGGTCAATGTAAATAAATGCAATGCATGAGAAGTACGTCAATAAAATCTCTTGGAGTGTCATAAGACCATTATGCCTTTGAGTAATATCATGAAACAAATTTTATCAACTTACGTATTTTCTGAGACCCATGAACAGATAATAGAATAATATGACACATGGGGAATCAAGGACATAAACATCTCTAGTATTTCTATGAATAGAGTCATTTATGAAAATTATGTATTTGCTCATTTCGTTTGTATCGTATTGATCATGCCAAAAAAGAAAAAAAGGGATAGACTTTACATACCTGGAGTAGGGAAAACAATCCATATGATATTCTTAGAAAAGGTTGCACCGTACTCCTTTAGAATCGCAAAATCTCACATTGCTAAAGTACTAAGAAATCTCGTTGGAAATCTTCTGTTTCAAGAATTCTTGTTGAGATCTTGTTGGATTTGGGTCACGTCTGTTTTTGAATATTTGTAGTTTGGAGAAAATTATAAGATTGTTGATTATGTTAAGGCCAAGTGAAGACCACAATGCCAAACTTTTAATGTCTTAGTTGTCTTTATGTAAGTGTCATTTGTATGACACCTTGGATGGCCACCTTTCATTTTATATCATGAGTCATTTAATTTGAATGGGGGGCTGCCACCTCATGCCCTTTAATCCTTATCTAGCATAATTCCTTAACTAATTGGGTAATATCCCATTATCCAATAATTAACCAATCACCCACATAATTAATAATTATCTCAAATTACTTAAAATACTACTCACTTTCAACATACCTTGTACATCTTACTATCATGGTCATGTAGTACCTTGTATGGCACTAGTCCATAAATACCGGTTGTTATAGCTCGGTCCGTATTTTATCCCAAATTGCCAAGCTTTGACGAAACTCATTTTCTTTGATTTGCTTACCCTCTCACCTTCATACTTATCCCTTGTTTGAAATAGCATAATGCTTGTAACCTCAAAATAATCTCATTCCCGAGCTTACGTTGATTAACTTACGACAAAACTTCAACGTACAAAAATGCGGGATGTAACATCTCATTTTCGATCTTATATCAATTTACTTATAGCGTACTTCCAAGTATGAAAACGTGGGGTGTAACATCATTCCCCTCTTTGGAACATTCGTCCTCGAATGTTGACGGATGCACTTATCATTCTCATAGCCCATAGCTCTTGCGAATAGTTTAGTACTCTTCTTGCCATCTAGGCGACTGTTCTGTGAATGAATCCCAAAGGCCAGGGAATTCCCCCCCTTTAAGCCTCTTTCTCACACCACGACTTGTAGTCGGAATCCTTTTAATCTCATAACTGTTGCTACCTTCTATCATGCAGGCTTTACGACTCTAACTTTGTATGTGCGCCTATGCGACTCTTCTTTTCTCTTTCCTCTAGTTTTTAGCCAATCTCTAGGCTTCACTTTGTGAACATATACAAAATTATGTCAAGCTGTCCCTCTGGGCGTCACTAGCTTTAAGCCATATTATACCATAATTCTTACTTCGATTTATCGTTGCGGAGGTCTGCTACCAAATTCCAGCTTACTCTTGTTGCTTATCCCATATGTATAAATCTAAGTCCTTTAATGCTTCCTCATTACTGTTCATCTTATGAATGACGACCTAATCTCAGCTTATACTTTGAGACTTTTGTCCATCCATTATGATTTTCCTCAATATTGATCTACAATATACCACTGATAATTTGAAACTTCTTACGTAAAACCTTGCCACTAGGGCTTACGTTGCATCAAGGAATATTTGAAGTGATTTCCGTAATCTTATTTCATAGTATCTCGATGTGATTCGCCTTATGGGGGTATTTTGATCTCGTGCCGTTCGCAAAATCTTTTCTCCTTCTCCCTTTTTTCTTTCTTCATATCATTATTCAGTCAAAGGTCAAACCGTTATCTTTTATCTATCACAATTATACCTTCATTTCACTACCAGGGCAGCATCCCATCTCTTCTAAATGCTACTAGTCTTAGACCTCTTTGAGTTCATTAAGGCTATACTGAGCCTTCAATAACTTAGAGAACCCATGGGCTCTCATGTTTTCATGGGCTTAATCCCGAGAACTGACCCATTCTCGTCACCTTCTTGCTCGCCCTTTCTCATCCTTACTCCTGTCATAAAACCTTGTCACTTTACTATACTTTAGCTTGCGACCTCTACGTATCTATTTATACTATTCACAACCTTCCTTCAACTTGCTTGCACCATTGATTCCCTTATGTTATTGTGGAACATTAAGTGAGACATCACACCGTCCCTAACTCTTCTTTACTCTATTGACTAGATCTCTCAGTACTTAGAAACCATAGGTTGGAAGGTACGCCACTGACGATGCTGCTATCGTTCTTGGATATTGAATCCAAGTGCTTCTAGCATTCTATCTTACGCATGGACTATTCACGGTCTTCTGTCTTTGAGTATCTTGTACGTTGTTCACCTTTACCTTACTTACCTTAAAATCTCACATCGTATCTTCAATCTCTTTCATGACCTCCCTTCCACATAGGTATAATTCACGTCCATAACTTGAAGCTCTATTATAATACTTGCACCTGTGGTGAATACACAATCCGGTGGGAGTTTCGTACTGACTTCTTATGAGGCTGGTAGTTTTCTAACCAGCTTTATCGTAGGGCCGTTATAGAATATGGTTGTTGTACTATCCCTCTGGTACCTCTGATATTAAAAGTGATCCTGTAATGTTGTCAATCACGATTTCTTTAATTTTTTGGGTCCAATAATCAGATTCTGGATTTACTTCGTTGAAATAACTCTTTACTTTCCTCCTTCTTCTGATCAGCTTTTATGTAGGCTTAAGCTACCTCCCGATCTGTGGTTCATGGTATTAGTTATTACGTTTAGCCTTTCATGGGCGCTGAGGAATATCCATGATACAATCCTTTAATAATTCAATCCTTCGTCTATGACCTGGGCTCAATTCTTTCTTTTAACTTATACTGAAATCTTCTACGACTGTATATGCTGCATGTATAAAACTCCAAACTCTCAAGTGCATTCATAACGTAACTAACTCTGGATCATGAATCAAATAATTCTTTTTGTTCCATCTCAGCTTTCTTCAAACGTGAGCAATTACTTTTCCTGGTCTTTCTGGCCTTTTTTTTACGTGCATACTTAGCTTATCTTGGTGCCCATGCATATTGGAATTCCATAAAATTCATATGATCTTGAATATCACTTCTGATTTTACTTCCCGTTCATTAGCCTCAGTAGGTGCCATTTTCTTATAGAGTGCATACAATTTTGTTGTGAGACTGTTGTTATAAGACCATTTGCTCCTTAGGTCACCCAGCTTAGGTTAAAGCTTCCTTCCTTACTTTCTCAGCTAGTCTTTCATTGTAGTATTTAGGGAGGATTCTCTAACTCTTGTAAAGCTATGAGCTTATTACATTGTATACTTGACGGACCTTTTGATGTCCTTCCTTGCCTATAATTATCCATAGTTACTTACTTCCACCCCCTTGTGCTTTTAGGGTTGCTTCTGAACTTGATATTTTGATTGACTTCCCAGTGGCACTCTCTTTTATCTCCGTAACACTCATATGTTATCTTTAACTACCCCAACGCCTATCTGAATATTTCTAAAGGATCACGATGTCATATCTGCGAGACTGGATTCACCATATTGGGTTTTACTATGTTTATCCTGCACGATCTGCTACCTTGTCTGTAACCCCCTATTTATCCATAACTAGGCTCTTCTTGAATCAATTACTGACTACTCGTTGGCCCATTCTCATATCAATATTCCGCGTAATCTTTCTTGGGTTATTTCCTTTGTCTTAACTTACGTCTTGCACTAACTCCTCGTCTATCAATAACATCTTGGGAAGGGACCCTTACTTCCTTTCCTTGACGTCGTGTTTGCATAATGTTCTGGAAGCGTAGCATATCTGTAGGCTTTGAATAATTGCAATCTCGTCCGTTTTTCATTTTTTTTATCACATTCTTCCTTTACCATTCCATAATCACTTAATTCTGACTTAATGCCACATCACTCCATATTCCCCCTCCCCCCACCCTTTATGGAAGTACTAAGAGTTTGAGCTACGACAATCTACCTATATATGTTTTACCTCTTTATCTTTGGTGTCTTTTCACATCATCGATGACCCTTACTCGCGATGGTGACACTTAGTGTAACTGGCACACATAGTCCCTTAAGCTTAACTTTTCTCACATTGCTTGCTTTAGGGAAGCGTCTTCCTGAATGACCTTTAAAGATTATTCTTCTGTCATCCACTCTATTATCGCTGGAACGCAATCTCTGAAATTCTCATGGTGCCGACTATTACTTAGTCCCTAGTTCAAGTTGAGTTTATCTTGTTCATCAGTCCATGCTGATTTCTTATTACTCTGGGGTCTAACTTTTCCTTTTGGTAATCACGTTGGAGTCACAAACTTATTTCTCGAAATGAGGATATGACTTTATGGCCTATATTCTTTTGTTGTCTCAAGGCTTGTCACCTATCGTCTTTTCCTTCACTTGACCATAGACTCTATAATACTCTCATCTTTTTGATCTAGCGTTGTCATCCATGTATCATATCTTACTTATAATGCTTCATTAACTCTCTTCGTATTTTCCTCTAACATTTCTGTCTATCACTTTATTCTAAAAACTCGAACAAAACATTCTTTTGCTTTTAACCCCTCTTGCTCAATCAATTATATTACACCCCATGTTATCATACATGGAAGTACGCCATAAGTAAATTGATATAAGATCAAAAATGAGATGTTACGTCCCGCATTTTCGTACGTTGAAGTTTTGTCGTAAGTTAATCAACGTAAGCTCGGGAATGAGATTATTTTGAGGTTATAAGCATTATGCTATTTCAATCAAGGGACAAGTAAATTCGTGAAGGTGAGAGGGTAAGCAAATCAAAGAAAATGAGTTTCGCCGAAGCTTGGCAATTTGGGATAAAATACGGACCGAGCTATAATACCCGGTATTTATGGACTAGTGCCATACAAGGTACTACATGACCATGATAGTAAGATGTACAAGGTATGTTAAAAGTGAGGAGTATTTTAAATAATTTGAGATAATTATTAATTATGTGGGTGATTGTTTAATTATTGGATAATGGGATATTACCCAATTAATTGAGGAATTATGTTGGATAAGGATTAAAGGACATGAGGTGGCAGCCCCCCATTCAAATTAAATGACTCATGATATAAAATGAAAGGTGGCCATCCAAGGTGTCATACAAATGACACTTACGTAAAGACTACTAAGACATTAAATGTTTGGCATTGTGGCCTTCACTTGGCCTTAACATAATCAACAATCTTATAATCTTCTCCATACTACAAATATTCAAAAACAGACGTGACCCCAATCCAATAAGATCTCAACAAGATTTCTTGAAACAGAAGAATTCCAACGAGATTCCTTAGCACTTTAGCAATGTGAGATTTTGCGATTTTAAAGGAGTATGGTGCAACCTTTTCCAATAATATCATATGTATTTTTTTCCCTACTCTAGGTATGTTAAGGTTATCCCTTATTTCTTTTGGCATGATCTATACGATACAAACGAATCGAGAAAATGTACAACTTCCATAAATGACCCTATTCGTAAAAATGCTAGAGATGCCTATGTTCTTGATTCTCCATGTGTCCTATTATTTTATCATATGTTCATGGGTCTAAGAAAATATGTAAGTTGATAAAGTTTATTTCATGATATTAATCAAAGGCATAATGGTCTTATGACACTCTGGAAGATTTTATTGACGTACTTCTCATGCATTGCATTGATTTACATTATTCCATGACCAGATGGCGTTATATACGCATATACATATATATATGGGATATTAGAAAAAGGTTACGGCGTTATATACGCACCACCACCTGATCAGCTGGTATACGTTGATGATTTTGCCCACAGTGGCCGAGATGATATGATGGGATGCCCTCAGAGGCCTGATGATGTTATGAAACATGTACCTATGCATGACATGACATTCATACGCATATGCATGACACTATAATTATTTCATGATTTATAGAGTTATCCAGACTTACAGGTTGAGTCATTTACTCTATATTTTTTCCATGTCTATTATGTACTTATTATGTGCCTTACATACTCGGTACATTAGTCGTACTGACGTCCCTTTTGCCTGGGGACGCTGCGTTTCATGCCCGCAGGTCTTGATAGACAGGTTGAGAGTCCTCCAAGTAGGCTATCGGATCACCGGAAGGTGTTGGTGCGCTCCATTTGCTTCGGAGTTCCTTATGTGGTCATTATAATTAGGACATCTACTGATTAGTATGGCGAGGCCCTGTCCCGACCTTAATGACATTTATGTACTCTTAGAGGCTTATAGACATATGTCGTATACGTGAAAGATTGTACGGCCTTGTCGGCCTATGTTTTGAGTTTATAAATGATCATGTTGGCCTATTAGGCCTGTATGTCACATGCATATGATGATGTAATAAGAAAGATACGTTACGTTGGTACTCGGTTGAGTAAGGTACCGGGTGCCCATCGCGGCCCATAGGTTTAGGTCGTGACAAAAGTGGTATCAGAGCAGTTCTGTCCTAGGGAGTCTACAAGTCGTGTGTAGTAGAGTCTTGCTTATGGGTGTGTCGTGCACCACACTTATAAGCAGGAGGCTACAGGGCATTTAGGACTGTCACTCTTTCTTCTTACTCTAGATCATATGGTAGAGCTCAGTTATAAGAACTCAATTTTCTAAACTCTATCCTATTCGTAATACAACGTTCCCTACATTCAGAAAGACGGTTGGTAAGAGATATAGTTGTGGAAGAGTCGAGTCAGAGGGACTCGATTTTTGCATCATGCTTATGATGGATATACATGAGGTATTTGGCAGATCATGTATATACTAAGACGTATAAGCTTCTTGATAAGGAGTCTTAAGGCAAGAATATTTATCCACCTTTACGGTGAAAGACAATGAGAGATTTAGAAGATAAATACAAGTTTCAAGGAGTAAAAGAAGCAATATGAAGAAGGGTACGAGGTACCCAGTTAATAAAGATTATCATTATTCAGGAAGGGAGATATAAGCATTTTGAGTTACCTTCAACAGTGACTGATGTATGTACAATCGGCCACACCGATCTCAGTTATGCCCTATGGGAGCTAACAGACATAGTTTAAGAGAAGGACGGGTTATCAGGATCTGACTGGGGATAGAGTAACCCAAAATAGTGGATGGATTGGTAGAGTTAGTTGACAATTTCGAAGGATAGTGCAAACGTGGTAATGGATCTCCTTGTGAGACACCTCGATGGTGCACCCTAAAATAGTACAACTAGATATGAGTACTACAAAGATAAGCACTGGAAGCCTAGAAGAGATAAATATTATCTTAGTGTGGCTCCCATCCCTGGTAGAAAGAGAATGTTAGGCAATTCGAGGAGCCAATGGATGGAGCAAGAGGGGCTAAAAGCAAAAGAATGTTTTGTTCGAGTTTTCAGAATAAATTGATAGACAGAAATGTTAGTAGGAAAATAAAAAGAGAGTTAATGGAGCAGTATGAGTAAAATGTGGTACATGGATGACAACAGTAGATCAAAAAATGATAGTATTATAGAGTCTCTAGTCAAATGAAGGGAAAAACAATATGTGACAGGCCTTGAGACAACAAAAGAGTATAGTCCATAAATTCATATCATCACTTCGAAAAATAAGTTCGTGACTCCAATGCAACTACCGGAAGGAAAAGTTAGACCACAGAATAATAGAAATCAGTATGGGCTGGTGAACAAGATAAACTAAACATGAATTAGGGACTGAGTGACTTGATAATAGTCAGCATCATGAGAATTTCAGATTTGCGTTCCGGTGATAATAGAATGGACAACAAAAGACGATTCATGAGAAATTCAGAAAATGGTCATTCAGGAAGACTCTTCCCTAAAGTAAGAAATATGAGCAGAGTTAAGCTTAAGGGATTGTACATGCCAGTTGCACTAAGTGTCACCATTGCGAGTAAGGGAATTTGTTATCCTTGGTACAGAAGGATTGCCGCAAGGCGAGTAAGGGTATTTGATGTTGTGAAACGACGGCAAAGATGAAGAGGTAAAACATCTATAGGTAGATCGTCGTAGCGCTAAATATTAGTACTTCCCCAAAGAGGGGAATGTGGAGTGAGGTGGAATTAAGTCAGAATTAAGTGGTTCTAGTAATTATGGAATGGTAAAGGAAGAATGCGATAAAATGAAAAAGGGACGAGATTGCACTTATTCAAAGCCTACAGATATGCTATGATTCCAGAATATTATACAAACACAATGTCAAGGAAAGGAAGTAGGGGTACCTGCCCAAGATGTTATTGATAGACGAGGAGTCAGTGCGAGACGTAAGTTAAGACAAAGGAAATAACCCAAGAAAGATTACGCGGAATATTGATACGAGAATGGGCCAACGAGTAGTCAGTAATTGATTCAGGATGAGCCTAGTTATGGCTAAACAAGGGGTTACAGACGAGGTAGCAGATCATGCAAGATAAACATAGTAAACCCCAGTATGGTGAATCCAGTCTCGCAGATATGACATCGTGATCCTTGAGAAATATTCAAATAGGAGTTGGGGAAGTTAAAGGTACCATATGAGTGTTACGGAGATAAAAGAGAGTGCCACTGGAAAGCCAGTCAAAATATCAAGTTCAGAAGCAACCCTACAAGCACAAAGGGGTGGAAGTAAGTAACTACGGATAATTATGGGCAAGGAAAGACATCAAAAGGCCCATCAAGTATACAATGTAATAAGTTCACAGCTTTATAAGAGTCAGAGAATCCTCCCTAAATACTACAATGAAAGACTAGCTGAGAAAGTAAGGAAGGAAGCTTTAACCTAAGCTGGGTGACCTAAGGAGGAAATGGTCTTATAACAACTGTCTCACAACAACATTGTATGCACTCCATAAGAAAATGGAACCTACTGTGGCTAATGAACGGGAAGTAAAACTAGAAGTGATATTCAAGATCATATGAGTTGTATGGAATTCCAATATGCATAGGCACCAAGATAAGCAAAGTATGCACGCAAAAAAAAGGAGGCAGAAAGACCAGGAAAAGTAATTGCTCACGTTTGAAGAAAGCTGAGATGGAACAAAAAGAATTATTCGATTCATGATCCAGAGTTAGTTACGTTATGAATGGACATGAGAGTTTGGAGTTTTATATATGCAGCATATACAGCCGTAGAAGATTCCGGTATGAGTTAAAAGAAAGAATTGAGCCTAGGTCATAGACGAAGAATTGAATTATTAAAGGATTGTATCATGGATATTCCTCAGCACCTATGAAAGGCTAAACGTAATAACTAATACCATGAACCACAGATCGGGAAGTAGCTTAAGCCTACATAAAGGCTAATCAGAAGAAGGGGAAACTAAAGAGTTATATCAACGAAGTAAATCAAGAATCTGATTATTGGACCCGAAAAATTATAGAAATCGTGATTGAGAACATTACAGGATCACTTTTAATATTAGAGTTACCAGAGGGATAGTACAACAACCATATTCTATAACGGCCCTACGGTAAAGCCGGTTAGAAAAGTACCAACCTCATAAGAAGTCAGTATGAAACTCCCACCGGATTGTGTATGCACTAGAGGTGCAAGTATTATAATAGAGCTTCAAGTTATGGGCGTGAATTATACCTATGTGGAATGGAGGTCATGAAAGAGATAGAAGATATGATGTGAGATTTTAAGGTAAGTAAGGTAAAGGTGAACAACATACAAGATACTCAAAGGCAGAAGATCGTGAATAGTCCATGCTTCAGATAGAAGGCTAGAAGCACTGGGATTCAATATCCAAGAACGATAGCAGCGTCGTCAGTGGCGTACCTTCCAGCCTATGGTTTCTAAGTACCGATAGATTTAGTCAAGAGAGTAAAGAAGAGTTAGAGACGATATGATGTCTCGCTTAATATTCCAGAATAACATAAGGGAATCAATGGTGCAAGCAAGTTGAAGGAAGGTTGTGAATAGTATAAATAGATATGTAGAGGTCGCAAGCTAAAGTATAGTAAAGCGACAAGGTTTTATAACAGGAGTAAGGATGAGAAAGGGCAAGTAAGAAGGTGACGAGAATGGGTCAGTTCTCGGGATTAAGCCCATGAAAACATGAGAGCCGATGGGTTCTCTAAGTTATTGAATGCTCAGTATAGCCTGAATGAACTCAAATGAGTCTAAGACTAGTAGAATTTAGAAGAGATGGAATGCTGCCCTAGTAGTGAAATGAAGGTGTAATTGTGACAGATAAAGGATAATGGTTGGGCCTTCGACTTAATAATGATTTGAAGAAAAAAAAAAGGGAGAAGGAGAAAATATTTCGCGAATGGCACGAGATCAGAATACCCCCATAAGGCGAATCACATCGAGATACTATGAAATAAGATTACAGAAATCACTTCAAATATTCCTCGATGCAACGTAAGCCCTAGTGGCAAGGTTATACATAAGAAGTTTCAAATTATCAGTGGTATATTGTAGATCAATATTGAGGCAAATCATAATGGATGGACAAAGGTCACAAAGATAAGCTGAGATTAGGTCGTCATTCATAAGATGAACAGTAATGAGGAAGCATTAAAGGACTTAGATTTATACATATGGGATAAGCAACAAGAGTAAGCTGGAATTTGGTAGCAGACCTTTGCAACGATAAATCGAAGTAAGAATTATGGTATAATATGGCTTAAAGCTAATGACGCCTAGAGGGACAGCTTGACATAATTTTGTATATGTTCACAAAGTGAAGCCTAGAGATTGGCTAAAAGCTGGAGGAAAGAGAAGAGAAGAGTCACATAGGCGCACATAAAAAGTTAGAGTCGTAAAGGCTGCATGATAAAAGGCAGCAACAGTTACGAGATTAGAAGGATTCCGACTACAAGTCGTGGTGTGAGAAAGAGGCTTAAAAGGGGGAATGCCCTGGCCTTTGGGATTCATTCACAGAACAGTCGCCTAGATGGCAAGAGGAGTACTAAACTATTCGCAAGAGCTATGGGTTATGAGAATGATAAGTGCATCCGTCAATATTCGAGGATGAATGTTCCAAAGGGGGAATGATGTTACACCCCATATTTTCATACGTGGAAGTACGCCATAAGTAAATTGATATAAGATCGGAAATGAGATGTTATGTCCCGCATTTTCGTACGTTGAAGTTTTGTCGTAAGTTAATCAACGTAATCTCGGGAATGAGATTATTTTGAGGTTATAAGCATTATGCTATTTCAAACAAGGGATAAGTAAATTTGTGAAGGTGAGAGGGTAAGCAAATCAATGAAAATGAGTTTCGCCGAAGCTTGGCAAATTGGGATAAAACACGGACCGAGCTATAATATCCGGTATTTATGGACTAGTGCCATACAAGGTACTACATGACCATGATAGTAAGATGTACAAGGTATGTTAAAAGTGAGTAGTATTTTAAGTAATTTGAGATAATTCTTAATTATGTGAGTGATTGGTTAATTATTGAATAATGGGATATTATCCAATTATTTAAGGAATTATGTTGGATAAGGATTAAAGGGCATGAGGTGGTAGCCCCCCATTCAAATTAAATGACTCATGATAAAAAATGAAATGTAGCCATCCAAGGTGTCATACAAATGACACTTACGTAAAGACTACTAAGACATTAAAAGTTTGGCATTGTGGTCTTCACTTGGCCCTAACATAATCAACAATATTATAATATTATCCATACTAAATATATTCAAAAACAGACGTGACCCCAATCCAACAAGATCTCAACAAGATTTCTTGAAACAGAAGAATTCCAACGAGATTCCTTAGCACTTTAGCAATGTGAGAGTTTGTGATTTTGAAGGAGTACGGTGCAACCTTTTCCAAGAATATCATACAGATTTTTTCCCTACTCCAGGTATGTTAAGGCTATCCCTTATTTCTTTTGGCATGATCTATACGATACAAACGAAACGAAAAAATGTACAACTTCCATAAATGACTCTATTCGTAAAAATGCTAAAGATGCCTATGTTCTTGATTCTCCATTTGTCCTATTATTTTATCATATGTTCATGGGTCTCAGAAAATACGTAAGTTGATAAAGTTTATTTCATGATATTAATCAACGGCATAATGGTCTTATGACACTACAAAAGATTTTATTGACGTACTTCTCATGCATTGCATTCATTTACATTGACCCATGACCAGATGGCGTTATATACGCGTATATATGTATATTATATGTATATGGGATAAGGAAAAAGGTTACGTCGTTATATATGCAACACCACCTCATCAGCTGGTATATGTTGATGATTTACCCATAGTGGCCGAGATGATATGATGGGATGCCCTCATCAGCTAGTATACGTTGATGATTTTGCCCACAGTGGCCGAGATGATATGATGGGATGCCCTCGGAGGCCTGATGATGTTATGAAACATGTACCTATACACGACATGACATTCATATGCATATGCATGACACTATAATTATTTCATGATTTACAGAGTTATCTAGCAGTACTATTTTAGGGTGCACCATCGAGGTGTCGCACAAGGAGATCCATTACCACGTTTGCACTATCCTTATGAAATGTCAACTAACTCTACCAATCCATCAACTATTTTGGGTTACTCTATCCCCAGCCAGATCCTGATAACCCGTCCTTCTCTTAAACTATGTATGTTAGCTCCCATATGGCATAACTAAGATCGGTGTGGCCGATTGTATATATATCTGTCACTGTTGAATGTAACTCAAAATGCTTATATCTCTCTTCCTAAATAATGATAATCTTTATAAACTGGGTACCTCGTACCCTTCTTCATCTTCCTTCTTTTACTCATTGAAACTTGTATTTATCTTCTGAATCTCTCATTGTCTTTCACCATAAAAGTGGATAAATATTCTTGCCTTAAGGATCCTTATCAAGAGGCTTACATGTCTTAGTACAGACATGATCTGCTGAATACCTCATGTTTATCCATCATAAGCATGATGCAAAAATTGAGTCCCTCTAACTTAACTCTTCCACAGCTATATCTCTTACCAACTGTCTTTCTAAATGTAGGCATCGTTGTATTACGAATAGGATAGAGTTTAGGAAATTGAGTTCTTACAACTGAGCTCTACCATACGATTTAGAGTAAGAAGAAAGAGTGACAGTCCTAAATGCCCTGTAGCCTACTGCCTATAAGTGTAGTGCACGACACACCCATAAGCAAGACTCTACTAGACACGGCGTGTAGATTCCCTAGGACAGAACTGCTCTGATATCACTTTTGTCATGACCCAAACCTATGGGCTGCAACGAGCACCCGGTACCTTACTCAACCGAGTACCAACATAACATATCTTTCTTATTGTACTTTCATTAGCAAATGGGCCAAACGGGCTGCCATGGGCTAACCAGAATAAACATAAGGGAATACTCAATATAGGACAACCCAATCTGATATAAAACTTATTCATGTGACATGCCGGCCTATAAGACCGAAACGACCACTCGTACACTGAACATAGGCCGACAAGGCCATACAATCTTTCATATACATGGCATCTGTCTACAAGCCTCTAAGAGTACATAAACGTTATAAGTCCAGGACAGGGCCCCGACGTACCAATCAATGCATGCCTAATCATACTGACCAATAGCAACTCCGGAGCAAATTGAGCACACCAACATCTTCTACTGAGCTGATAGCCTACTTGGAGGACTCTCGATCGGGACCTGCGGGAATGAAACACAGCGTCCCCAGGAAAAAGGGACGTCAGTACAAATAATGTACCGTGTATGTAAGGAATGAAAATCAGTAAACAATAGACATGAGACAAACATGGAGTAAAAGACTCAACATGTATATCTGAATAACCCTGTGAATCACTTCATATTTGTAATGTCATGCATATGCGTATAAATGTCATACCATGCATAGGTATATGCATTCATAACATCATCAAGCTTCTGAGGGCATCCCATCATATCATCTCGGCCACTGTGGGCAAAATCATCAACGTATACCAGTTGATTAGGTGGTGGTGCGTATATAACGCCGTAACCTTTTTCCATATCCCATATACATATAATATACATATATACGTATATATTACGCCATCCGTTCATGGGTCAATGTAAATGAATGCAATGTATGAGAAGTACGTCAATAAAATCTTTTGGAGTGTCATAAGACCATTATGTCTTTGAGTAATATCATTAAACAAACTTTATCAACTTACGTATTGTCTGAGACCCATGAACAGATGATAAAATAATATGACACATGGGGAATCAAGAACATAAGCATCTGTAGTATTTCTATGAATAGAGTCATTTATCAAAATTGTGCATTTGCTCGTTTCGTTTGTATCGTATTAATCATACCAAAAAAGAAAGAAGGGATAGCCTTTCCATACCTGGAGTAAGGAAACAAAATCCGTATGATATTCTTGGAAAAGGTTGCACCGTACTCCTTTAGAATCGTAAAATCTCACATTGCTAAAGTGCTAAGAAATCTCGTTGGAATTCTTTTGTTTTAAGAAATCTTGTTGATATATTGTTGGATTGGGGTCACGTCTGTTTTTGAATATTTGTAGTATGGAGAAGATTATAAGATTGTTGATTATGTTAAGGCCAAGTGAAGACCACAATGCCAAATTTTAATGTCTTAGTAGTCTTTACATAAGTGTCATTTGTATGACACCTTGGATGGCCACCTTTCATTTTATATCATCAGTCATTTAATTTGAATGGGGGCTGCCACCTCATGCCCTTTAATCCTTATCCAACATAATTTCTTAATTAATTGGGTAATATCCCATTATTCAATAATTAACCAATCACCCACATAATTAAGAATTATCTCAAATTACTTAAAATACTACTCACTTTTAACATACCTTGTATATCTTACTATCATGGCCATGTAGTACCTTGTATGGCACTAGTCCATAAATATCGGGTGTTATAGCTCGGTCCGTATTTTATCCGAAATTGCCAAGCTTCGACAAAACTCATTTTCTTTGATTTGCTTACCCTCTCACCTTCACGAATTTACTTATCCCTTGTTTGAAATAGCATAATACTTATAACCTCAAAATAATCTCATTCCCGAGCTTACGTTGATTAACTTACGACAAAACATCAATGTACGAAAATGCGGGACGTAACATCTCATTTCCGATCTTATATCAATTTACTTATGGAGTACTTCCACATATGAAAACATGGGGTGTAACAGTCCATTACCATATATACGATCCAAAGCTCTGTAGATGTGAACCTGCAGGTGCGGCTTCCTTCTCCGCATCTACGATCCCAGCTTAACAAAGCCTGCACCTGCAATCAATCCCTCGTAGAAGAGCACTCGCAGGTGCAACATCTTCCCTCGCATGTGTGGCGAGCTTGGAATGCCTCTTTTTTGCTTCTGTACACTGCATCACGCAGGTGCGGCCATCGCACCTGCGCACCACTCTTCACTAGTGCGGTGCACTAGAACCAGCAATACCAAACAACTTTCCAAAATAGTCTGGAATCCATTCGAAACACACTCGAGCCTCCCGAGACCTCTTCCACTCATACTAAATGTTGATACTCAATTTTGCCCCCATGACTTCCATTTAGTCTTTGCCGGTTAGTATATATTGTAATGTATTTTTATATATTTTTAAGTAATATTTATAGGATATTTTTCCGTATTATTACTCCATAACGTCTTTTAAATATTAATTTATTATCTTCATGGAATTTTTCTTAAGTTAATATCACGGAGGTTTTATAAAAATAATATTGTGCATATTATACGCATTGTTTATTGACTCCAGCATTTTTAATTGATAAATATTTATTTATTATTTTTCTTAAATTATTTATGAGTGATAAGTTATCCAAACTAGTTATTTATATTTTTAGCATTCTTATGCATATTTTATAATATTTTACATCATCTCATGCAATTGCATTTGCATTTTTAGCGACAATAGCATATATTTTACGATAATTACATTTGTTATACTATTTATGCCAAAATCATGATTTTATATTTTTATAAT
Source organism: Nicotiana tabacum (assembly GCF_000715075.1). Lineage (NCBI taxonomy): Eukaryota > Viridiplantae > Streptophyta > Magnoliopsida > Solanales > Solanaceae > Nicotiana > Nicotiana tabacum. Next base: position 37,944,612 of record NC_134081.1, read on the forward strand.
TATAACTTAATATTTTAAACTCTTTAATTTTGTAAGTAACATTTTTATACATTTATTAGCTATCTTATAATTTATTATTTTAATTAATTCTATATATTACAAATTCCAGCTCACATAGGTTGAAATTCGGACCAAAAGAGATCCAAAACCCCAAAGCCCAATACTTTGAGCCCAATAGAAAATGAACCAACACCCCTAACACGTATGTGATCTTCCATCTGTCCCACTTCGCCCATAGAATCCCAGCCGTTGATCTTAAGAGATCAACGACCCACAACGACCCCCTTTCTTGCCTTATATCCCATCAACCCCGAACCCTAATCGATTTTACACATGTTGCCGCCCCCAAGCGCTCTCATCTCTCTCAAACTAAACCCTAGCCGACTCACTCATGAAATCTTCTCCGAATCCGACCAGACCATGGAAGCTTTCCATGATTTTCTTGCCTTATTTGTGTTATCTCGTCAGTACTAACACGTTCATGGCATTACTTAGTACTTGCCCGATCTTGGCAAGTACAATCTTTAAAAATCGGGCCTGACCAACTTAAAACTTTAGGATTCAAATGATACTTCGTTTATATACATGCGAAGAGAGACAATTCTTGCACTCACAAGTCGATCTAAAATCTTGGAACCCTAGCTAGGGTTTGAAAGTCGATTTCTTTCCTTCTCAGGTTGTTTCACTGATTGCATGTGATTTTACTTTGCGTTGTCTGTGTCTCATTGAATTCTTTCCTTATTTGTTTGCCTACTTGAACACTTTATAAACCACATTCCCTGATTCCCTTACGGAGACTTTAGTCACTACTCTCTCTCACTCACACTTGTTCTATTTTGTTCTGGTTCTCTGAATACTATTGTGCTAGATTTGTTCTTGGCTGGCCGAAAGCCAAGGCTACCGTGGTATTTCTCAATAACTTCCTTTGGCACAAGAATTGCTTTGAGCTCTTGAGGATTCGGTGAACTCGGAAGTGTTGTAGATCCTGAGGTTCTCATTGGTATCTTTCAATCACAACTGCTGCAAAACTACTGTTGAAACTCATGTCTTCTCATTTTTGCTCGTTTCACTTTGCAACTGGTTAGTAATCTTGAATCATGCAGTTTAATTGTTACATGAATATGTTTTTATTACATATTTACTTATTCGTATTTATATGTATTCTATGTGCCACTCCTGTCTGAACTCCTATCAAAAAATCGAAAAGCATGAGTTATATTTTTCTACAACTTGTGAATCAAAATATTGTACTATGTTACATGCTTTGCTGCAATTTCATTGTCAAAGTGTTTGTTCTGGGGATTCAAGTCTGCTATTGTTAAGTTTGCTTGAGTTTTATAATCTCTAATGTTATCTCTGCCACATGTAATTATACATACCTATGAGTATGTAATGGACTTGTAGAACCTCTTATGTTCTTTTAGGAATTAGGTGAACTCATATTTTTTGATTTGCTAATTGATATACTTATAAACCATGTATATAGGATTGACTTACCTTGACTTTCATTATAAATCTCCCTTGTACGAACTTCCGTGTTCTTAGGATTAAGTCTAAACAATGTATACAAGATTTTTTGTCTTAAATTTTCATGATGGACCTTTGCTGTAAGAGTTTCTGTTTGGTTATGTTTCTAGGACAAAGTCTTGAACATTATAGATGATATGTCTTTGAGATATTCTAATAGATGTATGTTTTCCTGAACATATGTGATTAAGTATTGCACTTAGAGTATATGCTTGTAAGCTTTTCATGTGATCAATAAAGTTGTTCTTGTCTTGCCTATTTGCTCAAATCTCCAAAATGCCACTTGGGGAATCTAACTTCTTGGTTGATATGTGAATCCCAAAGATTGAAATTTTGAATGTATATACATTTCTTGCCTGAGTTCTAAGTTGTGTTAATAACTTGTGCAAGTCTTTCGCTTGCAATTTCTATCTTGTGGGGGTTTTAATTAGTAGAATCGGTCTTGTTGATAATTTGGGCTTGATCTGTTGGACCTGATTTGGGTACTGCATGCTTTGTCCGCTTGACCACATGCATCTGGAACTTGACCATTTGGTTTGCATGAAGTTCAAAGTTGTTGAAGGCCCAGATATGTTACTAGGTTATTTATATATTTGTATTTGGCTTGTAATTATTCATTCTGAGCGTGTAATAAATAGTAAATTTGATAATGGGGAAAATAGTTAAAAGGGGGACTGGGGTAGTTTAATTTTCCCATGATCGGGTAGAAAACATGCCTATAGGTCTGAATAGTCTTGTCTGCTACTTGTCAATTATGCTTTATGTCTGCGTAGTGTTCATTATTAGATATCATACCCATAGGACCTTCAATTTTGCCTATCCCTCTTAGAAATCATGATGTTTAAGACCTCAAACAATTGGTAACTAAACACTGCCTATATGATTTGCAATATCATTTAGAAACTATGCCTACAGGACCTACTCTATGCTAATTTGTTCGATTATTTGCTACTACACTTAGAAATCATGTTTTAGGACTCCACACTTAGCAATCATGCCTATAGGATTTTATACTAAGTAATCAAAACTGGTGTGCTGTCATGTTCTAAAACTATGTTCCCAACGCCTCACACCTAGAAGCCATGTCTATATGAATGTTCTTAAATGTTGAACTACTTAAAACAATCTAAGGCTTGAATCACCTGGAGATCCTGCCTATCAGATTTAACAATGAAGCCTTCCTTTGCAATGATATACATACATACATCATCTCTATAGGTTGAATTAGTTCCCAAAACGTCAACAAAGGTCAACCTCGGGCCCGCTTGGTCAAAACCCGAGTGTCACGACCCAAATTCTCCCTCCGTGAAACGTCGTGACGGCACCTAGTCTCTACGACAAGGTAAGCCTAACACTTGCGGAAATGAAATAAAAAACATGAAAATTTAACAACTAACTGTAACAGATATATTTTAGTAAGCAATTGAGATGTCGCTCGGCATATATAATAATCAACTCTCGAAATATACATGACACTCCCAAGACCCGGAACACCGTAAGTCACAAGCTTCTACGAAGTTCTAACTGTTCTATACATTAGTGTCTATAGAAATAAGAGAAGAATCAACATAAGGGGATAGAGGGGGACTCCAAGGATCTGCGGAGGTGGGCAGATGTACCTTGAAGTTCTCTGAAACAGCAACAACTGCAACTAAGGACGAGGCTGGTAAAAGGAACCTGGATCTGCACACGAAAAACATGTGCAGGAAAGGGTGTGAGCACACCACAGCGGTACCCAGTATGTGTCGAGCCTAACCTCGGTCGAGTAGTGACGAGGTTAGGTTAGGCCCACTGGTATATAATAATAAAAATAGGACAATAAGCAGTATAATAAGAGACTAAGGTTCAATGAAGGAAATAACAACGAAATAACATAATAGTGCACGGAATGAAGCGACATGGGATCTCTCGAGATACCGTCTCGTAGTCCCAAAATTAAATATGCAGGGAGAACTCCCGAGGTACCGCCTCGTAGTCTCAAAGTAAATGTGCAGGGGGATCTCCCGAGGTACCGCCTCGTAGTCTCAAAGTAAATGTGCAGGGGGATCTCCCGGGATACCGTCCCGTAGTCCCAAAAGTAAATATGCAATGGGATCTCCCTGGAAACCATCTCGTAGTCCCAAAAGTAAATATGCAGGGGGGATCTCCTGGAATACCGTCTCGTAGTCCCAAAGTAAATACACAGCACAATCAATTACAAATGACAAGTACAGCAAGAGAAATCAACTGTCTAGACTAAGTACAAGTCGGGAAAGAAGCAAGAATTCAATAGGCATGCTGCAAAGAGTTCAATTAAGAAAATAAGGCACGTAGACATGTTATTCTAAGCTAACAGGGTAACTACGCATGCTAGTATATTCAATTAAGGTGGAAGCAGGGAATTTCTCAATAAAAAATTAGGTTTTTCAACAAATAACCCGTGTACGCACTCGTCACCTCGCGTACACGGCGCTCACATAGTAAATCAGTACCAACTCCTAAGGGGACTTCTCCCACACAAGGTTAGGCAAGCCACTTACCTCAAACCAAGCTCAATCAATCCGTAACAATGCTCTTTCCACGAATATCCAGCTCCGAATATCCCAAATCTAGCCATATCAATTACATACCATAAATACAACTATAAGAATTAATCTAATTTACAAAATCAAAGCTTTTGGAAAATCGCCCTAAAAAGCCTCCCCGGGCCCACGTCTTGGAATCGAGTAAAAGTCACCAAATTTGAACACCCATTCACTCACGAGTTCACTCGTACCAAAATTATCCAAATCCGATGTCAAAATCCCAATCAAAACCCAAAAATCTTAGTTAAAGAACTTCTTTCCATTTTTCCCAATATTCAACCCAAATCCAAAATTTAATGATGAAATTAATGATAGTTCAATGGGATATAACCAAAATCAAGTGTAGAATCATTACCCAATCGATGTCTCTAAAAATCCCCCAAAATCTCGTCCAAATCCGAGCTCCCAAACTCAAGTTTTGATAAAAATGGCCAAACCCTCATTTTTAAAATGTTTAATACTGCCCAGTGATTCCTTAATCGCGATCGCGAAAATAGCCTCGCGATCGCGAAGAACAACTTTGCTGCCCCAAAAATTAACTCTACGCGAACACGTAAAACACCACACGAACGCGATGCTCTGACTCTCATACTTACGTGATCGCGAACAACCCTACGCGTTCGCGGGGAGCAAAGTGCATGGTGCAGCTTTGGTCCACTTAACCCTACGCGAACGCGACCTAGTCTTTGCGTTCGCGAAGCACCACCTCACTTCACTACGCGTTCGTATGCCCCTGTCCACGAACGCGAAGAACAATTCCATCCTCTTGCCCAGTTAGCTTACGCGATCGCGGATCACCCCACGCGATCATATATAAGGAAACCAAAACTCAAACACCAGAAAACTTTAGCAACCTCCAAAGTCCAAAAATCGATCCGCTGGGCATCCGAAACACACCCGAGGCCCCCAGGACCTCAACCAAACATACCAACCAGTCCTAAATCACCATACAAACTTAGTCTAGCCCTCAAATCACATCAAATGATGCTAAAATCACGAATCACCCTCCAATTCAAATTTAATGAACTTGAAACTTCATATTTACACAACCGATGCCGAAACCTACCAAACCACGTCCGATTGACCTCATATTTTGCACACAAGCCATATTCAACATTACAGGCCTACTCTAACTTCTGAAATCGGAATCCGACCCCAGTATCAAAATTCCACCACCGGTCCAAATCTCCAAAACTTTGACTTTCGCCATTTCAAGCCTAAATGACCTTTAGACCTCCAAAACACTATCCGGCCATGCCCCTAAGTCCAAAATCACCTAACGTAGCTAACGGAACTCCATTCCGGAGTCGTCTTCACATATTTCCGACTATGGTCCAAATCTTAAGGCTTAAACCTCCATTTAGGGACTAAGTGTCCTAAAACACTCCAAAAACCAAAACAAAACCTCCCGGCAAGTCATAGTAGCAGAAATAGATATGGCAGAAGTAGTTAATAGGGGATTGGGGCTATAACTCTCAAAAGGACCGGCCGGGTCGTTATATCCTTCCCATTTTAAAATAATCGTTCGTCCTCGAATGAGCATAAAGATATACCTGAAGTGGTGAAAAGATGAGGATAACAGTTGCGCATAACATGCTCGGTCTCCCAGTTGCCTCCTCGACCGGCTGACCTCAGCTTTCGAACCTGCCTGTCCAAAATAGCCCCTGGCTCCTCGACATAAGATAGATCATTGTCCAACTGGAGTGAGCTAAAATCCAACACATGAGTCGGATCGTCGTGATACTTCCGGACCATAGAAACATGAAATATTGGGTGGACCCCTACAAGACTGGGAGGCAAGGCAAGCTCATAAGAAACCTCCCCAATGCGTTGCAATACCTCAAATGAGCCGATAAACCGTGGGCTCAGCTTGCCCTTCTTTCTGAACCTCATAACGCCCTTCATAGGCGAAACCTGGAGCAAGACCCACTCTCCAACCATGAATGCAACATCGCGAACCTTCCGGTATGCATAGCTCTTCTGTCTGGACTGGGCTGTGTGAAGTCAATCCTGAATCACCTTCACCTTATCCAGGGCATCCTGAACCAAGTCTGTACCCAATAATCTAGCCTCGCCCGGCTCGAACCAATCCACTGGGGACCGGCACCGCATACCATGCAGAGCCTCATATGGTGCCATCTGGATGCTCGACTGATAACTGTTGTTGTAGGAAAACTCCACAAGTGGTAAGAGCTGATCCCAAGAACCCCCAAAATCTATCACACAAGCGCGGAGCATATCCTCCAGTATCTGAATAGTGCGCTCGGACTGTCCGTCCGACTAAGGGTGGAATGTTGTGCTCAACTCAACCCGAGTACCCATATCTTGCTGTACAGCCCTCCAGAACCGTGATGTAAACTACGTACCTCGGTCAGAGATGATAGATACCGGTACGCCATGAAGCCTGACGATCTCGCAGATGTAAATTCGTGCTAGCTGCTCGGAAGAATAAGTAGTCATCACAGGAATGAAATGAGCTGATTTGGTCAGCCTATTTACAATCACCCAAAAGGGATCAAACCTACGCTGAGTCCGTGGGAGTCCAACAACGAAATCCATAGTTATCCGCTCCCATTTCCACTCCGGAATCTCTATCTTCTGAAGCAACCCACCCGGTCGCTGATGCTCATACTTCACATGCTGGCAATTTAGGCACCGAGCCACATACTCCACTATGTCCTTCTTCATCCTCCTCCACCAGTAATGCTGCCTCAAGTCCTGATACATCTTCGCGGCACCCGGATGGATAGAGTACCGCGAGCTATGAGCCTCCTGAAGAATCAACTCATGCAAACCATCTACATTAGGCACACATAGCCTGCCCTACATCCTCAATACGCCATCATCCCTAATAGTGACCTCCTTAGCATCACCGTGATGAACCGTGTCCTTAAGGACAAGCAGGTGGGGGTCATCATATTGACGCTCCCTGATACGATCATAAAGAGAAGACCAAGAGACCACACAAACCAATATTCGACTAAGCTCAGAAATATCCAATCTCACAAACTAGCTGGCTAAGGCTTGAACATCCAATGCTAAGGGTCTCTCTCCTGCTGGAAGATATGCTAAACTCCCCAAACTCTCCGCCCGGTGACTCAAAGCATCAGCCACCACATTGGCCTTCCCCGGTGGTACAAAATGGTGATATCATAATCCTTAAGTAGCTCCAACCACCTATATTGAAGCAAATTAAGATCCTTTTGCTTGAACAGATGCTGCAAACTCCGATGATTGGTGTAAATCTCATAAGGGACACCGTACAAGTAGTGCTGCCAAATCGTCAGAGCATGAACAATAGATGATAACTCAAGGTCGTGGACAGCATAGTCCTTCTCATGCACCTTCAGCTATATGGACACATAGGCAATCACCCTACCATTCTACATCAACACCGCGCCAAGACCAACCCACGACGTATCACAATATACAGTGTAGGACCCTAAACCTGTAGGCAATACTTAAACTGGGGTTGTAGTCAAAGCTGTCTTGAGCTTCTGAAAGCTCTATTCACACTTCTCTGTCCACTGAACGGAACACCCTTCTGGGTCAGCTTGTTCATAGTGCTGCAATAGATGAGAATCCCTCCACAAAGCGACGGTAATACCCCGCCAAAACAAGAAAACTACAGATCTCCATAGCCGATGATGGTCTAGGCCAACTCTGCACTGCTTCCACCTTCTTCAGATCCACCTTGATCCTATCACTCGATACTACATGGTCCAAGAATGCCACTGAGTCTAGCCAAAACTCACACTTAGAAAATTTTGCATATAACTTCTTTTCTACCAAGGTCTGAAGCACAGTCCTCTGGTGCTTCTCATGATCCTCCTGAGTCCGGGAGTACACTAGAATGTCGTGAATAAACACAATGATGAAAGAGTCAAGATAAGGCCGGAACACACTGTGCATCAAGTGCATAAAGGCTACTGGGACATTGGTTAGCCCAAAAGATATAATAAGAAACTCATAGTGACCATATCGGGTCCTGAAAGTAGTCTTTGGGATATCTGCCTCCCGAATCTTTAACTGATGATAGCATGACATAAGTCAATCTTGGAGAACACTCTGGCACCCTGTAACTGATCAAATAAGTCATTTATATGAGGCAATGGATACCTGTTCTTCACTATAACTTTGTTCAGCTGGCGATAATCAATACACATACGCACAGAACCATCATTTTCTTCACAAATAAGACAGGAGTACCCCAAGTTAACACACTGGGCCGAATGAATCCCTTATCAAGTAACTCCTGCAACTGCTCCTTCAACTCCTTCAACTCAGGAGGAGCCATACGGTATGGAGGAATAGAGATGGGCTTAGTACACGGCAAAAAATCAATGCCAAAATCAATATCTCTGTCGGGCGGCATGCCTGGAAGATCAGCTGGAAACACATCTGGAAAATCCCTCACTACAGGGACTGACTGAACTGTAGGGGTATCAATACTGACATCTCTCACATAAGCTAGATATGCGTAACACCCATTCTCAACCATTCGTTGAGCTTTAAGAAATAAAATAACTCGGCTGGGAATATACTCTAAGGTACCTCTCCACTCTAATCGCGGTAAACCTGGCATAGCCACCGTCACGGTCTTAGCGTAAAAATCAAGAATAGCATAATGGGGCGGCAACCAGTCCATGCTCAAGATAACATCAAAATCTACCATGCTGAGCAATAATAAATCGGCTCTGGTCTCAAAACCACTAAAAGCAATCAAACACGACTGATACACGCAGTCCACAACAAGAGAATCTCCCACAGGAGTAAACATATAAACAAGGGAACTCAAAGAATCCCGAGATACGCACAAATGTGGGGCAAAATAAGAGGACACATAGGAATTAAGCAAATAAGGCACGTAGACATGTTATTCTAAGCTAACAGGGTAACTACGCATGCTAGTATATTCAATTAAGGTGGAAGCAGGGAATTTCTCAATAAAAAATTAGGTTTTTCAACAAATAACCCGTGTACGCACTCGTCACCTCGCGTACACGGCGCTCACATAGTAAATCAGTACCAACTCCTAAGGGGACTTCTCCCATACAAGGTTAGGCAAGCCACTTGTCACGCCCCGAACCTAGGAGCGATACAAGCACCCGGTGCCTCACCTAACCTGGCGTACCAAATTGCGACTAAGGGACTCTGAACACATAATGTCATACTTTGGCCATGGGGCCACCTTGCAAGTCAATTTGCGAAGAAAAATATAAAACTGAATGGAAACTAGCGCTAACTAAACATCAATATAAAGCTAGGCCGAAAAGGCCGTCATAGCTACGACAGCTGACAAACCACCAAATTATACATACCAGGCCTACAAACCCAACATACTGTACTAACCAACAGGATATGTCTACAAGCCTCTACTGATAGATGTATTGTGATCGGAACAGGGCCCCGACCTACCCATATTATATATATAAATACATACATAAGATGCACACAAAAACCTAGACCCGATAACTCCGAAGGATGTGGAGCTTACTGATCAGGCTAAACTCTGGAAACACCTATTGAGGAGGTCTACTCGTCTGTCTATCTGAACCTGCATGCATGAAATGCAGCGTCCCCGAAAAAGGGACGTTAGTATGAAATAATGTACCGAGTATGTAAGGCAATAACATAATTGAAAATCGAAACTGAACTGATAATATAATAACTGGAAGTAACTGGGAGTCAAAGATGATCTGGAGATATACTTACCTGCTGATAGTGACTAAACTCCTTCAATATAGTAAGTAAAATAATTGTACGGCCTTATAAGGCTCGGTATATATAACTGCTCTGCCATAGTAGGCTCGCTCATAGGCGCTCGGCCATACTAGGCTATGTATCTCGACCATGCTGGGCTCGCTCATAGGCGCTCGGCCACAGTAGGCTCAGTATATAACTTTCCATCTGATCAGAGGTTGCCCAATAGGGGCCTGCCCATCGATTATAGCTCGATGGTAATGAAAATACTGTAATACTGTATATATAGGCTTGCTGCTCTCTTGACTGGAAGAAGACAATACTAAAATTGAATATAGAGTCTCGATAAGGAATAATATTGTAACTTATGAGACTAGAATAGTGTGAATAAATTCATGAATATGAACTTCTCTTTTTGTCTCATTACTAACACATGTATAACAAGCATCAGAACCTGCTCGGCATTGGCCCAAGTGTCCTCTACCACAGATGTCACACCGTGGAGGAAATGACCATGTCTGCACAGATCCTCGCTGTCACTGCAAACCCGACGCCCGTGAGCTCTCACCTGGTCCTGACTGATTATAGCGGTCATACCTGTAACCCTGTAACTGAGGTGGCGGAGGCCTAGGTGGCCATCCGAAGTACTGGGTCCTATAACTACCCTGATATTGCTCCTGAGAACTGGGATATCTCATCCTCTTACGTTGCCCTTGCTCAGCCCTTTCTGTACCCTGCTACCGACACCTACCCCTTTCTATATTCTGGGCGAATGCCTGAATCCGGGAGATATCCATACTATCCTGCAATGCAGCGGTGGCACATGCCTCGGTTAACTCTGGGGCTAACCCTGCTATAAACCTGTGAATCCTGTCCCGCATAGTAGCAACTATGGATGGTGCATATCTGGCCAATGAGTCAAAACGGAGACTATACTCTCGAACACTCATATTACCCTGCTTGAGGGCTAGAAACCGATCGACTCGAGCCTGTCGGATCTCCCGTGGTAAGTACTGGTCAAGGAAGGCATCTGAAAAATTCTCCCAAATAGCTGGAGGTGCATCACGTCCCCTGGACCTCTCCCATCCCTCATACCAAAGGATGGCTATATCTCGGAGTCGAAAAGCTGCTAGCTCAACTGCCTCTTTCTCCGTGGCATGCATAACACGAAAGATCCTGTGAAGCTGATCTATGAAATCCTGCGGGTCCTCCCTCTGATCTGTCCCCGTGAACTCTGGGGGACTCAAAGCAATAAACTCTCGGACCCTTGAACTCCCAGACCCCTCAGAAGTTCCTGCACTAGCTGATGCCCTAGCCTGTTGCTGGGTAGCTACCAACTGTGTCAACAAATGCACTGCACTCCTTAAGTCCTGATCTGATGGAAGTGAAGGGGGAACTGGATGTGCGGTTTCCCTAGGAATCTCCGTAGTTGGTGGAGGAGCCGGTAATGGCTGAGTAGGGGTCTCACCTTGAGCCTCAGACTGGGCCCCATCTACTGGGGGTACCCTGCTGGTCCCCTCACCTACTGCTGTATCTCTCCTCTGGCTAGCCGTAGTCTTCCTAGTCACCGTCATCGGTGCATGCAAACACCAACACATAAGTTTAATTCAAATTTCCTATAACTCAGTTCTGTAGCACGATTTAGATTTCAAAGAATGGTAACCAACTCCTAAATGCCCTGTAGTGCCCTGCTTATATAATGTGGTGCACAACACATCTATAAACAAGACCCTACTAGACACGGCTTGTAGACTCCCTAGGATAGAACTGCTCTGATACCAAGTTTGTCACGCCCCGAACCTAGGAGCGATACAAGCACCCGGTGCCTCACCTAACCCGACGTACCAAATTGCGACTAAGGGACTCTGAACACATAATGTCATACTTTGGCCATGGGGCCACCTTGCAAGACAATTTGCAAAGCAAAATATAAAACTGAATGGAAACTAGCGCTAGCTAAACTTCAATATAAAGCTAGGCCAAAAAGGCCGTCATAGCTACGACAGCTGACAAACCACCAAATTATACATACCAGGCCTACAAACCCAACATATTGTACTAACCAACAGGATATGTCTACAAGCCTCTACTGATAGATGTATTGTGATCGGAACAGTGCCCCGACCTACCCATATTATATATATAAATGCATACATAAGATGCACACAAAAACCTAGACCCGATAACTCCGAAGGATGTGGAGCTTACCGATCAGGCTAAACTCTGGAAACACCTATTGAGGAGGTCTACTCGTCTGTCTATCTGAACCTGCATACATGAAATGCAGCGTCCCCGAAAAAGGGACGTCAGTACGAAATAATGTACCGAGTATGTAAGGCAATAACATAACTAAAGATCGAAACTGAACTGATAATATAATAACTGGAAGTAACTGGGAGTCAAAGATGATCTGGAGATATACTTACCTGCTGATAGTGACTAAACTCCTTCAATATAGTAAGTAAAATAATTGTACGGCCTTATAAGGCTCGGTATATATAACTGCTCTGCCATAGTAGGCTCGCTCATAGGCACTCGACCATACTAGGCTATGTATCTCGACCATGCTGGGCTCGCTCATAGGCGCTCGGCCACAGTAGGCTCGGTATATAACTTTCCATCTGATCAGAGGTTGCCCAATAGGGGCCTGCCCATCGATTATAGCTCGATGGTAATGAAAATACTGTAATACTGTATATATAGGCTTGCTGCTCTCTTGACCGGAAGAAGACAATACTAAAATTGAATATAGAGTCTCGATAAGGAATAATATTGTAACTTATGAGACTCGAATAGTGTGAATAAATTCATGAATATGAGCTTCTCTTTTTGTCTTATTACTAACACATGTAGCTACGAGATCATGCCAAAATGAAGGAAGGCTTAGCCTTAACATACCTTATCACAATCTTTCCAATCACCAAGTTGAACTCACCTCTTCGTACCATAATCTACAACAATGATAATAATGCTATCGTTAAGTTACGAAAGTTACAACTATCGCACAACGAACGACAAACTTATTTTGTATTAAAACGGGCAGCATCTCCCCTATAATCCTTACTTCCTCCAAATTCAAGATAACACCAAAAATACAAGAACAGAACAATGACAACATATACATCATTTTCCAGCCCTATATACACCATCAAATACTACAAAATAGCCCAACACACCCCGATCTCTTCATACACAAAACGACCACCGTAGTAGTGTCAAACGACCCGAAAATGTTATGACGAACGACCAGCCAACCACCCTACATTTATATGGTGTTTCTACACCCCCTTCCTCCTCCAAAACTCTACAAAACAGTAGTAAAACACGCAGCCCAACAGCAACACAAAACAGTCCACAAAACAGTCCGCTACAAGTGAATAACTCGAACTCACGGCTTCCGATCACCGTCCCGTGAGTTCTCACAAGTATAGAACGACTTACCATGAATTTATAGAAGAAAAAATGGATGAAATGGAGCAGTAAACTCACCTTATTTGTTGGATAACTCAGCTCCTATCTTGGTTCTTCAAACTCTAGGTTTTACCTCCAATTAGAACTTGAAAGGGAGAGAAAATCAATTAGGTTTTGTGGGAAATTTTTGGGAGGATTCTTTGCAGAGCTTATGTCTGGTTATTATGCTCTATTTTAAGTCTAATATATGAAGAAAATAGGCCTTTAAAAGGCCTCCTTGGACGACCCGAAATGGCCCATATTTGGGCTTTCATTTAAGCAAGTAGGTGACACACCTACTTGTCACCTAGCAGCTTGCGCAGTATCGCAAAAATGCCCATATCTCATTACTCCGATGTCATATTGACAAACGGTTTAATGCATTGGAAAATAGACTCATAGATCTTTAATTTGATAGGTGTAACACCCCATAAATCTAAGTATATTGGGAGAAAATTGCAGTTACATTTGACCCAAAGTTTCAGTAAAACTTATGAGTGTAACTTGTGATGACTTTCATCGACTTTTGTTCCACAACTCGCTTGACATTAAAACATAACACACGGATGTCATACGACTAATATAAATCATAACATAATCTCCTTATCATGTTAATCACCCTAGTCTCACCCCAAAGGTACATGTTATAACATTCCCAACTTGTCGACTTTCGACGAAACATTGTTTTATACAATTGCTTTAGCTTCTGAACTGTCCAACCCTCTTTGTACTTGTTGTTCATGATCTTCAATATTTGTAACCTCATAGGTATCATGATTAACTTACTTTATATACTTTTAAATATTGTCTCATTTTTGGTCCTACACTAGTTTGCTTACGATGCATTTTTACGTACAAAAATATAGGGTGTAACATCACCCCCCCCCCCTGGGAACATTCGTCCTCGAATGTTTACTCTTAGAGACTTTGGAAAATTTTGCTAGAGTATCCTTCGTACACTAGGTTAAAACCAACCTGCACGCAGCCAGAAAACATACTATGCATGCCACACATGGCCAATCTTTATAAATAGCAGCAATTTGCCTCACCGACCGTAAATCATAAATATTGAAAGTGAAAAATAAAAGCTTACCTGATGACCTGCTAGCCTGAATAGAGCTATGTTGTAGCATCCCATCTCGAGCCATATTTTTAGTTTGAAATAGGTGGGGGTATTTAGACTTCATTTCTCCCTCCGATTCCCACGTCATCTCTTCCACATTCTTGCTCCTCCATAAAGCCTTCACGGAAGCTACCTCCTTATTTCGTAGCTTGCGGATTTGTCGGTCTAGGATGGAAACTGGAATTTCCTTGTATGACAAGTTCTCTGTAATCTGTACATCATCCGTGGGCACCACTCGGGTAGGATCGCCAATGCACTTCCGTAGCATAGATACGTGAAAAACCGGATGGACAGACTCTAATTCTGAGGGCAACTCTAACTCATAAGCTACTTGGCCCACTCTCCGAATGATCCTATAAGGCCCAATATACCGTGGGCTAAGCTTGCCTTTCTTGCCAAACCTCATCACGCCCTTCATAGGTGATACCTTTAAGAATACCCAGTCATTAATCCTGAACTCTAAGTCTCGTCGCCGCACGTCAGAATATGACTTCTGACGACTCTGAGCTGTCAACAGTCGCTCCCGTATAAGCTTTACTTTCTCTATGGCCTGTTGAACCAGGTCTGGCCCATATAACCCAGATTCCCCAACATCAAACCACCCTATAGGAGATCTGCACTTACGCCCATACAAAGCCTCGTACGGAGCCATCTGAATACTGGAGTGGTAACTGTTATTATATGCAAACTCGACAAGAGGTAGATGTTCATCCCAACTTCTTTTAAAATCCAACACACATACTCGTAACATATCCTCGAGCGTCTGAATTGTGCGCTCGGCTTGTCCATCAGTCTGTGGATGAAAAGCTGTGCTGAGATTCACCTGAGTCCCTAGACCTCTCTGAAATGACCTCCAAAAATGTGCAGTAAACTGAGCCCCACGGTCAGATATAATAGAAACTGGTACTCCGTGTAGCCGCACTATCTCCTTAATATATAACTTTGCATAATCTTCTGCTGTATATGTAGATCTGACCAGTAGGAAGTGAGCTGATTTCGTGAGCCTATCGACTATCACCCATATGGAATCGAACTTATGATTAGAATGAGGTAAACCCGTGATAAAGTCCATGTTTATCGCCTCCCATTTCCATGTCGGGATCTCTATAGTCTGCATTAGCCCTCCAGGCTTCTGGTGCTCTACCTTCACTTGCTGGCAACTAGTACATTGGGCGACAAACTCAGCAATGTTCTTCTTCATATCATTCCACCAGTACACATCCTTAATGTCATGATACATCTTCGTCGACCCAGGATGGATGGAATACCATGAATAATGTGCCTCTGACATAATCCTGTCTCGTAGCCCTGCTACATCTGGAACACACAAACGACCCCTATATCTGAGAACCCCATCTCCCTTTAGCTCTAACAGTGGCTTCTTCTACTGCGGAACTCGCTCTCTCAGCTCGACCAACTCTGGGTCCTCGTACTGCCTTTCCTTGACTTCCGCTATGAGGGATGATTTTGTAGTGTTTTGGAGTACAACTCCGCCATCCTCAGAATCTACTAACCGAACCCCCAACGAAGACAATTGATGAATCTCTCTAGCTAATTGTCTTTTCTCGGGATCTACATGTGCTAAGCTACCCATAGATCGGCGACTTAATGCATTTGCTACAACATTAGCTTTCCCTGGATGGTAGAGAATGTTAACATCGTAATCTTTTAATAACTCAAGTCATCGCCTCTGTCGCAAATTCAACTCTTTCTGCTTGAAGATATATTGTAGGCTTTTATGATCAGTAAATACATCAATATGAACAACATATAAATAATGCCGCCATATCTTAAGTGCATGGACAACCGCAGCTAACTCGAGGTCGTGGGTCGGATAATTCCTCTCGTGCTTCCTCAACTGCCTTGAAGCATACGCAATTGCCTTCCCATGTTACATCAGGACACATCCTAACCCGACACCTGATGCATCACAATACACGGCATAACCCTCTAGACCCTCTGGAAGTGTTAGAACTGGAGCTGAGGTCAACCTATTCTTAAGCTCTTGGAAACTCCGCTCGCAAGCCTCTGTCCATTGAAACTTAGTTTCTTTCTGTGTCAACTTCGTCAATGGTGCCGAAAGGGAAGAAAAACCCTCTACGAACCTCCGATAGTATCCTGCTAAGCCTAGAAAGCTATGAACCTCTGTCGGAGTGGTAGGTCTAGGCCAAGATTTCACGGCCTCAATCTTCTGAGTGTCCACCTTTATCCCTTCATCTGATACAATATGCCCCAAGAATGCTACAGACTTCAACCAGAACTCACATTTAGAAAACTTAGCATACAACTTACGATCATGGAGGGTTTGGAGTACCGCTCGCAGGTGGTCCGCATGCTCATCCTCTGAACGGGAATAAACTAGAATATCATCAATAAATACTATCACGAACAGATCTAAAAATGGCCGGAATAGGCTATTCATCAAGTCCATAAATACAGCGGGTGCATTAGTCAACCCGAAGGACATGACAAGGAACTCGAAGTGGCCATATCGGGTCCGGAAGGCTGTCTTCGGAATATCTTTTTCCCGAACTCTGACCTGGTGGTACCCCGACCTCAAATCTATCTTTGAAAAGCATCTAGCCCCCTGCAACTGATCAAACAAGTCATCGATCCTTGGAAGTGGATACTTATTCTTAATAGTTACCTTGTTCAGCTGCCTATAATCGATACACATCCTCAGCGAGCCGTCTTTCTTCCGCACAAATAGTACTGGTGCACCCCAAGGTGAGGTACTGGGCCTGATGTAACCTTTCTCCAACAAATCTTTTAACTGCTCCTTCAACTCCTTCAATTCGCCAGGTGCCATTCTATACGGAGGGACGGATATTGGTTGAGTTCCTGGAAGCAAATCGATGCTAAAATCAATCTCTCGCTCTGGAGGAATACCTGGAAGCTCATCTGGAAACACATCTGCATACTCTTTGACTACGGGAATAGACTGAAGTGTAGGTATCTCAGCATCTGCATCTCTAACTCGCACAATATGATAAATGCACCCTTTTGTGATCATTTTCCTCGCCTTTAGACAGGAAATAAACCTACCTCTGGGTGTTGGTGTATTACCTACCCATTCAAGGACTGGCTCACCCAAAAATTGAAATCTGGCTGCCTTTGCTCGGCAATCAACTGTGGCATAGCAAGCTGCCAACCAGTCCATGCCCATGATAGCATCAAAATCCATCATCTCTAGCTCAACTAGGTCAGCTGAGGTCTGACGACTACAAATTATCACCGTACAACCTCGGTAAACCCGTCTAGCAATAATCGATTCTCTAACCGGTGTAGATACCGCAAAAGGATCACTTAGTATTTCAGGCACTATACCAAACTTCCTCGCGACAAATGGGGTAATATACGATAAAGTAGATCCTGGGTCTATCAAAGCATAAGCATCGTGAGAGCAAATGGTTAATATACCTGTCACAATGTCTGGTGAAGACTCCTGGTCCTGTCGACCCGCTAAAGCATAGATACGGTTCTGATTACCACTTGAACTGGAACCTCTACCTCTGCCCCAACCTCTACCAGCCGAAGACTGAGACTCGCGCCCTGAAGGATGCACGGACATAGATGATCCTGTTGCTGAACTCGCTGGTTGTGCCATTCCCCCCGAATCTCTATTTGGGCAATCTCGCATCATATGCCCTGGACGCCCACATGTATAACAAGCATCAGAACCTGCTCGGCATTGGCCCAAGTGTCCTCTACCACAGATGTCACACCGTGGAGGAAATGACCATGTCTGCACAGATCCTCGCTGTCACTGCAAACCCGACGCCCGTGAGCTCTCACCTGGTCCTGACTAATTATAGCGGTCATACCTGTAACCCTGTAACTGAGGTGGCGGAGGCCTAGGTGGCCATCCGAAGTACTGGGTCCTATAACTACCCTGATATTGCTCCTGAGAACTGGGATATCTCATCCTCTTACGTTGCCCTTGCTCAGCCCTTTCTGTACCCTGCTACCGACACCTACCCCTTTCTATATTCTGGGCGAATGCCTGAATCCGGGAGATATCCATACTATCCTGCAATGCAGCGGTGGCACATGCCTCGGTTAACTCTGGGGCTAACCCTGCTATAAACCTGTGAATCCTGTCCCGCATAGTAGCAACTATGGATGGTGCATATCTGGCCAATGAGTCAAAACGGAGACTATACTCTCGAACACTCATATTACCCTGCTTGAGGGCTAGAAACCGATCGACTCGAGCCTGTCGGATCTCCCGTGGTAAGTACTGGTCAAGGAAGGCATCTGAAAAATTCTCCCAAATAGCTGGAGGTGCATCACGTCCCCTGGACCTCTCCCATCCCTCATACCAAAGGATGGCTATATCTCGGAGTCGAAAAGCTGCTAGCTCAACTGCCTCTTTCTCCGTGGCATGCATAACACGAAAGATCCTGTGAAGCTGATCTATGAAATCCTGCGGGTCCTCCCTCTGATCTGTCCCCGTGAACTCTGGGGGACTCAAAGCAATAAACTCTCGGACCCTTGAACTCCCAGACCCCTCAGAAGTTCCTGCACTAGCTGATGCCCTAGCCTGTTGCTGGGTAGCTACCAACTGTGTCAACAAATGAACTGCACTCCTTAAGTCCTGATCTGATGGAAGTGAAGGGGGAACTGGATGTGTGGTTTCCCTAGGAATCTCCGTAGTTGGTGGAGGAGCCGGTAATGGCTGAGTAGGGGTCTCACCTTGAGCCTCAGACTGGGCCCCATCTACTGGGGGTACCCTGCTGGTCCCCTCACCTACTGCTGTATCTCTCCTCTGGCTAGCCGTAGTCTTCCTAGTCACCGTCATCGGTGCATGCAAACACCAACACATAAGTTTAATTCAAATTTCCTATAACTCAGTTCTGTAGCACGATTTAGATTTCAAAGAATGGTAACCAACTCCTAAATGCCCTGTAGTGCCCTACTTATATAATGTGGTGCACAACACATCTATAAACAAGACCCTACTAGACACGGCTTGTAGACTCCCTAGGATAGAACTGCTCTGATACCAAGTTTGTCACGCCCCGAACCTAGGAGCGATACAAGCACCCGGTGCCTCACCTAACCCGACGTACCAAATTGCGACTAAGGGACTCTGAACACATAATGTCATACTTTGGCCATGGGGCCACCTTGCAAGACAATTTGCAAAGCAAAATATAAAACTGAATGGAAACTAGCGCTAGCTAAACTTCAATATAAAGCTAGGCCAAAAAGGCCGTCATAGCTACGACAGCTGACAAACCACCAAATTATACATACCAGGCCTACAAACCCAACATATTGTACTAACCAACAGGATATGTCTACAAGCCTCTACTGATAGATGTATTGTGATCGGAACAGTGCCCCGACCTACCCATATTATATATATAAATGCATACATAAGATGCACACAAAAACCTAGACCCGATAACTCCGAAGGATGTGGAGCTTACCGATCAGGCTAAACTCTGGAAACACCTATTGAGGAGGTCTACTCGTCTGTCTATCTGAACCTGCATACATGAAATGCAGCGTCCCCGAAAAAGGGACGTCAGTACGAAATAATGTACCGAGTATGTAAGGCAATAACATAACTAAAGATCGAAACTGAACTGATAATATAATAACTGGAAGTAACTGGGAGTCAAAGATGATCTGGAGATATACTTACCTGCTGATAGTGACTAAACTCCTTCAATATAGTAAGTAAAATAATTGTACGGCCTTATAAGGCTCGGTATATATAACTGCTCTGCCATAGTAGGCTCGCTCATAGGCACTCGACCATACTAGGCTATGTATCTCGACCATGCTGGGCTCGCTCATAGGCGCTCGGCCACAGTAGGCTCGGTATATAACTTTCCATCTGATCAGAGGTTGCCCAATAGGGGCCTGCCCATCGATTATAGCTCGATGGTAATGAAAATACTGTAATACTGTATATATAGGCTTGCTGCTCTCTTGACCGGAAGAAGACAATACTAAAATTGAATATAGAGTCTCGATAAGGAATAATATTGTAACTTATGAGACTCGAATAGTGTGAATAAATTCATGAATATGAGCTTCTCTTTTTGTCTTATTACTAACACATGTAGCTACGAGATCATGCCAAAATGAAGGAAGGCTTAGCCTTAACATACCTTATCACAATCTTTCCAATCACCAAGTTGAACTCACCTCTTCGTACCATAATCTACAACAATGATAATAATGCTATCGTTAAGTTACGAAAGTTACAACTATCGCACAACGAACGACAAACTTATTTTGTATTAAAACGGGCAGCATCTCCCCTATAATCCTTACTTCCTCCAAATTCAAGATAACACCAAAAATACAAGAACAGAACAATGACAACATATACATCATTTTCCAGCCCTATATACACCATCAAATACTACAAAATAGCCCAACACACCCCAATCTCTTCATACACAAAACGACCACCGTAGTAGTGTCAAACGACCCGAAAATGTTATGACGACCGACCAGCCAACCACCCTACATTTATATGGTGTTTCTACACCCCCTTCCTCCTCCAAAACTCTACAAAACAGTAGTAAAACACGAAGCCCAACAGCAACACAATACAGTCCACAAAACAGTCCGCTACAAGTGAATAACTCGAACTCACGGCTTCCGATCACCGTCCCGTGAGTTCTCACAAGTATTGAACGACTTACCATGAATTTATAGAAGAAAAACTGGATGAAATGGAGAAGTAAACTCACCTTATTTGTTGGATAACTCAGCTCCTATCTTGGTTCTTCAAACTCTAGGTTTTACCTCCAATTAGAACTTGAAAGGGAGAGAAAATCAATTAGGGTTTGTGGGAAATTTTTGGGAGGATTCTTTGCAGAGCTTATGTCTGGTTATTATGCTCTATTTTAAGTCTAATATATGAAGAAAATAGGCCTTTAAAAGGCCTCCTTGGAAGACCCGAAATGGCCCATTTTTGGGCTTTCATTTAAGCAAGTAGGTGACACACCTACTTGTCACCTAGCAGCTTGCGCAGTATCGCAAAAATGCCCATATCTCATTACTCCGATGTCATATTGACAAACGGTTTAATGCATTGGAAACTAGACTCATAGATATTTAATTTGATGGGTGGAACACCCCATAACTCTAAGTATATTGGGAGAAAATTGCAGTTACATTTGACCCAAAGTTTCAGTAAAACTTATGAGTGTAACTTGTGATGACTTTCATCGACTTTTGTTCCACAACTCGCTTGACATTAAAACATAACACACGGATGTCATACGACTAATATAAATCATAACATAATCTCCTTATCATGTTAATCACCCTAGTCTCACCCCAAAGGTACATGTAATAACATTCCCAACTTGTCGACTTTCGACGAAACATTGTTTTATACAATTGCTTTAGCTTCTAAACTGTCCAACCCTCTTTGTACTTATTGTTCATGATCTTCAATATTTGTAACCTCATAGGTAACATGATTAACTTAATTTATATACTTTTAAATATTGTCTCATTTTTGGTCCTACATTAGTTTGCTTACGACGCATTTTTACGTACAAAAATATAGGGTGTAACACCACTTACCTCAAACCAAGCTCAATCAATCCGTAACAATGCTCTTTCCATGAATATCCGGCTCTGAATAGCCCAAATCTAACCATATCAATTACATACCATAAATACAACTATAAGAATTAATCTAATAGTCCTAAAAAGCCTCCCAGGCCCACATCTTGGAATCAAGTAAAAGTCACCAAATTTGAACACCCATTCACTCACGAGTTCACTCGTACCAAAATTATCCAAATCCGATGTCAAAATCCCAATCAAAACCCAAAAATCTTAGTTAAAGAACTTCTTTCCGTTTTTCCCAATTTTCAACCCAAATCCAAAATTTATTGATGAAATTAATGATAGTTCAATAGGATATAACCAAAATCAAGTGTAGAATCATTACCCAATCGATGTCTCTGAAAATCTCCCAAAATCTCGTCCAAATCCGAGCTCCCAAACTCAAGTTTTGATAAAAATGGCCAAACCCTCATTTTTAAAATGTTTAATACTGCCCAGTGATTCCTTAATCGCGATTGCGAAAATAGCCACGCGATCGCGAAGAACAACTTTGCTGCCCCAGAAATTAACTCTACGCGAACGCGTAAAACACCACGCGAACGCGATGCTCTGACTCGCATATTTACGTGATCGCAAACAACCCTACGCGTTCGCGGGGAGCAAAGTGCGTGCCCCGGCTTTGGTCTACTTAACCCTACGCGAACGCGACCTTGTCTTTGTGTTCGCGAAGCACCACCTCACTTCACTACGCGTTCGCATGCTCCTGTCCACGAACGCTAAGATTAATTACATCCTCTCGCCCAGATAGCTTACGCGATCGCGTATCACCCCATGCGATCGCGTATAAGGAAACCAAAACTCAAACACTAGAAAACTTTAGCAACCTCCTAAGTCCAAAAATCAATCCGCTGGGCATCCGAAACACACCCGAGGCCCCCAGGACCTCAACCAAACATACCAACCAGTCCTAAATCACCATACAAACTTAGTCTAGCCCTCAAATAACATCAAACGATGCTAAAATCACGAATCACCCTCCAATTCAAACTTAATGAACTTGAAACTTCATATTTACACAACCGATGCCGAAACCTATCAAACCACGTCCGATTGACCTCATATTTTGCACACAAGCCGTATTCAACATTACAGGCCTACTCTAACTTCTGAAATCAGAATCCGACCCCAGTATCAAAATTCCACCACCGGTCCAAATCTCCAAAACTTTGACTTTCACCATTTCAAGTCTAAATGACCTTTAGACCTCCAAAACACTATCCGGCCATGCCCCTAAGTCCAAAATCACCTAACGTAGCTAACGGAACCGACGGAACTTTATTCCGGAGTCATATTCATATAGTTCCGACTATGGTCCAAATCTTAAGGCTTAAACCTCCATTTAGGGACTAAGTGTCCCAAAATACTCCAAAAACCAAAACAAAACCTCCCGGCAAGTCACAGTAGCAGAAATAGATATGGGAGAAGTAGTTAATAGGGGATCGAGTCATTACATAATACGGATTGCTTCTTAAATTCTCCAGCTAATCCTATAATTAGAAAGCATGCCTATAGGAATCCAACTTTGAGGCTACCACTTCTGCCAACCTGTCAGTTAGAAACAACTTGAAACTTTTGTGAATCTACTAGTGGAGGTAAACATGGGCCCTTTTATGTAACTATGCCTTTTGTGAAGTCCTTCTTTTTAAAATTATTTGGCACCTAGTCTTTTAATTTTAATATCCTAGATAAGTCTAGAACCACCCACATAGTTGTCCAACACCTCCTGGACAATAGGCATGGGACAGGTAAGAACATATAGGACACGACTTAGAAATGAATTAGTGCACTTTAAGTAAACAAGTTAAAGATAGTAATCAGGTAGCTGGAGATGATAGTCTATGTATTACTTCAAATTAGTTAATCCTTAGTAGTTGGATTATATTCGATCACCCTTCATCCACTTAGAATAATTAACCACTTGCTTTGATCGTTTATTCCCTTAGTTTGATAATGGATTAATTGGCATGCTCATTTAGGATAATTAATTAGTAACTCAATATTTCCACATAGAGTTATTTGCAAATAGGTGCCCTAACACACCTTAAAATCGTTAGGTGGTGACTCTTCTCTCTTAATTCCCATTTAAAAGAGTTGTCACATGTCGAAACCCACTTTCGCAAGAAAACAGGGCGCAACAGCTTGGAGACTCTGCTGGGAAAATGCTTAGGCTATTACCATGACGAATATTTTGCTTGTGTGGGATTATCAAGTTGCTTTATTTGACTTCTTTCATGTACTTCCTTTCCCCCATCCCTTTACTTGCTCGAAATAGTTACGCCATAAACTTCCCTTTCCCCTCTTCTTTATTTGCTTTACTATGTTTTTCGAATTTTATGAACCATGCTAACTATTTCTCTTTTTCTTTTATTTTCTTTCTCTTCCTTACTTATTTATCGCATTATTAAATATTGTCTTTATGTCTTTCTTCATCATGTAAAATTATTTGGCTACTTGTTATCGTTTTCATAAGCATGCTTTCAACATCATATTTCAGTCGTGCCTACTATCAACGTAGTGGCACTTGATGAGTGTCCGCGCTTTGCAAAAATACCCTTTTTAAATCGGAAAGGCTTATTAGTGGTGGACTATTCGATCAATGGTGCAATCGAAAGTCCCGCATCTTTCCCTCTCAAGTTGAACGCTTAATAGTATCGGTCAGACCCTTAGAAGCCTACTCTTATCGAAATTTTGCATGCATCATGTTAAACCTAAGATGGATTAAATACTAGTGGCGTAATAGATTTGTTTACATAAACCTTTTCCAAAGTCCAAATGTATCTCTACAATCCCAAAGGATACTTTCATACTATGTGCATTACTTGGAGAAATGTACCAACATGTTGATTGTTGTTGCTTAATTAATGAAATCAAGAGGGGGTAGGGCTAACTCTTTTCTTTAATGCAGAAAATGAAGCACGACATTTCTAGGTTCGGTATGGTCCAGAGCATTCCATCCAAGTTTATCAATTGGTGGAATGACCTCCCTCAGTGTGATACGAATCTTAAGAGAAGGATATTGGGTAACTTGCCATCCTTAATGGACATTCAGTCGTGCAGGGAACTGATTGAGGCTGCTAATATATTTTGGGACACGAAAAGGACCGTCTTTCGATTTGGAAACTTAGAGATGACCCCGCTCTTGGAGAAAATTAAAGCTTTTACTAAACTCCCCTGGGATAGTCCGGGCTTGCTGGTACCAAAAAACCGCACACCCCATGATTTTCTGAAAATGCTCAAGATCAAGAAGAAAATTAAACTAGGCTACTTAAAGAAGTCTTATAATGCTTTTGAATTTTTGTATGAACGTTATGGACATAGCAAATCATACCGGTTGTTTCTCGAAGAATTGGACATCACTTCTATTGGGTGGATTCATCGTAGGGTTTATGTTTTCATTGTGTGTTTTGTGGGGCTGATGATTTTTCCAATGCAAGGATGTAAAATACATACTCGACTAGCCACGGTAGCCAGAACCATGATGGAGGGGATCGAGGGATAAACTTATACTATTTTCCCTATGATATTGGCAAAAATATATCGAGCCTTAGACCGATGTAAGCACGAGGCAGGTTACTTTGAGGGGAGCAACTTTCTGTTGCAAATATGGTTATTAAAGCATCTCCAAAGAAGCGATTGCCTCCAAGATTTCCTTCGCAGGTCGATGAATGACTACATTTCTAGCAACCACCCAAAGAAGATGATCTTTCCTCCTGGAAGATTTGCGAGACCCATAAATGCTCAAGGATGGGCACACCTTTTCAGCAATCTGACTGGGGAACAGGTACAATGGATGCTCGAATGGTTTTCGAGTAAGGAGTTCATAATTCGATTCAAGAAGTCTACTTATCTCGTGTTGAAATGATTGTGAGGTATTTACCCTTATACTTTAATAAGAGTAACGAGGCAGGCTAGAAGAAAGCGGGTTACACCACAAGTTACCAACATGACACAATACAAGGCAGATTTTAAGGAGGACATCATACCTTTCATGTTCGAAGCCCAGCATATGTAGAATTAGAAAATCATTGTGGAAGAAGAGACTATAGAGCCCGATATGTATCATGCTGGACACATGTACTACTACCTTTTGTGGATGGAAGATGACACAACTAGGGATGTAAAACCAAGTATCAAGATAAAGGGAGGATCATAGATGAAGAGGCAGAAGCTCAAGCGAAATACAAAAGGCTGCGCAAGAGGGTCTTCGAATCTGAAGCAAAGCACTTGGAGCAACATAAGACAGACATGGAAGCTATAAAAGAATGGAGAGAAATAGCAAATAAAGCGACAAAAAGGTTGGAGTATTTGGAGCAGGGACTGATGGAGTTACAGGGGAAAGTAAGGAAGAGACTCTGGGACTAACAGGGTATGGGATATGATAAAGTTGGAAAGCTATAAATGGCCTACATGTTTCTTGACATCCACGACCTCGGGAACATGATCGAAGGAGCAAAGAAGGAAAGACATGGAGAAGGGCCATTCTAGACCAAGTAGAATAAGAAATTTCCTTTAATATTTTATAGTTAGATTTTGTTTTAGAATAGATGTAATAAAGCCTTGTGCCTTTAGCGACTCTATCTCCTTATTTCTTTTTGGTAATATGATGATTTGAGTTATTTTGCTTTAATGGAATGAAATAGTGTTGGCACAAATTTCTCCAAGTTACATGTCGGTTAGTCCTACCTCGGGCACAACGAGGTCCCCAAATTAGGACTCGCGTTATTCAATGCTTTATGTGCTATTTGTTTAAATACCGCAATGCTCTTTTCATTTTTACCTTACTAACTTGGCTACCTTTTGTTTTTCCTTCTTTTGATTATACTCATTCCCAATGCCTGGTTCATGCACTCTATCAACATAAACATACCACACAAGATCTAGAGGTCCTCCGCCTCCTCCCCCTCCTAGTAACATCAAAAGCAAAGGTAAAGGGAAGATGGATAACTTGAGTGGAAATGGGAAAGACAATGCTCCTTTGGAAGAGAATATGGAAACCTCATATGGGAGAAGCACACCGGGGCAGAACAAGTTGGTTCTGAGTTTAAAACAAAAGATTCTAGAACTACAAGGCGAGATAAAGCAGGTCCGCAACCTTGCCAACATGTCCTTACCTTAAACGTCCCTGATATCAACCACCAAAAAGTTACTACTTAAAATCTACCACAACCCCAGAATCCACAACCTCAGAATCCACAACGTCAAGCTCCACAAAATCCCCCTACCACTAAGCAGTACCACAAACCCACACTTCCACAAAACCTGAAACTTCCACCATTACAAGTTCCACAACAACACTATCACAACACAACTCAATACCCACAAATCGCCACCTACCCCTCCCCTCAAAATGCACTACGACCAACTCATGATCCTCCCTAGATGCCCATCAATGATCATCCATATTCCCAAGTCCCCGACACTCACCAAAGCAATCCCATATGTGTGGAAACCCTGCCATACACACCACATCAAATTATGTATACACCTGAACCCACGAAAAAGGACCTGCTCATTAACAACATGGCCGAGGAGTTGAAGAAGCTATCTAGAAGGGTCCTGAGTGTCGTGGGAGGAAAAGGTATTGAAGGCTTGAACTATAAAGATCTATGCATTCAACCAGATATAGAACTGCCCGACGATTATAAACTTCCAAATTTCAAGATATTTGATGGTGCTAGTGATCCCAAAGCACATTTGAGGACTTATTACGACAAGCTCATAGCCGTGGGTAAAAACGAGCAAATTCACATTAAGCTATTTATGCAAAGTCTCACAGGAGATGCCTTGTTTTGGTATATCAGTCAAAACCTAAAGAAGTGGTCTAACTGGGTGAGTATGGCTTCTGATTTTATGGACAAGTTCAGATTCAATACAGAAAATGCTCTGTATGTGTTCTACATCCAGAACCTCAATAAGAAACCCATGGAAACCTTCCGTGAGTATGCCACCCGTTGGAGATCTAAAGTCGCTAAGGTAAGGCCACCACTGGAGGAATAACAGATGAATAAGTTCTTCGTGCAGGCTCAGGACCCAACCTTGGGAGGTGCAACCAACACACGACGCCTGAAGGCCTGTGCGAACTGATATCCATACTCATATCTTTGCAACATACAATCTGGGCCAATAAGTCCTCCGAATTAACATTCAAATGAACACGACTGACTGTGGAAGAGACCTTAGCATTGATTTATTTACACATACACATACCCAACACTAGTATACAAGCCTCTAAGAGTACCAAAGAGAATATACATACACACAACTTGGTCGAAACAGGGCCCCACCATACCCAAAATAACTGGAACATACACTTCAGTACCTATTGACTTCTTAACAGCTACTCCGAAAAAGTGGAGTGCAACAATCAACTGGAACAAAGACCCTACTGGGGAGGGACGTCATCGGGTCATCTGTACCTGTGGGCATGAACACACCGCCTAAAGAAAAGGGCGTCAGTATAAAAGATGTACTGAGTATGTAAAATAGATAATGTATGTAAGCCAAAGGCATAGCATAAGAGATAGAAATGCACAAGTTTTAACCTGAATAGAAACGGCCAGCCATCGGGGGCGTATACTACTATAACCATGAATAATGAGTGTATGCGAGCTTTTTGTAAAACCAAGCCCCTCATAGGGGCCATGCTACACACACACACACACACACATATTCAGCCACTATTTGGGGCACATCATATCACTCAATACATGGCCTCATAGAGGACTCGGTCAAACCCGGCCTCAGGAGGTCTCGGTCGTACCCGGTCTCAACAAAACACGGCATAACCACCCTTGAGAAGGCTTGGTAGCCTCACATCACCCATCAACATACTCGACCACGCAAGGGCTCAGTAATATCTCAATCATGTCTCATCATACCCAACTGATCAGTGGTTGCACAATAGGTGTCGTACCCATAGGACTATAGCGTGGTTCGATAAAGTAAAATAGATACATATATATAAGTTCAATGCAAAGTCAATTTCAAGTGACACTAAGATCAAACTCAGGATGAAGTATATTTTCTGACTTTGGGACATTATTTGGAAATACTACAGTCCTAACAGAAATGTTATCGATAAGAGTGTATGAGAACATGGACAATGTCACTGAGAAGGACTTAAAACAACCAATTTTACAACACAGAAATCATTTAGGGATAGAGATACTTACACCACATCATGTCAGGAAAGAAAGTTGTCCTACATACCCTATTGACTAACTGGCTACACTTCTATAGTGGTTAACCCTACCTCCAGTGAATCTCTAGATTCAATACAACAAGATAATAGATATTATGGTGATGATTCCAAGCTTCTTCATGCAAGATCTTATGAGGCTCGCCTCTGATCTTAGTTGTTCACTATTTTGGGGATTGTAAAGATGGTTTGAATGCATTTTGGGTGAGTTAAAGTGAGTGAAACTTCCTAAATGAAAGAGAAAGAGCTACATTGCCTTTTTGTACTATAGCAAGTCTAGGAAATTCCGCTGCCTCCACATATAAAATGGGTCGCCTCGCCCCTGGTAAAGCACCTAGTGAAACAGCTGGCACATGCCTAATGAAAACGTGTAATCCCCTTGGTCTACCTACGTGTTGCTGGATGATTGTCCAAGCTATAAACCGAACATATCAATTCTTTACTATATGTGTAAGGAAAAGTGTGGGGTGTAACACCATCCCCCCCTCTCCTTCGGAATGATCATCCTCGAATGTTGAATCGTAGTCATTCCTTGCAAGTTTCTTTAATCATCTTGTGTTGTTCTCGCCATGTGGTATCAGTGTTCCCTTCCGTTTCATGGAATAGATGGGGGTACCGGGTTCTCATGTCTTCTTCAGATTCCCGTGTCATTTCTTCTAATTTATTATTCCTCCAAAGTACTTTAACTAAAGCTACTTCTTTGGTTCGTAGATTTCGCACTTGACGATCTAGGATAGCCATTGGAACTTCTTTGTAATATAGGTCCTCTGTAACTTGAATGTCTTAAATAGGGTAATACGGGATGGATCACTAAAGCACTTTCGAAGCATAGACACATGGAATATCGGATGCAATGTTTCCAATTCCGGGGGCAACTGGAGCTTATAAGCCACATGACTAACTTTCTGAATATTTCTATATGGTCCAATATACCGAGAGCTTTGTTTGCTTTTTTTGCCAAATCTCATCACGCCTTTCATAGTTGACACTTTCAAGAATACCCAGTCTCCCATAGCGAACTCCAACTCTTGTTGTCAGTTATCCAAATAAGATTTTTGCCTACTTTGAGCGGTCCATAGTCGACTTTGAATCGTTTTCACCTTTTCAACAGCTTGTTGTACCAACTTACGACCCAATAACTTTATTTCACTAAATTTGAACCAGCCGATAGGAGATCTGCACTTTATTCCGTATAGGGCCTCATACAGCGCCATTCATATACTAGTGTGGTAGTTGTTGTTGTAAGAACATTCAATGAGTGGTAGGTGATCCTTCTAGCTTCCTCTGAAGTCCAAAACACAAGCTCGTAACATCTCCTCAAACGTCTGAATAGTGCGTTCGGTCTGACCATCTGTTTATCGATGAAAAGTTATGCTAAGGTTGATCCTTATACCCAATCCTTTTTGAAATAATCTCTAGAAGTTGGCTGTAAACTGAGCACCTCTGTCTGATATGATGGAAATTGGAACCCTATGGAGTCGAACTACAGCACCATTCATATGCGAAATCTTCAGATGAGAAGGTAGTCTTAACTGGTAGGAAATGAGCTGACTTGGTGATTCGATATAAAATAAACCATATGAAATCAAATCTTCGGCGTGATTGCGGTGACCTGGTAACAAAATCCATATTGATCATCTCCTATTTCCAGGTCAAAATTTCAATATTCTAAAGCAATCTGTCGGGTTTCTGGTGTTCAACCTTAACTTGTTGGAAATTTGGACATTGAGCGACGTATTTAGAGATGTTCCTCTTCATGTCATTCCACCTGTATAATTGTCGGAGATCGACATCGGGCACACACAACCGGTCCTTGTATCAAAGGAATCGGTCCTTGGGTAACTTGAACACATGATTTATTTGAGAGGGAATACTTTCTCTTATTTTCACCAAAGCTAGATCATCAAATTGTCATTCTTTTACTTCGCCTAGTAGCGAGAATTCGGTAGCATTTCAAACTATGGCATTTCCGCTACCGGTGTCTAGAAATTTGTATACTTAAATTAACCAACCGGTAAAAGTCCTTGGTCACCTCAAACTTATCATCTCCCACATGTCGTATACTACCCATGGATTTCCGACTTAGCACGTCAGCCACAACGTTTGCCTTCCCGGGGTGGTATAGAATGTCAACATCATAATCTTTTAGTAATTCCAACCATCTCCACTGCCTCATATTTAATTCTTATTGCTTGAATATGTACTACAAGCTCTTGTGATCAGTGAATGTGTCGACATGAACTCCATACAGATAGTGATGCCATATTATCAAGCGTAAGAAATAACTCTCCCGTGTCACATTAATACACTGCCCAATCCTAATCCAGAGGCATCACAATATATAACGTACCCCTTAGGTCCTTCAGGAAGAGTTAGAACTGACATCGAGGTTAACCTGTCCTATAACTCTTGGAAGCTCTTCTCACAAACAGCGGTCCACCAGAATTTCGCTGCCTTATGCGTCAACTTTGTTAATGGATCAGCTATAGATGAGAAATTTTCCACAAACCTTTGGTAGTAACCTGCTAATCCCAAGAAGGTTCTCACTACGGTAGGAGTTGTGGGCCTTGGTAAATTCTTTACTGCTTCCATTTGACTACCAACTTTGATACCCTCACTTGATACTACATGCCCAATAAAAGCCACTGAGTTTAGCCAGAACTCGCACTTGGAAAACTTGGCGTACAACTTGTGATCTAGGAGCGTGTGTAGGACCTTTCGTAAATTCTCTACGTGCTCTGCTTCTGATCGAGAATACACCAAAATATCGTCTATGAACACGATCATGAAGATATCCAAAAATAGCCTAAACACTCGATTCATCAAATCCATAAAAGGCACTGGTGCGTTGGTTAGGCCAAAGGACATGACGAGAAATTCATAATGGCCATATCTAGTCCGAAAGGTCGTCTTTAGAATATCTTCTTCCTTGATTCTTAACTGATGATACCTAGATCTAAGATCAATCTTCGAAATTTCTTAGCGCCTTGCAATTGATCGAATAAATTGTTGATCCTCGAGAGATACTTGTTCTTATTGGTGACCTTACTCAGCTGTCGATAATCAATGCACATTCTCAACGAACCATCTTTCTATCGAACAAATAGTACTGGAGCTCCCCACGGGGAAGTACTGGGTCAAATAAAACCCTTATCTAAAAGATCTTTTAGTTGAGTTTTCAATTCCTTCAACACGGTAGGAGCCATCCTATATGGAGGGAGGGATATCGGTTGTGTATCGGAGGCACATCGATGGCAAACTCGATTTCTCTCTCTGTAGGGATACCCTGGACCTCATCAGGAAACACGTCGGGAAATTCACTAACAACTAGAACTGATTGAAGGGTAGGAGGTTTTGCCTCTGCATCCTGCACTCGTACTAAATGATAAATACACCCCTTTGATATCATCTTTAGAGCAGTAAGGTAAGAAATAAACTTCCCTCTCGGCACTGCAACATCACCCTTCCATTCAATGACAAGTTATCCTGGAAAATTAAAGCGAACGAATTTCGTCCCACAATCCACATTAGCATATCATGAAGCCAACTAATCCATACCCATAATGACATCAAATTCTATCATCTCTAATTCATTCAAATCGGCTAAGGTATGACGGTCATGAATCATCACATCACAAACTCGATATACCTGCGTAACTATCACGGACTCACCTACGGCTGTGGACACTTTGAATGACAGATGTAATAATTTAGGCTTTTTACCACAAGGTGGAAACTGGATCTATCATGGCATACATATTAATGGAGAATACGGATAGTATACCTATAATCACATCTAGTGATAACTCTAGGTTATCGTCCCCGACAATGCACAGATGCGGTTCTATTGACCACCCGAGTTAGTCCCTCCACCTCTACCTCTACCTCTTCCTACCAAAGGTTGCATGCTTTGCTCATGAGGGCGTGCTAATGATGACAAAGCTGTTGCAGATCCCGTTGGTGGAATCATATTACCCATATTTCGCATTGGACAAAAACGCATAATGTGACCGGTCTGACCACAAGAATAACATATGTCAAAACCTTAGCATCAAATGCCATAATAATTTCTACCACTTCGTCCACAATACGGCGCCAGGGGCCTCATCTTACTAGGGTCTCCACTATATTGTGAGATCTGGCCTCGGGGATTCTGACCCTGACCGGAAAGAGTAGTCTGATCACAATGCTGACCCTAGAACTGTGTTGTTGCATTAGCCACCAGATAAGATGGGCGCGGGGGAGATGGAGGTCTGATCTCACCTCGAGGCTCACCCATATCACCTGTAGATCGGGCTTTTTTATGATGTCCCCGATCATGCTCTCGAGCAGCTCGTTGTTGCCTCTTTCGATCCTCTAAGATCTGCTTATAGGCTTGAATGCGAGAAATGTCCATGTTCAGACTTAGAGAAGTAGTGGTACACTCGTTGATCAAATGTGGTCCCAAACCACCCACAAATGGATGTACTATATCACTCATCTAGGCCATAACCAAGGGAACATACTTGGACAAAGAGTTAAATTGCATGTTGTACTCCTAAACACTCATGTTACCGTGCTCCAAACGTAAGAATCTGTCTTGTTTAGCTCGGCAGAGCTCAATAGGTAAATACTGCTGCAAAAAGGCCTCAGAAAACTCCTTCTGGTGGAGCAAGAGGTCCCCTAAATTGCTCCCACATTTCATACTAAGTCACAACAGTATCCCACAATTTGTATGAGGCAAGCTCCACGGACTCCATATCAGTGGCATACATTACTCGTAAAGTCTGCTGCATCTGATCTAGAATATTTTGGGATCTTCATTTGGATTTTATCTGTTGAATACTGGGGATCCAAATTAATGAAATCTCGAACTGTCGTACTAACGTCTCTATTTCCGGTGGCAGGGGCCTGACGTTGGGCATGAGAAGCTACTAATCGATTCAATAACTGCACAACATTTCTCATATCTAGATCCTGTTCAGGGACAATCTGGGGAGGAATCGCAGGCACATTATCTTCTCTTTGTCGTTCTGGGGGTATTGGGGTTGTCCCCGAAACTTGAGTATAAGCCTTATCGTGGGGTCCGTGTTGACCCATATGGGCAGGTGGCACCTGGCTGGTACTTTCTCTTGCTTTTTCATTCAAACCCTGAATAACTGCCTGACGTCTCATGGTAGGCATTTCTATAGGCATAAGAAATATGGGGATAAGAAATGAATACTTATGACCCCGCTCTAGCGCACGATCTAGATAAAAAAAAAAAAGATATTCACCGTAGATATCTTGAAGCCTTATGTTTATAAGTATGGTGCACCACATACCCATAAACAAGACTCTACTAGATACGGCTTGCAGACTCCCTAGGATAGATCTGCTATGATACAAAGTTTGTCACACCCCAACCTTGGGAGGTGCAATCGGCACACGACGCCCGAAGTCCCGTGCGAACCGACGTACATACTTACATCTTTACAACATATAATCTGGGCAAATAAGGCCTCCAAATTAACATTCAAACTAATACAACTGACCTTAGCAATGATTCATTTACACATATACATCTGTTGCCATCAGAGTTACAACCAAGTTTTACACATACCCAAACACTAGTCTACAAGCCTTTAAGAGTACCAAAGAGAATATACATACACACAACTTGGTCGGGACAGGGCCCCACCGTACCCAAAATAAGTAGAACATAAACTTCGGTACCTATTGACCTCTAAACAACTACTCCAAAGAAGTGGAGTGCAATGACCAACAGCTGGAATAAACACCCTACTGGGGAGGGATGTCACCGGGTCTATCTATACATGTGGGCAAGAACACAGTGCCCAAAACAAAGAGCGTCAGTACGAAAGATGTACAGAGTATGTAATATAGATAATATATGTAAACAAAAGGTATAACATAAGAGATAGAAATGCACAAGTTTTAACCCGAATACCATAGACAAGCCACCAGGGGCATACACTACTATAACCATGAATCATGAGTGTATGCAAGCTTTAGTAAAACCAAGCCACTCATTGGGACCATTATTTAATTATCTTTGGCGCATATCACATTACTCCATACCTGGCCTAATAGAGGACTCGGTCATACCTGGCCTCAGGAGGTCTTCGCCGTACCTGATCTCAGTAGAACTCGCCATAACTAGCCTCGAGAGGGCTTGGTAACATCACACATCATCATACTCGGCCACACAAGGGCTCAGTAATTACTTGTATTATGTCTTATCATACCTAACTGATCAATGGTTGCACAACAGGTGTTGTACCCGGACGACTATAGCGCGGCTCGGTAAAGTAAAATAGATACATATATATAAGTGGCATGCAAAGTCAATTTCAAGAGACTAAGATTAAACTTCGGATAAAGCGTATTTTTTTGACTTCGGGACATTATCTGGAAATACTACAGTCCTGCTAGAAATGTTACCGCTAAGAGTGTATGAGAACAGGAACAATGTTACTAAGAAGGGCTTAAAACAACCAATCTTACAACACAGAAATCTTTTAGGGAGAGAGATACTTACACTGAATCATGCTAGGAAAGAAAGTTATTGTACATACCTTATTGACGTACCAGCTACGCTTCTATGGTGGTTAACCCTGCCTCCAGTGAATCTCTAGATTCAATACAATAAGATAATAGATATTATAATGACGATTCCAAGCTTCTTCACGCTATATCTTACGAGGCTCACCTCTGATCTTGGTCGTCGATTGTTTTGGTGGTTCTAAAGAGGGTTTAAAGCAATTTGGGTGAGTTAAAGTGAGTGACACTTCTTAAATAAAAGAGAAAGAGCTACACTGCCTTTTTATACTATAGAAAGTCTAGTAAATTCCATCGCCTCCATATGTAAAACGGGTCGCCCCACCCCAGGTACAACGCCTGGTGGGATAGTTGGCGCATGCCTAATGAAAACGCATAA
Organism: Nicotiana tabacum; assembly: GCF_000715075.1. Taxonomy (NCBI): domain Eukaryota; kingdom Viridiplantae; phylum Streptophyta; class Magnoliopsida; order Solanales; family Solanaceae; genus Nicotiana; species Nicotiana tabacum. The sequence continues at coordinate 37,980,704 of NC_134081.1, forward strand.
TTTTCTTGACCTCTATGTGTCGCCAGCCGATTGGACGGGCTAAAAACCAAACTTATTAATCCTTTACTTTATGTGTAAGGAAAAGTGTGGGGTGTAACAACCTAGGCCACCATTCACTGTGATGGTAGCTCCATCATCAGCTTACAAATCCAATGTTGTTCCATGGGACTATATGGCTGAAGCAAGGAGAAAAGGAAAATCCAAGGCAGAAGAAGCGGGCACCACTCAAGGATGACTAGAACAGGAAGAGTGTTTACACCGGAGAATCTTGCCCAAGAAGGGTCAAATAAGGAAACTCCACTGAAACCACCTGTTGTGGAAATAGGTACTGATGATTTGTGGAGGAAAGTACAAGCTAGGGAATATTCTGTTACCACTTGTACAAACCCATTCCCAGATATCCATCTTATCACTGTTACAGAATTAATACGCACACAAAAATGCCTTGATGAAGGTGTTGAGTTATGCTTATGTGCCCGCCGGCATCACTATTGGAGAAATGGCAAACATAGTGGGACAAATATTGAAAACACACAAGATCACTTTTCATGAAGATGAGTTGCTACCGGAAGGTTTAAGTCACTACTGGGCACTGCATATTACTATGCAATATGAAAACAAGTTCATTGCTCGGGTCTTGATTGATGGTGGTTCGAGTCTGAATATATGTCCTCTGACCACTTTGATGAGGCTGGGTATATGTATTCATGAAATACGCCTGGGGAGAATGAACGTGAAAGAATTTGACGGATCATAGAGAGCTACCATTAGAGAGATAGATTTGAGTTTGAAGATAGATCTGACTGTGTTTGGTGTTGAGTTCTAGGTACTTGCCATCTCTACCACTTACAACTTTATGTTGGAACGACCATGGATACACATGGTTAGGGCAGTTGCTTCTACTCTACATCAGGCTCTGAAATTCAAGTGGAATAATTAGGAGGTGGTCGTTCATGGATATAGCAACAGTCCTATTTTTACCAACCAAACTGTGTCAGCAGTTGAAGGAAAGAGGAATCTAGGAGGAGAGACATTCCAGTGCATTGAAAAGGTGAACACAATCAAGAAAGGACGATGGTGGAGTGACAAAGTATTGAGCATGTTGTTATGATTGGGATACGATCCAGGCCGAGGTCTAGGCCCTAAGCTTTAGGGGATAACAGAACCAATGCGGCCACGAACTTAGGGCATCACTTTCGCTCTCAGGTATGAATACACAATGCAAGAGTATCAGGATTGTCCATGACCATGGAAGATTTCTACTACTAATTGCCTAAACCCATAGTACCAGACATTCCGCAAGGTCGACTTGATTTGGGGTTCTGAAGAAGATGAGATTCTACTTGGCATGAGAAATCTGTTCCTGGCCGAGGAAGACATAGATTGCAATGTGATTTTGGGATAGGGGGAGGAGGATCCACCATCCATATGGCGGGAGATGGAGCTGTTCTAGAGAACTGGACTGTTACATCATCTCGGGCTCGTCGAGCACCTGGGTAGCTTTGACAGACTAGCATGATTTTTGAAATTGTTTTTTGGCATTTAAGACATTCGGTATTTTGTTTTGAAATAAATACTCGAGACATCGAGTCAGGTTTGCTTTGACATTTTTAAGTTTTAAATTAATGCATTATTTCTCTTCATTTATTTATGTTATTATCTTTCCATTCTTTTTAGCATAATTATTTCTTATCCTGTTAAATCTACAATTACGACATGTAATGAGACAACGCATCACGATGAGTGTGATTCGGAGGAATGGAAGAATGATGTAATACCCGAGGAAATCGTCCGGGAAGTAGAGGATTTTGAGAACAAACCCAATTCGAATTTAGAGGAAACTGAGACGGTTAATTTGGGAGATTCCGAAATAGTAAAAGAGAGCCGCATTAATATCCACCTATAATCATCTGAAAAAGAAGAGTACATCATATTTTTTAGAGAATATGAGGAACATCTTTGCCTAGTCCTATGACAACATGACAAGGCTGAGCACATCCATAGTATCCCTATAAGCTTCCTACCAACCCAATATGTCCACCGATGAAGCAAAAGCTCAGGAAATTGAAGCCAGACATGAAGTGAAAATAAAAGAGGTCACCAAATAGATCAACGCTAAGGTCCTTCGAGTGGTCGAGTATCCAACCTGGTTAGCCAATATCGCACCCGTACCAAAGAAAGATGGGAAGGTCAGGGTATGTGTCGACGATAGAGATGATTTTCCATTACCAAACATACATATCTTGATCTATAATTGCACCAAGCATGGACTCCAATCCTTTGTTGATTGCTTCGGGGGATATCACAAGATCTGGATGGTTGAAGAAGACGCAGAGAAAACATCCTTCATCACCCCAAGGGGAGGTGTATTGCTAGAAAATGATATGGTTTGGTTTAAATAACACTGAAGCTACTTACATGTTGGCCATGACTACCCTTTTCATGATATGATACATAAGGAGATCAAGGTTTATATAGATGACATCATTATGAAATCCAAGAGGAGCCTAGATCACATAGCAGATTTGAGAAAGTTCTTCGACTGCCTGCGAAGATACAGCTTGAAGCAGAACCCCGCAAAATGCGCCTTCAAAATCCCAACCGGAAAGCTACTAGGTTTCATTGCCAGCCTCTGAGGGATCGAGCTAGACCCGTAAAAGATCAAGGCCATACAAGATCTGCCACCGCCAAAGAACAAGAAGTATGTGATGAATTTCTTGGGCCATCTGAATTACATCAGTCGTTCATAGTACAGTCGACGGTAATATGTGAACCAATCTTCAAGATGTTGAGGAAGGATGTTGCAAAAAGCTGGACAGAGGAACTTCAAAAGGCTTTCGATAAAGTCAAGAAGTATTTGTCTAAATCTCCTGTGTTGGACCCACCAGAACCCGAGAGACCTCTACTATTGTACTTTTCCATATTGGACGGAGCATTTCGATGCGTCTTGGGATAACATGATGTGACCGGAAGGAAAGAGAAAGCCATATATTATTAGAGTAAGAATTTCACACCCTATGAAGCTTGGTATTCTCTATTAGAGCATACCTGCTTTGCCGTGACATGGATAGCCTAGAAGTTGAGGCAGTATTTATATGCATACACCACATACCTCATATCAAGAATGGACCCCTTAAAGTATATGTTTTAGAAAGCTATGCCTGCTGGGAAGTTGGCAAAGTGGCAAATATTGCTAAGTGAGTTTGACATCGTCTATGTGACTCATAAGGCAGTCAAGGGGCAAACATTGGCAGAGAACCTTGTGGATGGAGAATACGAACTACTGAAGACGTATTTTCTTGACGAGGAGGTATCTTTCATAAGGGAAGAAATCGTTAATGTTTGGGGAATGTTCTTCGACAGAGCCGCAAACTTCAAGGGAGTAGGCATCGGAGCTATACTAGTATCGGAAAACGGCAACATTATCCGGTATCTGCCAAGCTCAGGTTCCCATGTATGAATAATATGGCAGGACATAAGTCTTGCATTATGGGACTTAGGTTTTCCATTGACATGAACATCCATGAATTATTGGTAATCGGAGATTCAGACTTGTTGATACATCAGGTACTCAGAGAGTGGGTCACCAAGAATACCAAGATACTACCATACTTGCACTGTGTGCATGGATTGATCAAGAGATGTGCAACGATAGAATTCAAGCATGTTCCCTGATTCATAATGAGTTCATAGACACATTGTCCACCTTGTCCTCCAGGATACAACATCCAGATAAGAATTATATTGACCCCATCCCAATAGAGATTCGCAAGTATCTGGAAAAGGAAAAATACCTAGAAAGTACTATACATACTCAAAAGCACACATTACGAAGGTTAGATAATCATTTCTTTTGAATTGGAGGAATTTTTTACAGAAGAACTCTGATCTAGGATTTCTAAGATGTGTCAATGTCAAGGAAGCATCCAGACTGCTCGAAGAAATACATGCCGGGATGTGTGGACCCTATATGAACAGGCTCATTTTAGCCAAGAAGATATTAAGGGTAGGATACTTCTGGATGACAATGGAGACTAACAATATCAAGTATGTACAAATATTTCACCAGTGTCAGGTACATGCTGACAAAAGATAGGTTCCACCCAATGAACTCAATGTGAAGAGCTCGCCTTGGCCTTTTGCTACTTGGGGCATGGATGTCATTGGCCCGATCGAGCTTGCCGCCTCCAACAGACATAGATTTATCTTGGTAGCCATTGATTACTTCAACAAATGGGTCAAAGTTGCCTCCTACAAAGCCATCGCAAAGAAGGTCATAGCGGATTTTGTTCGAGACCATATTGTCTGCCGATTCGGGGTGCCCAAGTCAATTACTACTGATAATGCCACCAATCTCAATAGGGATATGATGCAAGCCATGTGCAAAACATTCAAGATCAAGCACCGTAATTCCACTGCATACAGACCGCAGATGAATGGAGCTGTGGAAGCCGCCAATAAGAATATCAAGAAAATACTAAGGAAGATGGTGGACAACTACAAACAGTGGCATGAGAAGTTGTCATCTGCTTTGCTTGGATACCACACTAAAGTTTGAACATCAACTAGGGAGACTCCCTATCTATTGGTTTACTGTACTGAAGTTATTATACCTGCCGAGGTTGAAATTCCTTCCCTACGGATCATACAAGAAGCTGAGCTTAGTGATGCAGAATAGGTACAGAGTCGATATGATCAATTGGCTCTCATCGATAGAAACAGGATGAATGTGGTGTGTCACAACCAACTTTACTAGAACAGAATGGCAAGGGCTTTCAATAATATGGTTAGACCAAGACAATTCACACCGGGGCAACTGGTTCTGAAGTGAATCTTCCCACATCAGGATGAGGCAAAGGGTAAATTCTCACATAACTAGCAAGGTCCTTACATGGTTCATCGAGTGCTGACAGGAGGAGCACTCATACTAGCGGGAATGAATTGAGAGATATGGCTAAAAGCTATCAATTCAGAAGCCGTCAAGAGATATTATGTGTAAGATTGTACTCGCGCCTTCTAAAGTTACAATCAAGAATAAGTACCCACTACCAAGAATAGATAACTTGTTTGATCAATTGCAGGGTGCTAAGTATTTCTCCAAGATTGAACTAAGATCGGGATATCACCAATTGAAGATCAGGGAGAAAGACATTCCTAAAACAGCTTTCCAGACCCGGTATGGGCACTTTGAATTTTTGGTGATGTCTTTTGGGCTAACGAATGACCCAAAAGATTTCATGGATCTTATGAACCGAGTCTTCAAGCCTTACCTCAACTCTTTTGCGATAGTGTTCATTGACGACATTCTTGTATATTCGCAAAGTCAAGAAGACCATGCCGACCATCTCAAGGCAGTTATATAGACTCTGTATCAGCACAAGTTGCATGCAAAGTTTTCAAAGTGTGAATTTTGGCTTGAATCTATCACATTCTTGGGTCATTTTGTCTCCGTGAAGGAATCAAGGTTGATCCTCAGAAGATCGCAGTTGTAAAGAATTGGCCTAGACCTACAACTCCAACAGAGATTTGTAGTTTCTTGGGCTTAGCTGGGTGTTACGGGAGGTTTGTGGATGACGTCTCTACTATTGCATCTATATTGACTAAACTAATGTAGAAGGCGGTTATGTTCCATTGGTCAGATGCTTTCCAAAAGAGCTTCCAAGAGTTGAAGACAAGATTGACTACGACACCGGTGTTGACCTTACTGGAGGGTACATATGGGTTTGTGGTATATTGTGATGCTTCAAGAATCGGACTAGGGTGTGTACAAATGTAACATGGAAAGGTGATTGCTTATGCTTCTAGGTAACTCAAGAATCATAAGAAGAACTATCCAACACATAACTTAGAGATTACGGTGGTGGTATTTGCACTTACGATTTGGAGTCATTTTTTGTATGAGGTCCATGTGGATATATTCACGGACCATAAAAGCCTTCAATATATTTTCAAAAAGAAGGAATTGAATCTGAGGCAGAGAAGATGGCTTGAGTTACTCAAGGACTACGACATTGATATCCTATATCATCCTATAGTTTGGCTCACTTGGAGGCACTTCAAAGGCCGTTGGCCAAGGAAGTTCACCAATTGGCTAGTTTGGGAGTTCGTCTTGCAGACTCTAGCGAAGGAGGGGTGATTATGAAAAATTGGGCTGAATCATTGCTTGTAGTAGAAGTCAAGGAGAAGCAATATGACGATCCGTTGTTGGTGCAGTTGAATGAGGGGATTCATAAACATAAGACCATGTCTTTTTCTCTTGGCATGGAAGATGGTACACTAAGGTACCAAGGGCGATTATGTGTTCCAAATATAGATGGTCTCCGGGAAAGAATCATGACCAAGGCTCATAATTTCAGGTATTTTGTGCACCCAGATTCTACAAAGATGTACCATGATATTAAGAAAGTTTATTGGTGGAATGATATAAAGAGGATTGTAGCAGACTTTGTCACAAGACGTCCAAATTGTCAACAAGTGAAGGGCAAACACCAAAAGCCTGGTGGGTTGGCACAAAACTTAGAAGTTCTAATGTGGAAGTGGGAGATGGTCAATATGGACTTTGTGGTGGGACTACCTTGCATGCCTTGCAAGTTCGACTCGATTTGGGTGATTGTGGACCGACTCATGAAATCAGCACACGTCTTACCTATTAAGGCTACCGACACAGCAAAATAGTATGCTCAGTTGTATATCAAGGAAATAGTCAGGTTGCATGGCACTCCAGTTTCTATCATCTCTGATCGGGGGGCACAGTTCACGGCAAATATTTGGAAGAATTTTCAGCAAGGTTTGGGCACTTAGGTGAATCTTAGTATAGCCTTTCATCCATAGACAGACGGGCAAGCAATGCGGACTATTCAGACGCTTGAGGATATGTTGCGTGCTTGTGTTCTTGACTTTAAGGGTAACTGGGATGATCATTTGCCACTCATAGAATTTGCCTACAATAACAGTTATCATGCTAGCATTAAAGTGGTACCATTCGAGCTCTATATGGTAGGAGATGTAGATCTACCATTGGGTTGTTCGAGATTGGGGAAGAAGAGTTTATAGGGCCATACCTCGTGCATCATGCTATGGAGAAGTTTAATATCATTAAGGAACGGTTGAAAACTGCTCAGAGTGGTCAGAAGTCCCATTCGGATGTGTGTCGCGGGGATTTGGAGTTCAAAGAGGAAGATTGGGTATTCTTGAAGGTTTCCCCCATGAAGGGTATAATGCGATTTGGGAAAAAAGGGAGATTGAGTCCCAGGTATATCGGGTCGTATAGAATCATTCACAGAATTGGTTAGGTGGATTATAGGCTCGATCTACCACCAAAGATGTTGTTATTACACCCAGAGTTTCATGTATCTATGTTGAAGAAGGTAGTTTGGAGACCCGACACTCATTTTTCCGGTAGAGACTATTGAGGTTAATGAAATATTGACTTATTAGGAGATTCCGATCGCCATTCTTGATAGGCAGGTTCAAAAGCTGAGGAATAAAGAGATTGCCTCAGTAAAAGTGTTATGGTGGAACCAACATGTGGGAGAGACCACTTGGGAGGCCGAGGAAGATATAAAGAAGAGATACCCCCATTTGTTTGTATGACTATGTAGCTGTGTTTTGAAAGAAGGATAATAGCTTACTTTCTATAAATTATGTTCAACTTGTACAGTTTATGTTAAAGATGCCCTTTTTTGGTAATATAATGTTTACGACTTTATGGTCGATGTTGTTTTCATATTGTGATACATCATTGAGTTATGGTTACATTGTTAGGACTGGTTTCTAAGATTCTCTAACAGGTGGATAGGCCCAATTACAGGGGAAACTCTGCCAAAAGTTTTGAAAATTTTGGGAGTTAGCCAAAACTTGGGGGCTTGAGATGTGAGGAAGAAGAGATGAGTTATGTTGGGTGTTTTAAGCGGACTCTACTCATTCGAGGACGAATGATCCTAAGCGGAGGAGGATGTAAGGCCCCTTAAAACTTTACCTAGAACATAGGATTTCGTGGTGCCGAGGTAGGCTAAGGTGTTTGAGGGTTGTACTCTCCGCGGTACGGACTTTTTGAGTTGTGCAATTCATTGGGGAGTTGGAAAAATAATTTTTGCAGAATCTGTAATGTATTTTGGGAATTATAAATGAAGTAACTAATGGTAATGAAATTGGTGTTGTTCATGAAATCCTCTCATTGTCTAACGAATGGCATGCATCTTCACTTTATTTATGAATAAGGTCGGGTAGAAGGCATCAAGTAGGCTTGCTTGACTGGGATATCTCGGTTGAGCACCGGTCGCAGGACGTGACAATTGCATAAGGCTAAGCATTGCCTTCCTCTACACAGGGCTAAACACTGCCCTCACTACCTGCATAGGGCTCAGCATTACCCTCCATACATGCAGGAGGCTAAGCTCTACCTCCATCATTGCATAAGGCTAAGCATTGCCTTCCTTTGCGTTGGGCTAAGCACTGCCCTCATCATATGCATAGGTCTAAGCACTGCCCTTATTACTTGCATGAGGCTAAGATCTCCCTCCATCATTGCATATGGCTAAGCATTTCCCTCCATTGCATAGGGCTAAGCACTACCCTCGTCACCTGCATACGGCTAAGCACTTCCCTCCATACTTGCATAAGGCTAAGATCTGCCTCTATCATTGCATAAGGCTAAGCATTGCCTTTCTCTGTATAGGGCCAAGCACTGCTCTCCATACTTGCATGAGGCTAAACTCTGCCTCCATCATTGCGTAAGGCTAAGCATTGCCTTTCTCTGCATAGGGCAAAGCACTGCCCTCATCATTTGCATAGGGCTAAGCATTGCCCCCATACTCGCACAAGGCTAAGAACCGCCTTCCTCTATTCCGACATAAGGCTAAACCCTAACTTTGTCATCTGCATATGAATAAGCACTACATATCTTCTTCGTCAAAAGTCAAGTATCGCCACATCCTTGCATTTCATATGTTGAAATATCGCCACATTATCCTAAGGCACCATTTTCATGGCTCAAGGACACCATTTCATGGTCTAAGGGTCTGAATTTACACATCATTACTCAAATGCGTCATAGTCCAAAGTCATCATCCTCATGGCCCGAGGGCACCATTCCATGGCCTATGAATCCCTTATCATATGCTTCATGGCCCATGATATCATGGTCTAAGGACATCATTCTCATAGTCCAAAAACATCTTACATGGTCGGAAGGGAATTTGCATCATGTTTAAATTCTCGCACTCGCGACAATGATAGTATGATTGTTATGTATGTGTATGTTTTCTGTACTCACTGTATTTTAAGATTTTCAGGTAACTCGGAAGGTAACCGTTCTTCAAACGGGAGCAATTCTCGCTCTGGTTTCTGTTCAAACGTTCATATTCCTTTGGTATCTCCAAGTAACCGCCAACCAATAGTCGAGCATTTCCTTTCTGTAACCGCTCCCAATTACATCACCTCACGCATCCATAACAATCGATTCCGCATTTATTCTTATCAATACTCTCCATATATTATATCAACCATTCACGACACCATCCTATCCAAAGAAAATCATTCTTTAAAGCATGTGGTCTTTCTACAATCACTCCATATGCCTAATTCATCTTTGGATACAGAATTACACATGGCCTAATTTTCGTAAAACCAGTGATATGTAGGCAACTCAAGAACTAGGATTCGGCCCCCATATTTTGAACATCTCATATCCCGTTCACATCTATTCGAACAAAATTGATTATCAACTCAATTTTGTTACACGAAAATTCTTTCATCATTCTCGTGTAAAGAGGGGCAGCTGTTGATACTTAATTTTGCCCTCATGACTTTCACTTAGCCTTTGTGGGTTAGTATGTATTATAATATATTTTTATATATTTTTAAGTAATATTTATAGGATATTATTATGCATTATTACTCCATGAAGTGTTTTGAATATTAATTTATTATATTCATGGCATTTTTCTTAAGTTATTATTATGGAGGTATTATACAAATAATGTTATTCATATTATAGCATTTTTTTATTATCTCCAACATTTTTAATTGATAAATATTTATTTATTATTTTTCTTAAAATTATTTATGAGTGATCAGTTTTCCAAACTAGTTGTTTTTATTTTTAGCATTTATATACATATGTTATGATATTTTACATCATCTCATGCAATTGTATTTGCATTTTTATACCAATTACATATTATTGCGACAATAGCCTATATTTTAAATAATTATATTTGTTACACTATTTATGTCAAAATAATAATTTTATATTTTTAAAATCATAACGTACTATTTTAAACTCCTTAATTTCATAAATGGCATTTTGATACACTTATTAGCTATCTTATAATTTATTTTTTTGATTAATTATATATATTGCAAATTCCAGCCCACATAAGCTGAAATTCGAACCAAAAGAGGTCCAAAATCTATAAGCCCAACACTTTGAGACCAACTTCGCCCTTAGAATCCTAGCAGCTGATCTTAAGAGATAAACGGCCCACAACGACCCCCTTTCTTGCCTTATATCCCATGAACCCCGAACCCTATTCCATTTTACACCCGCTGTCGCCCGAAGACGCTCTCGCCTCTCTCAAACTACCCCCTAGCCACCTCAATCCCGAAATCTTCTCTGAATCCAACCATACCATGGAACCTTTTCATGATTTGTTTGCCTTATTTGTGTTATCTCGTCATTACTCACACGTTCATGGCATTGCTTAGTACTTGCTCGATTTGGTAGATACTATATTTCAAAATCGGGCCTGACCAACTTCAATCTTTGAGATTCAGACGATACTTCATCTATATATATGTGAAGAGAGACGATTCTTGCACTCACAGGCCGATTTATAATCTTGGAACCCTGGCTAGGGTTTGAAAGTCGATTTCTTTCCTTTATAGATTATTTCACTAATTGCATGAATTTTTTTTTTCCTTGTTTGTGTGTGATTGATTTCTTTCCTTGTTTGTTCGCCTAATCGAACACTATATAAACCCCCTTCCCTGATTTCCCTAAAGAGACTTTAGTCACTACTCTCTCTCATTCGCACTTGTTCTATTTTGTTCTGGTTCTCTAAAAACTATTGTGCTTGATTTGTTCTTCGCCGGCTGAAAGACAAGGCCACCGTGGTATTGCTCAGTAACCTCCTCCGGCACAAGCGCTGCTTGGAGCCCTTGAGGTTTATGTGAACTCTGAAGTGCCGGAGATCCTGAGGTTCCCATTGCTATCCTTCATTCACAACTGCTGCAGAACTACTTTTGAAACTCTTGTCTTCTCATTTTTGCTCGTTTCTCTTTGCAACTGGTTAGTGTTCTTGAATCCTGCGGTTTAATTATTACCTGAATATGTTTAGATTACCTCTTTACTTGTTCGTATTTATATGTATTCTAATTGCTATACGTATAAACCATGTATATAGGAGTGACTTACCTTAGACTTTCATGATAAATCTCCCCTGTAGGAACTTCTGTGTTCTTAGGATTAAGTCTAAGCCATGTATACATGATGTTTTGTCTTAAACTTTCACGCTGGACCTTTCCTGTAAGAGTTTCTGTTTGGTTATGTTCTTGTCTTTGAGGTATTCCAATAGATCTATGTTTTCCTGAACATATGTGATTATGTGTACTCCCTTAAGTATTTCACTCAGGGTATATGCATGTAAGCTTTTCATGTGATTGGTAAAGTTTTTTTTGTCATGCCTATGTGCTCAAATCTCCAAAATGCCACTTGGGGAATCTTATTTCTTGGTTGGTATGTGAATCCCAAAGATTTAAATTTTGAATGTATATGTGTTTCTTACATGAGTTCTGAGTTGTGTGAATAACTTGTTCATAGCCTTCCGCTTGCAATTTCTATCTTATGGGGGTGTTAGTTAGTAGAATTGGTCTTGTTGAGAATTTGGGCTCGATCTGTTGGACCTGATTTGGGTACCGCATGCTTTGTCCGCTTGACCACATGAACCTGGAGCTTGGGCATGTTGGTTTGCATGAAGTTCAAAGTTGTTGAAGACCCATATATATTTTACTAGGTTATTTGTGTGTTTGTATTGTCTTGTAATTATTCATTCCGGACCTGTAATAATTTGTAATATTAATAATGGGAAAAATAGTTAAAAAAGAGCCTGGGGTAGCTTAATTTCGCATGATCGGGTAGAAAATATGCCTATAGGTCTGAAAGTCTTGCCTGCTACTTGTCAATAATAGGCTATGTCATTCGTTAGTAGATATCATACCCATAATAGAAATCATGATGTTTAGGACCTCAAATAATTGGTAACTAACCACTGCCTATATGATTTGCAATATCATTTAGAAATCATGCCTACAGAACCTACTCTATGCTAATCTGTTCGATTATTTGCTACTACATATAGAAATCATGTTTTAGGACTCCATGCTTAAGGATCATGCCTATAGGATTTTATACCAAGTAATCAAAATTGTTGTGCTACCATGTTCTAAAACCATGCTCCTAATGCCTCACACCTAGAAGTCATGTCTATAAGACTATTCTTAACTGCTGAACAACTTAAAACAATCTAAGGCTTGAATCACCTAGAGATCCTGCTTATAGTATTTAACAACGAAGTCTGTTTTTGCTATGATATCCATGCATACATCATATCTATAATTTGAATTAGTTCATAACGGACCGCTTACACTTTCCACATAAAGGTGATGTTTTAGGGTCAAGTAATACGGATTAATTCTTAAATTGTCCATCCCAATCGTACAATTAGAAAGCATGCCTACATGACGATCCACCTTTGAGCCTGCCACTTCTGCCAACCCGTCAGTTAGTAACAACTTGACACTTATATGAATCTACTAGTGGAGGTAAACATGAGCTCTTTTATGCTAACTATGCCTTTTGTGAAGTCCTACTTATTTAAATTATTTAACGCCTAGTCTTTTAATTTTAAGCAGCCTAGGATAGGTCGAAAACCACCCACATAGTTATCCAACACCTCCTGAACAATATGCATAGGATGGGTAAGAACATATAAGACACGAGTTAGAATTAAATTAGTGTGCTTTAGGTAAATAACTTAAAGATAGTAATTGAGTAGCTGGAGATGATAGTATGTACTCGCTGGATAACACAAGTAACCATTGCACTTAAATGTTGCGAAGTATTATTTATGTTGCACGGGGTGATCCTTTAGGCTAAAAAATTTAGGAACCCCCACTGTGTCTAATTATTCATGTATATTTTAGTGATTAGTACTTAGATTTATTTAAGTAGGTTGAACATCTTTGTAACCAAACGGTTGTACCGACTAATGTTAATGAATGAAGTATGTTCTTTCAAACTGTTCTTTTATATTATTTATGCATTACTTCTTCAAATTAGTTAATCATTAGCAGTTGGATTATATTTGATCACCCCGCATCCACCTAGAATAATTAATCACTTGCTTGGATCTTTTATTCCCTTAGTTTGATAATGGATTAAGTGGCATGCTCATTTAGGATAATTAGTTAATAATTCAATATTCTTACATAGCTTAAATTTGGCCAGGAACCATTGTTGTGGATCTCGAAGAGTGCCTAACACCTTATTTTCGAGGTAATTTGAGCCCTTACCCGATCTTTGGTGTGACACGAACTAGTCAAATAGATTTATTTACAAGTGGCAAGAACTGATCCCAAGAACCTCCAAACTCGATCACACATGCACGGAGCATATCCTCAAGAATCTGAATAGTGCGCTCGGACTGCCCGTCCGTCTGAGGCTGAAAAGTTGTACTCAACTCCACCTGAGTATCCAACTCCTGCTGTACGGCTCTCCAGAACCATGATGTAAACTGCGTGCCCCGGTCAGAGATGATAGATACCGGTATTCCATGAAGTCTGACAATCTCACGAATATAAATTCGAGCCAGTTGCTCAAAAAAATAGTTAGTCATCACAGGAATGAAATGAGCTGACTTGGTCAGCCTGTCCACAATTACCCAAATTGCATCAAACTTCCGCTGAGTCCGTGTGAGTCCAACAATGAAGTCCATAGTGATCTGCTCCCATTTCCACTCTGGAATCTCTATCTTCTGAAACAACCCACCCGGTCACTGATGCTCATACTTCACCTGCTGGCAATTTAGACATCTAGTCACATACTCTACTATGTCCTTCTTCATCCTCCTCCACCAATAATGCTGCCTTAGGTCCTGATATATCTTCGTGGCACCCGGATGGATGGAGTACCGCGAGCTGTGAGCCTTCTGGAGAATCAACTCATGCAAACTGTCCACATTGGGCACACATAACCTGCCATGCATCCTCAATGCACCATCCTCCCCAATATTGACCTCCTTAGCATCACCGTGATGGACCGTGTCCTTAAGGACAAGCAGATGGGGGTCATCATACTGACGCTCCCTCATACGATCATAAAGAGAAGACAGAGAGACCACACATGCCAATACTCGACTCGGCTCAGAAATATCCAATCTCACAAGCTGACTAGCTAAGGCCTGAACATCCAATGCCATGGGCCTCTCTGCGGCTGGTAGATATGCTAAACTCCCCAAACTCTCTGCCCGATGACTCAAAGCATTGGCCACCACATTGGCCTTCCTGGGATGGTACAAAATGGTAATGTCATAATCCTTAAGCATCTTTAACCACCTCCTTTGACGCAAATTAAGATCCTTCTGCTTGAACAAATGCTGCAAACTCTGGTGATCAGTGTAGATCTCACAAGGAACGCCGTACAAATAGTGCCTCCAAATCTTCAAGGCATGAAAAATAGTTGCTAGCTCAAGGTCGTGGACAGGATAGTTCTTTTCATGCACCTTTAGCTGTCTGGAAGTGTAGGCAATCACCTTACGGTCTTGCATCAACACCGCGCTAAGGCCAACTCGCGACGCATCACAATAAACTATATAAGACCCCGAACCTGAAGGCAATAACAATACTGGGCTGTAGTCAAAGCTGTCTTGAGCTTCTGAAATCTCTCCTCACACTCCCCTGTCCACCTGAACGGAGCACCCTTCTGGGTCAGCCTGGTCATAGGTGCTGCAATAGAAGAAAATCCCTCAACAAACCAACGGTAATACCCCGCCAAACTAAGAAAACTTCGGATCTCTGTAGCTAAGGACAGTCTGGGCCAACTCTGCACTGCTTCCACCTTCTTCGGATCCACCTGGATCCCCTCACTCGACACAATATGACCCATTAATGCCACAGAATCTAACTAGAACTCACATTTTGAGAACTTTGCATATAACTTCTTTTCTCTCAAAGTCTAAAGCATTGTCCTCAGGTGCTGCTCATGATCCTCCCGAGTCCGAGAATACACTAGAATGTCATCAATGAATACGATGATGAAAGAATCAATATAGGGCCGGAACACACTGTACATCAAGTGCATAAAGGCTGTTGGGGAATTGGTCAGCCCAAATGACATCACAAGGAACTCGTAATGGCCATACCGAGTCCTGAAAGCAGTCTTCGGGATATCTCGCTCCCAAATCTTCAACTGATGATAACTTGAACACAAATCAATCTTGGAAAATACTTTGGCACCCTGTAGCTTATCAAATAGGTCATCAATACGAGGTAAGGGATACCTGTTCTTCACTGTGACTTTGTTCAACTGGTGATAATCAATACACATACGCATAGAACCATCCTTTTTCTTCACAAACAAGACAGGGGCACCCCAAGGTGACATACTGGGCCGAATGAAGCCCTTATCAAGCAACTCCTGCAACTGCTCCTTCAATTCCTTCAACTCAGGAGGAGCCATACGGTATGGAAGAATGGAGATGGGCAGAGTGCCCGACAATAAATCAATGCCGAAATCAATATCTCTGTCAGGCAGCATGCCCGGAAGATCAGCTAGAAACATATCTGGGATATGCCTCACTACTGGAACTGTCTCAACTGTAGGGGTATCAATACTGACATCTCTCACATAAGCTAAATACGCGTCACACCCCTTCTCAACCATTCGTTGAGCCTTAAGAAATGAAATAACTATGCGGGGAGTATACTCTAAGGTACCTCTCCACTCTAATCGCGGTAAGCCTGGCATAACCAGTGTCACAGTCTTAGCGTGACAATCAAGAATAGCATAATAGGGCGACAACTAGTCCATGCCCAAGATAACATCAAAATCTACCATGCTGATTAATAATAATTCGGCTCTGGTCTCAAAATCATTAAGAGCAATCAAACACGCCCGATACACGTGGTCCACAACAAGAGAATCTCCCATAGGAGTAGACACATAAAGAGGGGAACTCAAAGAACCCCGAGATACGCTCAAATGTGGGGCAAAATAAGAGGACACATATGAATACGTAGAGCCTGGGTCAAATAATACCGACGCATCTCTATGACAGATAGGAACAATACCTATAATGACAGCGTCGGAAGCAACTGCCTCTGTATGAGCCGGAAGAGCATAATACCTAGCCTGGCCTCCCCCTCTAGGGTGACCTCGACCTCCCCGACCTCCACCTCAAGCTTGCTGAGGAGGTAGGGTGGTAGCTAATGCTGGAATCATAGCCTGAGGACCTAGTGGAGCACGTGGTGGCTGAGAAGTCTGTGGAGGTGCACCCCTCCTAAGTCTGGGGCAATCCCTCACCATATGGCGAGTGTCTCCACACTCAAAACAACCCCTCGGAGGGCGTGGCTGCTGTGACTGACTCGGGCCAGGTCTACTGGACTGGCCGCTAAAAGCACCCTGAGCAGGAGGCACACTAGATACTGGCGGTGCATAATAAGGCTCCTGAGGCCTAGAAGGAGCTAGAACACCACTGGCGGCTTGAAGAGCTGAATGAACGGGATGACTCACATAACCCCTACCATGATGAACTGCAGTTGGGGCACGGGCACTAGAATAATAGCCCGACTCTCGAGACCTCTTGGCCTCTCTCTCCTTCCTATCTCGAGCAAGCATGCCCTCCACTCTCCTAGCAATACTCACCACCTGCTGATACGCGATATCCATCTCTAACTCCCGGGCCATGCTAGTCCTGATGCTGGGGTCCCTCAATAAATCGGTGGACCCTCTCTCGAACTATGGAAACCAAGGTCGTTGCATGCCTAGCCAAGTCACTAAAATGGACTGCATACTCTGAAACAGTCATAGCACCCTGGCGCAGCTGCTCAAACTCCACGCGCCATGAGTCCCTGAGCCTCTGAGGGACATACTTTCTCAAAAACATGTCCGAGAACTGAGTCCATGTAAGTGAAGCTGCCTCATCCGGACTACTCAACTCATAAGCATGCCACCACTGATAGGGTGATCCTCTAAGCTGGAAAGTGGTAAAAGAAACCCCAATCGTCTCTGCTATGCCCATAGTACGGAGAATACAAGACACTCCTCCAGAAAACCCTAAGCATCA
This sequence comes from Nicotiana tabacum, assembly GCF_000715075.1. Lineage (NCBI taxonomy): Eukaryota > Viridiplantae > Streptophyta > Magnoliopsida > Solanales > Solanaceae > Nicotiana > Nicotiana tabacum. The sequence continues at coordinate 37,998,046 of NC_134081.1, forward strand.
TTTGTAGCCAATCCGCTGAAAGTAGGTGGGTGGTACTTCTGGTACCTCTCAAGTCTGAGCTGCTCCACCTCAGAAGCGGTTGTCCTAGTCTCATGCTGAATAGGGGCTACCGGCGGCATAGGAATGAACTCTGGGGCCTGATCAACTTGGACCCTTTGCTCAGGAGTGTGGGCTGCGGGAGTCTATGCCCCTCCCCCAGCCTGAGATATGGCGGGAGCTAATGGAATCAATCCAGCCTGAGCTAAGGTGCTGAACATGCTCATGAACTGGGCTAGAGTCTCCTGGAGGGCTGGTGCAGCAGTAGGAACCTCCGGTGCCTGCCCTCCAGCTAAAACTGCTAGGGGCTCCTCTGTCGCAGCTCGCGCGGGTGCTTGGTCATCAGATCCTCCGGTACGGGTCCTCACCATCTACAAGAAAGAATATAATAGAAATTTTTTAGAATTTAATGCCAATAACTCGCACGACAAGGAATTCAAAGAAGTATGTTCGTTCCTAACAGTTCCATAGCCTCCCGAAGATAAGTACAGACGTCTCCATATCGATCCGCGAGACTCTAATAAACCGGCTTGTGACTCACAACTCTTATGAACCTAGAGCTCTGATACCAACATGTCATGACCCAATTTCTCCCTCCGTGAACCTTTGCGACGGCACCTAGTCTCTACGACTAGGTAAGCCTTACACTTTTCCGGAAGTGAAACTAAAGCATGAACATTAACTACTAACAGTAATAAATATCTAATAAGCAACTTAATGCCACTCGGAATATACAATTATCACCTCTGAAACTGTACAAAACAATTCCCAAAACTCGGAATACCGTAAGTCACAAGCTACTAAGAAGTCTTAACCATTCTAGACATCATTTCTACATAAAGAAGGAAAAATGAAAATAGGGGGATAGAGGGGGACTCCAAGTGTCTGCGGGCGCAAGCAGATGTACCTTGAAGTCTCCAATAAGCAGCAACGACTGCAAGTAGTGATGAGGCTGGGAAGATGAACCTAGATCTGCACACAAAAAACATGGGCAGGAAATGGCGTAGGTACACCACAACGGTACCAGTAAGTGGCTTGTCTAACCTTGTGTGAGGGAACTCCCCTTAGGAGTTGGTACTGTTTGATATGTGAGCACTGTGTACGTGAGGTGACGAGTACATACACGGGCTATTTGTTGTAAAACTCCATTTTTCACTAAGTCATAACTTGTTTCCTCCTTATTTGAAACACACTGGCATATGTAACTATCATGTTTAGACTAGAAGAGCATGGCCTACTTGTTTAACTTCCTATTTGAACTTTGTGCAACATGTTTAGTGAAATTTCCTACTTTCCTTGACTTGAACTTAGTCTAAACTGTAGGATTTCTTGTTGTAACTGTTATTTCAGTTGGTTGTGCCACATATTTACTTTGGGACTACGGAACAGTATTCTGGGAGATCCCCCCGTACTGCATATTTACTTTGGGATTACGGAACGGTATTCCGAGAGATCCCCCTATACTGTCTATTTACTTTGGGACTACGAAATGGTATTCCGGGAGATCCCCCATTCTACATATTTATTTTGGGACTACGAAACGCTATTCCGGGAGATCCCCCTGCACATTTACATTTGGGACTGCGAGACGGTATCCCGGGAGATCCCCTGTTGTTATCACTGTGTTTTGAGCTGTTGTCTTTCATTGATTCTATTCCTGTTAGCTTTTGGTATTTAGTTTTACTGCAATATTTCATTCTGTCTTATTTCATTATATTTATACCAGTAGGGCCCTGACCTAATCTCGTCGCTACTCGATCGAGGTTAGGCTTGGCACTTACTGGGTACCATTGTGGTGTACCCACGCCCTTTCCTGCACATTTTTTTCGTGTGCAGATCCAGGTTCATCTTACCAGCCTCATCACTAGTTGCAGTCGCTGCTGCTTATTGGAGACTTCAAGGTATATCTGCTCATGCCAGCAGATACTCGGAGTCCCTCTCTATCCCCCTATGTTCATTTTTCCTTTTTTCTATAGAAATGATGTATATAATAATTAAGACTTCTTAGTAGCTTGTGACTTACGGTATTCCGGGTTTTGGGAATTGTTTTGTACATTTTCAGAGGTGATAATTGTATATGCCGAGTGGAATTCAGTTGCTTATTAGATATTTGTTACTTTTAGTAGTTAATATTCATGCTTTAGTTTCATTTTCGCAAAAGTGTTAGGCTTACCTAGTCGTAGAGACTAGGTGTCGTCAGGACGGTTCACAGAGGGAGAAATTGTGTCGTGACAGGCTAAGGATAATAGTGGTTATTTGATACGAATCTCTGTAACAAACACTATTTTACATTTTCTCTTAGAAGTATCTTTGATTTCAGGCTAAAAATGACAAACTCTCAAATTATACCCCTACATATCGACAATGAATCTGGCCATCAAGGGGAGAAAAACAACGGAATGCCCAGGGATGAAAGGCCACCCGCCGACCCCATTGAAACTCGGGTCGTGGACCCAATTGATGTTAATTCCCATGTGGCCATCGAAGCGAACCAATATTCCGGTCCCGAAAACAGCATCCATGGTGGAACCCGATCTGCAGTTCGAAGTACCCAAAATATTGGAGAAGACGGGATCAACCTGCGTATGATCTTCGAAATGTTGCAAGCTCAACAGGTGGCGATAGTTCAGTTGCAGAGCCAGACCCTGGCATTAAGCAGGGCTATGCCCGGTCCACCCCTAGAAATCACCCACAGAACGGGACCAGTTGTGGTAAGGTCAAACGAACAAGAATCGGAGACTAACCCCGAAATTATAAAGATGCTCGAGGAACTTACAAAGCGGATAGAATCAAGGGAAAAGAGGATCGAAGCAGACGACAAGAAAGCAGAAACTTATAACTATAGGGTTGATCAGATCTCGGGGGATCCACTAATATTAAAGGGTTTGGATTCCAAAAAATCCATACAAAAGCCTTAGCCCCCGAGCATAGCTCCCAAACCGATACCCAAAAGTTCTGCATGCCCGAGATTCCTAAGTATAATGGAACGACCGACCCCATCGAGCATGTCACCTCTTACACATGTGCCATTAAAGGGAACGATCTAGAGGCAACGAGATCGAATACGTATTACTAAAGAAGTTCGGGGAAACCCTGTCAAAGAGAGCAATGATATGGTATCATAATTTACCACCTAATTCTATCGATTCTTTTGCCATGCTTGCAGATTCTTTTGTAAAAGCACATGCCGGAGCCATAAAGGTCGAGACCAAGAAGTCGGACCTTTTTAAGGTGAACCAAAAAGAGAACGAGATGATAAGAGAATTTGTATCTCGTTTTCAAATGGAACGAATGGATTTACCGCCAGTCGTAGACGATTGGGCCGTTCAAGATTTCACCCAAGGATTAGATGAACGAAGCTCAGTGGCATCACATCAGCTGAAGCAGAACTCTATTGAGTACCCGGTTGTTACCTGGGCCGATATACATAACCGATATCAATCAAAGATTAGAGTCAAAGATGACCAGCTGAGGGCTCCTTCTGGATCCTTTACCAAAAGGGTCATTAATCGAGAACCGAGGTCAAACAGGGATCGATACCAGCCGTATAACAGAGATCATAGGGGCAACGGACTCGGGCACAACTCCGTACGAGGTGAGAGGAGAAGTGATCAAGGCCAAGGCTCTCGATGGCTGATAAGCAAGAATGGTTTCGACAGGCATACCAGACCTAAAGAAACACCTCGACTGTCGGAGTATAACTTCAATGTTGATGCATCAGCCATCGTATCGGCTATTGTACGCATCAAAGATACTAAATGGCCTCGACCTCTGCAGACCGATCCAGCCCAAAGAAATCCCAATCATGTATGCAAGTATCATGGCACCCATGGCCACAAAACGGAAGATTGCAGGTAGTTGAGAGAAGAAGTAGCCCGATTATTCAATGAAGGGCACTATCGGGAGTTTTTAAGTGATTGGGCGAAGAATCACTTCAAAAATAGAGAGTTCATTAGTCAAAACGAGCAAGAGGAACCACAACACATTATTCACATGATTATCAGAGGGATCGATGTTCCCTAAGTGCTAGTGTTTAAATGCACTAAGGTCTCGATCATAAGGGAGAAGCAATCTCGAGCACAGGATTACATCCCGAAAGGAACCCTTCAACGATGAAGACACAAAAGGTGTCATACAGCCCCATAACGATGCATTAGTAATATCTGTACTCATGAATAAGACTCAAGTTAAGCGTGTGTTAATTGATCCAGGTAGTTTGGCCAACATCAATCGATCGAAGGTCGTAGAGCAACTCGGTTTACAGAACCAAGTTGTGCCCGCATCCCTAGTGCTAAACGGATTCAACATGGCATGTGAAACTACTAAGGGCGAGATAACTTTGCTAGTAAACGTGGCCGGGACTATCCAACAAACGAATTTCCACGTGATCAAAGGCGACATGAGGTATAACGCCCTGTTCGGGAGACCATGGATCTACAACATGAGAGCAGTACCCTCGACCCTTCACCAGGTTCTAAAATTCCTGATAACAGAGGGAATTAAAACAATTTACGGGGAACAACCCGCCACAAAGGAAATGTTTTCCGTTGACAAAGTAATTCCGATATCGTCACTCTCATTGATAAAAGGGTCAAATTCGAAGGAAAAATAGGAGACCAAATAGCAGTCACAAACGTTGGCCTCGACCTAACCAGAAAAGTAGGAGTTTGACGAATATGATGATTATGAGATCCCTCGATCCTTCATAGTCCACGATGATTCCGACGCTACCAAATCAATGGTCGAAGAACTAGAACAAGTCACATTAATCGAACAACTGCCCGAATGAAAGGTATACCTGGGCACGGAATTAAATCCCGAGCTCATGAAAAAGCTTGTTCAATTTCTTATAGCTAAAATAGATTGTTTCGCTTGGTCCCATCTTGACATGACAGGGATCCAACCGGAAATCACCACCCATGGACTAAGCTTGGATGCGAAGTTCAATTTGGTGAAGCAAAAAAGAAGACCCCAGTCCGAGGTCAAACATGGTTTCGTCAAAGATGAGTAACCAAGCTTCTTAAAATATGGTCAATCCGTGAAGTAAAATACCCTGAATGGTTAGCAAACATAGTGGTAGTCCCTAAAAAAGGAAACAAGCTTAGAATGTGTGTAGATTACAAGGCTCTAAATAAAGCATGCCCCAAGGATTGTTTTTATTTGCCTAATATCGATCGCATGATCGATGCCACGACCGGCCACGAGATCCTCAGTTTTCTCGATGCCTATTCCGGGTACAATCAAATATAAATGAGCCAGGATGACCAAGAAAAGATCTCGCTGATCACTAAGTATGATACCTGCTGCTACAATGTAATGCCATTTGGATTAAAAATGTTGGTGCCACTTATCAACAATTAGTAAATCGGATGTTCGAAGAACAAATAGGAAAGTCTATGGAAGTTTACATTGATGACATGCTAGTTAAGTCCCTGCGAGAAGAGGACCATTTAAAGCACTTGCAGAAAACTTTCAGTATATTGAAGAAGCACAACATGAAGTTGAACCCAGAAAAATGTGCATTCAGGGTCGGATCAGGCAAATTTCTCGGGTTCAAGGTATCTAACCGAGGAATTGAGATGCTAAGAGAATTTGTATCTCATTTACAAATGGAACGAATAGATCTACCGTTGGTCGCAGACGATTGGGCCATTCAAGATTTCACCCAACGATTAAGTGAACGAAGCTCAGTGGCTTCATATCAGCTGAAGCAGAACTTGATTGAGTACCCGGCTGTTACCTAGGTCGATATACATAATCGATATCAATCAAAGATTAGAGTCGAAGATGACCAGGTGGGGGATCCTTCTGGATCCTTTACCAAAAGGGTCATTAATCGAGAACCGAGGTCAAACAGGGATCGATACCAGCCGTATAACAGAGATCATAGGGGCAACAGACTCGGGCACAACTCCGTACGAGGTGAGAGGAGAAGTGATCAAGGCCAAGGCTCTCGATGGCTGATAAGCAAGAATGGTTTCGACAGGCATACCAGACCTAAAGAAACACCTCGACTGTTGGAGTATAACTTCAATGTTGATGCATCAGCCATCGTATCGGCTATTGTACGCATCAAAGATACTAAATGGCCTCGACCTCTGCAGACCGATCCAGCCCAAAGAAATCCCAATCAAGTATGCAAGTATCATGGCACCCATGGCCACAAAACGGAAGATTGCAGGTAGTTGAGAGAAGAAGTAGCCCGATTATTCAATGAAGGGCACCTTCGGGAGTTTTTAAGTGATTGGGCGAAGAATCACTTCAAAAATAGTGAGTTCATTAGTCAAAATGAGCAAGAGGAACCACAACACATTATTCACATGATTATCGGAGGGATCGATGTTCCCTAAGAGCTAGTGTTTAAACGCACTAAGGTCTCGATCATAAGGGAGAAGCAATATCGAGCACAGGATTACATCCCAAAAGGAACCCTTCAACGATGAAGACACAAAAGGTGTCATACAGCCCCATAACGATGCACTAGTAATATCTGTACTCATGAATAAGACTCAAGTTAAGCGTGTGTTAATTGATCCAGGTAGTTTGGCCAACATCAATCGATCGAAGGTCGTAGAGCAACTCGGTTTACAGAACCAAGTTGTGCCCGCATCCCTAGTGCTAAACGGATTCAACATGGCATGTGAAACTACTAAGGGCGAGATAACTTTGCTAGTAAACATGGCCGGGGCTATCCAACAAACGAATTTCCACGTGATCAAAGGTGACATGAGGTATAATGCCCTGTTCGGGAGACCATGGATCTACAACATGAGAGCAGTACCCTCGACCCTTCACCAGGTTCTAAAATTCCTGATACCAGAGGGAATTAAAACAATTTACGGGGAACAACCCGCCACAAAGGAAATGTTTTCCGTTGACAAAGTAATTCCAATATCGTCACTCTCATCGATTAAAGGGTCAAATTCGAAGGAAAAATAGGAGACCAAATAGCAGTCACAAACGTTGGCCTCGACCTAACCAGAAAAGCAAGAGTTTGACGAAGATGATGATTATGAGATCCCTCGATCCTTCATAGTCCACGATGATTCCGACGCTACCAAATCAATGGTCGAAGAACTAGAACAAGTCACATTAATCGAACAACTGCCCGAATGAAAGGTATACCTGGGCACGGAATTAAATCCCGAGCTCATGAAAAAGCTTGTTGAATTTCTTATAGCTAAAATAGATTGTTTCGCTTGGTCCCATCTTGACATGACAGGGATCCAACCGGAAATCACCACCCATGGACTAAGCTTGGATGCGAAGTTCAATTTGGTGAAGCAAAAAAGAAGACCCCAGTCCGAGGTCAAACATGGTTTCGTCAAAGATGAGTAACCAAGCTTCTTAAAATATGGTCAATCCGTGAAGTAAAATACCCTGAATGGTTAGCAAACATAGTGGTAGTCCCTAAAAAAGGAAACAAGCTTAGAATGTGTGTAGATTACAAGGATCTAAATAAAGCATGCCCCAAGGATTCTTTTTCTTTGCCTAATATCGATCGCATGATCGATGCCACGACCGATAACGAGATCCTCAGTTTTCTCGATGCCTATTCCGGGTACAATCAAATATAAATGAGCTAGGATGACCAAGAAAAGATCTCGTTGATCACTAAGTATGGTACCTACTGCTACAATGTAATGCCATTTGGATTAAAAATGTTGGTGCCACTTATCAACAATTAGTAAATCGGATGTTTGAAGAACAAATAGGAAAATCTATGGAAGTTTACATTGATGACATGCTAGTTAAGTCCCTGCGAGAAGAGGACCATTTAAAGCACTTGCAGAAAACTTTCAGTATATTGAAGAAGCACAACATGAAGTTGAACCCAGAAAAATGTGCATTCGGGGTCGGATCTGGCAAATTTCTCGGGTTCAAGGTATCTAACCGAGGAATCGAGATGCTAAGAGAATTTGTATCTCATTTTCAAATGGAACGAATAGATCTACCGCCAGTCGTAGACGATTGGGCCATTCAATATTTCACCCAAGGACTAAGTGAACGAAGCTCAATGGCTTCACATCAGCTGAAGTAGAACTTGATTGAGTACCCGACTGTTACCTGGGTCGATATACATAATCGATATCAATCAAAGATTAGATTCGAAGATGACCAGCTGGGGGATCCTTCTGGATCCATTACCAAAAGGGTCATTGATCGAGAACCGAGGTCAAACAGGGATCAATACCAACCGTATAACAGAGATCATAGGGGCAACGGACTCGGGCACAACTCTGTACGAGGTGAGAGGAGAAGTGATCGAGGCCAAGTCTCTTGAGGGTTGATGAGCAAGAGTGGTTTTGACAGGCATACCGGACCTAAAGAAACGTCGCGACTATCGGAGTATAAATTCAATGTTGATGTAGCAGCCATCGTATCGGCTATCGTACGCATCAAAGATAATAAATGGCCTCGACCTTTGCAAACCGATCTAGCCTAAAGAAATCCCAATCAAGTATGAAAGTATCATGGCACCCATGGCCACAAAATGGAAGATTGCAGGCAGTTGAGAGAAGAAGTAGCTCGGTTATTCAATGAAGGGCACCTTCAGGAGTTTTTAAGTGATCGGGAGAAGAATCACTTCAAAACCAGAGAGTTCAGTAGACAAAATGAGCAAGAGGAACCACAACACATTATTCACATGATTATCGGAGGGATCGATGTTCCCTGAGGGCCAGTGTTTAAACGCACTAAGGTCTCGATCATAAGGGAGAAGCGATCTCGAGCTCAGGATTACATACCGAAAGGAACCCTTCAACGACGAAGATGCAGAAGGAGTCATACAGCCCCATCACGATGCACTAGTAATATCTGTACTCATGAATAAGACTCAAGTTAAGCGTGTGTTAATTGATCCAGATAGTTCGGCCAACATCATTCGATCGAAGGTCGTAGAGCAACTCGGTTTACAGAACCAAGTTGTGCCCACAGCCCTAATGCTAAACGGATTCAACATAGCATGTGGAACTATTTAGGGAGAGATAACTTTGCTAGTAAACGTGGCCGGGACTATCCAATAAACGAAGTTCCACGTGATCAAAGGCGACATGAGGTATAATGCCCTGTTTGGGAGACCATGGATCCACAACATGAGAGCAGTACCCTCGACCCTTCACCAGGTTCTAAAATTCCTGACACCAGAGGGAATCAAAACAATTTACGGGGAACAACCCGCCACAAAGTAAATGTTTACCATCGATGAAGTAATTCCAATATCGTCACTCTCATCGATAAAAGGGTCAAATTCGAAGGAAAAACAAGAGACCAAATAGCAATTACAAACGCCGGCCTCGACCCAACCAGAAAAGCAGGAGTCTGACGAAGATGATGATGATGGGATCCCTCGATCCTTTATAATCCACGATGATTCCGACGCTACCAAATCAACTGTTGAAGAACTAGAACAATTCATATTCATCTAACAACTTCCCGAACGAAAGGTATACCTGGGCACGGGGTTAAATCCCGAGCTCAGGAAAAAGCTTATTCAATTTCATATAGCTAACATAGATTGTTTCGATTGGTCCTATCTTGTCATGACAGGGATCCCACCAGAAATCACCACCCATGGACTAAGCTTGGATCCGAATTTCCATCTCGTGAAGCAAAAAAAGAAGACCTCGGTCCGAGGTCAAACATGGTTTCATCAAAGATGAGGTAACCAAGCTTCTTAAAATAGGGTCAATCCGTGAAGTAAAATACCCCGAATGGTTAGCAAACGTAGTGGTAGTCCCTAAAAAAGGAAACAAGCTTAGAATGTGTGTAGATTACAAGGATCTAAATAAAGCATACACCAAGGATTCTTTTCCTTTGCCCAATATCGATCGCATGATCGATGCCACGGCCGGCCATGAGATCCTCAATTTTCTCGATGCCTATTCTGGGTTCAATCAAATATAAATGAGCTCGGATGACAAAGAAAAGATCTCGTTCATCACTAAGTATGGTACCTACTGCTACAATGTAATTCCATTTGGATTAAAAATGTTGGTGCCACTTATCAACGATTAGTAAATCGGATGTTTGAAGAACGAATAGGAAAATCTATGGAAGTTTACATTGATGACATGCTAGTTAAGTCCCTGCGAGCAGAGGACCATTTAAAGCACTTGTAAGAAACTTTCAGTATATTGAAGAAGTACAACATGAAGCTGAACCCGGAAAAATTTGCATTCGGGGTCGGATCAGGCAAATTTCTCAGGTTCATGGTACCTAACCGAGGAATCGAGATCAGTCCTGAGAAGATTAAAGCTATCGATGGCATTACGGTGGTAGACAGCGTAAAGTCCATGCAGAGGTTAACCGCTCGCATGGCTGCCCTGGGGCTTTCACATCGACCTCGGAATGCCAGCAGGCCTTGGAAGAGCTTAAACGGTATTTATCAAGCCCGTTGTTGCTTCGCACACCAAGGTCAGACGAACAACTCTACTTATATTTGGCAGTATTAGAGGTAGTGATAAGTGGAGTCCTAGTCCGAGAAGAACGAGGTATGCAATTTCCTAGTTATTATGTGAGTTGGACCTTAGGTGAGGCCGAAACTAGATATCCCCACCTAGAAAAATTGGAACTCGCTTTGATAACGCCTCTAGGAAACTAAATCCACTTCGAAATGTTTAGCATAAACCTGAGCTTTTGGGACGGTTGGCCAAATGGGCCATAGAAATCAGCAGATATGATATCGAATATCGACCCCGAACTGTAATTAAGTCTCAAATTTTGGCTGCCTTCGTAACTGACTTCACACCGGCGCTAGTACCCGAGGTCGAAAGAGAGCTATTGATAATTTCGAATACGTCCTCGAGAATCTGGACCCTCTTCATGGATGGTGCTTCGAACGCGAAAGGGTCCGGGCTCGGCATCGTACTAAAACCTCCCACAGACAACATGGTTAGACAATCTATTAGAACTGTGAAATTGACTAAAAATGAGGCCGAATATGAGTCCATGATTGCAGGTCTCCAACTAGCCAAAGGCTTGGGAGCGGAGGTTATCGAGGCCAAATGCGACTCACTCCTCGTAGTGAATCAGGTTAACGGAACCTTAGAAGTTAGAGAAGACCAAGTGCAAAGATACCTAGATAAGTTACAATTAACTTTGCAACGATTAAAAGAATGGACATTGCAACATGTGCCTCAAGATCAGAATAGTGAGGCTGATGCCCTCGCAAACTTGGGATCATCAATTGAGGACAACGAGCTCGATTCAGGGGCCGTCGTGCAACTCATGAGATCAATAGCTGAAGAAGGTCACGCCGAGATAAATTCTATAAGCTTGACCTGGGATTGAACAAATAAGTACGTAGAATATTTGAAGACCGGAAAGCTTCCCTGAGATCCGAAAGACTCTAGGGCCCTACGAACGAAGGCAGCACGGTTCACTTTGACCGAAGATGGGACTTTATTTAGGACAACGTTCAATGGTCCATTAGCAATATGTCTGGGACTGGGAGACACTGAATACGTTCTAAGAGAAATTCATGAAGTCACTTAAGGATATCACTCTTGTGCTGAATCATTAGTTCAAAAGCTGATTAGAGCCGGCTATTACTGGATCGACATGGAAAAAGATACGAAAGAGTTTGTTCGAAAATGTGATGAATGTCAAAAGCATGCGCCGATAATTCACCAACCCGGTGAACTACTCCATTTGGTTTTATCACCATGGCCATTTATGAAATGGGGAATGGACATCGTCGCCCCCCTCCCATTGGCACCAGGTAAAGCTCAATTTATTTAGTTTATGACTGACTATTTTTCTAAGTGGGTTGAAGCACGGGCTTTCGAAAAAGTTAGGGAGAAGGAATTCATCGACTTCATTTAGGATCACATCATATGTCGATTCAGGATGCCATCCGAAATTGTGTGGGATAACGGGAAACAGTTCGTCGGTAGCAAAGTAACCAAATTTCTCGAGGATCATAAGATTAAAAGAATCCTATCAGCACCTTATCATCCTAACGGGAACGGGCAAGCCGAATCAACTAATAAAACCATCTTCCAAAATCTTAAGAAAAGGTTAACCGAAGCCAAAGGAAAGTGGAAAGAAATTCTACCCGAAGTTCTTTGGGCATATCGCACAACCTCAAAATCCAGTACCGGGGCTACCCCATTCTCATTAGTTTATGGCACCGAACCTCTAATACCGGTCGAAGTCGGAGATCCAAGTACCCGGTTCCGATATACAACAAAGGAATCAAATAACGAGGCCATGAATACGAGCCTAGAACTTTTGGACGAGAGGCGTGAAACCGCCCTCGTTTGATTAGCTGCCCAAAAGAAACGTTTCGAGATATACTATAATCGAAGAACTTATCTTCGATATTTTAATGTCAGGGACATAGTGCTAAGAAAAGTCACCCTCAACACCCGAAATCTTAATGAAGGGAATTTAAGCCCGAATTGGGAAGGACCGTACCAAATTCTCGAGGTCACCGGAAAAGGGTCTTACAAGCTCGGAACAATGAATGAGGAACAACTACCAAGAAATTGGAACATATATCGCCTAAAACGATACTACTGCTAAGGTACACATTTTTTTCTTTATTCCTTTCCAATTTTTAGACTAACACATGCAGGCGGCCGACAAGAAACGACAACGGGCTTTTTAGCAAATGGCACGAAGTCCTTAGGTCTAAAAGCACGTGTTGCACTCTTTTTTCCTCAGATCGAGTTTTGTTCTAAATGGGTTTTTTCGGCAAGGTTTGTAACGAGGCAACAATGAATCCTGCTAAATTAGAATCAAGCCCAATTATGAATTGACAACGGAAATCCATTCGGCATTATTCGAGGTTCCTTTGCAATCAACCCTGAATACTGGGGGGCTACCCTCGGATATGCATTATCTTCGAATAAAAACTATAGAAAGGAAACTACTTCATAAAAGGAGGACTCGAGAATAGGACTTATTGTAAGGGTCAAATGGTCAAATCAAAATGTGCCCATATAGATTGCTCGAACCTTGCTTCAATCGAGAATAAATATAAATATGTTCTTTGCAAACATCTTGTGCTTTAAAATTAGCAGAATTCCCTTTTTCTTCCTTCTTCGCAAAGAGCTTCGTACTTTCGAATATAAACAAGCCCAAGGGAAATACTTAACCGGAATACGAACGATCTCCCCCTCATTGGGGGACCGCCATCCAACTCAAACAGCCCAAGCCATCGGGCCCCGGGAGCAAAAGACCTAATAGTCAATGCCCCGATTTCTAAAAGTCACGGCCACCCCACTTGGAAACTAATATCTCGGACAAGCCAAGATAAAATGGGAGAACAAGCCCAATGGGTAACTACCGAACTAAAAGGCTATGGCTGATTTCACACGGCTCAGAGACGTCCAAAATCCGTAACAAAAATAGGCCTTCGAAAATGTTAAAACTTTGGACAACCGGTCCTAAAGGCTACCCGCGGCAAAATCTCTAACTTAAGAAGGGAAACAAAAGCAAGATTTATTCTACCCCTCGAACACAACATTACTGTTTCATTCTAAAGCATTTTCAACCCAAAAAGGGCATGAAAAGCCATATATTTATACACAATAATTTATTTATACAACGGCCAAAAAATGGCCTTAAAAATGTAAAAGGAAAATAACAAACCTAATGTCCTAAGTGGCTTGGTCTTCATCAGAGGTTGCATCACCATCCTCGGGATTTTCTCCGTCTTCAGATTCACCTGAGCTGCTCTCGGAGTCTTCCTAAGGGAAGGCTAGCCTTCGGGCCCTGGCTTCCTTTGCTTTTGCATTTTCAATTTCGGCCACAATGTCGAAGCCCTGGGCACTGACCCCCTCGAGAGATTCCCTCCGAGCCTGCCATTTTTCATGTTAAACCATGCCCTTGGCCTTAGCCTAGTTGACCTCGGCATCGACCCTAAACTAGGCCACTTTAGCATCAGCTCTTTTGTTAATCTCGGTCATCTCGGATCTGGCCACTTCAAGTTCACTGGCCAAGCTTGCCTTATCAGAAATGGCCAAATCCAATCGATGCTAAAGCTTCTTGATCTGCACCGAGGCCTTCTCTTTCACAACTTGGAGCTGGGTCTCAGCCGACTCCAGGTGAGCTTGGACGATCTCATTTTTCAAGGCTAGAATGTCCATGTTCTTTTTAAACTCTTCCGCCTCGGCCTGTATCACATCCACTTGCGTTTGGAGCCGTTCGATTTGTTCTAACCTCTGTCGAGCCTATAGAATTGGATCGTTAGTAGTTATCTCCAATTCATCTTTACTATCGTGAAGAACTCGATATACCTGATCAGCCATCTCGACATGCTCATCCCGAGCCATTGTCAAATCTGCCCGAAGCTTCTCATTAAGGAGTTTGTAGGTGTCACTCTTCTCAGTGAGGTTCCGAACCTCGGTCTCACGCTCCTCCTGAATGTAAGGCCTCATAATATTTTTCCTAAAAACCTGAATTCCTCTGTTCGGACTTTTTGGATTGAACAGTGCGCTGGGGAGTTGAAGAAAAAGTTGGGTAGAAGTAGGCATTTCTGCGGCCTATTCTGCGACCGCAGAACCACTTTGCGTACCGTAGAATGGTCGCAGAGTGGGTCAAATTTCTGGGTCATTTTGATGTCAAATTTTGCGGCCATTATGTGACCGCATAACCACTTTGCGGGCCACACTCTTGTCGCATATCCCCCTTTGGGATTTTTCGGAAGGAGGTTCTGCGGTGCACTATGCAACCGCATAACCGTTCTGCGGTGCATTATGCGATCGTAGAACAGGTCTGCGGGCCGAATAGTGACCACAGACCTGGTCAGTTCCTTTCAAGTTTTGGCACCCAAACTTCGCAGTCATTTCGCGGACCACATAATCATTATTCGGTCGCATATGCGACCGCAGAACCTGTTCCGAAGCTTCATTTTGGGGGTTTTTAAACCCAACCCTATTCCATTAAAACACCTACCTTGGGCCATTTTGAACCTATTTTCTAATATGTTTAGAGTAAGAGAGAGGGTCCTAGAGGGAGAAAGTGATCTTCATCAAATTGTTCTTTAATTCTCACTTAAAACCTTGAATATCATCAAGAGAGGCACCTAGGTCTTCTTCCTAAGAGGTAAGATTATATCACCCAAACTCTTAATTTCAAAATGTAACTAGAATTGGCCATTAGTAAGGTAATTCATGGGGATGGGAGTGCTTACCTTGCATGCTTATGTTCCTAAGGTATGTAGGGAGGTTGTGAGTTAAAGATAGAAAAGAATGGGGTGTGGGTTGGTGGAGTCTTTCATAAAAACGGCCATGAAACCTTAATACATACATAGTGTTTGATAGAATACTCAAGTTAGCTAGAATTATGATCGTTTTCCTAATTTTGGGTTCAATTTTGCTATATTGCTAAAATATACTGAAGTTGCTAATGTTCCGGAACGTATTAGGGTTTTAAGAGGCTCAATTGAGGTATGTTGGCTAAACCCCCTCTTCTTAGAATTGAATCCCACGGTATTCATGCAATTGAAGTAAGTCCCAAATTGAACGTCCTAGAAATTGCTATCCCGAATGTGCTTGCTTTGCAAATATATGTGTAATATGTATTCCCATGCTTTCATCATGTTATCTCGTCATCTGAGGAAATGTTCAAGACTTAGAATATGTGCTAATATGCCTAGACTTCAAGTCAAATTCTATTAAAGACCGTTATGCCAAATTGTGTGAAAAGCTTCTATGTGCCTTGAATTCTAAATTGCTCACATGTGAAATCAAGAGTCTTGAATGAAAACCGTGTTGTTATTGATGATAATAATAACGTTGGATTGTGGAAAATAACTTGAATTATGAAATAATGCCAAGTGCCAAGAACGACTTTATAATTAAGGCCACTTGTGCCAATGTACTGAAAAGATAGGAAAGAAATATGAAGTAAGATGATCGATTGAAATGGTTGATGTCTCGAATGAGATGGCTTAGCCGATCGGGCCGAGATCGTACTCCGTGTAATAACACTGTGGTATTGTGAATGAAATAGTGAATATGGTTGATGTCTCAAATAAGATGGCTTAGCCGATCGGGCCGAGATCGGACTCCGTGTAAAAACACGGTGGTATTGTGGATTGTGATATATCGGCACTAAAAAAAAACCATCCAACCTAATAATGCGGGAGTTGACTTAAAAATCTATGTGATCCTTAACTTGATGTTTTAATATTGTTTGAAGCTCGTATTGAATCCTTGATTGTTTCCCTTATATTATTATTCATTCTATTGAGATGATGTTTAGCTATACATACTAGTACTATTCGACAGTACTAACGTCCCTTTTTGCCGGGGCGCTGCATCTTTAAATAGATGCAAGTGGTTCCATAGCAGACAATGTTGATCATAGATAGGTGTTGCATCCTCTTCTCAGCGGACTCAGTGAGCCCCATTTCATCCCGGGGTAATGTAATATATATTTTGTTTATATTGTTGTACTCTTTGAGGTATAGCCGGGGCCTTGTTGCCGGCACCTTCTTTACACTCTTTTGTATCTTTAGAGGCTCCTTAGACACTATGTGGGTTGTATATGGGTGTTGGGAATGTTAAACAAGTTATGTTGTGTTTGATCACTTGTTCCACTCAGACTATAAGAATATGTGTATTTTGAGACTTAAAGGCGAAATAGCTAATGAATCAGTTTAATATTGTATATATGAATTTTCCACTATCTAATTACTGAAATCATATTTTTTTTTCTTGATCATGGGTGAGTGGGGTAGAAAGTATTTAACAGGCTTGCTCGACCGGGTTCACTTGGTTGAGCGTCGGCCGCGCTTCCCGAGGCTGGGGCGTGACACCGAATTCAGAGGAAAACCTCGTGGTGAAACACCGAAGCCTGCAAACAAGGAAGAAGATGTTAGAATTATCTACAACTCTAAGTATAAAAGAAATAGTAGAGATACCCTCGAGGTTACCCGATTCATAGCATGTTGGGCCTCGTTGAAAAGGCAAGAAGATCCTACCGCGTTCATCACGGCTTGGTCCTCTTCGGTCACCAAGGACCGAAGGTAACTAGCAATCCCCACGGGGGGGGGGGGAAAAATTCGGTCATCCTCCGGGATGGAGAGCACTATTTTTAGCCTACGGTCAAAATTAGCACTCGGGGCCGGGAATCGGACTACCAGCTTTGGGCTTGATGAAGACCTGACAGCGCCCGACCATGATGCTTTCTTTGGTACCGGTAATCCACCAAACCCGATAATATCCTCTGAGGCAGCGGACTAGAGCCCATCCAGAAAGCCATGACCTGTACACCCTTGTAAGATCAACTTTCCAGCATACTAGCCTCACAGATCATAGCATCTGAAATTCGAGGGGATCCAGTAATGTCGATTATCCCGAGCTCGTCCTTCGAGATATCTTCTACTGCCCGAGAAGTTTTGCCCTCGGTCTCTCCTTCAACCATCTCAGCTCGAGACGAGATGGCCTCGGCTTTTCCTTGTTTAGGAATTATGGCCAGACCTCCCTTATCAACTTCCACTGATTCAGAGGATTGTTGTATCACAACGTTAGCCCGCACACAGGCTAATTCCTCTTCTCCTTCTTCGGGCTCATCCCTTAATCGACGGATCGATTCTGGAGGCATAATACCGGAGCCCCCCTTGAGCTTGCGAGATTTCTTCGTCGATTTTTTCTTTTCCGAGACTGGGGAACTCGGAGCCTCTTTCTTTTTCTTCTCTTTAACCTGCTTCGGAGCAGGGACCTCTTCGTCACCAGATGGGGGCCTCATGGCAATGTCCTTACCAAGGCCTACAAGACAAAAAAGGGTGGTAAGCAAGAGAAAAAGATCAAACGATAAACAATCTAAGAAAGAAACTTACCATGACTATGGGCCTCCCATCGACCCTTCGGTAGTTCCATCCAAGTGCGCTCGGAGTACGGTCTCCACAACACCAAACCTTTAACCCATTGTTTAAGTTTCGGAATCAGTTCCGGCATCCAGGCCACAGCTGTATCAAGCATAGAAAAAAACGGATCAAGAAAATGAAAAGAAGAACCACAAAATTAAACGTTCGAAGGGGAATAGTACTCACGATTCATGTTCCATTTCTCAGGAAACGGCATGTCATCAGTAGGGATCAGGTCCGAAGTTTTAACTCGAATGAATCGGCCCATCCAAACTCGATCACGGGTCTCGTCGATGCTCGAGAACGGTGCTTTGGTGGCTCGGCGAGCAAGTTTGATTAGACCTTCTCGATAGAGTCGGGGACTGTAAAGGCGCATGAGGTGATCGAGGGTGAAAAGACACTCTTCGATTTTTCTCGAAAAAAATCGGAGGAGAATCACTATTCTCCAAAAAGAAGGGTGGATCTGGCCGAGGGTCACATCATATCTCTTACAAAAGGCGATGATGACAAGGTCTAAGGGACCCAACATGAAGGGATAAGTATAAATACTTAAGAACCCCTCCACATGGGTAGTAATTGATTCTTCAGGCGATGGGACTACCGCATGCTTTTCGCCCCAGTTGCACTTCTTATTTACTTTATCGAGAATTTTCTCGATGATTGTGCACTGGTACCTCGAGATCGGCTTACATCGGCCCACTACCAAAGAGGGTTTTTCAACCTTAAAGATGATAATAGTTGAGCAACCTACCAGAACGATTTCCTTAGGGTGAGGCTTTGCCGCATCCCCGCCACCGGCGGGTCGTGATGAAGAAGCGGCCTCTTTTTGTGACACTATTTTGGAGGTTTTCACCATTGATGATCAAAGGAAGATAGAATTAGGGTTGTATGTGGTGTGAGAATTGTAAAGCAAAAGGATTTTTTGAAGAAGATACAAGAGTAGAGAAGAAGTTTTGAGTGTAACATTTTGAATGAACATGAGGGTTTGAATACTTATAGCCTGGTAATGATGGTTCAAAACTATTAGTGGCCGACCAATGACTGACAGGCATTTAATGCCTTGGTAACTGAGCCGATGGAACATTTTTCACATACGTCATAATCGCGCTCTTCGCGGACGTCGCCACCCACCGTGTCAGAATTCAGAAATTCATATCGTTTCTCGCCATCATTTTTACGAGAATTGAGGGGACTATCTATATACGGTCAAAACCGAGTTTTCCCTTCATATGAATGATTGATATTGGAACATGATAGACCAAGGTTCAACATCGTGTAATATCAAGCCATGATGCGAAGTTAGGTTACCGAGCTCGAGACCCAGAGGTCAAGAAAAATAGAGACCGGTCAAGATCGAGATCGGCTAAGATCGAGGTCGAGCAAAACAGAGACCGGTCAAGATCAAGATCGGCCAATATCAATATCGGGCTGAATAGAGACCGATCGAGGCTGAAATCGGCCACAATCGAGAAAAGCTTATCGAGCCAAAAAACAGAAAGCCAGAATATCCGCAATTGGGTGAGAATCTCGGCGGAAATCACGACGCATATCAATGAAAGGCCAATTAATTAATCTATCATGGGATTCCTTGCTGTATTTGAAAATTATATTAAGAATAGGACCTCCCCACTATATAAAGGGGGTTTGATTATTTGTAAGGTAGATTGATTCAGATTCATAGAACATAAAGCAATATACTATCTTTTCTATGGTTTTGATATTCAGTCATTTTGTTCTTCTATCCGCTAATCTCCATTCAGTTTGAGGGTTAAAAAATTTGAAGGCTTGAGCTAATTAGTCCATTCGGTTTGCTTTCATTTCTTTAACAATTAATTTCAATATTCATTTGTATGGTTTCTCAATCTGTACCAAATTATTCCACATATCCTTAGAACCGCGTATAAATTCAATTGTCATCTGTTTTTCAGGTAAACAATTTGGTTATTTGATACGAATCTCTGTAACACACACTATTTTACATTTGCTCTTCGAAGTATCTTTGATTTCAGGCGAAAAATGACAAACTCTCAAATAATACCCCTACATATCGACAACGAATCTGGCCAACAAGGGGATAATAACAACAGAACGCCTAGAGATGAAAGGCCACCCGCGGACCCCATTGAAACTCGGGTCGTGGATCCAATTGATGTTAATTCCTATTTGGCCATCGAAGTGAACCAACATTCCGGTCCCGAAAACAACATCCATGATGGAACCCGATCTGCAGTTCGAAGTACCAAAAATATTGGAGAAGACGGGATCAGCCTACGTATGATCTTCGAAATGTTGCAAGCTCAACAGGTGGCGATAGCTCAGTTGCAGTGTCAGACTCTGGCACCAAGCAGGGCTGAGCCCGGTCCACCCCAAGAAGTCACCCACAGAACGGGACCAGCTGTGGTGAGGTCAAACGAACAAGAATCGGGGACTATCCCCGAAATTATAAAGATGCTCGAGGAAGCTACAAAGCGGATAGAATCAGGGGAAAAGAGGATCGAAGCAAACGACAAGAAAGCGGAAATTTATAACTCTAGGGTTGATCAGATCTTGGGGGCTCCACCAATATTGAAGGGTTTGGATTCCAAAAAATTCATACAAAAGCCTTTCCCCCCGAGCATAGCTCCCAAACCGATACCCAAAAAGTTCTGCATGCCCTAGATTCCTAAGTATAATGGAATGACCGACCCTAACGAGCATGTCACCTCTTACACGTGTGCCATTAAAGGGAACGATCTAGAGGCAAGGAGATCGAATCCGTATTACTAAAGAAGTTCGGCGCAACCCTGTCAAAGAGAGCAATGATATGGTATCATTATTTACCACCTAATTCTATCGATTCTTTTGCCATGCTTGCGGATTCTTTTGTAAAAGCACACGCCGGAGCCATAAAGGTCGAGACCAGGAAGTCAGACCTTTTTAAGGTGAAGAAAAAAGAGAACGAGATGCTAAGAGAATTTGTATCTCGTTTTCAAATTGAACGAATGGATCTACCGCTGGTCGCAGACGATTGGGCCGTTCAAGCTTTCACCCAAGAACTAAATGAATGAAGCTCAGTGGCTTCACAACAACTAAAGCAGAACTTGATTGAGTACCCGTTTGTTACCTGGGCTGATATACATAACCGATATCAATCAAAGATTAGAGTTGAAGATGACCAGCTGGGGTCTCCTTCTGGATCCATAACCAAAAGGGACATTGATAGAGAACCAAGGGCGAACAGGGATCGATACCATCCGTATAACAGAGATCATAGGGGTAACGGACCCGGGCACAACTCCGTATGAGGTGAGAGGAGAAGTGATCGAGGCCAAGTCCCTCTAGGGCTGATGAGAAAGAATGGTTTCGACAGGCAACCGGACCTAAAGAAACACCTCGACTGTTGGAGTATAA
This sequence comes from Nicotiana tabacum, assembly GCF_000715075.1. NCBI lineage: Eukaryota > Viridiplantae > Streptophyta > Magnoliopsida > Solanales > Solanaceae > Nicotiana > Nicotiana tabacum. Next base: position 38,019,293 of record NC_134081.1, read on the forward strand.
CTTCAATGTTGATGCATCAGCCATTGTAGCGGCTATCGAATGCATCAAAGATGCTATATGGCTAGACCTCTACTGACCGATCCAGCGCAAAGAAATCCCAATCAAGTATGCAAGTATCATGGCACACATGTCCACAAAACGGAAGATTGCAGGCAGTTGAGAGAAGAAGTAGCCCGGTTATTCAATGCAGGGCATCTTCGGGAGTTTTTAAGTGATCGGGCCAAGAATCACTTCAAAAATAGAGAGTTCAGTAGGCAAAATGAGCAAGAGGAACCACAACACATTATTCACATGATTATCGGAGGGATTGATATTCCCCAAGGGCCAGTGTTTAAATGCACTAAGGTCTCAATCATAAGGGAGAAGCGATCTCGAGCACAGGATTACATACCGAAAGGTGACATAAGGTATAACGCCCTGTTCGGGAGACCATGGATCCACAACATGAGAGAAGTACCCTCGACCCTTCACCAGGTTCTAAAATTCCCGACACTAGAGAGAATCAAAATAATTTATGGGGAACAACCCGCCACAAAGGAAATGTTTGCCGTCGATGAAGTAAATCCGATATCGTCACTCTCATCGATAAAAGGGTGAAATTTGAAGGAAAAACAGGAGACCAAATAGCAATCACAAACGCTGGTTTCGACCAAACCAGAAAAGCAGGAGTCTGACGAAGATGATGATTATGGGATTCCTCGATCCTTCATAGTCCCCGATGATTCTGACTCTACCAAATCAACGGTCGAAGAACTGGAACAAGTCACACTAATCGAACAACTGCCCGAACGAAAGGTATACCTGGGCACGGGGTTAAATCCCAAGCTCAGGAAAAAGCGTATTCAATTTCTTATAGCTAACATAGATTGTTTCGCTTGGTCCCAACTTGACATGACGGGGATCCCACTGGAAATCACCACCCATGGACTAAGCTTGGATCCGAAGTTCCATCCGGTGAAGCAAAAAAGAAGACCCTAGTCCGAGGTAAAACATGCTTTTGTCAAAGATGAGGTAACCAAGCTTCTTAAAATAGGGTCAATCCGTGAAGTAAAATACCCCGAATGGTTTAGCAAACGTAGTGGTAGTCTTTAAAAAGGAAACAAGCTTAGAATGTGTGTAGATTACAAGGATCTAAATAAAGCATGCCCCAAGGATTCTTTTCCTTTTCCTAATATCGATCGCATGATCGATGCCACGGCCGGCTACGAGATCCTCAGTTTTCTCAATGCCTATTCCGGGTACAATCAAATATAAATGAGCCCGGATGACCAAGAAAAGACCTCGTTCATCAATAAGTATGGTACCTACTGCTACAATGTAATTCCATTTGAATTAAAAACTGCTGGTGCCACTTATCAACGCTTAGTAAATAGGATGTTCAAAGAACAAATGGGAAAATCTATGGAAGTTTACATTGATGACATGCTAGTTAAGTCCCTGCGAGTAGAGGACCATTTAAAGCACTTACAGGAAACTTTCAGTATATTGAAGAAGTACAACATGAAGATGATCCCAGAAAACTGTGCATTCGGGGTCGGATCAAGAAAATTTCTCGGGTTCATGGTATCTAACCAAGGAATCGAGATCAATCCCGACAAGATCAAAGCTATTGAAGGCATCACGGTGGTAGACAGCGTAAAGGCCGTGCAGAGGTTAACCGGGCGCATGGCCGCCCTGGGGCGATTCATCTCAAGGTCCTCTGATAAAGGCCACTGATTTTTCTCGTTGCTAAAAAAGAAAAATAATTTCACATGGACCTCGGAATTCCAGCAGGCCTTGGAAGAGCTTAAATGGCATTTATCGAGCCCGCCGCTGATTCACACATCAAGGGTAGACGAACAGCTCTACTTATATTTGGCAGTATCGGAGGTAGAGGTAAGTGGAGTCCTAGTCCGAGAAGAACGAAGTACGTAATTTCCCATTTATTATGTCAGCTGGACCTTAGGTGAGGCCTAAACTAGATAACCCCACCTATAAAAATTGGCACTCGCTTTGATAAGCACCTCTAGGAAACTAAAACCATATTTTCAATGTTTCCCCATATGTGTTGTAACAACATATCCACTTCGAAATGTTTTGCATAAACCCGAGCTTTCGGGACGGTTGGCCAAATTGGCCATAGAAATCAGCGGATATGATATCGAATATAGACCCCGAACAGCAATTAAGTCTAAAATTTTGGCAGACTTCGTAGCTGACTTCACACTGGCCCTAGTACCCGAGGTCGAAAGAGAGCTATTGATAAATTCGGATACGTCCTCGGGAATATGGACCCTCTTCACGGATGGTGCTTGGAACGTGAAGGGTCCGGGCTCGGCATCGTACTAAAACTGCCCACAGGCAATGTGGTTAGACAATCTATTAGAACTGTGAAATTGACTAACAATGAGGCCGAATATGAGGCCATGATTGCAGGTCTCAAACTAGCCAAAGTCTTGGGAGAGGAGGTGATCGAGGCCAAATGCGACTCCCTCCTCATAGTGAATCAGGTTAACGGAACCTTCGAAGTTAGAGAGGACCGAATGCAAAGATACCTAGATAAGTTACAAGTAACTTTGCACCAATTTAAGGAATGGACATTGCAACATGTGCCTCGAGATCAGAATAGTGAGGCCGATGCCCTCGCAAACTTGGGATCATCAATCGAAGACAACGAGCTCGATTCAGGGGCGGTCGTGCATCTCATGAGATCAGTAGTTGAAGAAGTTCACGCGGAGATAAATTCCACAAGCTTGACTTTGGATTGGATAAATAAGTACATAGAATATTTGAAGACCGTAAAGCTTCCCTTAGATCCGAAAGAATCTAGGTCCCTACGAACGAAGGTAGCACAGTTCACTTTGACCGAAGATGGGACTTTGTTTAGGAGAACGTTCAATGGTCCATTAGCAATATGTCTAGGACCGGGAGACACTGAATATGTTCTAAGAGAAGTTCACGAAGGCACTTACGTAAATCACTCTGGTGCTGAATCATTGGTTCAAAAGCTAATCAGAGTCGGCTATTACTGGATCGACATGGAAAAAGATACGAAAGAGTTTGTTCGAAAATGTGACGAATATCAAAAGCATGCGCCGATGATTCACCAACCCGGTGAACTGCTCCATTCAATTTTATCACCATGGCCATTTATGAAATGGGGAATGGAAATCGTCGGCCCCCTCCCATTGGCGCCAGGTAAAGCTCAATTTTTCTTTTTCTTTATGACTGACTATTTTTCTAAGTGGGTTAAAGCACAGGCTTTCGAGAAAGTTAGGGAGAAGGAAGTCATCGACTTCATTTGGGATCACATCATATGTCAATTCGGGATTCCATCCGAAATTGTGTGTGATAACGGGAAACAGTTCGTCGGTAGCAAAGTAACCAAATTTCTCGAGGATCATAAGATTAAAAGAATCCTATCAACACCTTATCATCCTAGCGGGAACGGACAAGCCGAATCAACCAACAAAACCATCTTCCAAAATCTTAAGAAGAGGTTAACAGACGCCAAAGGAAAGTGGAAAGAAATTCTACCCGAAGATCTTTGGGCATATCGCACAACCTCAAAATCCAGTACCAGGGCTACCCCATTCTCATTAGTTTATGGCGGCGAAGCTCTAATACCGGTCGAAGTCGGAGAGCCGAGTACCCGATTCTGATATACAACAAAGGAATCAAATAACGAGGCCATGAATACGAGCCTAGAACTTTTGGACGAGAGGCGTGAAGCCCCCCTTGTCCGATTAGCTGCCCAAAAGCAACGGATCGAGAGATACTATAATCGAAGAACTAATCTTCGATATTTTAATGTCGGAGACTTAGTGCTAAGAAAAGTCACTCTCAACACTCGAAATCCTAATGAAGGGAAATTAAGCCCGAATGGGGAAGGACTGTACCAAATTCTCGAGGTCACTGGAAAAGGGTCTTACAAGCTCGGAACAACGAATGGGGAACAACTACAACAAAATTGGAACATATCTCGCCTAAAATGGTACTACTGCTAAGGTACGCCTTTTTTTCTTTATTCCTTTCCTATTTTCATACTAACACACGCAGGCGGTCAACAAGAAATGACAACGGGCTTTTTAACAAATAGCACAAAGTCCTTAGGTCTGAAAGCATGTGTTGCACTCTTTTTTCTTCAGACCGAGTTTTGTCCCAAATGAGTTTTTTCGGCAAGGTTTTTAACGAGGCAACAATGAATCGTGCTAACATAAAACAAGCACGATTACGAATCGGCATCAGAAATCCATTCGGCATTATCAAATCGTGCCCATATAGATTGCTCGAACCTTACTTCGATCTAGAATAAATAGAAATATGTTCTTTGCAAACATCTTGTGCTTTAAAATTAGCAGAATTACCTTTTTCTTCCTTCTTTGCAAAGAGCTTCGTACTTTCGAATATAAACAAGCCCAAGGGTAATACTTAACCGGAATACGAACGATCTCTCCCTCATTCGGGGACTACCATCTGACTCAAACAGCCCAAGCCATCGGGCCCTGGGAGCAAAAGTCCTAATAGGCAATGCCCCGATTTCTAAAAGTCACGGCCACCCCACTCGGGAACGAATATCTCGGACAAGCCCAGATAAAACGGGAGAACAAGCCCAATGGGTAACTACCGAACTAAAAGGCTATGGCCGATTTAACACGGCTTGGAGACGTCCAAAATCCATAACAAAAATAGGCCTTCAAAAATGTTAAAACTTCGGACAACCGGTCCTAAAGGCTACCCGCGGCAAAATCTCTAACTTAAGAAGGGAAATGAAGGTAATATTTGTTCGAACCCTCGAACACAACATTACTATTTCGTACTAAGGCATTATCAACCTCTGTAAATACAAATAAATCGAAGGAAAGTTACGAGAGCCAAAAAGGGCAAGAAAAGCCATATATTTATACACAATAGTTTTTTTACAAAGGCCAAATCGGCCTAAATTTACAACGGCCAAAAACGGCCTCAAAAAAATGCAAAAGGAAAACAAAAAACCTAATGTCCTAAGTGGCTTGATCTTCATCGGAGGTTGCATCACCATCCTCGGGATTTTCTCCGTTTTCAGATTCACTTGAGCTGCTCTCGGAGTTGCTCTCGGAGTCTTCCTCAGGGAAGGCCAGCCTTCGGGCCCTGGCTTCCTCCGCTTTGGCATTTTCAATTTCGGCCACAATATCGAAGCCCTGGGCGCTGACCCACTCGAGAGCTTCACTACGAGCCTGCCATTTTGCATGTTCAACTATGCCCTTGGCCTTGGCCTGGTTGACCTCGACATTGACCCTAAACTGGGCCACTTTAGCATCAGCTCTTTTGTTAGTCTCGATCATCTCAGATCTGGCCACTTCGAGTTCACCAGCCAAGCTTGCCTTATCAAAAACGGCCAAGTTTTGTTCTAACCTCTGTCGGGCCTGCAGAATTGGATCGTTAGTAGTTATCTCCAATTCATCTTCACTATCGTGAAGAACTCGAAATACCTGCTCATTCATCTCGTCATGCTCATCCCGAGCCGTTGTCAAGTCAGCCCGCAGCTTCTCACAAAGGAGTTTGTAGGTGTCACTCTTCTCAGTGAGGTTCCGAACCTCGGTCTCATGCTCCTCCCGAATTCGGAGGAAAGCCTCGTGATGCAACACTGAAGCCTGCAAATAAGGAAGAAGATGTTAGAATTATCTACAACTCTAAGTATAAAAGAAACAGTAGAGATACCCTCGAGGTTACCCGATTCAGAGCATGTTGGGCCTCGTTGAAAAGGCAAAAGGCTCCTACCGCATTAATCATGGCTTGGTCCTCTTTGGTCACAAAGGACCGAAGGTAACAAGCAATCTCCACAGGGGGAGAAAAACTTCGGGCATCCTCCGGGATGGAGAGCACTATTTTTCGCCTACGGTCGGGATTAGCACTCGAGGCCGGGAATCGATCTACCAGCTTTGGGCTCGATGAAGACCCGACAGCGCCCGACCACGATGCTTTCTTCGGTATAGATAATCCACCGAACCCAATAATATCCTCCGAAGGCAGGGGACTCGAGCCCATCCAGAAAGCCATTAATATCAATCGACCCTTGAACACCCTCGTAAGATTGACTTTCCAGCATGTTAACCTCACGGATAATAGCATCCAAAATTCGAGGGGATCTAGTAATGTAGACTATCCCGAGCTCGTCTCTCAAGATATCTTCTGCTGCCTGAGAAGTTTTTCCCTTGGTCTCTCCTTCGACCATCTCAGCTCGGGACGGGATGGCCTCGACTTTTCCTTATTCAGGAATTAATGCCAGATCTCCCTTATCAACCTCCGCTGATTCAGAGGATTGTTGTATCACAACATTTGCCCGCACACAGGCTAATTCCTCTTCTCCTTCTTCGGGCTCATCCCTTAATCGACGGATCAAGTCCGGAAGCATAATACCGGAGCCCCCCTTGGGCTTGTGAGATTTCTTTGTCAGTTTTTTCTTTTACGAGACCGGGGAACTCGGAGCCTCTTTCCTTTTCTTCTCTTTAACCTGCTTCTAAGTTGGGACCTCTTCGTCACCAGACGGGGGCCTCATGGCAACGTCCTTACCAAGGCCTACAAGAAAAAAAAAAGAAAAAAAGGGGGGGGGGGGGCGTAAGCAAGAGAAAAAGATCATACGATAAACAATCTAAGAAAGAAACTTACCATGACTACGGGCCTCCCATCGATCCTTCGATAGTTTTATCCAAGCGCGCTAGGAGTACGGTCTCTGTAGCACCAGACCTTCAACCCATTGTTTAAGTTCTGGAATTAGTTTCGGCATCCAGGCCACAGCTGTAACAAGCATAAAAAAAGCGGATCAAGAAAATGAAAAGCAGAACCACAAAATTAAACGTTCGAAGGGGAAAAGTACTCACGATTCATGTTCCATTTATTAGAAAATGGCATATCATCAGCATGGATCAGGTCTGAAGTTCTAACTCGAACGAATCGGCCCATCCAATCTCGGTCACGGGTCTCATCTATGCTCGAGAATGGTACTTTGGTGGCTTGGCGAGCAAGTTTGATTAGCCCTCCTCGATAGAGTCGGGGACTGTAACGGTGCGTAAGGTGATCAAGGGTGAAAAGACACCCCTCGATTTTGCTCGAAAAGAATCGGAGGAGAATCACTATTCTCAAAAAAGAAGGATGGATCTGGCCAAGGGTCAGGTCATATCTCTTACAAAAGGCGACGATGACAGGGTCTAAGGGACCCAACGTGAAGGAATAAGCATAAACACTTAAGAACTCCTCCACACGGGTAGTAATTGATTCTTCAGGCGATAGGACTACCACGTGCTTTTCGCCCCAGTTGCACTCCTTTTTTACTTTATCGAGAATTTTCTCGGTGATTGTGCACTGGTACCTCGAGATCAGCTCACATCAGCTCGGTACCGAAGAGAGTTTTTCAACCTTAAAGACGATAACGGTTGAGCACCCTACCGGAACGAATTCCTCAGGGTGAGGCTCCGCCGCATCCCCGCCATCGGCGGGTCGTGATGAAGAAGCGACCTCTTTTTGCGGCACCATTTTGGAGGTTTTCGCCATTGATGATCAAAGGAAGATAGAATTAGGGTTGTATGTGTGTGAGAATAGTAAAGCAAAAGGATTTTTTGAAGAAGATACAAGAGTAGAGAAGAAGTTTTGAGTGAAAAGTTTTGAATGAGCATGAGGGTTTGAATACTTATAGCCTGGTAATAACGGTTCAAAACTAGTAGTGGCCGACCAACGACAGACAGGCATTTAATGCCTTGTTAACTGAGTCGACGGGACGTTTGTCACATACGTCATAATCGGGCTCTTCGCTGACGTCACCACCCACCGAGTCAGAATTCAGAAATTCATATCGTTTCTCGTCATCATCTTTCCGAGAAATGAGGGGACTATCTGTATATGGTCAAAACCGAGTTTGCCCTTTGTATGAATAATCGAGATTGGAACATGATAGACTAAGGTTCAACTTTGACTAATATCAAGCCATGATACGAAGTTAGGTTATCGAGCACGAGACCCAGAGGACAAGCAAAATAGAGACTGGTCAAGATCGAGATCGGCTAAGATCGAGGTCGAGCAAAACAGAGACCGGTCAAGATCAAGATCGGCCAATATTGAGATCGGGCTAAATAGAGACCGATCGAGGCTGAAATCGGCCTCAATCGAGAAAAGCTTATCGAGCCAAAAAACAGAAAGCCGGAATATCCGCAATTGGGTGAGAATCTCAGCGGAAATCACGGCGCATATCAATGAAAGGCCAATTAGTTAATCTATCATGGGATTCCTTGCTGTATTTGAAAATTATATTAAGAATAGGACCTCCCCACTATATAAAGGGGGTTTGATTATTTGTAAGGTAGATTGATTCAGATTCATAGAACATAAAGCAATATACTATCTTTTCTATGGTTTTGATATTTAGTCATTTTGTTCTTCTATCCGCTAATCTCCATTCAGTTTGAGGGTGAAAAAATTTGAAGGCTTGAGCTAATTAGTCCATTCGGTTTGCATTCATTTCTTTAACAATTAATTTTGATATTCATTTGTATGTTTTCTCAATTTGTACCGAATTATACTACATATCCTTAGAACCGCGTATAAATTCAATTGTTATCCATTTTTCGGGTTAACAAGCTCAAGTGCCCCGCCCAGATGAGCTTCTAATCCCCGTATGGCGGAAATCAACCCGTACCTGCAGCCGAAATTTCTGCATCATCTTCGGTAACCCTAATTTTCCGATTTGTCTCAATTGCCACCGATGCCTCCCCTAGATTTCAACAACCAGACCTTATATCCATCCTGTATACGGTCAAAATAGATTTTGGCCTTCGTACGATTGATCGAGGTCAAAACATAATGGATCGGAGTAAGACTTCGAGATGGGTTCCGAAGATAGTACAAACAAGCTTAGAGCCCGAAGGACCGATCAATGTCGAGCGCGATATCATTATCAAACTCGAATCCAAGTCGAACTATGATGCAGAGTAAAGATATCGAGCTTATGATTCAGAGACCGACCAAAACTGACCCCGAATCAATTCAACGATCCGAGTCAGAATCGAGCTCAAGTCAAGATCGAGAGCTCAAATCAATACCAAAAACTCTAGTCAATATCGAGCTCATAGACAAGAGCCATTGCAATCCCACTAGAGGAGAGAATCCTGGCAGGAATTATGGGAAAGCTGATTTATCATGGGTCTCCCACTATGTATTTTTAATTATATCTAAAGTAAGATCCCTCTACTATAAAGGGAATGGTTATTATTTCTGTAAGACCAAGTTTTTGCTTACATTGTCATTCAAGCATCATATTCTCCTATAGTGAAGAGTTGTTCCTCAAAGCTTCACAAATTGATTCCACTTGTTTAGTCCTAAAAATCATCTTTTTACAATCTTGTTTACTTTGCATTCTTTGCAATCCATATTTGATATTTCTATTTATCCTTACGATTTGTATTAAGTTATACTACATATCTTTAGAACTACGTACAAATTCATATCTATCCATTTTTCGGGTAAACAGTTTATGGGCTACATTACTTCGAGCTCGAATCATTCACTCGACTACTAAGCCTACGGGCTACTTTTATTTCGAGCACTGGCCCGAACGGAAGGTATACCTAGGAACGGGGTTAACCTCCGAACTGAGGAAAAAACTTATTCAATTTCTTATCGATAACGTAGATTATTTTGCCTGGTCCCATTTAGATATAACATGGATCCCACCGAATATAACGATGCATCGGCTAAGCTTGGACCCTAGGTTCAGACTAGTGAAGCAAAAGAGAAGACCCCAATCCGAGGTAAAGCACACATTAATAAGGACGAGGTAACTAAACTCCTCAAGATATGGTCCATTCAGGAGGTGAAATATCCGAATTGTTAGCAAATGTAGTTGTAGTTCCTAAAAAGGGAATAAACTTATAATGTATGTAGATTATAAGGATTTGAACAAAGTGTAACACCCCGGAAAATTTCGAAGTACTTAAGCGCTATTAAGAAAATCGATGTGTGTTAATTATATTATTTTGTGTGAAGACGAGGACTATTAATAGAATGGAAATCAATTGGATATGATAATAAGTGTACGAGTCATATTATAAGTGATGTGGGGTCTAGGGAGAGCCCTAAGTCCAAGTCAAGTTGGAAATATCATGATAGACTAAAAGTTCCAAATGAGTACGCACAAGATTAAACTTTGAACAAGCATATCTACATATATATAAGGTTTTATGTGAGGTATTACCTATCAAATTAAAGGCCTTTGAGTCTAGTTTCTAACTCTTCAAACTGTTTGTCATTTGGACATTTCTACAAGAAGGTATGACCAAATTATAAAAGGCTGGCGGAGGAGCCTACAGATGCGAAGCATCCGAGGCCGCGTCCAAAAGGGAGGCTAGCAGTGAAATGCTGCCATAGCGTCCAGGTCCGCATCCGAGATTCAAAGAGGAGTGAAGTGGGGATGCGAAGCATCCAGGGCCGCATCCGAAACCCAAAAATCTGGGCCTACAAATACAATGTCGGGTAAAGAGGGTATTTTGTGTATTTGGGGGTTAGGGTTCTTGACGTGAAGGGGCGATTTTGAGCTAAAATCAAGTCCAATCGACCAAGGTAAGTTGTTAATGATGTTTTGGGTTGATTATTACTCAATATACATGAGTTCTAACATCATTCTTACATCCAAATACAAGATTTCATCATCAAATCCTCAAGAAAACAAAAATCACCAAAGTTGTGATTTTTCAAGATTGATCTACTAGAGGTAATTCCAATGCTTCAAACTCATTTATTATGAGTAGTTAGAAGTATTTGAAGCATTTGTTACTAATTTTAATGGTTGAAAGATTGGATTATAAAACTGTAGTTCATGGCATGAATGTACTTTTGAGAAAATAAGAGAGAAGGTGAATGGTAATCTTGGCGATGAAATTTATGAATACAATGAATCTATGGGATTTGTTACTAATATTGGTCTCATTGGATGTTGTTATTGTATATTTAAGTTGATTAGTGTAGTGCATCGTTGTAGTATCATTAAGGGAAGAATTTGAGGTATGTTGGCTAAACTTTCTCTCTTGGAATTGAATTCCATAATGTTTCCGTAAGTTTTAAAGTATGGGTTGCGTATAAATATGTTATGGCTTTGAGTCATGTTTCAATGAAAGATAGTATGCCAAATTGTGTGAGAAAACTCAATATGCTTAAGACTCTTAATTGCTCATATGTGTACCTAAAGCCTTGATTGGAAATGTCTTACTGTTTATAACCTATAAAGATGTGAAAGAAGTATGAAATGTGATGATTGATATAAGTGAAAGTTATAATTGTGGCCAATGGAGCCAATGAAATGAAATGATGTGAGAAAGGTTATGAGTTGAGCCTTGATTCAACTATTCCGAATTGACTTCGAAAATAGAATTGCCTAAAAGCCTATAAACTCAAGTCATGCTCATATGTGGCTGTTTTAACATACGTTATGATTTGTGAGTATCTTCAATGTGTTTTGCGTTCTTACATATTCGTGAGTAGAAATTGTGTATTGCCCTTTTTTGGGGAAAAACGTGTCAAGAATAAATGGTGTGTTATTTGCTGATGATTTAAACTTGCGCATCAATTGCCAATCATTTTACTCCACTTCACGGAAAGAAATCTATGGTGCTTAGATTGGTCATTTCTAATGAACTTAAAGTTATGATTTCCGGAATATTATATGTATGTTAATTTTTATGATGATGATACATGAGAGGGAAGAAATAAAAGTGTGGAATAACAAATATGGCCACCGTGCCTTGAATAAAGAATCTTTTGAATGGCCAAAAGAGCCAAGGAAATATTGTTGTTATTATTGGTTGTAAATACTAGTGGAGATTTATATAATGTGGAAGATGATGAGGTAAATACATTTGTACCTATGTTATTTTTGTGAATTATTCCCCTTATTTGGAATGAGATTGATGTGATAAAATTATTCCTCTTAATTGGGATAAGATTGATTGATATAAAAGGGTTGATGTCTCGAATAAGACAACCTAGCCGATCGGGTCGTGATCGGACACCATGTCACACACATGGTGGTGATTGTGCTGGAAATTGTAATTGAAATTGAGATTTTGGTTGATGTCTTCAAATAAGACTGCTATCATATTGCACTATAAATTGACGTGCTAAAATTATGGTAGTATTGGTATTGATAGTAATTGTGGTTGATTCTCTAATGAGATACCCTAGCTGATCGGGTCATGATCGGACTCCGTGCTAAAATTACGTTGGTATTGGTATTGATAGTAATTGTGCTTGATTCTCTAATACGATAGCCTAGATGATCGGGTCGTGATCGGACTCCGTGTTAAAGATGGTGGTATTGATATTGAGAGTAATTGTGGTTGATGTCTCTAATGAGATAGCCTAGCCGATCGGGTCGTGATCTGACTCCATACTGAGAATACGGTGGTACTGGTATTGTGAATAATGGTATTGTGGACAATGGTATATCGATACTAAAGAAATTTTCCAATGTGAGATATGGAAATTAATTTGAACACTGTCTTGATCCTAAATTGAGGTTTGATGTTGATTAAGGTTTTCATTGATATTATGATAATCTTGTTTGTATTATTTGTCATTCTATTGAGAGGGTGTTTAGTTATATATACTAGTGTTATTCGACAGTACTAACGTCCATTTTGCTGGGGGCTCTCAATGGATGCAGGTGGTTCCACAGCAGGAGATATTGATCAGTGATAGCAGTGTACCTTCTTCCCAGTTGACTTGGTGAGCCCCACTTCATCCCGGGGTCATGTATCTTTTGTACCTTGTGTATTCCGTTTGAGGTATAGCCGGGGCCTTGTTGCCGGCATTATCATTGTACTCTTCTTTATCCATAGAGGCTCCGTAGACATAGTGTGGGTTGTGTATTGGTGCTGGGAAAGACGAAAAATGTTATGTTGTTGTTGTATTACTTGTCCATTTGAGACATTAAAAATGATGAAGCTATTGGAAATGAATTGGTATTGTAGACGTGAACACCATTTTGTCTAATTAATGAAAATATGTATTATCTCCATTCGTGTTTAAGTTTGGGTAGAATGAAATCTAACAGGTTTGCTCGGTCGGGTTCACTCGGTTGAGCGTCGGTCGCGCTCTTCGGTTTTGGTGCGTGACAAACTTGGTATCAGAGCCTAAGGTTTTAAAGTGTCCTAGGATGTCTCGGAGCTGTGTCTAGTAGAGTCCTTCTTATCGGTGTGTTGTCGACCACATCTATAAGTTGGAGGCTACTTGGGCATTTAGGAATAATACCCTTCTTTGATATTCTGAATCGTGCGATGAAACTAGTTATGAAACTGTTCTTCCTCCAACTTGTGCGTTGAGGTTCAAGGTAAGTTTAAATGCTCTTCTGGTTTATTCCAAGTAATGTTGTCATGTGACATGACGAAAGGGTAAAGGCATGAATATTAAACAGATGGCACATCTATCATGTTGAATGAATAGTATGACCATATGAGACAAGTATATAGTACCATGAGCATACTTTATATGAGAAGAGTGCTAGAAGTGATTACCCACCTCCAAAGAGGCTTTGACGTGATAAATGAGACCTAAGCTCAACTAGTACACGTGGATAGTGTGGGAACCATATGTATGATTCTAATATGTAGATTTGTTACATAGGCACGTGATATATGAAAGGCATGGCCTGGAGAGTAATGATAAATGAGTAGGTCTCGCACGGAAGACAAGAAGTTATGAAAGGAGAGTCAGATGAACCCACAATGAGAAGCCCTAGCACTATGAATATTATAAAAATCCTAGGAATGTGCAAAGTGGTGTTACACTCCAAAAAGGATATTGACACGAGGGATTTGGATCCCAAGCTTATGTGGCTGAATAAGAGTAGAGAACTTATGAGGTTAATACCATGGGGACTTAAATCTCCCTAATAGTCAATCATATACAGGAGGACTAGAGATGTGAAACATGTGTTCCTCAAATTGCTAAATTCAAAAGTTGTGTCGAAATGTGAAACATTCACCCCAAGTGGGGAGGGAAGGGCCATGGTGAGGCTACTTAAGTTCAATAAAACGAGAATTGGGCTGTGTAGCTATGATGTTTGGATATTTTATTGAAAACATGTGTAATCTAGAAAAGTGGTAAGAGGTAACCTGATTCTCTAAGAGGATATGCAGATGATAAACCACTAGTACACCAAAAATGTGGAAGGTTAATCAATGTAAATTCTTCGTATGTAACACTGTACATGACAGGGTCAATGATACTAGAAACTAAGAGTAAGGTTTGTAAAAGGGTTTTATACTTGTTAGAGAGTCAGGCAATGGAACCCAAGGAAGTGCTACAGATCAAATGTGAAAGGCTTGCGAGTTCTTAGAATGAGTTAATCACAGATTTGCGATTTAGTGAAAGTTCCAAGTCTTTAAGAAACACAGAACGAGTGGGAGAGATAAATGTGATGTTATAATAACCCAAGAATGCATCGGGACTTGATGGAGAATCTCTTAAGAATCTTACAAGAAAGGATGTGTTAAGTGATACACGGATGAACACACTTTCCCACGGATATCCCAACAAGTGTAGAGAGGTGAGCATGATGAATTCCCAACTAAGGGAAAAGACCACGTAACATATGGAAGAACGCATGGCTATTCACTAACTAGGAAGAATGAGGCGAGAAGAATTGGAAGAGAAATCTGATATAGATGTTCCACTAATGATGAAATATGGCAAGATGATCATTTATGCCTCTAGGAAACTCAAGAATCATGAGAAAAACAATCCAACACATGACTTAGGACTTGCGGCTGTGATTTTACATTAAAGGTTTGGCGTCATTAATTGTATGGGGTCCAGGTGGACATATTCACGGACCAAAAGATCCTTCAATATATTTGCAAATAGAAGAAATTGAATCTAAGGTAGAGAAGATGGCATGAGTTATGTAAGGATTACGATATCAATATTCTATATCATCCGGGGAAGCCAATGTTGTGGAGGATGCTCATACCCGGAAATATATGGGTAGTTTAGCTCACTTGGAGGCATGTCAAAGGTCGTTGGCCAAGGAAGTTCATCGATTGGCTAGTTTGGGAGTTCGTATTGTGGACTCTAATGAAGGAGGGGTAATTGTACAAAATAAGGATGAATCATCGCCTGTTGTGGAAGTCAAAGAGAAGCAATACAATGATCCATTGTTGGTGCAATTGAAAGAGGGGATTCATAAACATAAGATCATGGCCTTTTCTCTTGGCATGGATGATGGTACACTAAGGTACCAAGGGCGACTATGTGTTCCAAATGTGGATGGTCTCCATGAAAGAATTATGATTGAAGCTCACACATCTGGGTATTCCGTGCACCCAGGTTCTACAAAAATGTATCATGATCTTAAGGAAGTCTATTGGTGGAATGATATGAAAAGGAATGTGGCGGACTTTGTGGCAAGATGTCCAAATTGTCAGTAAGTGAAGGCCGAACACTAACGGCCCTGTGGGTTGGCACAGAACATAGAAATTCCAATGTAGAAGTGGGAAATGATTAATATGGACTCTGTGGTAGGATTACCGCGCACTCCGTGCAAGTTTGACTCAATTTGGGTGATTGTGGATCGACTCACAAAGTCAGCACACTTTTTGCCGGTTAAGTCTACCGACACAGCGGAGCAGTATGCTCAGTTGTATATCAAAGAAATAGTCAGGTTGCATGGCACCCCAGTTTCCATCATTTCTGATCGGGGAGCACAATTCACGGCTAAATTTTGGAAGAAATTTCAGCAAGGTTTGGGTACTCAGGTGAATCTTAGTACAAACTTTCACCCACAGACTGACGGGCAGGCAGAGCGGACTATTCAGACGTTTGAGGATATGTTATGCGCTTGTGTTCTAGACTTCAATGGTAGCTGGGATGATCATTTACTACTCATAGAATTTGCATACAATAATAGCTATCATGCTAGCATTCAAATGGGACCGTTTGAGGCTTTATATGGTAGGAGAAGTAGATCTCCCATTAGGTGGTTCGAAATTAGGGAAGCAGAGTTGATAGGGCCAGACCTCGTTCATCAAGCTATGGAAAATGTTAAAATCATAAAAGAGCGGTTGAATACTGCTCAGAGTTGTCATAAATCCTATTCGGATGTTCGTCGTAGGGATTTAGAGTTCAAAGAAAATGATTGGATATTCTTGAAAGTTTCCCCCATGAAGGGTGTAATGCGATTTGGTAAGAAAGGAAAATTGAGTCCGAGGTATGTCGGACCATACAAAATCATTCAGAGGATCGGTGAGGTGGCGTACAAGCTTGAGCTACCACCTGAGATGTCATTAGTACACCCGGTATTTCATATGTCTATGTTAAAGAAAGTAGTTGGAGACCCGACACTCATTGTTTCGGTAGAGGCTATTGAGGTTAATGAGGAATTGACTTATGAAGAGATTCCAATTTCTATTATTGATCGGCAAGTTCGAAAGTTGAGAAATAAAGGAAAGCCTCCATGAAAGTGTTATGGCAAAACCAGCAGGTTGAAGAGGCAACCTGGGAGGCCGAGGAAGAAATGAAGAAGAAGTATCATTATTTGTTTGAATAGCCATGTATTTATAAAGTTGTGCTCTATGAAAATGCTAAGAGTTACCTTGTATGAATTATGTATCATTTGTATCGTGACATTAAGGGTGTTCCTATTCTGGTAATATATTGTTTATGAGGCCACGGTTGGTGTTGTTTTATATTATATGCGTCATTGGATTATGTATATGTTGTTAGGATTTGTTTCTGGGGTTCTCTGGCAGGTGGACAGGCCCAGTTACAGGGGAAACTCTGCCAAAGTTTTTATGAATTTGTAAAGATAGCCAAATTTTGAGGGCCATAAGTATGTTGAAATTATGGGAAGGAAGTATGAGATCGATGTAGTCCTGAGTTCCTATGTATAATGGTTGGAGGTATAAGGATAACTCTATTCTTGGAAGTGACTTGTGAAACATTCGAGGACGAATGTTCTTAAGTGGGAAAGAATGTAACACCCTGGAAAATTTCGAAGTACTTAAGCGCTATTAAGAAAGTCGATGTGCGCTAATTATATTATTTTATGTGAAGACGAGGACTATTAATATAATGGATATTAATTGGATATAATAATAAGTGTATGAGTCATATTATAAGTGATGTGGGGTCTAGGGAGAGCCCTAAGTCCGAGTCAAGTTGGAAATTTCATGATAGACTAAAAGTTCCAAATGAGTACGCACAAGATTAAACTTTGGACGAGCATATCGACATATATTTAAGGTTTTATGTGAGGTATTACATATCAAATTAAAGGTCTTTGAGTCTAGTTTCTAACGCTTTAAAGTGTTTGT
Source organism: Nicotiana tabacum (assembly GCF_000715075.1). Classification (NCBI taxonomy): domain Eukaryota; kingdom Viridiplantae; phylum Streptophyta; class Magnoliopsida; order Solanales; family Solanaceae; genus Nicotiana; species Nicotiana tabacum. The sequence continues at coordinate 38,036,605 of NC_134081.1, forward strand.
CAATTGGACATTCCTACAAGAAGGAATGACCAAAATACAAAATGCCGGCGCGTCCAAAAGGGAGGCTGGCAGTGAAGTGCTGCCATAGCGTCCAGGTCCGCATCCGAGCTTCAAAGAGGAGTGAAGTGGGCCTATAAATACAAGGTCGGGTAAACAGGGTATTTTGTGTATTTGGGGGTTAGGGTTCTTGAAGTGAAGGGGCGATTTTAAGCTCAAATCAAGTCCAATCGACCAAGGTAAGTTGTTAATGATGTTTTGGGTTGATTATTACTCAATATACATGAGTTCTAACATCATTCTTACATCCAAATACAAGATTTCATCATCAAATCCTCAGGAACACAAAAATCACCAAAGTTGTGATTTTTCAAGATTGATCTACTAGAGGTAATTCCAATACTTCAAACCCGTTTATTATGAGTAGTTAGAAGTATTTGAAGCATTTGTTACAAGTTTTAATGGTTGAAAGATTGGATTATAAAACTCTAGTTCATGGCATGAATAGTACTTTTGAGAAAATAAGAGAGAAGGTGAATGGTAATCTTGGCGATGAAATTTATGAATACAATGAATCTATGGGATTTGTTACTAATATTGGTCTCATTTGATGTTGTTATTGTAGATTGAAGTTGATTAGTGTAGTGCATCGTTGTAGTATCATTAAGGGAAGAATTTGAGGTATGTTGGCAAAACTTTCTCTCTTGGAATTGAATTCCATAATGTTCCTGTAAGTTTTAAAGTATGGGTTGCGTATTAATATGTTATGGCTTTGAGTCGTGTTTTAATGAAAGTTAGTATGCCAAATTGTGTGAGAAAACTCAATATGCTTAAGACTCTTAATTGCTCATATGTGTACCTAATGCCTTGATTGAAAATGTCTTACTGTTGATAACCTATAAAGATGTGAAAGAAGTATGAAATGTGATGATTGATATAAGTAAAAGTTATACTTGTGGACAATGGAGCCAATGAAATAAAATGATGTGAGAAAGGTTATGAGATGGGCCTTGATTCAACTATTTCGAATTGACTTCAAAAATAGAATTGCCAAAAAGCCTATAAACTCAAGTCGTGCTCATATGTGGTTGTTTTAACATACGTTATGATTTGTGAGTATCTTTAATATGTTTTGCGTTCTTACATATTCGTGATTGAAAATTGTGTATTGCCTTTTGTGGGGGAAAATGTGTCAAGAATAAATGGTGTGTTATTTGCTGATGATTTAAACTTGCGCATCAATTGTCAATCATTTTACTCCACTTCTCGGAAAGAAATCTATGGTGCTTAAATTGGTCATTTCTAATGAACTTAAAATTGTGATTTCCGGAATATTATATGTATGTTGATATTTATGATGATGATACATGAGAGGGAAGAAATAAAAGTGTGGAATAATAAATATGGCCATCGTGCCTTGAATAAAGAATCTTGTGGATGGTCAAAAGAGCCAAGGAAATATTGTTGTTATTATTGGTTGTAAATACTAGTGGAGATTTATACAATGTGGAAGATGATGAGGTAAATACATTTGTACCTACGTTATTTTTGTGAATTATTCCCCTTATTTGGGATGAGATTGATGTGATAAAATTATTCCTCTTAATTGGGATAAGATTGATTAATATAAAAGGGTTGATATCTCGAATAAGACAGCCTAGCCAATCAGGTCGTGATCGGACACCATGTCGCACACATGGTGGTGATTGTGCTGGAAATTGTAATTGAAATTGAGATTTTGGTTGATGTCTTCAAATAAGATAGCCTAGTTGATTGGGTCGTGATCGGACTCCGTGCTAAAATTATGGTGGTATTGGTATTGATAGTAATTGTGGTTGATTCTCTAATGAGATACCCTAGCTGATCGGGTCGTGATCGGATTCCGTGCTAAAATTATAGTGGTATTGGTATTGATAGTAATTGTGGTTGATTCTCTAATGAGATAGCCTAGCTGATCGGGTCATGATCGGACTCCGTTTTAAAGACGGTGGCATCGATATTGAGAGTAATTGTGGTTGATGTCTCTAATAAGATAGCCTAGCCGATCGGGTCGTGATCAGACTTCATACTGAGAATACGGTGGTACTGGTATTGTGAATAATGGTATTGTGGACAATGGTATATCGATGCTAAAGAAATCTCCCAATGTGAGATATGGAAATTAATTTGAACACTGTCTTGATCCTAAATTGAGGTTTGATGTTGATTAAGGTTTTCATTGATATTATGATAATCTTGTTTTTATTATTTTTCATTCTATTGAGAGGGTGTTTAGTTATATATACTAGTGCTATTCTACAGTACTAACGTCCCTTTTGCCAGGGGCGCTCAATGGATGCAGGTGGTTCCACAACAGGAGATATTGATCAGTGATAGCAGTGCACCTTCTTCCCAATTGACTTGGTGAGCCCCACTTCATCCTGGGATCATGTATCCTTTGTACCTTATGTATTCCGTTTGAGGTAGAGCCGGGGTCTTGTTGCCGGCATTATCATTGTACTTTTCTTTATCCATAGAGGCTCTGTAGACATAGTGTAGGTTGTGTATTGGTACTGGGAAAGACAAAATATGTTATGTTGTGGTTGTATTACTTGTCCATTTGAGACATTAAAAATGATGAAGCTAATGGAAATGAATTGGTATTGTAGACGTGAACACCGTTTTTTCTAATTAATGAAAATATATATTATCTCCATTCGTGGATGAGTTTGGGTAGAATAAAATTTAACAGGCTTGCTCGGTCGGGTTCACTCGGTTGAGCGCCGGTCGCGCTCCTCGGTTTTGGGGCGTGACACAAAGCATGCCCTAAAGATTCCTTTCTGCTGCCCAACATCGATCGAATGATCGATGCCACGTCCGGCCACGAGATCCTTACTTTTATCGATGCCTATTCCGGGTATAATCAAATCCAAATGAACCCGGAAGACCAGGAAAAGACTTCATTTGTCACCAAGTATGGGACATATTGTTATAATGTAATGCCTTCGGGCTAAAAAATGCAGGAGCTACTTACCAACGCCTAGTAAATAAAATATTCGAGGAACAAATAGGTAAATCAATAAAAGTTTATATTGATGACATGCTAGTTAAGTCCTTGAGCGCAGAGGACCACTTGACCCATTTGCAGGAAAAGTTCGAGATTTTAAGGAAATACAACATGAAGCTTAACACCGAGAAATGTGCTTTCAGGGTCGGTTCGGGCAAGTTTCTCGGCTTCATGGTGTCAAATTGGGGGATCGAGATTAACCCAGATAAAATCAAGGCCATCGAAGACATCACCATCGTCGACAGCGTGAAAGCCGTGCAGAGGCTAACGGGACGGATTACAGCCTTAGGCCGATTCATTTCGAGGTCGACAGATCGAAGTCACAAATTTTTCTCTCAACTCAAAAAGAAGAATGATTTCGCTTGGAACCCGGAATGCAAACAGGCGTTAGAGGAATTAAAACGATATCTATCGAGCCCACCACTGCTTCATACTCCAAAGACAGACGAAAAACTTTACTTGTTCTTGTAGTATCGAATATAGAAGTAAGCGGTGTCCTAGTTCGAGAAGATCAAGGTACGCAATTTCCCGTTTATTATATAAGTCGAACCTTAGGAGAAGCAGAAACTAGATATCCGCACCTAGAAATATTGGCATTTGCACTGATAAGCACCTCTAGAAAATTAAGATTGTACTTTCAATGTCACCCCATATGCATATTAACCACTTACCCGCTTCGTAATATTTTGCACAAGCCCGAACTATCAGGCCGATTGGCCAAATGGGCCGTTGAACTCAGTGGGTACAATATCGAATATCAACCCCATACGGCCATCAAGTCTCAAATATTAGCGAACTTCATGGCCGAGTTTACGCTGACCCTCGTACCCGAAGTCGAAAAAGAACTCTTATTGAAATAGGGTATGTCTTCGGGCGTATGGACCCTTTTTACGGACGGGGCTTCGAACGTGAAGGGGTCTGGGCTAGGCATCGTTTTAAAGCCACCCACGGGTAACACTATTAGGCAATCTATCAAAACTACTAGGTTGACTAACAACGAGGCCGAGTATGAGGCCATGATTGAGGGTCTCGAGCTAGCTAAAAGCTTGGGAGCAGAAGTCATCGAAGCCAAGTGTGACTCTTTGCTGGTGGTAAATCAAGTAAACAAAACCTTTGAAGTTCGAGAAGATAGAATGCAAAATTATTTGGACAAACTGCAGGTCACTTTGCACCATTTCAAAGAATGGACTTTAACAGCATGTTCCATGAGAGCAAAACAGTAAGGCTGATGCACTTGCAAATTTGGGATCATCGGTCAAGGAAGGCGAGATAAGCTCGGGGACTGACGTTCAACTCCCAATATCCGTGATCGAAGAAGGTCATGCCGAGATAAATTCTACGAGCTTAACCTGGGATTGGAGGAATAAATATATTGAATACTTAAATAATGGAAAGCTCCCATCGGACCCTAAAAATTTGAGGGCCCTGCAAACCAAAGCTGCTCGATTCACATTAACTGCAGATGGAACACTATATCGAAGGACATTCGATGGACCATTGGCAGTATGCTTGGGTCCAGGAGACACCAATTACATCCTACGTGAGGTGCACGAGGGCACTTGTGGGAATCACTCCGTTGCCGATTCATTAGTCCGAAAAATAATCAGGGCAGGGTATTATTGGATCGATATGGGCAAAGATGCAAAGGAGTTTGTTTGAAAATTAGACAAATGTCAAAGGTTTGCACCAATGATCCATCAGCCCGGAGAGCAACTTCACTCAGTCCTATCCCCATGGCCGTTCATGAAATGGGGAATGGATATCGTCGGCCCTCTTCCATCGACCCCATGTAAAGCTAAATTTATTTTATTTATGACTGACTATTTCTCTAAATGGGTTGAAGCACATGCTTTCGTGAAAGTAAGAGAGAAAGAGGTTATAGACTTTATCTGGGATCATATCGTATGTCGATTCGGGATACCCGCCGAAATAGTGTGTGATAATGGGAAACAGTTTGTCGGCAGCAAAGTGACGAAATTCCTCGAAGACCACAAAATAAAGAGGATATTATCAACACCGTATCACCCTAGCGGAAATGGACAGGCCGAATCAACAAACAAAACTATCATTAAAAACCTAAAGAAAAGCTGAACGACGCTAAGGGAAAATGGAAAGAAATCCTACCCAAAGTTCTTTGGGCATATCGAACAACAATAAAATCTATTACGGGGGCGACCCCGTTCTCCTTAGTATATGGCTCTGAAGCCTTGATTTCAGTCGAAGTCGGGGAACCCAGTGCTAGGTTTCGGTATATAACAGAAGAGTCAAATAACGAGGCTATGAACACTAGCCTCGAATTATCGGATGAAAAATGAGAAGCTGCTCTCGTCCAATTGGCCGCCCAAAAGCAGCGAATCGAAAGATACTATAATCGAAGAACCAAGCTTCGCCATTTTAAACTCGGGGACTTAGTGCTAAGGAAAGTCACCCTCAGTACCCGAAATCCAAACGAAGCAAAACTAGGACCAAACTGGGAAGGACCGTATCAGGTTCTCGAAAACGTCGGAAAAGGATCATACAAGCTCGACATTATAAACAGCAAACAACTATCAAGCAATTGGAATGTGTCGCATCTAAAACGATACTATTGCTAAGGTACGAACCTCTCATATTTGTTTACATTTCAAAACTAACCCATGCAGGAGTCCGATCAGGAGCTAGGATGGATCCTTCAATACGAAGCCCTAGGTCTGAAAGCACGCGTTGCACTCTTTTTCCCTTAGACTGGTTTTATCCCAAATAGGTTTTTCGGCAAGGTTTTTAATGAGGCAACCAGTGATCGTGCTAAACCTAGAAACAATTCGACAGTATCCGAGGCCTCTTTACAATCGACCTCGAATACTGGGGGCATTAGCCCTCAAATATATCAAGTTCTGATGCAAGAAAGTTATTTCATAACAATAGGGTTCCAATAGGAAAAGTTGTAACAGGCAAATGGTCAAAACGAACCATGCTCATGTAGTTGGCCCGAGCCTTGACGCAAAATATGAACATATGTATAATGACTTGCAAAGAAAGTTCTTTTCTTTACCAATATCTCATATCCAAGAACAATTCCTCTATTTTGAGATTTATTATGCAAATAGGATTGAGTTCGAGCAAGCGCTCACTCGACCATTACTCCTACTAGCTACATTACGTCGAGTTCGAATCATTCACTCGACTACTAAGCCTACGGGCTACATTTATTTCGAGTTCGAGCAAACACTCACTCGACCATTATGCCTACGGGCTACTTTTTTTTCGAGTTCGAGCAAGCACTCACTCGACCATTATGCCTACGGGCTACATTACTTCGAGTTTGAATCATTCACTCGATTACTAAGCCTACGGGCTATTTTTATTTTGAGTTCGAGCAAGCACTCACTCGACCATTACGCCTACGGGCTACGTTACTTCGAGTTCGAATCATTCACTTGATTACTAAGCCTACGGGCTACTTTTATTTCGAGTTCGAGCAAGCACTCACTCGACCATTATGCCTACGGGCTACATTACTTTGAGTTCGAATCATTCACTCGACTACTAAGCCTACGGGCTACTTTGATTTCGAGTTCGAGCAAGCACTCACTCGACCATTACGCCTACGGGCTATATTACTTCGAGTTTGAATCATTCACTCGACTACTAAGCCTACGGGCTATGTTTATTTCAAGTTCGAGCAAGCACTCATTTGACAATTATGCCTACGGGCTACATTACTTCGAGTTCGAATCATTCACTCGACTACTAAGCCTACGGGCTATTTTTATTTCGAGTTCAAGAAAGCACTCACTCGATCATTATGCCTACGGGCTATATCACTTCGAGTTCGAATCACTCACTCAACTAATAAGCCTAAGGGCTACATCACTTCAAGTTGAGTAAGCCTATGTCCAATCAATCACTCAACTTGACTACTAAGCCTATGAGCTACCTTATTTCAAGTTTGAGTAAGCGCTCACTCAGTTATAAAGGCTACGAAGTTCAAATTTGATCAAGTTGCCTAAATCCTTGTGAAAATATTCATAAGGCGTGAATAAAATCTTCACAAGACAGGAAACAGAATAGAAGCAAGTCGGCAAAAAGGGATATTTTTATATATACAAGATTGTTTACATGATTGATTACAACATAAAAATTAAGGACTAAGCTTCCTGCGAGCGGTCTCTTCTCTATCGGGCTCCCCCCCGTTCTCGGACCCGCTCTTACTCCCATCATCATCATCGTCATCGGAAACCAAGTCTTCAGCATTGATTTCGAGTTCTTTGGCCCTTTTAATCTCTTCAGCGACCCAATGTGCTCAAGTATCGACAGTCTCGGCTGCCTCTCTTGCTTGCTCCTGCGCAGCTTCAGCATCGGCCCGATAGATGGCCACGAGTGCATCTGCATCAGCCTTTGCCTTTTCGGCGTCAGATTCGGCTTTGGCAAGTTCAGAGGCCAACCGAGCCTCGAGCTCCTCAATTCTTCTTGCTTGGACCGAGCCTTTCTCCTTCATTTTTTGAAGTTGGTTTTCGGCCGATGACAATTGGGCTCGAGCAGTTTCTTTCTCTACAACAAAGCGGTCCATTCCTTCTTTCCACTTCAAAGACTCTGCTTTTATCACATCGACTTCTTCACGGAGTTTTTTGATCATCTCAATTTTCTGCTATATCTGTCAGACCGAAAAATTAGCCATCGTTCCGGTATCGAGACCATAGGATTTTAAAAGTATTATTACCTTCTTGGACAGATCTTTCTGATCTTGGTGATCCTTGGCCAACTCAGCTCGAAGGTCTTTTATTTCCTCTCCCCTCTGGCCTAAGAGGAGTTTTAGGGAGTTCCTCTCCTCGGTAACCCGTTGAAGCTCGGCCTCGTATCGACGCAGCTCGATTCGGGACCGAGAACATGATTCTCGATGAACTGTCATGGCCTGAAAAGAAAGAAGAAACGAAGTTAAAAAAGAAAAGCAAACTTAAGGATAACGCCATATAATTTAAGGCTTACCTGATTCAAAGCATGTTGCACTCCGTGAAAAAGATCTGATACGTCACTTGTACCGGTAGCGTCCTCGACACCGATAAACAGGTCACGAAGAGGATCCTCTCCATCATGAGGCCTATCTAATTCGAGGGCCCCCAAAGCTTGGGCCTCCTGAATTGCCTCTGCGGAAAAAGCAGGGAAGGTGGGCGAGTCTTCGATTGCTACTGCCCCAAATAAATCACCTGGGGCATTCTCTTCGGTTCGAAAAGATTCGAGAAGAGCCCCTTCAGACATACCCCACATCTGTTGGCTTCGATAGGAAGCATCTTCAATCTCCAACAACTCGGGGACTCTGCCCGAATCTTTCTCCGATATATCCTCAGTACGAGGCGGAGCCTTATGAACCACCATCGATCCAGATGCCAGTGGAACGTCGGTGGTCTTCTTCATTCGGGCCGCCAGTGTAGACCAATCGTTCTCTTCTTCTTCTTCTTCATCCCTCAGATGCAGAACTGATTCTACGGTCAAAGGAATGATATTCTTGTTTGTCTTACGAGCCGCCCTCTTCTTCGGTTTTTGATCTTCGAGGACGGGAACTCTTTTCCTCTTATTATTTTTTACGGGCTTTGGGACAGAGGCCGAAGCCTCTTCCTTGATGGATGAGGGCCTCAAAACTGCGTCTTTACCCACACCTAAATAGGGAAAATTTTATTAAAGTGTGTGAAAAGCATCTTATTCAAATTACCAAAAGATACGAGAAAGGTGCTTACCGTGATTTTTGGCCTCCCATCGGCCCTTTGACAAGTCGCACCATGAGCGCTCGGCATAGGAGGAGGTCGAAACCAGATCACGTACCCAGTTCTTGAGATCGGGCACTGTGCCGGGCATCCAGGGAAGCGCTGCATCACGAAAGGGGAATATTGGTGAGAAAGGAAATGAAAGGATAAAATAGTAGGAGATAACGACAGAATTACCCTTACGCTTCATGCTCCACTCCTCGGAAAAAGGCATCTTTTCGGTCGGGATCAGGTCCAATGTCCTTACTGGAACGAATCTGCCCATCCAGCCTCAATCCTTATCCTCGTCTATACTCTAGAACAGAGCCTTGGTAGCTCGACGTTGGAGTTTTATTAACCCTCCTCAAAAAAGGCGAGGACGGTATAATCGGACAAGATGATCGAGGGTGAAAGGCATCCCCTCGATTTTACTCACAAAATATCGGATCAAAATAACGATTCGCCAAAAGGAAGGATGTATCTGCCTAGGGTTATTAGGTATTTACGATAAAAATCTATGATAACGGGGTCGAGGGGACCTAATGTGAAAGGGTAAGTATACATGTTTAAAAACCTTCTCACGTGAGTAGTAATATCCTCTTCGGGAGACGGCACTACCACTTCTTTGTTCTCCCAGTTACAATCTTTTTTTATCCGCTCCATATGCTCTCGGGTTATCGAACAAATATATCTCGATACGGGCTCACATCGGCTAGGAACCGGTGAATCTTTATCGAGTTTGAAATCGGAGGTAAGAACACACGCCGCCGGAACGCACTCCTCAGGCCGTGGATCCACCGGTGTTTTGTCGGCGGCAGATTGGGAAGAACAAGCTTTTTATTTTTGGGGGACGGTTTTTGATATCTTCACCATTTTGGATTTAAAGAAGGTGACAAAGATTTGGTGGTTTAGAAGAAGAATTTTGCAAAAAGGAATCACAGATTTGCGAATAAACTAAGAGAACTTGGGAAATTTGGAAGATTGAAGATGTAAAAGTGGTAAATGATAAAAGGAAGGGCTATTTATAGGCTAAAGCAATGGCGGTTCAGTATCAGCGGTGGTCGACCACCGTCTGACATGTATTAAATGCCTTGAAAGACAAAATCGACGGACAGCTATCACGTGCGTCATGGTCGAGCCCAATGTAAACGTCAGCTTATAATCCGATCGAACCATTAAAAAATCATATCGTTTCTCACCACATCCTTCCCGAGAAACGAGAAGACTATCTGTATACGGTCGAAATAGATTTCGGCCTTCATACGATTGATCGAGGTCAAAACATAATGGATCGAAGTAAGACTTCGAGATGGGTTCCGAAGATGGTACAAACAAGCTTCGAGCCCGAGGGACCGATCAATGTCGAGCTCGATATCATTATCAAGCTCGAATCCAAGTCGAACTATGATGCAGAGTAAAGTTATCGAGCTTATGATTCAGAGACCGACCAACACTGACCCCGAATCAATCCCAAGGATCCGAGTCAGAATCGAACTCAAGTCAAGATCGAGAGCTCGAGTCAAGACCGAAAACTCAAGTCAATATCGAGCTCATAGACAAAAGTCGTTGCAATCCCACTAGAGGAGAGAATCCTGGCAGGAATTATGGGAAAGCTGATTTATCATGGGTCTCCCACTATGTATTTTTAATTATATCTAAAGTAAGATCCATCTACTATAAAGGGAATGATTATTATTTCTGTAAGACCAAATTTTTGCTTACATTGTCATTCAAGTACCATATTCTCCTATAATGAATAGTTGTTCTTCCAAGCTTCACAAATTGATTCAACTTGTTTAGTACTAAAAATCATATTCTTTACAATCTTGTTTACTTTGCATTCTTTGTAATCCATATTTGATATTTTTATTTATTCTTGTAATTTGTATTAAGTTATATCACATATCTTTAGAAATACGTACAAATTCAAATCTATCCGTTTTTCAGGTAAACACATCCCTCAGTCATCCGATTTCCATCCTGAGATTATAGTATCGCCGACACACGATGGGCTTCAGTTTTGGTAATTCATGATTGCGGGCTCTGTAGCTGGTATGGTGGAACACATGGCCATGTTCCCAGTTGATACAATCAAGACCCAAATGCAAGCCATTGGTTCTTGCCCTATCAAGTCCATTAGCATCCGTCAGGCTTTTCGGTCCATTGTTCAAACTGAAGGCATTGCTGGACTTTACCTTGGCATTGGAGCTATGGCTCTTGGTGCTGGTCCAGCTCATGCGGTTTATTTCTCTGTTTATGAGAATTGTAAGAAGGGATTTTGTATACGGTCAAAATCGGGCTCATCTATTACATGACGGATCGGAACCGAAACATGATGGATTGAAGAACGACCCCGGGTTCATCGAACCAAAGAACGAAGTCAGAACATATTATCTATTTTTCATCACTTAAAAGTCACTCAACTTTACCTTTATAACTTAAAAGTCATTCTAGTTCAAACCCTATAAAATATCCTATAAAAATATGACATAACATTAAATTTAATTAAAAAATCTAATTATAGTGTCACATAAGCTTAAATGGACCATACCCAATTTAGACCCATTTTATCCATAATTTGATTTGACCCATAACCCAAATAGGTTTTAATATTTTGAACATTAGACATGGCATGGACCTATAAAATATCCAATAAAAATATAACATGGCATTACATTTAATTAAAAAATCTAACAATAATGCCGCATAAGCTTAAATATACCATATATAAGTTAGACTCATTTCTTCCCGATGTGACCTATAACCAAAATGGGTTATTAATATTTGAACAATTAACTGGACTAACACTTTGATTTTGTAGTTAATTCTTAGAAAAAGAAGTCTAAGAAATTTAAGAAAAATTAGGCCTTTTGAATTTATCTTTAAGTTTTGGTTGTACATTTACGGTCAATGACACAATACGTTGTCTTTTTTTTTTGTCCAAACTATCGCTATAGGTTGTCTACGATTGCGGTGTATATTGATAATTTCTACTATGCAATTTTATTGTGGGTGTTTCTTACTGAACAGTATTTTTGTCTATTAGTATTGCTTAATAAGCAATATTTTGACTTTAATGGAATAGTAATTTGTGAAAATAGGTTCTTATTAGCTTGTTGTTCTTGTATGGTAGTGGCACATTTATATGTTATGTGAGATTGATATGGTAGTATTTTAACTTCATGAAAAATTATAAAATAATATGAAGGATGCAAAAACTGGTTTTGTGCTAGTTCTGTTCATATTTTTAATGAAATTATAGGTAGTGGCATTAAGGTTATTACGTAACAAATAAAGTAAGATATTTTTAACACAAAATAATTGTTCTCTTCTTTTCCTTCTAATGTTTAAATTATTAAAACTCATTTGGGATATGGGTCAAATCAAATTATGGATGAAATGGGTCTAAATTGGGTACGGTCCATCTAAGTTTATGTGGCACTATAATTAGATTTTTTAATTAAATTTAATGTCATGTTATATTTTTATAGGATATTATATAGGTTTTTGGGCTAGAATGACTTTTAAGTTACGAAGGTTAAGTTGAGTGACTTTTAAGTGATGCAAAATAGATAAATGACTTTTGTGAAATAAATGATAAGTTGGATGACCATCGGTAAAATTAACCCACCCTAACTATTAACGGACAACAAGTTTTTCCCATTTCGCCTAGTCCTAGTGTGGCCAGGATGAGAGCCAGTTGATGATTGTTTGAATCCGTTTCTAAATTTTGTGCACATTGTTCTCTCTTGAATGATTAGGAATTCAAGTTAATTATCAATCTTTGTTATTCTTGTTTATCTGGAACAGAAACAACAGAATAGATAATTGATATATGCTGCTATAAGGTTCCAAAGATCATGAAACACACTGGTTCATTATTTTTTCTAAAAATTTTCTTTTGCTGAAATATTTGTGTAAGATTTCATTTATTTATTTTTGTAAATTTTTCTCTTGCGGAAATATTTGTTCTGATGCAGTACCGCTAAAATCAAAGAAACAGTTTTATGGTCAATCTGGTAGTTCGCTATATCAAAAGACCTTTACGACGAATGAGGATATTCAATTTTTTCCTTTCCTAAATTCTCTTTTCATCAAATCAAAGATGTTGTCCATGATAGTGACTTTGAAAGTCCAACTAAGGTGCGCGAGAAGAAAGTTCAGGATTGGTAAAAGAAATGTATTTGGTTTTATTTAAGTACAAAAAAAAAGTATACATTGTGCTCTTTAGTTGCTTCTCTCAAGACCTCTGTTCATATTTTTCGATTGTTTAATTTTAGTAGTTGTGTGACTGACTATCCAGTAGGCCATATTTGAAGCTATGCTGATATTGAATTTCTGTGCTATCAGTTGGAAACATGGTGCTTTTACTCTGCCCGCCTGGCTGGTTATCACAATTTGAGTCGACCATAAGTGTGGGCCTGGGGCCATGGATACAATATTTTGCTTCAGTCTGCTATGAGCTTATAGTACTTCGCCACCTTGTCTAGCTAGTCATCTTGAAGGACAATTTTAATTCCATGTTAAGTGCATGTCTTGTGCAGTTGTGTTGTCCAATTTAAATATTAGTTCAAGTTTGTATAGAGTAGGTTATGCTCAATCTGTAGTGATGCATTCATGGAGCTATACTGGTAAATTTTGATATGTGCTGCAAGGCGTTTGTGGGTGTGACAGATTTTCAGGTGAGTCAATTAGGGATGTTTTTCGAGTAATAGTGAAGAAAGATGGATACAGAAGTCTCATGAAAGTGTGGATGCCAAGGATGCTTGTATACGGTCGAAATAGATTTCGGCCTTCGTACGTCTGATCGAGTACGAAAGATAATCGATCGAAGTGAGACGTCGAGATGGGTTCCGAAGATGGTACAAATAAGCTTCGAACCCGAGGGGCCGATCAATGTCGAGTTCGATATCATTATCAAGCTCGAATCCAAATCGAACTATGATGCAAAGTAAAGCTATCAATCTTATGATCCAGAGACCGACCAACATTGACCCCGAATTAATTCAAGGGTCCGAGTCAGAATCGAGCTTAAGCCAAGATCGAGAGCTCGAGTCAGGATCGAGCTTAAGCCAAGATCGAGAGCTCGAGTCAGGATCGAGCTCAAGCCATGATCGAGAGCTCGAGTCGGAATCGAGCTCAAATCAAGATCGAGCTCACAGACAAAAGCCGTTGCAATCCCACTAGAGGAGAGAATCTTGGCAGGAATTGTGGAAAAGCTGATTTATCATGGATCTCCCACTGAGTATTTTTAATTATATTTAAAGTAAGATCTCTCTACTATGAAGGAGAGGGTTATCATTTCTGTAAGGGAATTTTTTTTTTATGCTTACATTGTAATCAAAATACCATATTCTCGATAGTGAAGAGTTGTTCTTTCAAGCCTCTTAAATTGATTCCACTTGTCTAGTCCTAAATTTCATCTTTCTTGCAACCTTATCTATTTAGTATTCTTTTCAACACATATTGGGTATTTCTATTTATTCCTGTAATCTGTATTAAGCTGCACCACATATCCTTAGAACTACGTACAAATTCAACTCTATCCGTTTTTCGGGTAAACAGTTTGGCGCCCACCGTGGGGCTAAGGATAACAGTGGTTATTTGATATGAATCTGAAAAAAATACGCCATTGTGTTTTGCGCTTGTTTTCGAAAATATCTTGAATTTCGGATTAGCTACAACTAACCACCAATCAGATGGCTTCACCAATCGACAACGGAGCCGGTCTTCAAGGCGAAAACAACAACTTGACACCTAGTACTGAAAGACCACTTGTAAACGCCGTTGGAGCTCGAATCGGAGCGCCAATAGATATCAATTCGCATGTAGCCATTGAGGCGAACCTACATGCTGAACCCGAGAATAGCATCCATGGTGGCACTCGATCTGCAACTCGAGATACCCATAACGTCGAGGAAAACGGCGTTAGCTTGCGTATGATTTTCGAAATGTTGCAAGCCCAACAGGCAGCAATAGCTCAGTTACAAAGCCAAACCCAGCTACAAAGCAGGCCGGAGCCCAATCCACCTCGAGAAATCACCCACAGAACGGAGCCAGCCATAGTGAAGTCAAATGAGCAAGAATCGGGGACTACTCCCGAAATTGCTAAATTGTTCGAGGAACTCACAAAGCGAGTCGAAGCCAATGATAAAAATGTAGAAACTTATAACTCCAGGGTCGATCAGATCCTGGGATCTCCACCAATGATAAAAGGGTTGGATTCGAAAAAATTAGTGCAAAAACCTTTTCCCTCGAGCGCAGCCCCGAAACCAATCCCCAAAAAATTCCGTATGCCCGAAATTCTCAAATATAATGGAACGACCGATCCCAACGAGCACGTCACTTCTTACACATGTGCCATCAAGGGCAATGATTTAGAAGACGATGAAATCGAATCTGTGTTGTTAAAAAAATTCGGAGAGACCCTCTCGAATGGGGTAATGATTTGGTATCACAACCTACCACCAAATTCTATCGACTCGTTCGCCATGTTAGTAGATTCTTTTGTGAAAGCACATGTTGGCGCCATAAAAGTCGCAACAAGGAAATCGAACCTCTTCAAGGTAAGACAAAAGGATAACGAGATGCTGAGGGAGTTCGTATCTCGTTTTCAAATGGAACGAATGGACTTGCCACCAGTCACAGACGATTGGGCTGTTCAGGCTTTCACCCAAGGTTTGAACGAACGAAGTTCGACGGCTTCACGGGGACTAAAGCATAACCTGATCGAATACCCATCCATCACGTGGGCCGACGTGCACAATCGGTACCAATCAAAAATTAGGGTCGAAGATGATCAATTGGGGTATGAACCCCCTGTTCGAAGGGATACTAATCAGTGAACCGTACAACGGAAGCCACAAAATTAGTGAATCGAGACATAACCTCGGGTAAAATAACAAAAGAAGTGATCGAGGTCAAGGGTCCCGGGGGTTGATGAACAGAAGTAGGTTCGATAGGCATGCCGGATCTAAGGAAGCACCTCGGTTATCGGAATATAACTTCAGCATTGATGCATCCACCATTGTTTCGGCTATCGGACACATCAAAGACACTAAATGGCCTCGACCCATGCAGACCGATCCTACCGAGAGGAATCCCAATCAAATGTGCAAATATCATGGCACCAATGGCCACAGAACAGAAGATTGCAGGCAACTAAGAGAGGAAGTAGCCCGGTTATTCGACAAAGGGCACCTTCGAGAATTTTTGAGTGATAGGGAGAAGAACCATTTTAAAAATAGGGATTTCGGCAAGCAAAACGAACAAGAAGAACCACATCACGTCATTCACATGATCATCGGCGGCGCCGATACCCCTCGGGGACCAATGCTTAAACTCACTAAGACATGGATTGTGAGAGAAAAGTGATCTCGAACTCAAGATTACACACCCATAGGAACTCTGTCCTTCAATGATGAAGATGCAGAAGGAGTCATACAACCTCATAACGATGTACTGGTAATATCCGTACTCATGAATAAAACTAAAGTTAAGCGTGTGTTGATTGATTCAGGTAGCTCGACCAACATCATCAGATTGAAGGTCATAGAACGGCTCGGCCTGCAGGACCAGATCGTACCTGCAACCCTGCTTCTAAACGGATTCAATATGGATTGTTAAACCACCAAAGGCGAGATAATTCTACCAATAAACGTGGCAGGAACCATCTAGGAAATGAAGTTCCACGTGATCGAAGGCGACATGAGATACAACGCCCTTTTCGGAAGGCCATGGATCCACAACATGAGAGATGTACCTTCGACCCTACACCAGGTCCTCAAATTCCCAACATCGAGAGGAGTCAAAATAGTGTACGGAGAACAACCAGCCGCAAGAGAAATGTTCGCCGTCGAGGAAGCTAAACTAATATCCTCGCCTTTGCCAATAAAGGGATCGGGCTCCGAAGGGAAACGAGATACCAAATAGCAATCACGGACATCGGCTTTGACCCAACCAGATAACTAGAAGATTGAAGAAGATGATGATCAGAGGATCCCTCGATCCTTCATGATTCCGGATGACTATGACGCCACCAAATCAACGATTGAGGAACTAGAGCAAGTCACACTAATCGAGCACTGGCTCGAGCGGAAGGTATACCTGGGAACGGGGTTGAGTCCCGAACTCAGGAAGAAACTTATTCAATTTCTTATCAATAACATTGATTGCTTTGCCTGGTCCCATTTAGATATAACAGGGATCCCACCGGACATAACGACGCATCGGCTAAGCTTGGACCCTAGGTTCAGACCGGAGAAGCAAAAGAGAAGACCCCAGTCCGAGGTAAAGCACACATTCATAAAGGACGAGGTAACCAAACTTCTCAAGATAGGGTCCATTCGGGAGGTGAAATATCCCGAATGGCTAGCCAATGTAGTTGTAGTGCCTAAAAAAGGGAACAAACTTAGAATGTGTGTGGACTATAAGGATTTGAACAAAGCATAAACCAAAGATTCTTTTCCGTTGCCCAACATCGATCGCATGATCGATGCCACGGCCGGCCACGAGATCCTCACTTTTCTCGATGCCTATTCCGGGTATAATCAAATCCAGATGAACCCGGAAGACCAGGAAAAGACTTCATTTGTCACCAAATATGGAACATATTGTTATAATGTGATGCCCTTCGGGCTAAAAAATGCAGGGGCTACTTACCAACGCCTAGTAAATGAAATGTTCGAAGAACAAATAGGTAAATCAATGGAAGTTTATATTGATGACATGCTAGTTAAGTCCCTGCGCGCAGAGACCATTTGACCCATTTGCAGGAAACGTTCGAGATTTTGAGGAAATACAACATGAAGCTCAACCCCCGAAAAATGTGCTTTCGGGGTCGGTTCGGGCAAGTTCCTCGGCTTCATGGTGTCAAATTGGGGAATCGATATTAACCCCGATAAAATCAAGGCCATCGAAGATATCACCATCGCGGACAGCGTGAAAATTATACAAAGGCTAACGGGACGGATTGCAGCCTTAGGCCGATTCATTTCGAGATCATCAGATCGAAGTCACAAACTTTTCTCTCTACTCAAAAAGAAGAACGATTTCGCTTGGACACCGGAATGCCAACAGGCATTAGAGGAACTAAAATGATATCTATCGAGCCTACCACTACTTCACACTCCAAAAACAAACGAAAAACGTTTCTTGTACTTGGAAGTATTAAAAATCGCAGTAAGTGGTGTCCTAGTTCGGGAAGAGCAAGGTATGCAATTTCCCGTTTATTATATAAGTCGTACCTTAGGAGATGCAGAAACTAGATATCCGCACCTAGAAAAATTGGCATTTGCACTGATAAGCGCCTCTCGAAAGTTAAGACCGTACTTTCAATGCCATCCCATATGCGTATTAACCACTTACCCGCTTCGTAATGTTTTGCACAAGCCCGAACTATCAGGCTGATTAGCCAAATGGGCCGTCGAACTCAGTGGGTACGATATCGAATATCAACCCCGTACGGCCATCAAGTCTCAAATTTTAGCAGACTTCGTGGCCGATTTCACGCCAACCCTCGTACCCAAAGTCGAAAAGGAACTCCTATTGAAATCGGGTACGTCATCGGGGGTATGGACCCTTTTTTACGGACGGGGCTTCGAACGTGAAAGGGTCCGGGCATGGCATAGTTTTAAAGCCACCCACGGGTAACACTATTAGGCAATCTATTAAAACTACTAGGTTGACTAACAACGAGGCCGAGTATGAGGCCATGATTGCAGGTCTCGAGCTAGCTAAAAACTTGGGAGCAGAAGTCATTAAAGCCCAGATGTGACTCTTTGTTAGTGGTAAGTCAAGTAAACAAAACCTTCGAAGTTCGAGAAGATAGAATGCAAAGGTATTTGGACAAACTACATGTCACTTTGCACCATTTCAAACAATGGACTTTACAGCATGTTCCACGAGAGCAAAACAGTGAGGCTGATGCACTTGCGAATTTGGGATCATTGATCAAGGAAGGTGACTTGAGCTCGGGGACTGTCATTCAACTCTCGAGATCTATGATCGAAGAAGGTCATGCCGAGATAAATTCTACGAGCTTAACCTGGGATTGGAGAAATAAGTATATTGAATACTTAAAGAACGGAAAGCTCCCATCGGACCCTAAAGATTCAAGGGCCCTACGGACTAAAGCTGCTTGATTCACGTTGGCTTCAGATGGAATGCAATACCGAAGGACATTCGATGGACCATTGGCGGTATGCTTGGGTCCAGGAGATACCGATTACATCCTACGTGAGGTGCACGAGGGCACTTGTGGGAATCACTCCGGTGCCGATCCATTAGTCCGAAAAATAATCAGGGCAGGGTATTATTGGATAGATATGGGCAAAGATGCGAAGGAATTTGTTCGAAAATGTGACAGATGTCAAAGGTTTGCACCAATGATCTATCAACCCGGAGAGCAACTTCACTCAGTCCTATCCCCATGGCCATTCATGAAATGGGGAATGGATATCGTCAGCCCTCTGCCATCAACCCCAGCTAAAGCTAAATTTATTTTATTTATGACTGACTATTTCTCTAAATGGGTTGAAGCACATGCTTTCGTGAAAGTAAGAGAGAAAGAGGTTATAGACTTTATCTGGGATCATATCGTATGTCGATTCGGGATACCCGCCGAAATAGTGTGTGACAATGGGAAACAGTTTGTCGGCAGCAAAGTGACGAAATTCCTCGAAGACCATAAAATAAAGAGGATATTATCAACACCGTATCACCCTAGCGGAAACGGACAGGCCGAATCAACAAACAAAACTATCATTAAAAACCTAAAGAAAAGCTGAACGACGCTAAGGGAAAGTGGAGAGAAATCCTACCCGAAGTCCTTTGGGCATATCGAACAACGCCAAAATCTAGTACGAGGGCAACCCCATTCTCCTTAGTATATGGGTCCGAAGCCTTGATACCAGTCGAAGTCGGCAAACCCAGTGCCAGATTTTGATACACAACAGAAGAATTAAATAATGAGGCTATGAACACTAGCCTCAAATTATCGGACGGAAAACGAGAAGCTGCTCTCGTCCAATTGGCCGCCCAAAAGCAACGAATTGAAAGATACTATAATCGAAGAACCAAGCTCCGCCATTTTAAGCCCGGGGACTTAGTGCTAAGGAAAGTCACCCTCAATACCCGAAATCCGAACGAAGGAAAACTAGGACCGAACTGGGAAGGACCATATCAGGTTCTCGAGAACATCGGAAAGGGATCATACAAGCTCGGCATTCATTTAAACGGCAAACAACTATCAAGCAATTGGAATGTGTCACATCTAAAACGATATTACTGCTAAGGTACGACCCTCCCATATTCATTTACATTTCAAAACTAACCCCTGCAGAAGTTCGATCAGGAGCTAAGATGGATCCTTCAATACGAAGCCTTAGATCTGGAAGCACGCGTTGCACTCTTTTTCCCTTAGACCAATTTTATCCCAAATGGGTTTTTCGGCAAGGTTTTTAATGAGGCAACCAATGATCATGCTGCACTTACAACAGTATCCGAGGCCTCATTACAATCGACCTCGAATACTGGGGGGAATTAGCCCTCAAATATATCAAGTTCTGATGCAAGAAAGTTATTTCGCAACAATGGGGTTCCAATAGGAAAAGTTGTAAGAGCCAAATGGTCAAAACGAACCATGCTCATGTAGCTGGCCCGAACCCATACGCGAAACATGAACATATGTATAATGACTTGCAAAGAAAGTTCTCCTCTTTACCAACATCTTATGTCCAAGAAATATTCCTCTATTTGGGGATTTATTATGCAAACAGAATTAAGATAAACTCGACCACTAAGCCTACGGGCTACTTCTATTTCGAGTTCGAGCAAGTACTCACTCGACCATTACGCCTACGGGCTACATTACATCGAGTTCGAATCATTCACTCGACTACTAAGCCTACGGGCTACTTTTATTTCGAGTTTGAGCAAACACTCACTCGACCATTACGCTTGCTGGCTACATTACTTCGAGTTCGAATCATTCACTCGACTACTAAGCCTACGGGCTACTTTTATTTCGAGTTCGAGCAAACACTCACTCGACCATTACGCCTACGGGCTATATTACTTCGAGTTCGAATCATTCACTCGACTACTAAGCCTACGATCTACTTTTATTTCGAGTTCAAGCAAGCACTCACTCGACCATTACGCCCACGGGCTACATTACTTCGAGTTCGAATCATTCACTCGACTACTAAGCCTACGGGCTACTTTTATTTCGAGTTCGAGCAAGCACTCACTCGACCATTACGCCTACGGGTTACATTACTTCGAGTTCGAATCATTCACTCAGCTACTAAGCCTACGGGCTACTTTTATTTCGAGTTCAAGCAAACACTCACTCGACCATTATGCCTACGGGCTACATTACTTCGAGTTCGAATCATTCACTCGACTACCAAGCTACGGGTTACTTTTATTTCGAATTCGAGCAAGCACTCACTCGATCATTATGCTTACGGGCTACATTACTTTGAGTTCGAATCATTCACTCGACTACTAAGCCTACGGGCTACTTTTATTTCTAGTTCGAGCAAACACTCACTCGTCCATTACGCCTACGGGCTACATTACTTCGAGTTCGAATCATTCACTCAACTACTAAGCCTATGGGCTACTTTTATTTCGAGTTCGAGCAAACACTCACTCGACCCTTATGCCTACAGGCTAGTTTACTTCGAGTTTGAATCATTCACTCGACGACTAAGCCTACAGGCTACTTTTATTTCGAGTTCGAGCAAGCACTCACTCGACCATTATGCATACGGGCTACATTACTTCGAGTTCGAATCATTCACTCGACTACTAAGCCTACGGGCTACTTTTATTTCGAGTTCGAGCAAGCACTCACTCGACCATTACGCCTACGGGTTACATTACTTCGAGTTCGAATCATTCACTCGACTACTAAGCCTACAGGCTACTTTTATTTCGAGTTCAAGCAAGCACTCACTCGACCATTACGCCTACGAGCTATATTTCTTCGAGCTCGAATCATTGACTCAACTAATAAGCCTAAGGGCTACATCACTTCAAGTTTGAGTAAGCACTCGCTCGGTTATAGAGGCTACGAAGTTCGAATTTGATTAAGTTGTTTAAATCCTTGTGAAAACATTCATAAGGCATGAATAAAGTCTTCACAAGACCGAAAACAAAACAGAAGCAAGTCGGCCAAAAAAAAGGGGATATTTTTATATATTCCCATCGTCATCATCATTGTCATCATCATAGTCATCGAAAATCAAGGCTTCAGCATCAGTTTCGAGTTCTTTGGCCCTTTTTATCTCTTCAGCGAGGTTGAAACCACGAGCATGGATCTCCTTGAGGGTTTCCCTCCGAGATCAGCACTTAGCAAGTTCAGCGACCCAATGTGCTCGAGTATCGGCGGTCTCGGCTGCCTCTCTTGCTTGGACCTGGGCAGCTTCTGCATCGGCCTGATATCTGGCCACGAGTGCATCCGCATCGGCCTTTGCCTTTTCGACATCAGATTCGGCCTTGGCAAGTACAGAGGCCAATGAACCTCAATCTCCTCTATTCTTCTTGCTTAAACCAGGCCTTTTTCCTTCATTCTCTGAAGTTGGGTTTTGGCCGATGATAACTGGGCTCGAGCAGTTTCTTTCTCTGCAGCAAAGCGGTCCATACCTTCTTTCCACTGCAAAGACTCCGCTTTTATCACGTCGACCTCCTCACGAAGCTTCCCGATCATCTCAATTTTTTGCTGCAACTGTGAGACCGAAAAATTACCCATTGTTCCGGTATCAAGCCCATAGGCTTTTAAAAGTATCATTACCTGCTCAGACAGATCGATTTGATCTCGGTAAGCCTTGGCCAACTCAGCTCGGAGGTCTTTTATTTCCTCTTCCCTTTGCCCTAAGAGAAGTTTTAGGGAGTTCCTCTCATCAGTAACCCGTTGAAGGTCGGCCTCGTATCGATGCAGCTCGTTTTGGGACCGAGGACATGCTTCTCGATGAACTGCCGCTGCCTGCAAGGAAACAAGAAACGAAGTTAGAGACGAAAAGTAAACATAAAGGTAGTACCGACAAAATAATTTTAAGGCTTACCTGATTGAAAGCCTGCTGCACCCCGTGAAAAAGATCTGATTCATCACTAGTACCGGCAACATCCTCGATACCGGTAAACAGGTCACGAAAGGGATCCTCTCCATCATGAGGCATGTCTAGATCGAGGGCCCCCAAAGCTTGGGCTTCCCGAATCATCCATGCTGAAAAAGCGGGAAAGGTGGGCGAATCTTCGATTGCTGTTGGCCCAAATGAATCACTTGGAGCATTCTCTTCGGTTCGAAGGGATTCAAGAGGGGGCCGTTCAGACATATTCCCCATTCGTTGACTCCGATGGGATGCATCTTCGATCTCCGATAATTCAGGGATTCCGCCCGAATCTTTCTCCGGTATATCCTCAGTTCGAGGCGGAGCCTCATGAAGTATCATCGGTCCAACTGCCGATGGGGCATCGGTGGTTCTCTTCGTTCGGGCTGCCAGTGCGGATCCATTGTTTTCTTCTTCTTCTTCTTCTTCTTCATCCCTTAGACGCAGAACTGATTCCACGGTCAAAGGAATGGAATTCTTGTTCGGCTTACGAGCCGTCCTCCTCTTCGGTTTTGGATCTTCCAGAACAGAGGCTCTTTTCCTTTTATTTTCCTTCACCGGCTTTGGGACAGAGGCCAAAGTTTCTTCCTCGTTGGACAAGGGCCTCAAAACTACATCTTTGCACAAACTTGCATATGGAAAATTTTATTAAAATATTTGGAAAGCATCTCGTTCAAATTATCTAAGAGTACGAGAAAGGGGCTTACCATGATTTTTGGCCTCCCACCGACCCTTTGACAAATCACGCCATGAGCGCTCGGCATATGTGGAGGTCGAAATAAGAGCTCGTATCCAGTTCTTGAGATCAGGAACTGCTCCGGGCATCCAGGGAACTGTTGCATCACAAAAAGAGGAGTATCGATGAGAAAAAAAATGAAAGAACAAAATAGAAGGAAGTAACAGCAGGATCACACTTAGGTTTCATATTCCACTCCTCGGGAAAAGGCATATTTTCGGTCGGAATCAGGTCCGAAGTCCTAACTCGAACGAACCTGTCCATCCAGCCCCGATCCCTGTCCTCGTTAATGCTCGAGAATAGAGCCTTGGTAGCCCGGCGCTGAAGTTTTATTAACCCTCCTCGAAAAAGTCGATGACGGTACAATCGGATAAGATGGTCGAGGGTGAACGGCATCCCCTCGATTTTGTTCACAAAGTATCGGATCAAGATAACGATCTGCCAAAAAGAATAATGGACCTAGCCTAGGGTTATTTGGTATTGACGACAGAAGTCAATAATAACAGAATCGAGGGGACCTAACGTGAAAGGGTAAGTATACACATTCAAAAACCCTTTCACGTAAGTGGTGATATCTTCGTCAGAAGTAGGAATTATTATTTCTTTTTTATCCCAATTGCAATCTTTCTTTAGCTGTTTGAGGTGCTTCTCGGTTATCGAACACATGTACCTCGATACTGACTCACATCGGCCAGGGACCGATGAGCCTTTATCGACCTTAAAATCAGAAGTAAGAACACACGCTCCGAGAATGCACTCCTCAGGCCGTGGTTCTGCCGGTGTCTCATCGGCGACACACTGTGAAGATGAAGCCTTCTCTTTCTGAGGAATGGTTTGTGATGTTTTCGCCATTTTCGAATTCAAAGGTGAGGAATAGAAGAAAGTGACAAAGATTTGGTAAAATTAAAGAGGGGCTTTTTGCAAAGAAAAATCATAGATTTGCGGATAAGTCAGAGAATACGAAAAGGGACTTGGGAAATTTGGAAGATTGAAGATGTAAAAGTGATAAATGATAAAAGAAAGGGTTATTTATAGGTTTAAGCGATGGCGGTTCAGTATCAGCGGTGGCCGACCACCGTCTGACATGCATTAAATGCCTTGAAAGACTAAATCGACGGGACAACTATCATGTGCGTCATGATCGAGCCTGATGGAAGCGTCAGCTTATAATCCGATCGAGCCGTTGAAAAATCATATCGTTTCTCACCACATTCTTCCTGAGAAATGAGGGACTATATATATACGGTCGAAATAAATTTCGGCATTCGTACGTCTGATCGAGTTCGAAAGATAATCGATCGAAGTGAGACGTCAAGAT
This sequence comes from Nicotiana tabacum, assembly GCF_000715075.1. Lineage (NCBI taxonomy): Eukaryota > Viridiplantae > Streptophyta > Magnoliopsida > Solanales > Solanaceae > Nicotiana > Nicotiana tabacum. The sequence goes on from NC_134081.1 coordinate 38,061,536, forward strand.
GGGTTTCGAAGATGGTACAAATAAGCTTCGAACCCGAGGGTGCCGATCAATGTCGAGTTCGATATCATTATCAAACTCGAATCCAAATCGAACTATGATGCAAAGTAAAGCTATCAATCTTATGATCCAGAGACCGACCAACATTGACCCCGAATCAATTCAAGGGTCCGAGTCAGAATCGAGATTAAGCCAAGATCGAGAGCTCGAGTCAGGATCAAGCTTAAGCTAAGATCGAGAGCTCGAGTCAGGATCGAGCTCAAGCCATGATCGAGAGCTCGAGTCAAAATCGAGCTCAAGTCAAGATCGAGCTCACAGACAAAAGCCGTTGCAATCCCACTTGTGGAAAAATTGATTTATCATGGACCTCCCACTGAGTATTTTTAATTATATTTAACGTAAGATCCCTCTAATATAAAGGAGAGGGTTATCATTTCTGTAAGGGGAGTTTTTATTATGCTTACATTGTAATCAAAATACCATATTCTCGATAGTGAAGAGTTGTTCTTTCAAGCCTCTTAAATTGATTTCACTTGTCTAGTCCTAAATTTCATCTTCCTTGCAACCTTATCTATTTAGCATTCTTTTCAACCCATATTGGGTATTTTTATTTATCCCTGTAATTTGTATTAAGTTGCACTACATATTCTTAGAATTACGTACAAATTCAACTCTATCCGTTTTTCGGGTAAACAATGCTCTTCCATGCTCCGGCTGCTGCAATTTGCTGGTCGACATACGAGGCTGGCAAATCCTTCTTTCAAGAGCTGCATACTACCAGCAGTAGTGTGACCTGAGTACTGAATACCGCCAGCAGTTGTGTGAGGTATCATTTCTCAACTGTTGTATTCTGCATACATCTGACTTTCTTCTGTGATGGAAGACGACTTCTACTCGCTGGGAGAGTTAAGACACGAAAATAGAGGAGAGCAAACTCCGTGTAGCAGTATGTATAACGGGTAACTTATTCAATTCTAATAAATTGGTATAATTGAGTGTCCCCTTTAGCATCGGTCAACTGCATTTGTTGCGTGGAAATCCATTGTACCTGCTTTGGAGATTCTCATGGAAAAGTAGGGTCCACTGGATTGGAAAACTGAAGAAAATTTTGATTATTCATTGATCACCACGAATGTTTGATGCTCTAAAAGAGAACTGTACCATTTTCATTCCTGTGGCAATATTTTGCTTCCTGCCCTTATTCCGCCTTGTTCAATGTTTTTTAACTATTAGTCTAAACATTGAAAGGGATCCAACATTCAAAATGCAGTAAAGTTATACAAAATGCAGCAAAGATGTACAAAATGCAGCAAAGTTGTTCATGATTAAGATACCAGGAATCGTATAGACGATAGAATTGGCAGATCGACAGCTCCTGCCCCATACCTCTTTTTAGCTCTTAAAACTGGAATTGTTTCCCTCGTCCTCGACGGTGACATCCTCCACCTGACCAAAGACACTGAAATGAGCATCATCATTCGTGCTAAGATTTATTTGGAACGAGCTTTTCACCTGTAATTTCATCAAGCATTTCACCTGTTGTAAAAAACACCATTGTCAACCAGATATCTCCTGGTCAAGAATATTTATCAGAGAGCCCATTCTGATTGTGTCTCCATCTCTCAACTCTGCTCTATTGATCCTATCCTATGCACACAAACACAAGCACATACAGGAGAGAGAAGTTCTATAATAAGTACATCATCAAAAACTTTTCTGGTGCAATGGAAGAAATTTAGATCCGCCTCCTAAGTGCATCTATTCTTTCTTATAAACCTATACTGCAACTTTTGAATTTTGAAATGTTCCACAATATTTGATGAATTTCCTTAATAAACTACATCTTTCAATATCTCTATTATATACAAAATTATATATTGGATATTTTTCATATAAGCACTAGTGGTAGAATAGTATTCCGATCAGTATATATATATACTTGGGTTCGTTCCTGGCTGGACCCTTTTTTTAATTTTCATAATTATTTTTTAACCCTTTTGGGGTTTTCCTTGTTTACAGGGATGCGTGTTTATAAGTAGTCAAAAAGTGAATATAAGCATTTCAAATGTAAATCTCTCGAAAGGAAATGAAAGCCCATTCGAATTCCCTCCTTCGCCTTTTACGGTTTCGTGACTACTTTATGTTTTCCACCATTTGCGAAAGGATAAATTGCCATTTGATGCAAGAATCGACTGATGTATTGGATTCTCTATTTGTGTGTCTCTATTTGTGTGCAACTCTCAACATTTCGAACTTTCTTTTACTGCGGAATGATCTTTGTTAAGATTGACCTAAAAAAAGATTAACAAATAGTACTACTTTAGCATAAATTGGTAACTATTAACGAACTTAGTATGGTACAGTTTCCGTCTATTCGATATGTTTTTTTTAAAAAAAAAAATTAGGAGCACTGATGAGCGAAATTTATCCTCTTATTATATAAGTGAGAGTTTAGCAGCCCTCCCTCAACATGCTTGCTTCATTACAAGGGTATTTTTGGAGTTTCATACTTTATCTGCTTTAAAGGTATTGTAAATGCTAGCTTTATCACCTGTACATGCTGATATGTTATGCTGAAATTGCAAGGCCCGCCTGGATTTTCCACGTATAGTTTTTGATCAATCTGCCTCAGGTGCAGTTTTAGCTATCTGTTTCGCTTGCAATCTTATCCTCGTTACCGAGCTAGCACAGTTATTTTATCTTGCTTGTATACTTCCAAATCGTCAACACAAAGCACAATCAAATTTAATTATTCTATTCTCACTTGGAAAAGGCAACACTATCTCATGGTCTTACTTCTCTACCCAGATTCACATTAAGTGAGTCAAAGAAAAATTACCATAAACACTGATTTAACATTAACACTTGCATTGAATATGTACGGTCGAAAGCCCATACTGCCATTAACATTCAACAACTGAAGCTCGAAGTCGCTCAAAGATGATGTCCTTAATGCAAAGCTCAGGCACCAATGTTCTCAATCACAGCACCTTTGTCCATCCTCTTCACAATACCAGCAATAATCTGAAACATAGCTATTTACCCTAAAAAAATGAGTAACAACTAAATTTGTACGCAGTTTAAAGGATATGTGATTTAATTCAATACGACTGATTTAAGAACAACAAGTAATTAAGTTAAAGATAAAATGAACGATCAAACTAATTGTAATGTGATGATCAAGCCCGATCTTAAGTTGAACGCTGAAATTCGGCCTCGATTGGATCCTCGATATAAGCTCGGTTGCGATTAAAGAAGAGAATAACTAAAGAATACTTTGAATAACAGCTAGAAGACAAAAATAAACTTTTATTGCTTCGATTTGCATGTCAACAATATGTCAAAATTAAAAAAAAACTCTCCCCTTTATACATTAGGGGAATTTCAGTCCTAATACAAGTCTAAATAAGGTAAAAATCTTCTTTTTCCGGTAAATGCCGATCCGCAATTGATGTCGGGCGGGATTTATGCTGTAATATCCGGTTGAGGGCGAATATTACGGCTCCCTATTTGTCACGCCTAATCGTTACTCCTTTTTTCGTGGTCTCAAAACTCTACTTGGTCCGGGTGCGTTATTTTGTCGTGCCCGATCCCAGATATATCGTTCACTCTTCTCGGGTTTCGATACGAGGGGTCCTTCGGCCTTGCTTGTAGTGGTGTCGAACCGTGCTTCCCTCTTGTTTCCTTATCGTGGAATCGGGGAAAACTTTGCCCCCGATTTTGCCTGTACACAGATAGTCCCTTCGCTTTTCAGAGAGTAAATTTATCGAAGTGACGGGAAGCGATTAATTGATCCTGGTTCCTTCTTCCGTTTGCTATAACTGAGTTGACGGGTAAGTGAAACCACGTGTCAGCTGCCGGTTAAACGTCCTCGAATGCGAAACGTCACACATTGATTACTCCCTCTCTATAAAAGCTTCGGTCATTTTTTCACTTTTTTACTTTCCGACTCCAGAACTCCTTAATTTATTCCCGAACTTTTCACTTGTTCTTAACCTCTTCAAATCTTCATACATTGTTCTATACACCTTCCTATCATCATATTCCCCTTTTCAAATCTTCATATTCCATCTTCAAACCTTCAAGTTTGACCTTTAAACCTTCATCCTCATCTTCAAATCTTCATCCCCTCCTTCCAATCTTCATATTTCCTAGAATTTGATGGCAAAGACTTCGAAATCTGTGCCTCAGCAGATTGTCCCTTTAACTTCCAATCCGGCCACGGATGCTGAGGTGGCCCCGGAACCTCCCATGAAGAACTTCATCCCCGGAGGCTGCTCTATTAAAAACGACTTCAAAGTCGAAAAAGCCTCCAGGCAATAGGATCGGGGCGAGGAAGTATGGAGGTACATATGCTCCATTACCGAGGATACACTCTCTACGGTCCGGGAGGACTGCAAATGGGAGGGCAAATAGGTGGTCGTCCCCGGTCCTGACGAGGACATTACCACTATGTGGAGGGGTATCTAAGTGCTTACACATACCCCTTCACACTTGCCCCCGTGGACCCCATAGTCCTTGATTTCTGCAGAAGGTACGAGGTCTGCCTTGGGCACATTCATCTGTCCTTTTTCGTTTTCGTAGTATCGTGCAATTATTACTGGTTATTGTTATTGCTTTTCGATCTATTTTCTGGTTCTTGTGATGCTGGTATTATCTTTCTGGTTTCTAATGTTCTTACTCATTTATTGTCTCTTTTCTTCTTCTTGAGTCGATGGTCTATCGGAAACAGCCCCTCTACTCCGTCGGGATAGGGGTAAGGTCTGCGTATACACTACCCTCGCCAGACCCCACTTATGAAATTATATTGGGTTGTTGTTATTGTTGTTGTACTTGTCGCATATTGATCATTAAAATATCCACGTGTCAAGACCCTTTTTTTCCAATATATAAAAGCTTTGAAGTTGACTGCACTACACTTGATTTATAGCCCTCTTCTAGATTATTCAACACTAAACTATGTTGAGACAAACCTCAAATAGCGCTCCCATTAGTGGTCAAGAATTAAGGATTACCTTCAATCTGAAAGATCACTAAAGAATTAATTCAATTTGCGCTTCATCTATGTAATATTACCCTCATTGAATAATTAATAATGAATAAGTTGACTGTCAATAATAGATCAAACGAGGGACCAGTGTCTCCAGGTTTTTAGTGCCCTTCATTAATATAGTCTAATCAGCAATTGCACTAACTATTAATGAGGTCTACGCAACTATTAATACTTTCGAATCCTATAATTTGATGAAACCATAGGCATATTTAATTTTCCTCCAATATACGAGTAATTTTCAGAACCATAAATAGGACATTTTTTTTGTTCAACTACGTACAAAGGACTAGTCAAACTTTTCAGTTCCAGATAAGAGCCAATGCATATATTTTGAACAACCAAGAAGGCCTACCATCTTGTCCATGGGTATTACCAGCTTTTTTTTCATCCTGTTGGTGCAACTCTGCAATGGCAAATCTTTGCCCAAGTTCTCAGCCATCCTCATCTTTGGAGATTCAACAGTTGATACTGGCAACAATAATTACATCTCTACGATATTTCAAGGTAATCATCGGCCTTATGGCGAAAACTTCCCTGGCCGGATTCCGACAGGAAGGTTTTCAGATGGAAAACTTGTTCCTGACTTTTTAGCATCCATGTTAGGCCTGAAGGAATATGTTCCTCCTTTTCTACAACCATATCTATCAAAACATGATCTTCTAACTGGCGTCAGCTTTGCATCTGCTGGCTCTGGATACGACGACCTAACCACAGCCGCATCTAAAGCAATCCCCATGTCCCAGCAAATCAAATATTTTGAGCGCTACATAGAGAAGCTCCAGGAGATTGTAGGAGAAGAGAAAGCTCAAAAAATTGTCAGTGCTGCTTTGGTTATCATCAGTGCAGGGACTAACGATTTCATCTTCAACTTCTATGATATCCCAACAAGGAGGAATCAATTTAATATAACTGGATATCAAGATTTTTTGCAGATCCAGCTCCAGAACTTTGTAGAGGTAATATAAGTCCATCTTTATTTGATCCCCCAAATCCCAAAGTCATATATCCAACCACCAGTGAGACATCATATACTAAATTGCAGGTAGAGAAAAATAAAAACATTTATTGTTACATTACCTTTTCAGGATCTATATAATCTTGGATGTCGTAAGATGCTTGTTGCCGGGCTTCCTCCTGTTGGCTGTCTTCCAATACAAATAACTGCAAAGTCCCCATTGCTCAGAAAGTGCATTGAAGAGGAGAATTTTGATGCTCAATCCTATAATGCGAAACTCACAAGGTTGCTAAAACAAGTACAAGCAGCACTTTCAGGAAGCAAAGTATTGTATTCAGATACATATCATCCTTTCATGCACATGATCAAGCATCCAAAAAAATATGGTAGGCTTCCACTCTCCTCCAAGTTCCCTTAAGCAATATAAAACAAAATTATATTTATGAACAGACAGCATCATCTTTTCTGATGTAAAAGATCGATTTGACAGGATTTGTGAAAACTAGACGAGGGTGCTGTGGCAGTGGTACCTATGAAGCAGGTCCATTCTGTAACAAACACCGTCCTGTCTGCAAAAATGCTTCTAAATACTTGTTCTGGGACAGTATACATCCTGGTGAATCAGCCTACCGGTATCTTTCCAATATGGCAATGAAGAAACTACTGCATCACAAACTATCACACAACAAAACCCATTAATTGACTTATACAAACTTCAAGTTCCTTCTAAGTATTCTGGAACTGCAAAGTTACAAATATGTATGACCTAGTACTGAAATCGGTTACCGGGATATCTTATTAAATTTCAATATGAATGAAGTCATTTAAAGTGCATGTTTAAGGAAAATGAGTAGCTTCGACGAAGGTTTGTTCTTGTCTGGTAAGATATTGTCTTCTCGTCAGAGAAGGTTTAGTTCCGATTAAAGATTGCAATAGAGATAAACGCTAAAAGTCATATTCATTTCTGAAAGTATTAACTAGCCATATGGCACAAAGCTCTTCCAACACAAGCAACTAATCAAGCCTAAGATAATGCGTACAAGAAATATTAGAAGGCACAATTGACAAAGGCCATAATTGACCAGGATTACATGAACATACAACAAAATTTCTAAAAGCTAAACTAGCATACATATATGGTACAAGAGATGCAATCACTTGCTTACAGACTTTGTACTCACTTCCTGCCACCAACTGATCCATTGTTCCCCTGAAACAACTCAGTAATTCGAGCTTCAAGATCCTCCACACTAAACTTGACATGCCTCTCCGCATGCCTCCCAGCATCGTGACTACTCTGCAACCTTCCAACAAAGTTGCGGTATGCTGGAGACAAAATCCCAGCTACGGAATTCCTCAAATCCTCCTTCAGTTGCTCATCAAAGATTACCCAATTGGATTGTGTTTTACATATCTCCTCAAAGTAGGAATTGAATAACTTAAGCTTTTCTTTCAAAGACCTTGATGCTCCAGTAGGCGACATGGCATTATTATCAATCTTCAGAGCTCCCAAAACCTTACTCCATGAACTTCGTTGATAATTGACATGATACTGCTTAACTTTGGATGCGTGCTTCCGTATCCAATCATCACCTAGAAGTAATCCCAACTCACTATCTTTAACCTTCTGAACAATGTATCTTTCATTATTCATCATAAAAACAGCCAATAAAGCAGAGTCTTTGTAAATCTTGGATTTTGCTTCCAGATTACTCTCAAGTAACTCCATGGTCCACGCCATTTGAACAGCCAAGGGCGACGATGAAAGCGCTCTATGATCCACTTCTCCTCTATAATCAACAGCACTAGCAGACTCCTCAAAAACCTGTTCAAGAGAAATCCGGGATCGACAAGCTGCGCGGAGATAATTCATCACGTATCGAGTAATCGGGTGGAGCCCACCACCTGGAACAGGCGTTTTGGCAGGATCGCGGCGAATCAAATTCTCCAACTCCATAAAAATCCCTCTAATAGCCTCACCTAATCTTCTCCATATAGTCAAAGCTTCATTCCTCAATAACACACAATATTGATCCATAAACAACAATTCAAATTCAGGCATCAAATCCCTAAGCGCCTCATAAACATCCAGCACCTTGAAAAGTCTCTCCGGTGCCCGACTTGAGATGGCAACAGCATCAGCAAAGTTGAGAAGCTGAATCGTAGAACCTCTAGAAACTTCCATGAATGACAGATCAGAAACAGAGTTGAATCCGAAAAAGACGCGATCGCATAGACGGCGTTCACTCGGGAACAGAATCCGGAGCGCAACGTTGACCGCTTTGACCCATTTCTCAATCTCGTCTTCCAGCTCAGTCCACTGCATTTTCTGCACTTCATCAATACTCAGCTTCTGCAACCCCAGTCTACTCAGACTCTCCTCCAGAAACTCTCTCCTGCAGGCGCTGTACGCGTGCGAACACTCCTTCCCGTATCCGGCGGCCACCATCCTTGTTGCGATCTCGTGAATATCGCTGACGGTTCCCGCCGGTAAAGCGTCAATAAGGATGTCGTAATCTGTAACCGGATGTGCTACAGGAATGTCACTGTCATCTTCGGAATCAGAGGAGTAGTTCAGATTCGCTGCCGGTTCGCCGTTCTGGTAGCGCGTGAGATCCAAGGACTCAGCAGCGCGTTGCATGAGGGTTTTGAACTCATCCTCCAAACGGAACATAGCTTGTTGGAGTAAATCCTCAGCTTTATCAAGACAAGCAGAAACGGATTTGTCACTCGCCATAGGGTTCCACTCGCGAATTGTGGCTATTAATTCGTCAAGGGAATCAAGGAAAGAGGAAGAATCAGCTGAATCGGACCATAAGGGATGTTCGGTGGAGACGTAACGAGAGATCTGACGGTGAAGGGATTTAAGGGTTCGTTCAAGTGAAGCACAGCTAGTGGGCTGATCATCAGTGAGCTTTTCACGGAGACGATTATCGAAACTAGAGAAGATTTGAAGAATATCATCAGTCATAGTATCAGTATGACCAAGAGTTTTAGCAATATGACGAGCAACAGCTATGAGTTTTTCTTCGCCATTTTCAGCCATGTATAAAAGTGAAAATGCTTCTGTTATTGGGTTTTCCAAATTTACTAATGGGGTTTTCCTTTGAATGATCTGAAATATTTTTGGATTTGTGGGAGAAAGTGGGATGCTTGAAGAAGAAATGTGAAGAGAAGAGATGGGGGACCCACAGGAAAGTCATAAGAAAACACGCTTTCTGTTAAATACAGCGGAATATTAAAAAAAGCAGTTCAAGAGTTTTTATTAAAAGAAGGTGATACAGAAACCACCACTATTGCATCTGCAAAGCAATTTCATTTTCACTAACGAAACGAAGTGCTGCATCGAGCAGAGGGGTTTAAAATCGAATCGAAATCGAAAATTGAACCGCATAAGTGGCTTAATGGTTTATTAGTATCGGATTAATAATTTAACGGATGGGGAACAGATTGAATTTTTTTTATTAACGACTTATCAATTTGGGGATGAATTATTCAATTTTCTTAACGGATAATTCGTTAACCCGTTAAGAATATATATATTATTCAATTTTCTTAACGGATAATTCGTTAACCCGTTAAGAATATATATATATATATATATATATATATATATTTATTTTTATCCATATATTAATATGTATATTAAAGTAATAAAATTACCATATATAATTGACTGACCACTGCCATTGTATTACTCTATTAGACTAGAAACCCTATTCTTAATTTCTCTTAGAATCTCAGAACTCAGCCCTCTCGCCTCTCCCTCTCGTCGTCAAGCCTCTCCCTCTCGCCGACTCGTCGTCTCGCCTCTCCCTCTCGCCGACTCGCTGTCTCCCTCTCGCCATAGCTAGAGCAGCAGATGTAAGTTTCCATTAAAGCTATTTGAATAGGTTTGGCGCTCATAACAATGAATGAAGCACTTATGTGGACCAATGATCGATATTTCTTATAGGTAGCTCAGTAGCTCAGCGATAAGTGGAAGCTCATGCGTATGGGAGAAGACCCTGCTATTGATATCTGGATGGCCGATGTGACAACTCCTTTCCTTATTTCTTATAAATTCAGTTTACATGTATTAGTTTGTGCTTTTTGTAGATCTATGTTAATCATTGTGCTTTTTGTAGATTTAAGTTAATCATTAACCGATTCTTGACGGCAAAGAATATACCTTTTGCCATCTTACTTGCTGCTTAATCTGCGTATTAGTTTTATTACATTAGAATTAAATATTTGATTTTTGGCTTTTCACTTATTAGTGATTTTTTTCTGTATTCCTGAATATTTATACTTGGTGTTTCCAGTAGCCCTTTTATTTAATTTTAGTTCGATCTCATAATAAAAATAGTCAGTCCAAATAAGTTTTTAATTATCGGGTGGTCCGATAACCGCCCGATAATAGCTAAATCGATACCAATCCGTCTGATATCTTATCGGGTGGCTAGCAGATTAATACATTTAAAAACCGATAACTGATAAGCCGAACCGTTAAGAGTAAATAACCACCCGATCCGCCCGATAAGCAGCCCTAACATTGAGATATTGAACTTATGTCTTATTACTTGAAGTTTGAAGCTTTTTTTACAAATTATTAGATGACACACGTTCAAAAAGAATGATACATCTCTATAATTGAAATAATTTAATTTTAAAAGCCCGTTTGGCCATGAATATTTTTTCGCTTTTTTCGAAATTAATGTTTGGCCATAAAATTTTCAATTTTCACTTGAAGATGAATTTTAAAAACTCCAAAAAGCTGTTTTTCAAAATTTTCGCTCAGATCACTCACAAAAATTCAAAAACACCTCAAAATTATATTCATGTCCAAATACAACTCTAATTTTCAAATACCATTTTCACTTGAAAATTCTTCACTTTTTTCGAAATTTTACAATTCTTATGTCCAAACGCCCACTAAAACTCTTCATTTGACTCATTTAATAAAAATATTTATAACCACACAAATATAATGACCCCACAAAGCGTTTATTCCTTAAATTTTTTAAATCAAAATTTTAAAAGTTTTTCTTTTTTTTAAACTCCGTGCCGAGTCAAACTAGGTTATCTAAATTGAAACGAAGGTGGTATTGTACTATGGTAAGTTAGGTCTAAAACAAGTGAGAGATGTCGTGCTTGAGTTTTGCGATTCATTTAACTATTTGTTCGGCTTGCATATGTGAAAGTAAGAAAGTCTTTATTTCCGTCAAAAGTAAAACGAATTTGTTTTCTATACATACAGTTAATCATGAATGAGGGGAGATTCAAGCGTAAATTGCAGTTTAAATTATCGTCTCTTAGTCACTGGATTGGTCAAACTAAAATCTTCCAAGTTCCAACTATGTTTTTTTCCCCCCGAATAAGAAAAGTCTATTTTACTTTCTCTCTAGGGAGAAGCATTGTGCTTTTGGTATTGAAGATGGTTATCTATGATAGTAGAAAATACAATTACTAACATAGTTGTATATGGTCAAAATCGGGCATGTCAGATTTCATAAGCACGAGGAGCTGCCTCGAAAGTAAGCCCGTAATAGACCAGGCTCGAACTCAATGGCAGAATATGAAGCATGAAGATCGAAGTGCTCGCTGAATATTGAGACCGAGCATGACCGACTTCGAGTATGGTATAATAACGGAATGGCGAGATATTAGCAACCGACCGAAGATCTCGGCGGAAATCACGGAACAGATCGAATCAAGCGGTTATTGACGCCAATCATGGGATTTGTTTCCGTTATTAGAATTGTACCTTATTTAGGATTCCTCTACTATATAAAGAGGGACCCCACTCATTTGTAGAGGGGATGGATTCACTGAAAATCATATACACATACACTACTTTCTCTATTTCGCTTACTATCTATTACTGCTCATCACTATTTATTTTCTGTTCTTTATTGTTCTTGTGACTCAACCTCGAGACCATCTCAAATCGAAGTCGAAAGCACTGCTAGAATACTGGTTTGATTTATTTTATTAGTCAGATTATCTATTAAATTCCTTGTTTATCAATTATTATTGGATTGAATCACGTATCCTTAAAATCACTAAATAAGTTTAATTGTTACTTGAAATTTTAGGATAAACAGTTTGGCGCCCACCATGGGGCTAATAATAATAGTGATTTTTTCAGTACTTATTCTGGTGAAACACACTACTTTACGCTTGTTCTTGTCAAGTATTTTTGCTTTCAGGTTAAAACGTGTCAAACTCACAAAACGCATCCACACACGGTGACAATGGCCTCGGATTCCATGGTCAAAACGAAAATGTGATTGCTCCAGGAATCGAAGTGCCACAGGCTAATCACGGGGGAGCACCGGTTGCCAACCCCGTCGATGTCAGTTCGAACGTTGCTCTAAATGCGGACCTAGGCGCAGATCTCGATGGGAGTGTATGCAGAGAAGACCGATCTAGTGGCCAAGGAATACAGGGAAGAGGAGACGAGGGAGTCAGTCTCCAAGTAATATTTGAGATGCTTCAGGCTCAGCAAGCCGCTATTGCTCAGTTACAAAATCAACATAGAGCTCCGAATAGGGTCGAGTCAGAAATTACTCGCCGTACCGAGCCGGTACCAGAGAGGCCGAATGGTAACGAATCAGGGACTGATCCTTCGATAATTAAAATGCTAGAGGAGCTCACCAAAAGAATTGAATCAGGGGAGAAGAGAATCAAAGCCAACGATAAAAAAGTGGAGACATAAACCTCTCGAGTTGATCAGATACCGGGGGCAATGCCAATCTTTAAAGGGATGGATTCAAAGAAGTTTGTACAAAAACCCTTTCCTCCAAGTGCGGCTCTGAAGCCTATTCCAAAGAAGTTTCGTATGACAGATATACCCAAATATAATGGTACCACCGATCCCAACGAGCATGTTACTTCATATACATGCGCCATCAAGGGTAATGATTTAGAGGATGATGAAATCAAATTTGTGCTGTTGAAAAAATTCGGAGAGACCCTTTCGAAGGGAGCAATGATTTGGTATCATAACCTGCCACCAAATTCCATCGACTCATTTGCCATGTTAGCAAATTCTTTCATAAAGGCACATGCCGGGGCCATAAAGGTCGCAACGAGGAAATCAGACCTTTTCAAGGTAAGACAAAGGGATAATGAAATGCTGAGGGAGTTCGTGTCCCGATTTCAAATGGAACTCATGGAGTTGCCACCGGTCACATATAATTGGGTCGTTCAAGCTTTTACCCAAGGGTTGAACGAGCGGAGTTCGATAGCATCACATCAGTTAAAAAAATTTGATTGAATATCCAGCTGTAACTTGGGCAGATATGCACAATCGATACCAATCGAAGTTCAGAGTCGAGGACGATCAATTGGGAGCCCCTTCCGGTTCAGCACATCCAAACATGTCGTCAGTTAAAAACCAGAGGGACGTCGACAGGGAGCCAAGGTCGAATAGAGACCGATATCAACCATATACCGCAGATCGAAGGAACAATAAGGATAATGGTTCAGGACGCAATTCCGCCCGGAACGATCGGAGAAGTGATCGAGGACAGAATTTTTGGGGACTTATGAGCAAGAGTGGTTTTGACAAGTACGCCGATCCCACGAAAGCACCTCGGTTATCGGAATATAACTTTAGCATTGATGCATCAGGCATTGTATCGGCAATCGGAAGGATCAAAGATACTAGGTGGCCCAGACCCATACAAACGGATCCTTCTCAAAGAAACCCAAATTTGATATGCAAGTATCATGGCACGCATGGTCATAAAACCGAGGATTGCAGGCAATTAAGGGAGGAGGTAGCCCGTCTATTCAATGAGGTCCACCTTCGAGAGTTCCTCAGCGACCGAGCCAAGAATCATTTCAGAGAAAGAGATGCCAATAGGAAAAATGAACAGGAGAAACCCCAACATGTCATTCATATGATCGTCGGTGGGGTCGACATTCCACAGGGACCCGTATTCAAACGCAATAAGGTATCAATTACTAGGGAAAAATGAACCCGAGATTATGTGCCCGAAAGCACTTTATCATTCAACGACGAAGAAGCGGAAGGTGTTTCTCAGCCCCACAATGACACTCTAGTAATTTCTGTCTTATTAAATAAAGTTCAAGTTAAGCGTGTTTTAGTAGATCCAGGTAGCTCGACTAATATCATCCGATCGAGGGTCGTGGAGAATCTTGGCCTACAAAATCAAATCGTGCCCGCAGCTCGGGTCCTAAACGACTTCAATATGGCCAGTGAAACAGCCAAATGGGATATTATTCTACCGGTGAACATGGCTGGAACCATTCAATATACTAAGTTCCACGTGATCGAGGGCGACATGAGGTACAATGCCCTACTCGGAAGGCCTTGGATCCAAAATATGAGAGCAGTCCCTTCGACTCTCCACCAAATGATAAAATTTCCGACATCAGACGGTGTAAAAATAGTATACGGGGAGCAGCATGCTGCAAAGGAAATGTTTGCGGTCGATGAGGTAACACCGATATCGACACTATCAATTTCGGAAAGGTCGTGCATCAAAGATAAATAGGAAGTCAAATAGCAATCACAGCCACCAGCCTCGACCGAACCGGGGAAGCAGGAGATAGAAGAAGAAAGGGAGGATTTTCTGACCCCTCGAACTTTTGTTGTTCCTGAAGATACTGACGCCACCGAATCAACGGTCGAAGAGCTGGAATAGGTTATATTGATCGAGTACCTGCCCGAGCGAAAGGTATACCTGGGAACGGGATTAACCCTCGAACTCAGGAAAAAACTTATTCAATTTCTTGGTGATAACATAGATTATTTTTCTTGGTCCCATTTAGACATGACAGGGATTCCACCAGAGGTAACGACATATCGTCTAAGCATGGACCCTAGATTCAAACCGGTGAAACAAAAGAGAAGATCCCAGTCCGAAGTAAAGCACACATTCATAAAGGACGAGGTAACTAAACTTCTAAAAATAGGATCCATTCGGGAGGTTAAATATCCCGAATGGTTAGCCAATGTAGTTGTAGTCCCTAAAAAGGGGATAAACTTAGAATGTGTGTAGATTATAAGGATTTAAACAAGGCGTGCCCCAAAGATTCTTTTCCACTGCCTAACATCGATCGCATGATCGATGCCACGGCCGTCCACGAGATCCTTACTTTTCTCGATGCCTAATCCAGGTACAATCAAATCTAAATGAACCCGTAAGACCAAGAAAAGACTTCATTTATCACAAAGTATGGAACATATTATTACAATGTAATGCCTTCGGGCTAAAGAATGCAGGAGCTACTTACCAACGCTTAGTGAATAAAATGTTTGAAGAACAAATAGGTAAATCAATAGAGGTTTATATTGATGACATGCTAGTTAAGTCCTTGTGCGCAGAAGATCATTTGGCTCATTTGCAGGAAACGTTCGAAATTTTAAGGAAATACAACATGAAGCTCAACCCTGAGAAATGTGCTTTTGGGGTTGGTTTGGGCAAGTTCCTTGGCTTAATGGTATTGAATCGGGGGATCGAGATCAACCCTGATAAAATAAAGGCCATCGAAGACATCGACATCGTGGATAGTGTAAAAGCCGTGCAGAGGCTAACTGGACAGATAGCTGCCTTAGGCTGATTCATTTTGAAGTCATCGGATCGAAGCCACAAATTTTTCTCTTTACTCAAAAAGAAGAACGATTTCGCATGGACATCGGAATGCCAACATGCATTGGAAGAGTTGAAGTGATACCTATCGAGCCCACCACTTCTTCACACTCCAAAGGCAGATGAGAAACTTTACTTGTACTTGGCAGTATCGGAAATCGTGGTAAGTGGTGTCCTAGTTTTAGAAGAGCAAGGTACGCAATTTTCCATTTATTATGTAAGTCGAACCTTAGGAGAAATAGAAACTATATATCCACACTTAGAAAAATTGGCACTTGCACTGATAAGCGCCTCTAGAAAGTTAAGACCATACTTTCAATGTCACCCAGTATGCGTATTAACCATTTACCCACTTTGTAATATTTTGCACAAGCCCGAACTGTCAGGCCGATTGGCCAAATGGGCCGTCGAACTCAGTGGGTACGACATCGAATATCAACCCCGGACGGCCATCAAGTCTCAAATTTTAGCAGACTTCGTGGCCGATTTCACGCCAACCCTCGTACCCGAAGTTGAAAAGGAACTCTTGTTAAAATCGGGTACGTCATCGGGGGTACGGACCCTTTTCACAAACGGTGCTTCAAATGTGAAGGGATCCGGGCTAGGCATCGTTTTGAAGCCGTCCATGGGTAGCACTATTAGGCAATCTATCAAAACTTCTAGGTTGACTAACAATGAGGCCGAGTACGAGGCTATGATTGCAGGTCTCGAGCTAGCTAAAAGCTTGGGGGTAGAAGTCATTGAAGCCAAGTGTGACTCTTTAGTGGTGGTGAACCAAGTAAACAAAACATTCAAAGTTCGAGAGGATAGAATGCAAAGGTATTTGGACAAGCTGCAGGTAACTTTGCACCGTTTCAAGGAATGGACTTTACAGCATGTACCTCGAGAACAAAACAGTGAGGCCGATGCACTTGCAAACTTGGGGTCATCGGTCGAGGAAGATGAGATCGGCTCGGGGACTGTCGTTCAACTCTCGAGATCTGTGATCGAGGAAGGTCATGCCGAGATAAACTCTACAAGCTTAACCTGAGATTGGAGGAATAAATATATTGAATACTTGAAGAATGGAAAGCTCCCATCAGACCCTAAAGAGTCGAGAACCCTATGAACCAAAGCTGCTCGATTCACATAGGCTGAAGATGGAACATTATATAGAAGAACATTCGATGGACCATTGGCAGTGTGCTTAGGACCAGGAGGCACTGATTATGTTTTATGAGAAGTCCATGAAGGCACTTGTGGGAACCACTCCGGCGCCGAATCACTGATTCATAAAATTATTAGAGCAGGATACTACTGGGATAGCATGGAAAAAGACACTAAGGAGTTTGTTCAAAAATGTGATAAATTTCAAAGGTTTGCGCCGATGATCCATCAACCCGAAGAACAACTTCATTCAGTCATACCCTCATGGCCACTCATGAAATGGGGAATGGATATCGTTGGCCCTCTGCCATCGGCCCCAGATAAAGCTAAGTTCATTTTATTTATGACTGACTATTTCTCTAAATGGGTTGAAGCACAGGCGTTCGAGAAAGTGAGAGAAAAAGAGGTTATAGACTTCATCTGGGATCACATCGTGTGCCGATTTGGAATACCCGCAGAAATAGTATGCGACAATGGTAAACAATTTATCGACAGTAAAGTGACGAAATTTCTCGAAGACCATAAAATAAAAAGGATATTGTCAACACCGTATCACCCTAGGGGGAACCGACAGGCCGAATCGACGAACAAGACTATCATCCAAAAGCTGAAGAAAAGGTTGAACGAAGCTAAAGGGAAGTGGAGATAAATTCTACCCGAAGTCCTTTAGGCATATCGAACAACATCAAAGTCTAATACAGGGGCAACTCCATTTTCCTTAGTATATGGCTCCGAAGCTTTGATTCCAGTTGAAGTCGGAGAAACTAGCGCCAGGTTTCGACATGCAACGGAGGAATCGAACCATGAGGCTATGAATACTAGCCTCGAATTATTAGATGAAAAACGAGAAGCGGCACTCGTTCGAGCGGCTGCACAAAAGCAACGAATCGAAAGGTACTACAATAGAAGAACCAACCTTCGCCACTTCAGGGTCGGGTACTTAGTCCTAAGGAAGGTCACCATCAACACTAGAGATCCTAATGAAGGGAAGCTCGGCCCAAATTGGGAAGGACCCTATCAAGTCCTCGATATAGTCGGAAAAAGGGTCTTATAAACTCGGAACGATGGACGGCGAACCATTGCCAAGCAACTGGAACATATCACTTCTCAAACGATATTATTGTTAAGGTATGACTTTCTCCCTTCTTTCATTTATATATATTCAATGCTAACTCATTGCAGGAGTTCGACCAAAGATATCGAGACCTCGGGTTTTAAAGTACGCATTGCACCCTTTTTCCCTTAGATCGGTTTTTATCCCAAATGGGTTTTTCCAGCGAGGTTCTTAACGAGGCAACAATTATGTGCTACCTGAGGACAATTCAACAGTATCCAAGGCTTCTTTGCAATCAACCTCGAATACTAGAAGGCATTACCCTCGAATGTTGTATTCTCGAGAATAGTACTTCATGTCAAAGGGCCTCGATAGGGAAGCTTTGTAATGGGCCAAATGGTCAAGTGAACCATGTCCAAATAAATTAGTCGAGCCCTGATGGCAAAACATGTGCGCATATATAAACTATTCAAAGAAGCATTCTCTCTTCATTTAAACATTTTGTGTCTTGAAGAAAATCCTCTACTATACAAACCTCATGCTTATGATATTGTGAGAAACGGCTCAAGAGCCAAAGTGCAAATATACACTCGGGGACTAGCATCGATGATAGGCATATTCGAGTTATCTAAACTCAAATTCATAAGACCTAAAAGAGGCACCCCTCGATCTATAGGCCAAGGCCACCATTCTCGGGGACTGACATTTCAAACAAGTTCGAAATGTTATTGGGAAATAACCCCAAGAGGCATACCCGAAGGCTATAGCCAAACTAAAGGCTACGACCTAAATAACGCGGCTCGGAGACGTCCGAATTCCGCAATAATGATAGGCCTTCAAATTCTCTGAAAAAACGGTTAAAAAAGGCTACCCTTGGGAAATAATCAAAAGGGATTTGATAGAATCAGCCCTGAAAATACTTAGGAGGTATCAAATTATCTTTAACACAAACGTGCTAAGGCACAAAAATCAAAAGGGTTTCAACCGTCATCGGACCCTCAAAAAACCCAATGGGTAAAAAATACATGCTAAGGCATAAAGCATTTTTTACTAAGTCTTTTAAGCCGAAAGGGGCAAATAATAGCCGTCTTTTAGAGGCCATATCGGCCCAACCTAAAAGGGCCTAAGGCTCAATACATTTAGAGTTTGAGACTTTGTTCTCACTCAACTCGGACCTAAGGGTTCCACTATTCCGAGTTCAAATAAAGTTGACTTGATTTTAGCTCGAGGATCCACCATAAAACCTTAAGGGTATGTTACTATAAGTTCGAAAATTACCCATTATTTGATTAAAAAAAACATAAGGGTTCGTTCTATTCTAAGTTCGAAACATACTCGAACTTAGTTATAAAAATAGTGCAGTCATGGCATCGATCAAGCCATCCGAAATCTCGAACATATTATTGAGCTCGAAGACTCGCCCTTGCGTGTCTAAAAAACCTAAGGGTTTGTTCTAAGTTCGAATTAGTGTTCACTCGATTACAGAGGCTGCAACAACAAAATTTTCACAAGGCAAAAGCAAAAAACACGTTTGAACATAAAACTGAGAAGACATTCAAAAGAAGTTTTTCTATTATATATCGAAAAAAAGGTTATGTACAAGAGACCGATCAAGGTCTTACAAAATGAGAAACTAAGTCCTAACTACGGCCGGTTTCGACCTCTTCTCCGGGAGCAACTTCTCCCTCAGGCCCCTCATCGTATCCGCCTCGACTGCCTTCTTCATCATCGTCTTCGTCATCGAAGGAGGCAAGCTGCCTGGCTTCAGCTTCAAGCACTTTGGCTCGGGCTATCTCCTCGGAAAGGTCAAAACCTCGAGTATGGAGTTCCTCGAGGGTTTTCCTCCTAGATTGACACTTTGCCTAGTCAATGATCCGTTGCTCTTATTCAGAAGCCTCCCTTAGCTGCATTTGAGCAGCCTCAGCATTGGCTCGGTACATGGAAATAGACTTGTCCGCCATGACCTTATCTTCTCGATCTCCGCCTTGGCCTCAGCAAGCCCGGTTTCAAGCTCCTCGATCCTCTTGGCTTGAGCCGAACTTTTCTGTTTAATGCCCCAAAGTTGAACCTCGGCCGATGACAGTTGGCCAAGGTAGTTTCTTTTTCCGCATCCAGGCGGTCCATATTCTCCTTCCACCGATCACAATCGGCCTTGACCTGATCGACTTCTCCCTGAAGCAACTCGATCCTTTCAACCTTTTGCTGCAGCTGAGATAATGAAGTATTAGCCTCCACAGTTAGGTCGAGTCCATACTTTATCAAAAGGATGCTCACCTACTTATCTAGCTCGGCCTCTTCCTCACGAGCCTTGGCCAAATCCGCTTGAAGGTCCTTTATAGTTCTGTCTTTTTGGCCGCAAAGAAGCTTTAGAGCGTTCCTCTCCTCCGAGACCTTTTGTATCTCGGTTTCACACTGGCTGAGGTTAGCTCGAAATATGGTGAAGGCCTATACGAAAAAGGAAAACACAAGTTAGATTTAGATAAAAAAAGTAAAGAAAAGAAGTGCAGTAAACTGATTCTTACCCGAGATAAGAGACGTTGGGCCTCTTCTAAAAGAATAGATGTATCTCTGATATCAGAGGCATCATCGACACCAGTAAAGCAATCCCGAAAGGGATCCCCAACATTAGAGCCTCCGCCTATATTAGGGTCTTCGACTCTCGAGCTTCCCTTAGTGCTTCCTCAAAAAAAGTCGGAAGAAAAGGCAAGTGACCTGCTGTCATGGTCCAAAGCAAGTCGCTCGGGACGCTGTGATCGATCTTTGGGGGTCTTAGAACCGGCCCGTCCGGTGTAGCTGCAGATGGGCGAGAAACGATCTCGACCTCTAGTAATTCGAGATCCTCACCCGGTTTCTTTTTGGAAGCCTCTTCGACACGAGGCTTGATATTAGCGGCCGCCGTCGACTCAGAAGGTTTGGTGACCTCGACGGCTTTCCTAGGTTGGACTGTCAGTGCCGAGGCATTTTCCTCTTCTTCCTCTTCTTCGTCTCTCAGGTTTTGGACCGAGTCCATCGTGAGAGCGATTACTTTCCTCCTCACCCTTCGAGGTTTGGGCTTGGGGTCCTCGGACTGCGAGGCAGTTTTCCTCTTCTTGTCTTCCCCCGGCTTCGGAACCGGGGACTTGGTTTCTTCCTCGCCACTTGAAGGCCTCAAAATGGCATCCTCGGTCAGGCCTGCATGAAAGAAAATTAGTGACGAATGAAGTATAAAAAATGTTTTAGAACATGAAAAAGGAGATCCTTACCGTGGTTCTTGGCCTCCCATCTACTCCTTGCCAAATCACGCCATGCGTGTTCGGCATAAGTGGAAGTTGAGGCTAACTTCCGAACCCAATCTTCGAGGTCAGGTACCGCTTGAGGCATCCAAGGAATAACTGCATATCGAAAGGGGATATCAAGAGAAGTCAAAGAAGGTACGAAGAACAAAGTTTAAAAGATCACTTACGGTCGAAGTTCCACTCATTTGGGAACGACATCTTCTCTTCCGGGATAATGTCACGAGTCCTCACCCGTATAAAATGGCTCATCCAACCCCGATCCTTATCCTCGTCGATGCTCGAGATCAAGGCCTTCGTTGCCCGACATTGGAGCCTGATTAGTCCTCGATAGATTCGAGGCCTATACAACTGCATGAGGTGATTTAGAGTAAACTCTAGCCCCTCGGCCTTGCTAGAGAAGAAGCACAACATGATTACTATGCGTCATAGAGAGGGGTGGATTTGGCCGAGGGTGACCTAATATCTTTTACAGAGATCAATAATCACTGGGTCGAGGGGATCCAATGTGAAGGGGTAAGTGTAAACACTTAGGAACCCCTCCACATAAGCGGTGATGCTCTCTTCGGGAGCAGGAATTTGCACCACGACCTTGGGATCCCAGTTGCAGTCCCTCTTCACGTCCTCGAGGTGGCTCTTCGTTATCGAGCACATGTACATCAACACATGCTCACATAGGCCCGAGATTGATGAAGGGTTTTCGACCTTGAAGTCAGATTTTAGAGTACACAAGTCGGGAACATATTCGTGGGGAAGCGGATCTACCAGCGCCTTGCCGCCGGATGACCGGGAAGAGGAGCAAGAAGCTTTCTCCTTCTGCGGTACGGTCTTTGAGGTTTTTGCCATTTGTATAAGTAAATAAGAGCAAAGGAAGATGAAAAATTGGTGGTTTCGGTGCTATCGAAGGTGGCTCTACAGACGGCGAAAAGGAGGAGACGGGAAGAGTGAGAAGACAGAGGTTTGATTAGAGCAAAATTAAAGTTTGATTCAATAAAGGAGCGGGTATTTATAGGATCACGACGACAGATCGGTGGCGCTAGTGGCCGACCGCTAACTGACATGCATTAATGATTTAGGGAACTGAACCGACTGGACGTTTTGATCACATCCGTCACTTATGTCATGAGGACGATATCATGATCGAGGTTTCGAAAAATCAAGGCTCAAACCATTTCTTATCATTTTATTCCAAGAAACGTGGGGACTATCTGTATACGGTCGGAATCGGGCATGTCAGATTTCGTAGGCACGAGGAGATGCCTCGAGAGTAAGCTCGTAATAGACCAGGCTCGAGCTCAATGGCAGAGTATGAAGCATGAAGATCGCAGTGCTTGCTGAAGATCGAGACCGAGCATGACCGACTTCGAGTAAGGCATAATAACGGAATGGCGAGATATTAGCAACCGACCGAAGATCTCGGCAAAAATCCTGGAACAGATCGAATCAAGCGGTTATTGACGCCAATCATGGGATTTGTTTCCGTTATTAGAATTGTACCTTATTTAGGATTCCTCTACTATATAAAAAGGGACCCCATTCATTTGTAAAGGCGGATAGATTCACTGAAAAACATATACACATACACTACTTTCTCTATTTCACTTACTATCTATTGCTGCTCATCACTGTTTATTTTCTATTCTTTATTGTTCTTGTTACCCAACCTCGAGACCATCTCGAATCGAAGTCGAAAGCACTGCCAGAACACTGGTTTGATTTATTTTACTATTCAGATTATCTATTTAATTCCTTGTTTATCAATTAGTATTGGATTAAATTACGTATCCTTGAAACCACTAAATAAGTTTAATTATTACTCAAAATTCTGGGTAAACAGTTTGGCGCCCACCGTGGTGCAAAGGATAATAGTGATTGTTTAGTACTGATTCTGGTAAAACACGCTATTTTACACTTGTTCTTGTCGAGGTCTGCCATAACGACATAATAATAACTAGTATTATTTAAATAATTAAGCTCTATATCACTACAAGTACAAATTTATATTAAATGCTAATGTTAGCATTTGTATATTAATAGGACGAAGAAACATAATAATCACCATATGGATATTCTTTCACCGTATGATGGTAAAACATTATGCCAACTTGTTCTCTACGATTGATAAGTCTTCTTTTTTGTCATGCAGATTTGCTTCAAGTGCCTTTAATATTTCCACCTCCTCCAAGAAGTTTCTTTCTTCTCGCATGATAACATAATCAAATTTAGTATAAGTTTAAATACATTATTACACAAAGCACTTAATTTATAGTACACAAATATAATCCTTTGCCCAGTCGTTTTGAGCTTTAGCAACCCGTTTGGAGGTTCGAAACTTTGAGTAGCTTCATATTATGCATTTTGATTTGCGTGTATGGTTGGTTTCGATGTTCGAGAGGTTCAGGATTGATTTGGAAGAGTGATTCTCATTGTGAAAGCTTTAAGTTGGAAGAGCTGACCAAGTCTAGCTTTTGTATAAATGACTTCGGACTCGGGATTTGTGGGTTCAACAGGTTCGTATGGTAATTTTGGACTTGGGCGTATGTTCGGATTTGAATTTCGATGTTCCTAGAAGGTTTTGGCTCTATCTAGCGAAAGTTGATAATTTAAAAGTTTTGAGGGTTCATAAGTTTGATCGGGATTTGACTTTGATGTTATCGGACTCTGTTTGGTGTTCCGGGACCTTGGATAGGTTCATTTAGTTGATCGAAACTTGTGTAAGAAGTTTTGTTCTAATCCGGAATGTCTAAGTGTTATTTGGACACGTTCAATGAAGTTTGAAGGTTTAAAAGTTAAGAGAATAATTTCGATCTTCAATTCTTGGCTTTGATATTATTTACAATATTTTGAGCCTTTGAATAAATTTGGCTAATGTATTTGGACTTATTGGTATGATTGGATGGAGTCCCGAGAGGTTCGGGTGTGACCCGGGGTGGTTTCAGACCATAATTATGAGTTTTTGCATTGCTAGTTTTGCTGGTGTTAGTAATTCATCGTGATCACGGAGCGACTCACAATCGCAGAGGGTAATTTCGAGGGGGGGTTGTTATATGTGTTCGCGGTTTGGAGCTCACTTTCACAAAAGGAAGTGGGCTGGTGCATCACGTTCGTGCTTGCATGACCGTGTTCATGATGGTCTGGAGGCAGGCGGAGCTTGGCCTTCGCATTTGCAAATAAGGCCTCGCGTTCACGTAGGTTTGAGCTGAGTGGTGGTAGCGTTCGCATTGAAGGCTTTTGCATTCACAAAGTGTTACTAGGGCTGGCTAGGGAGACTTTAGCCTCCGCGTTCGCGAAAGAATTGGACGGCCTGGCAATCGTGATCACCGGTCTTCAGTCGCGATCACGTAGTTGTATTTTATGGCTAGTTTCATTTGGTCGTCACGATCGTTGGAGCTCTGTCGCGATCAGAAAGAGTAGTACCTGGGTAGATTGATAAGTTGAAATTTTGGGATTTTTCCTCACTTTTCATTTAGGAACATTTGGAGCTGATTTTGGGTCGATTTTGAAGGGCCATTTCACCCACCTATTGAGGTAAGTATTTCTAACCCACTTTTGATTATATTTCATGAATATGTACGAATTTAGGCTTGTAAATTCATGGGTGAAGGTGAAAATATGGGTTTATGGAAAAACACCTACAAGTTTTATTTTTGATTTTTGATCATGAATTTGGAGTCCTATTGAGAAATAAAATATATATATTTGAACTCATGAGGCTATGGGTAATATTAATCTTCGAAAAGTTTTGGAATCCGGGCGCGTGGGTTCGAGGTTGACTTTTGGCAACTTTTCGTGCGAGGTTGGAAATTATTTCTAATTGATAAATTATGTATTCTTGAGTATGTTGTTATTGGTTTCCACATTCTTTGGCTAGTTTTGGGTTGTTTGGCATTGGTTAGAGGTGTTAGAGCCGCGTAGGAGCCGACATCAGATTTCGAAGCGAGGTAAGTCTCTTGTCTAATTTTATAAGAGAGAACTTATCCCCGTAGGTATGCTATATGCGATGGGTTATGGGAGCTATATATATACGAGGTGACGGGCATTCGTGCATGCTAGATTTTCGATACGTCCGGTAGACTTAGACTTATACCATGCTTTAATTGTAGTACTTAAGTTAATCTTTCCTGTTTAAATATTTTATTCATGTTTTAGCCTGAGACTAGTCTTGCATAGATTACCGATCTTTGTTATTCTAGAGACTTGGCATGCTACTTGATTAGCCGCGAAAATTATACCTTCTCTTACGGATTTAATCTCGTGTTGTACTTATTTGTTCATAAGTTTCATGATTATTCAACTCGTAAGTATATTCCCGAATTGGGCTAGTGACTCGTCGAAAGTTTAATATTCTTAAGGGATCGGGCTGATCGCATCAGCACTAGTCTTATAGGATCGGGACATTCGCCTCGACAAGATTATGTAATACCATTGTTATGGGATTGGGCCTCGGTAGAATTATGTAAAACTACTCTTATGGTATCGGGTCGTTCGTCTCGGCAGGATATTGTAAAACCAAATTGAGGGAGTCAGGGCTTGCGTTTTGGAGAGTTTTAGGTAGGGATTTGAGGGACCAAAGGGAGTCCGATTTTGATAATTTTATATGGTTAGACTCGGGAGAGGAAATTTTTTTGATTCTATCATTGTTGACTGATTCTGAGATGTGGGCCCGGAGGTCGGGTTTTGAGTGCTCAGTTATGGATTGACACTGCTGTGAGGTTATATTTATTTGTGTCGTTGCTGCATTTATCTGTTAAATTTCTTTGTTTTTTTTATATATATATATATATATATATATATATATATATATATATATATATATATATATATATATATATATATATATATATATATATATATATTTGATATGGTATTTTGAGTGGAACATTTTCCCCTCGCCACTATTTTTTCGAGGTTAGACTAAATACTTACTAGGTATGCATTGATTTACGTACTCATACTATACTTCTGTACAAATTATGCAGGTACGGAGAAGGGTCTATCTGGTGGTCATACAGGTGCGTAGACGCAACTGCGAAGGAGATTTCGTGGTAAGCTACTTCTATGCTATGATCTGCAACACACAGAGTTCCCTTCCTATTTATTTACTATATTTTGTCTATTTTTCTATTTCAGACAGTTGTTGTTGTCGTAATATTGTATATTTTAGTAGATGCTCATGCACTTGTTACACCGGATTTTGAGGATTTTAGATTGTTATTCACGGTTGTATCGTTGTTATGATATTCAACTTTATATTCTGGTCATGTTATGAATCTTGATGATGATGCTAGTATTTTGGAACTATTTCCACTCATCCATATCGCTAATTATTTTAAAAAGTGTTATGAACTATCGATTGCTGTGTTGATTTACTGTTGGCTTGCCTAATAGCAGTGTTGGGTGTTGATACCCAATTTTGCCCTCATATTTTCTCGAATAGTATATATACTTTCAAAACATCATTTGACATCATTATTTAGTTACAAATCTTTACAAGCATTTTTTTTTATAATTTTTCATAATTTTTCAGAGCTTTAAAGCTAATTTTCCTGCATTTAAATTACATGAGTATTTATTAATTACTCCTTTCAATTATTTTGTGACAACTTAATTGCCTAAAATTATTATTTTTGCATCTATAATACTTGCTTCAGATATTTTACTCTATTTGTTTTTATATAATTACATTAGTATTTTTAGGCCATTTGCACAATCTTGCAACAATAGCCTATATTTTATAATTTTATTGCATTTGTTATTTTATTTAAGGTCAAAATAATATCTTATATTTTTATAATCTTCTACTATTATTTTAAAATATTACTATGCATAAATATAATTTTTTATGATTTATTTAATTATTTTATTAAATTATTTTTTACCTTAATTTCTTATTTTAAAATCTGGCCCAAAATTGGGATTAGTTTTGGACCAAACAAGCCCCAAATCCCCAAGCCCAATCCAGACGACCCTTTTATTCCCAACCCAGTCCAAAAACCCGACCCATGTCTTCTTAAATCCCAGCCGTTGATCAAAGTGATCAACGGCTCACAACACTCCTCCCCATTCTCCTTATATCCCCTCACCCAAACCCTAATCCTCATTTCCTAAAGAGAGTCGCCCCTATTCTCTGTCATGCCCTTCTCCTTCATGAACCCTTGTCGTCACACCCCCAATTATCTCCGATTCCGACCTTAATATGGAAACCTCTTACAATTTGCCTTCTATATATGCTCCATCTCCGTGTTACTTACACGATTTTGGTATTACTTAGTACTTGCCTATTTTTGGCAAGTACCAGACCTGAAATCATGTGGAACTCATCTTCAATCTTTAAGGTCCAGACGGTATTCCGTTTATATACATTTATATCAAGGCTATATGGGTCCGATTAGCCAAGATCTACGACCAATTTTCGATTTCTGTCAACTAGGGTTTACCTAATTTTTTTCTAATCCGACTTTTACTGATTCTTCTTGTTATTATTTCCTTATTTATGTTGATTTTACAGTTTTTCTTATTTATTTGTTCGATTTCTATCACTATATAAACCCCTCCCCATTCCCCTTTGAAAGGGACCGAATCGATATAATCTCACTAAAATTTGAAGCTTTGCTCTGTTAATTCCTTCATTATCTTGTTCTGTGTTTTGTGTTGGCCGGCTGAAAGCCAAGGCCACTGAGAGTCTACTATTCGAACTTTCACTTGGTGCGAGCATTGCCCGGGGTTCTTTCGAAGCTCTTGGGAACTTTAACGCATCGAGGTTTCTGGGTTCTTGTGGATCTTTTGTTCTTTATTGTTGTCCGTTTAACTAGTAAGCCACTTGACTTTTGCAATTTCATACCTATGTATCTTTGATTTACATGTGTTCTCACCTCTAAAATCCATGGCTTAATATGTTTTCTGGATTACTTTTGTGCACGATTCTGTTAATTCTACTTTGTTCTAAGTCTCTTTAACATTTAACTTCCTCAAAATGCTGCTAGTTTTGAGATTGCCTAAGTCTAACTTGGATAATCTAACCCTCTTAAGTTCGTTTAACCAGTGTATTGGTGCCTGAATGTTCCCTAAAACATGCTTATTTGCTCTGTCCTTAATCTCTATGATGAATGCTTCACACTTGTGCTAGAACTTTCTGTGTTAATTATGACATGTTCCCCTGCTATTGTGTCACTCAGCATGATCCCCATGCCCCATTAGTGATTGACTTAGATCTTAACAGTTACCTCAACTTGTTTTCCTTGCCCTGTTCAAACCATTTTGTTTTGTGGCATAACTTAGATCTTCTTTAGTTAATTAATCTATTGTGTCAATATCATAATCCCTATATGTGCTATTTGGTATGAATTTGCTATCTCACACTACTCTCAATCTCTGCAATGTTTATCTTGCATGTACAATGTGTTTCAATTTGTATTAAGACCATTCTCTATGATCTTGCTTCTGTGCTAATATGTTCCCCAGCATGTCTATGGTTCATCTGATATCCTGTTCTTTCAGTGATTATTTGGCTTGTCACATTGTGCATCCCCCATCATGTCTAAATACTGATTAGCATGACACTAGGATGTATGTTTAGCATAATCTCTTAGGTTTTAACTTGTTTGTATTGTGCATCTGTGACTGCAAACTTGTTTCTCCCCTGACCCTTCCCACATGTGGTTTGGTCATAATGTGTGCTCCCTATCATGTCTCAATGCAGTCCTGCTTCCTGATGGGAGTTAATATGTCTATCTTATAATACTAGGATGCATACTTAGCTTAATTTGAACCTTTTAGGTCTCAACTGGTTTAGTATAATGCATCTGTACATGATAATATCTGTATACCCATGCAAATGTATTTCTTCCCCAATTCTTCTAAAATGTGGATGTCTATGGGATACTTCGCTATGTATGGAAATCCTGCTGAACTTACTGGCCTTCTTGATTAGTTGATCTGTATGCTCAACTTGGCTATGTCTACTTTATGTTATAAGTGTACCCCCAGTTCTATCCCTCAGCCATTGTCCATTCTCCTCATTTGCTACTTATGCTATTCTGAACTTCTTATTCATAGCCGACTGAAAGCCAAGGCTATCTAGGATTTACTGCTGACCTCCTAGTCTGAGCACTGCTCGGGGTTTATTTGAGGCCCTTGTGAACTCTAACACACTAGGATTTGGGTCCTTAGTCATTCCCTGAAACTTAAACTAATCCCCATTCAATCCCTTTCTTCCTATTATCTGTTGTACATCTAAGTCGGTCGGTTTAAATGATGCAATGCTTTGCAATATGGTTATATGAATTGATTTTGGGATCCTCTATGGATTCTGGGGTTGTGTTGATGAATACGACTCCTTGTTAGAAGTCTGGGTATGCTGTGTGAGAATTGCTAAAGGCCCAGACAGCGCTGAGTAATTCATTTGGGCCTGCTGTGGGCCTATTGTCATTATTTGTATAACATTTATATCTTACTCATTAATGGGCCTGTAATAACTTTGTATAAACGATTAGGGTGTTAGTAAAGTGGGGAAGGGGTAGATTCTTAATGTTTGTATAAAAGGGGTAGACAACATGCCAATAGGATTCATTGATTCACTAGCTATATGTGCCATTCAATTTAGACGTGCACTGTAGAAACCATGTCATCAGGGTAAGCACACATAAACACACACACACACACACACACACTATTTTCTAACAAACATGAATCCAAATACTGCAATCATTCTTATTGCTACGTGCCACTAGAAAATCTGCCTATAGGAACAAATGTCACTGGACTTTCCTTTAATCCGCTTCAACATGTTTGTTAGGAATTATGTCTATAGGATTTTGATCACGTCATTTGCTATTATTTCGTACTGTCCACTAGAAACCATGCCTATAGGATTTTAATCATCTCATTCATTACTACATCACACTGTTCACCAAGAAAACATGTCTATAGGGTTGAGTATAATGATAAAATCAGCTCTAAGTGCTAAACATTGGAGATCCTGTCTGTAGGACATCACTGTTTCGTCTTAATAAGAATCAATGTTGCACCTCTCAATATGGTTTATTACGTACTACTGGGATCCTCCCAATGGTCTTTTCATTATTCTTACTGCACGAGTCACCTAGACACAACAAGCTTAATGACCAAAAATCTGTA
Organism: Nicotiana tabacum; assembly: GCF_000715075.1. Taxonomy (NCBI): domain Eukaryota; kingdom Viridiplantae; phylum Streptophyta; class Magnoliopsida; order Solanales; family Solanaceae; genus Nicotiana; species Nicotiana tabacum. The sequence goes on from NC_134081.1 coordinate 38,091,753, forward strand.
ATTTCATTAATCAACATGCAAATCGTATAATCCTGTCTATGAGCATCACCTAGCCTTTAAAACCTCTTGTATGTTTTAATGCATAGTCACGTAGAAATCATGTCTATAGGGATTTAAGTTTTTTATTTCTAAATTGCTTAATATGAAGTTTGTCTTGCGTGCATTTGTTGCTGAAATGTAGAGGTAAACTTAAGCCCTTAACTGCCATATTTGAAGTCCAATATGTGTTTTGTTTGTCGCCTAATTTTGCATTTTTGAGCAGCCTATATAAGGTCTAGAACTACCTAAATAGAGGTCCAAAGACTCCTGGACCATAGGTATGGGACGAGTAGTGCATGCATAGGGTACGACTTAGAATTGAATTAGAACGCTTTTAGGTAACCACTTTAATATAGTAATCGGGTAGCAGGAAATGATAGTCTGTGCCCGCTGGATAACATGAGTTACACTCTATATCAAGGGAGTTACTAAATATTATTTATGTTGCACGGGGTGATCCTTTAGGCTAAAAAAACTTAGGACCCCCCCTTTCCTTTCTTTTCTATTAGAATGAAAAAATAGTTGTACCTCCCTATTCAAGATCTCTTTATAATACATTTCTTAGATTTTGTACCCTCTTTGTTTATTTGATCACATAGACTAATCCATATAATTTAAGTTCGGCTGGGACCCATAGTTGTGGACCTCGAGGAGTGCCTAACACCTTCTCTTTGAGGTAATTTGAGCCCTTACCCGATCTTTGGTAGCGTTGACTAGTGAAAACAGAGTTTATTTGGAAATAGGTGCCCTAACGCACCTTAAAAATCGTTAGGTGGCGACTCTCCTCCTTTAATACCCCCTTTAAAAGAGTTGTCACATGTCGAAGCCCGATTTCGCGAGAAGAAAACGGGGCGCGACAGCATGGCGACTCTGCTCGGGACCTACACTTAGGCTCTTACCATTGTGAATTTGGCTTATATGGATTAGTCTTCTTTAATATAAACGCGCTTCCCTTTTTCGTTTTTATTTGCTACTACATGCACATCCCTCTCCCATTTTCCTTTTATTTGTTTAAATTCGTTGTAATATGCACATCCCTTCCCTGCTCCACCTTCCTTTGCTTAAATTGGTTATAACATGCATATCCCTTTCCTATTCACCTTTATTTGCTCTAAACTGCTCTTCATTTGTTTAAAGATTGCTACATCATGTCTCTCCCTTCCCTACTCCCTTGTTTGCTTTATTACATTCTCGCATATATTCCACGGACTAACTTCTTCCTTTATCTTTCTTTTATGTTTTTCATGTTTTACCTTATTACTATATTTACCTCTTTTTACATATTTATCATGCAAATACTTGGCAATGTGTTATTATCTCTGCATAAAGCATGCTTCACATCATACTCCACTCGTGCCAATTATCAATATAGCGGCGCTTGATGAGTGTCCGCGCTCTTTCAAAATTACCCTTTTAAAGCGGAAAGACTTATTTGCGGTAGACTAATCGATCAACGGTGCAGTCGACGGTCTCGTGCCTTTCCCTCTCAAGTTGTCCACTTGGGAGTACCAGTCTAGGCCATTCTAGAAACCTCACTCCAACATTATAGGTACATACATCATGTTAAACCTAGTACGGGTTAGAACATTGCTAACGTGATAGCCCGCTAAGATAAGCCTTGTCCAAAGTTCGACGGGATTTCCACAATCTCAATGGACACCGTCACATTATGTGCATTACTTGGAGAAAATAGGCCAATATGTTGATTATTAGTGTGTAAATAGTCAAATCTGGAAGGGGAAAGGGCTAACTCTATTTGTTTGCAGAAAATGAAGCACGAAGTCCCCAGGTTTGGCATGGTCCAAAACATCCCACCTTTGCTGCTTTATTGGTGGAAGAACCTTTCATATAGTGAAAAGAATCATGTGAAAAGGGTCCTTGGTAATTTACCTTCCTTATTGGACATTCGGCCAAATAGGGCATTGATTGAGGCCGCCACTATGTTTTGGGATGAGAAAAGAGCTGTCTTCCGCTTCGGTAACATAGAAATGACTCCTCTCTTAGAGGAAATAGGAGGTTTTGCTAAGCTGCCGTGGGATAGTCCAGGGTTATTAGTGCCAAAAAATTGCACCCCTTGCGGTTTTATGAAAATGCTGGGTTTCAAGAAAAATGATGAGTTGCTTTGTTTGAAGGTGTCATACATCCTATTTGAATTCCTTTACGAACGTTATGGGCATATCATGTCATATCGCCTTCATCATGATGAACTTGCCATCACTTCCTTAGGTTGGATGCACCGCCGAGTTTTTATGTTCATTGTCTGTTTCTTGGGATCGCTGATATTTCCGATGAAAGGGGGAAGGATCCACACTCGTTTAGCCATGGTCTCTAGGACTCTAATAGAAGGAATCGAGGGACAAACTTACACTATCATCCCCATGATCTTGACCGAAATGTATCGCGCTTTAGATCGATGCAAGCAGGGGTATGGACACTTCGAGGGCTGTAATCTGTTGCTGCAGGTTTGGTTATTAGAACATTTCCAGAGAGGTGAATATCGCCAAGAGCTTCTGCGACGACCATTGAATGACTACATAGCTTACTATCATCCAAAAAGAATGACATTTATCCCAGATAGGTTTGCGCAACCTGGAAGTACTGTGAGCTGGGTGCGTTTCTTCAGCAATCTGACTGACAAAAAGGTATATTGGATGTTTGAATGGTTCCCTAGCAGTGAGTTCATCATCAGATCAAGAGAAACTACTCATCTAGTGTTGATCGGGTTAAGAGGGATCTATCCTTATACTCCTATAAGGGTAATGAGGCAAGCGGGAAGAAAACATATTATACCTCGGGTTTCCAACATGGTCCAATACAAAGTAGATTTTAAAGGGAACATCATTCCGTTCAAGTGCGAGGCACAACATATGTGGAATAAAAAGGTCATTGTGGAGAAAGATACCATCGAGCTAGACATGTTTCATGCCGGCCATGTGAACTTCTACCCATCATGGTTGGTAGATGATATAGCGGGGGATGTCAAGTGAGGAATTAATCTGAAAAATAGGGTTATAGATGACACTGCTGAAGCACAAGTCAAGTATAGGATACTGCGCAAGAGGGCTTTCGAGTATGAAGCTAGGCATTTGGAACAACACAAAGTGGATATGGAAGCAATCAACGAATGGAGGGAAACCGCCACTAAATCAACAGAAAGATTAGAATATTTGGAGCAAGGGTTGATGGAGCTTGATGGAAAGATGAGAAAGAGGCTTTCAGATTGTCAGAACATGGATGGCAATGAAGGGGGGAATCTAGCAAAGGCTTACCTGTTGTTGGATATGCGCGACCTGGGGAATCTGATTGATGGAGTCAAGAGAGCCAAGCATGGGGAAGGTCCTTCTGGGACCAAGTAGATTAGGAAATGATTTTCTTTACTGCTTTTTAGCTTAGTTTTAGATTTCGAATGTAATAAGGCAAATGCCATTAGTAACTTTCTTGTTATTGTCGTTTTAGTAAGGATTTGATTCATTTTCGCATTAATGAAATGACACAATTATTGGCATCAATTTTCTCCAAGTTTATGTGTCGCTTAGGCCTACCTCGGGCACAACGAGGTCCCCCAAAGTAGGACGCGATTCTATTACATGATTTGGCAGAGCATGTTCAATATTGCAAGCATTCTTTCAATATCCCTTACTGACTTGGTTACCTTTTGTTCTTCTTTCTTTTGATTATTCCCATTCTCCAAGGTTGGTTCGTGCATACTGGCATCATCCGCATATCATACTAGATCCAGAGGTCCTCCACCTCCTCCTCCATCAAGTGATCCTAAAGGCAAAAGCAAAGGGAAAGGAAAAATGGACGATTTAAGCGGTATCAGAAAGGACAATGCAGAGAACATTGAAACATCGGACGGTCGGAGTACTCCAGCACAAAATAAATTGGTCCTACGTATGGAACAAAAAATATTAGAGCTACAAGGGGAACTTGAGTAGGTTCGGAACTTGGCAAACCTTTCCCTCACCCTAAACGTCCCTGATATCAACCAACAAAACACAAATGCCTAAAACCCGACACCTCCCCAAAACACGCAGAATCAAAACCCACCACCAAATCCTCCCACACCACATCAATATGCCACACCTCCTCAGAACCACAACCCTCCACCGGTACCTACTCCTAAACAAAACCATCACCATCCAACTCAATACCCATAAACAACCACATACCACACCCTTAAGAATGCACCACAGCCTACTCCTGATCCACAAAACTCTACCGATGACCACCATTACGCCCAGATTCCCGGAGTCCATCAAATCAATCCCATATATGTGGAAACTTTACCCCATACCCCACAACAGACCCTGTATATACCTGAATCCGTCGAGAAGGACCTGCTTATCAAGAACATGGTAGAAGAACTCAAGAAGCTTACTGGAAGAGTTCAAAGTGTCGAAGGTGGCAAAGGCATTGAGGGTTTGAATTATGAGGATTTGTGTATTCAGCTAGACGTAGAACTGCTAGAGGGTTACAAACCTCCTAAGTTCAAAATGTTCGATGGAACTGGTGATCCGAAAGTGCATTTGAGAACGTATTGTGACAAACTTGTAGGGGTTGGCAAGGATGAACGAATCCGTATGAAGATGTTCCTGAGGAGCCTCACCGGAGACGCCTTGTCTTGGTACATCAGTCAGAAACCAAAGAAGTGGGTTAATTGGGTGAGCATGGCGTCAGATTTAATGGATCGGTTCAGGTTTAACACAAAAAATGCACCAGACATTTTCTACATTCAGAATCTAAAAAAGAAACCAACGGAAACTTTTTGCGAGTATGCTACTCGGTAGAGGTTTGAAGCCGCAAAAGTAAGGCCGACACTTGAAGAGGAACAGATGAATAAGTTCTTCATCAGAGCTAAGGACCCGCATTACTACGAAAGATTGATGGTTATTGAAAACCATAAATTTTCTGACATCATCAAGTTAGGAGAAAGAATAGAAGAAGGGATCAAAAGCGGAATGGTGAAAAACTTTGAAGCACTCCAAGCCACAAATAAAGCTTTGCAGTTAGGAGGTATATCCTAGAAGAAAGAAGTGGGTGCAGTAATGGTAGCCCAAGGTCCAAATTCTCCTCTCGCATACCAAGCACCTCCACCCACATATCAGCCTTCTCCTCTACCAACAACCTGACGCCACATACCATACCTATAACACCCAACCAGCATACTATCACTCACCACCAGCCCACCAAAATCCAAGACCAAGTTTCGACCGCAGACCACCCAGACAATACACTCCAATTGCTGAACTTATAGACCAACTATACGAGAGGCTAAAGGCTACCGGTTATGTCACTTTTATTCTCGCTGTTGCTATGGAAAACTCTTCCCAGTGGATTAACCCAAATAAGATATATGCCTATCACTCAGGTATGAAGGGTCATACTATTGATGAGTGTCGTACTTTGAAGGATAATATTCAGACATTAATTGACACCAAAGTCATACAGGCAAATGAGGCTGCACCCAATGTCCGTAACAATCCTCTCCCGGATCAAAGGGGTGAAGGGGTAAACGTGATAGAGACCGATGAAGAATAGGACTCGGAAGGGTCAATTTGACTCATTCGAGAAGGGGATAATCCTAAAACATCTGCAGTCACTCTCACACCTATCGTGGTACAAACTCAGGCACCAATTGAAGTTGAGGTAGCCGCACCAAATCCGTTTGAGGTTGAAGTAACAACACCCTTCACCGTAATGGTAGCACCTACGCCATCTTATAAGTCTAATGCTATTCCATGGGATTATGTTGCGGAAGCAAGAAGGAAAGGAAAAGCAAAAATGGAAGAAACAGGTGCAGCGCAAGGCATGACCAGAACCGGTAGGGTTTATACACCCGAGCATTTGGGAGGAACGAGCAAAGAAGCTACATCTAAACCGCTTGTCATTGAGTTTGGCCCGGATGACCTTTGGAGAAAGATGCAAGCAAGAGAATATTCTGTGGTTAATCATCTGAACAAAACCCTTGCTCAAATATCCATTTTATCACTGCTGCAAAACTCCGAGGCGCATAGGAATGCCCTGATAAAGATGTTGAATGAAGCCTATGTACCCAATAACATCACTAGTGGAGAAATGGCCAACATGGTAGGGCAAGTGTTGGAAAGCCAGAAGATCACTTTTCATGAAGACGAGCTGCCACCAGAAGGACTAAGTCACAACAGGGCACTGCATATCACAATGCAGTTTGAGGACAAATTCATTGCTAGAGTCCTGATAGATGGGGGTTCGAGTCTCAACATATGTCCACTAACTACTCTGAAAAGATTGGGTAAAGGCCTGCATGAGATACGAGTAGGAAGTATGAATTTGAAAGCATTTGATGGGTCTCAAAGGGCCACAATTGGGGCGACCAACCTCAGCCTACATATGGGCCCAACCTGGTTTGATGTTGAGTTTCAAGTGTTAGACATATCTGCTACCTACAACCTATTATTGGGACGACCTTGGATACATGCCACTGGCACCGTAGCTTCTACTCTACATCAGGTCGTGAAGTTTGAGTGGAACCATCAGGAAGTGATCATCCATGGAGACGAAAGTAATCCCATTTATACCAATCAGACTGTTCCGATCGTCGAGAATAGAAGGAAGTTGGGTGGAGAAACATACCATCACATCAAGCACGTCAACACAATTAAGAAAGACAAATGGTGGAGTAGTAAGATAGAAAGAATACTATCATGGACAAGGTATGAACCCGACAAGGGTCTCGGTAAGAATCTCTAGGGGATCACCAAACCGGTACATCTAAAGCGTCATGGCACAACTTTCGGGCTTGGGTATGAATACACCTGGCAAGAGTGTCAGAATTGGTCGCCACCATGGCGTGGTCCTTATTACCCTCTAGAACAACCAGTACCACATTTGCACCAGTCATTTCATCAAGCTCACATGATATGGGGGTCCGAAGAAGATGAAGTTTTAGTTGGCATAAGGAATTTATTTCTGGATAATGAAGACATGGATTGCAGTGCGATAGTTGAGGAGGAGGAGGAAGACCTTATTATTCAGACCGTGGAGAAGGGAGCTGTTCTCAAGAATTGGACTGCTGCACCATCAAAGGCCCGTCGAGTTCTTGGGTAGTCTCGTAATTAGCATCATTTATTTTTGAAAGTAATTTTATGAGCATCTAAGACATTTTCAGTATTTTGTTTTAAGCATATTTTGTTTTGAAATAATTGCTCGAGTCATCGAGCCGTACTTGTTTGACATTTTCAAGATTTATCTAATGCATTGTCATTTTTAGTATTTATTATTATTCTTTATATTTTTTCTCTACAACATTATTATTACCTATCCTGACGAACCTGCGACTGTGACATGTAATGAGACAACGCAATATAAGGATAGTGATTCAGAGGATCTGGAAGAGGATGTAATACCTGAGGAAATTGTCAGAGAAGTGGAAAATTTTGAAAACAAGCCTAAGTCTAATTTGGATGAGACTGAAACAGTTAATTTGGGAGACTCCGAAATAGTCAAGGAAACGCGTGTAAGCATTCACCTATCACCGTCAGAGAAGGAAGAGTACATCCAGTTCCTGAAGGAGTATGAAGACATCTTTGCATGGTCTTACGATGATATGACTGGTCTGAGCACATCTATAGTGGCTCACAAGTTACCCACCGATCCCATGTGTCCACCAGTGAAACAAAAGCTCAGAAAATTCAAGCCGGATATGAGTTTGAAAATAAAATAGGAAGTCACCAAGTAAATCAAAGCCAAGGTTCTCAGAATGGTTGAATATCCGACCTGGTTGGCTAACATTGTGTCGGTTCCAAAGAAAGATGGGAAGGTCAGAGTGTGTGTCGACTATCGGAATTTAAACAGAGCAAGTCCCAAAGATGATTTCACTTTGCCCAATATACACATAGTGATTGACAATTGTGCCAAGCATGAACTTCAATCCTTTGTGGATTGCTTCGTGAGATATCATCAGATCTGGATGGATCAAGAGGATGCCGAAAAGACAGCCTTTATTACACCATGGGGAGTATATTGTTACAAAATGATGTCGTTTGGCCTAAAGAATGCTGGAGCCACTTATATGAGGGTCATGACAACCATTTTCCACAACATGATACACAAGGAGATAGAGGTGTACGTGGACAACGTCATCATCAAATCTAAAAAGGGTGCAGATCACATAATGGATTTGAGGAAATGTTTTGATCGACTTCGAAGGTACAACCTGAAACTGAACCCTACAAAGTGTGCCTTCGGAGTCCATGCTGGAAAACTGCTAGGGTTCATCGTCAGCCACCGAGGAATTGAGCTAGACCCATCAAAGGTCAAGGCTATCCAAGATTTGCCATCTCCAAGGAACAAGAAAGATGTGATGAGTTTCTTAGGGCGTCTCAATTACATCAGCCGCTTCATAGCATAATCAACTGTGATCTGTGAACCGATTTTCAAAATGTTGAAGAAAGACGCTGCAACAAGTTGGACTGAAGAGTGCCAGAAAGCCTTTGACAAGATTAAGGAATATTTATCCAAACCACCTGTTCTGGTCCCACCGGAACCTGGGAGACCTCTGCTACTCTATTTATCTGTACTAGATGGGGCTTTCGGCTGTGTCTTGGGACAACACGATGAGACGGGAAGAAAGGGTCAGGCCTAGACAATTCACACCAGGGCAGTTGGTGCTAAAGCGGATCTTCCTGCATCAAGATGAAGCCAAAAGGGAAATTTTCACCCAATCGGCAAGGGCCCTACATGGTTCACAGAGTACTAACAGGAGGAGCACTTATACTTGCAGAAATGGACGGAGAAATTTGGCCGAAACCTTCAACCCAGACGCAGTCAAGAGATACTATGTTTAGGATTGTTTACATTTCTTTATCTAATATAACTAAATTATGCTTGGCCTGATTCCCGTTTAAGAGGGGATACGTAGGCAGCCCTGTGGGTTCGGTCACATCTTAATAAAATCTTCATTTTGCCATGATCAGAAAACTGGGGCAGAATTCTGAGGAGGACCCTCAAAATTCTAAAGCAAGTTCAGCCGACATCGTCATACATGGGACAACCAAAGTATTGCATTTAAAATGGGGCAGAATTTTGAGGGGAACCCTCAAAATTCTAAAGCAAGGAGGTCGCAATGTCTCTAAAATATGTCACAATCACCGGTTCATCTAAATTATTTGAAATTGCATACTACTACATTTCAAATAACTATATTTATCAAATGCATGCATATTTTTCGAAAACTTTATTTTTATGACAGCCAGATGCTACCCAAGGTAACTCAAACATGACCTCAAGATAGGAGCATAGGCAAAATAGAAGATAAAAGCGCAAACCAACATTCCCCCACAAAACTCACGATTTTTCTTTGGATGCAAGCACGATAAGACAACAATACCTGCAGATACATAGAATCACTACCTTTATGACGACAAGTTACCAAATGCAAACACTTCCAGCTAAGAAATACTTTACTTTCTCACTATCACTCATCGTTTTTCTTGCATAAGGCTAAACATTGCCTTTCCCTGCATGAGACTAAGCATCGTCTCCTATTTGTATGAGGCTAAGCGTTGCCTTCCTAATTGCATAAGGCTAAGCATTGCCTTTCCTTGCATGAGACTAAGCAGTGTATCCTATTTTCATGAGGCTTGGGGATTGGGGATGCGACCGCAGACCTGTGTCATGGCACCCTTTTTCTTAATTTAAAACCTGACCCCCATTCTGTTAAAACCCCCTTTAGTCTAATTTGAGCTCATTTTTTTGATATTTCTAGAGTGAGAGAGAGAGGGTTCAAGAGGGAGTGCCTAAGTTTTCATCAAATTGATCTTCAATCATCACTTAAAGCTTTGGAAATATTCAAGTAGAGCACCAAATTCTTCATCCAAAAAGGTAAGACTTCATCACCCCAGCTCTTAATTTCAAACATAGCTATAATGGGGTACTGGTGTGATACCCTCATGGGTATGAGAGTGGTTTATCTTGCATGTATGTGTGATAAAGAGTGTGGAAAACAAGTGAGCTAGAACCATGAACGTTTTCCTAATTCTGGGTTCAATTTGTATATTGCTAAAATAGATTGAGGTTGCTAAGGGTTCCGGATAATTGTAGAATCTAAAGAAGCGTAATTGAGGTATGTATGGCTAACTCTCTTCTTCTTAGAATCAAACTCCTAGTGTCCAGATAATTGGTGTAAGTTCCAACTTGAATCATACTTGAATTGTTTGCCTTAGTGTGTTGGATTGAACGATTCATGTTCCCTAATTGTTTTAGATGGTTACCATGTCATCATGCTATTTGAGAACGTAATTATGATTTTCCAAGCTCCTTCCCTTATGTGTGAAATGCCTTATTTGATGGTACTTATCGACATGAATTATGATGTTATTTGAACGAATAAAAAGGGAAAGACTTGAATTATAAAATGTTCCCAAGTGCCAAGAACTACTTAATAAATAAGGCTGTTTGTGCCATGTAATAAAAGATGGGAAAGAAATGTGAATTGAGTGAACAATTGAAAGAGGTTATGTCTCAAGTGATATGGCTTAGCCGATCGGGCCAAGATCGGACGCCATGCTGTACACATGGTGGCATTTGTGTTGGAATTATTGATTTACGTTGTGGATATAGATATGTCTCACTTGAGATGGCTTAGCCGGTCGGGTCGAAATCGGACTCCGTGTAAAAACATGGTGGCATTGTGAGTTGTGGCATTTGGCACTAATGATTATTAACCTAACAAGATGGAAAGATTGAATCAGAAACTATGCGATCCATACTTGGTGTTCTTTGTATTTTTGTGAAGCACTTATTGATTATTATGACTGCCTTCTCTTTGTTTCATTGTTCATTCTACTAAGATTGGTGTTTGCCTTACATACTAGTACTATTCGACAGTACTAACGTGGCTATTGCCGGGGGCACTACATCTTTGAATGGATGTAGGTGGTTCCATCACAGATAGCACTGATCACAGATAGTGGTGCTCTCCCTCACACTCATCATAGCTGTCTTGGTGAGCCCCATTTCCTCCTGGGGTCATATAGTCCTTCTTTTGTAGAAGTTTTCACATTTTGAGTTATAGCCGGGGCCTTGTTGCCGGCATTGTCATGTTGGTCTTTTGCATCATTAGAGGCTCCGTAAACGTTTATGTGGGTCGTGTATGGGTATCGGAGTGGTCACTAGACCAAGTTGTATTTTTAAAACTTAACTATGGCATAATGTATATAATGAAAAATGGACTAGCAATATTTATGCATGTATATCTGATTCCTCCCCTATTTAGCATATGGTAACGCGTCCTCTTTTCAGATCATGAATGAGTCGGGTAGGGAAGGTCTCACTCGGTTGAGCGCCGGTCGTGCTCCCCGAGGTTGGGGCATGGCAGTTGATCAAAGTGATCAACGACTCACAACACTCCTCCCCATTCTCCTTATATCCCCTCACCCAAATCCTAATCCCCATTTCCTAAAGACAGCCGCCCCTATTCTCTGTCACGCCCTTCTGCATCATGAACCCTAGTCGTCACACCCCCAATTATCTCTGATTCCGACCTTAATATGGAAACTTCTTACAATTTGCCTTCTATATATGCTCTATTTCCGTGTTACTTACAAGATTTTGGTATTACTTTGTACTTGCCTATTTTTGGCAAGTACCAGACCTGGAATCATATGGAACTCGTCTTCAATCTTTAAGATCTAGACAGTATTCCGTCTATATACATTTATATCAAGGCTATATGGGTCCGATTAGCCAAGAGCTACGGCTAATTTTCGATTTCTGTCAACTAGGGTTTAACTAATTTTTCTCTAATCCGACATTTACTGATTCTCCATGTTATTATTTCCTTATTTATATTGATTTTATAGTTTTCCTTGTTTACTTGTTCAATTTTTGTCACTATATAAACCCCTCCCCATTCCCCTTTGAAAGGGACCGAATCGATATAATCCCACTAAAATTTGAAGCTTTGCTTTGTTAATTCCTTCATTATCTTGTTCTGTGTTTTGTGTTGGCCGACTGAAAGCCAAGGCCACTGAGAGTCTACTGTTCGAACTTTCACTTGGTGCGAGCATTGCCCGGGGTTCTTTCGAAGCTCTTGGGAACTTTAACGCATCGAGGTTTCTGGGTTCTTGTGGATCTTTTGTTCTTTATTGTTGTCCGTTTAACTAGTAAGCCATTTGACTTTTGCAATTTCATACCTATGTGTCTTTGATTTACATGTGTTCTCACCTCTAAAATCCATGGCTTAATATGTTTTCTGGATTACTTTTGTGCACGATTCTGTTAATTCTACTTTGTTCTAAGTCTCTTTAACATTTAACTTCCTCAAAATGCTGCTAATTCTGAGATTGCCTAAGTCTAACTTTGATAATCTGACCCTCTTAACTTCGTTTAGCCAGTGTATTGGTGCCTGAATGTTCCCTAAAACATGCTTATTTCTCTGTCCTTAATCTCTATAATGAATGCTTCACACTTGTGCTAGAACTTCCTGTGTTAATTATGACATGTTCCCCTGCTATTGTGTCACTCAACATGATCCCCATGCCCCATTAGTGATTTACTGAGATCTTAATAGTTACCTCAACTTATTTTCCTTGCCCTGTTTGAACCATTTTGTTTTATGGCATAACTTAGATCTTCTTTAGTTAATTAGTCTATTGTGTCAATCCCAGAATCCCTACATGTGCTATTTGGTATGAACTTTCTATCTCACCCTGCTTTGAATCTCTGCAATGTTTATCTTGCATGTACAATGTATTAAGACCATTCTCTATGATCTTGCTTCTGTGCTAATATTTTCCCCAGCATGTCTATGGTTCATCTGATATCCTGTTCTTTCAGTGATTATTTGGCTTGTCACAATGTGCATCCCCCATCATGTCTAAATACTGATTAGCATGACACTACGATGTATGTTTAGCATAATCTCTTAGGTTTTAACTTGTTTGTATTGTGCATCTGTGACTGCAAACTTGTTTCTCCCCTGACCCATCCCACATGTGGTTTTGTCATAATGTGTGCTCCCTATCATGTCTCAATGCAGTCCTGCTTCCTAATGAGAAATAATTTGTCTATCTTATAATACTAGGATGCATACTTAGATTAATTTGGACCTTTTAGGTCTTAACTGGTTTATTATAATGCATATGTACATGATAATCTCTGTATACCGATGCAAACCTGTTTCTTCCACAATTCTTTCAAAATGTGGCTGTCTATGGGATACTTCACTATGTATGGAAATCTTACTGAACTTACTGGCCTTCTTGATTAGTTGCTCTGTATGCTCAACTTGGATATGTCTACTTTAGGTTATAAATGTACCCCCAGTTCTTTCCCTCATCCATTGTCCATTTTCCTCATTTGCTACTTATGCTATTATGAACTTCTTATTCTTAGCCGGCTGAAAGCCAAGGCTATCTAGGCTTTACTGCTGACCTCTTAGTGTGAGCTCTGCTCGGGGTCCATTTGAGGCCCTTGTGAACTCTGACACACTAGGATTTGGGTCCTTAGTCATTCCCTGAAACTTAAACTAATCCCCATTCAATCCCTTTCTTCCTATTATCTGTTGTACATCTAAGTCGGTCGGTTTAAATGATGCAATGCTTTGCAATATGGTTATATGAATTGATTTTGGGATCCTCTATGGATTCTGGGGTTGTGTTGATGAATACGACTCCTTGTTAGAAGTCTGGGTATGCTGTGTGAGAATTGCTAAAGGCCCAGACAGCGCTGAGTAATTCATTTGGGCCTGCTGTGGGCCTATTGTCATTATTTGTATAACATTTATATCTTACTCATTAATGGGCCTGTAATAACTTTGTATAAACGATTAGGGTGTTAGTAAGGTGGGGAAGGGGTTGATTCTTAATGTTTGTATAAAAGGGATAGACAACATGGCAATAGGATTCATTGATTCACTAGCTATATGTGCCGTTTAATTTATACGTGCACTGTAGAAACCATGTCATCAAGGTAAGCACACACACACACACACACACATACTATTTGCTAGCAAACATGAATCCAAATGCTGTAATCATTCTTATTGCTACGTGCCACTAGAAAATCTGCCTATAGGAACAAATGTCACTGGACTTTCCTTTAATCCGCTTCAGTATGTTCGTTAGGAATTATGTCTATAGGATTTTGATCACGTCATTTTCTATTATCTCATACTGTCCACTAGAAACTATGCCTATAGGATTATAATCATCTCATTCGTTACTACATCGCACTGTTCACCTAGAAATCATGTCTATAGGGTTGAGTATAATGATAAAATCAGCTCTAAGTGCTAAACATTGGAGATCCTGTCTGTAGGACATCACTGTTTCATCTTAATAAGAATCAATGCTGCACCTCTCAATATGGTTTATTACGCACTTCTGTGATCCTCCCAATGGTCTTTTCATTATTCCTTACTGCACGAGTCACCTAGACACAACAAGCTTAATGACCGGAAATCTGCAATTTCATTAATCAGCATGCAAATCGTATAATCCTGTTTATGAGCAGCGCCTAGCCTTTAAAACCTCTTGTATGTTTTAGTGCATAGTCACGTAGAAATCATGTCTATAGAGATTTAAGTTTCTTAATTCTAAATTGCTTAACATGAAGTTTGTCTTGCATGCATTTATCGCTTAAGTGTGGAGGTAAACTTGAGCCCTTAACTGCCATATTTAAAGTCCAATTTGTGTTTTGTTTTTCGCCTAGTTTTGCATTTTTAAGCAGCCTATATAAGGTCTAGAACTATATAAATAGAGGTCCAAAGCCTCTTGGACCATAGGTATGGGACGGGTAGTGCACGCATAGGGTACGACTTAGAATTGAATTAGAACGCTTTTAGGTAACCACTTTAACATAGTAATCGGGTAGCAGGAAATGATAGTCTGTGCCCGCTGGATAATATGAGTAACACTCTATCTCAAGAGAGTTACGAAATATTATTTATGTTGCACGGGGTGATCCTTTAGGCTAAAAACCTTTGGACCCCCCATTTTCCTTTCTTTTCTATTAGAATGAAAAAATAGCTATACCTCCCTATTCAAAATCTCTTTGTGGACCTCGAGGAGTGCCTAACACCTTCTCTTTGAGGTAATTTGAGCCCTTACCCGATCTTTGGTGGAGTTGACTAGTTAAAACAGAGTTATTTGCAAATAGGTACCCTAACACACCTTAAATATCGTTAGGTGGTGACTCTCCTCTTTTAATACCTCCTTTAAAAGAGTTGTCACATGTCGAAGCCGGATTTTGCGAGATGAAAATGGGGTGCGACATTGGGCGCCATCAAAACTTATAGTGGGAATTGGGTTATGTCAGCTTGGTATTAGAGCACCAGGTTCACATAGGTCTCATGAGTCATGAGCAGGCCTAGTAGAGTCTTACGGATTGATACATATACATCTATATCTATCTTCAAGAGGCTATAGGGCTCTAGGAACTTTTCCCTTTCTTGATTTCTTATCGTGCGACTTTATTTCGGCTTAAAGCCTATATCTTCACTACTTTCCTACTCATTCATTCATAATGTTGAGTCCTCGATATCAGTTGCACACCGACGAGTCATGGTGATGCTACATATATGGTGCATGATATTTATACTTGCATTATGAGGGCAGACTACTATCGTTGCCTTGTGGAGGGGTATTCAATCATTTCAACCCAGACGCAGTCAAGAGATACTATGTTTAGGATTGTTTACATTTCTTTATCTGATGTAACTAAATTATGCTTGACCTGATTCCCGTTTAAGAGGGGATACGTAGGCAGCCCTGTGGGTTCGGTCACATCTTAATAAAATCTTCATTTTGCCATGATCAGAAAACTGGGGCAGAATTCTGAGGAGGACCCTCAAAATTCTAAAGCAAGTTCAGCCGACATCGTCATACATGGGACAACCAAAGTATTGCATTTAAAATGGGGCAGAATTTTGAGGGGAACCCTCAAAATTCTAAAGCAAGGAGGTCGCAATGTCTCTAAAATATGTCACAATCACCGGTTCATCTAAATTATTTGAAATTGCATACTACTACATTTCAAATAACTATATTTATCAAATGCATGCATATTTTTCGAAAACTTTATTTTTATGACAGCCAGATGCTACCCAAGGTAACTCAAACATGACCTCAAGATAGGAGCATAGGCAAAATAGAAGATAAAAGCGCAAACCAACCTTCCCCCACAAAACTCACAATTTTTCTTTGGATGCAAGCACGATAAGAAAACAATACCTGCAGATACATAGAATCACTACCTTTATGACGACAAGTTACCAAATGCAAACACTTCCAGCTAAGAAATACTTTACTTTCTCACTATCACTCATCGTTTTTCTTGCATAAGGCTAAACATTGCCTTTCCCTGCATGAGACTAAGCATCATCTCCTATTTGTATGAGGCTAAGCATTGCCTTCCTAATTGCATAAGGCTAAGCATTGCCTTTTCTTGCATGAGACTAAGCAAAGTATCCTATTTTCATGAGGCTTGGGGATTGGGGATGCGACCGCAGACCTGTGTCGTGGCACCCTTTTTCTTAATTTAAAACCTGACCCCCATTCTGTTAAAACCCCCTTTAGTCTATTTTGAGCTTATTTTCTGATATTTCTAGAGTGAGAGAGAGAGGGTTCAAGAGGGAGTGCCTAAGTTTTCATCAAATTGATCTTCAATCATCACTTAAAGCTTTGGAAATATTCAAGTAGAGCACCAAATTCTTCATCCAAAAAGGTAAGACTTCATCACCCCAGCTCTTAATTTCAAACATAGCTATAATGGGGTACTGGTGTGATATCCTCATGGGTATGAGGGTGGTTTATCTTGCATGCATGTGTGATAAAGAGTGTGGAAAACAAGTGAGCTAGAACCATGAACGTTTTCCTAATTATGGGTTCAATTTGTATATTGCTAAAATAGATTGAGGTTGCTAAGGGTTCCGGATAATTGTAGAATCTAAAGAAGCGTAATTGAGGTATGTATGGCTAACTCTCTTCTTCTTAGAATCAAACTCCTAGTGTCCAGATAATTGGTGTAAGTTCCAACTTGAATCATACTTGAATTGTTTGCCTTAGTGTGTTGGATTGAACGATTCATGTTCCCTAATTGTTTTAGATGGTTACCATGTCATCATGCTATTTGAGAACGTAATTATGATTTTCCAAGCTCCTTCCCTTATGTGTGAAATGCCTTATTTGATGGTACTTATCGACATGAATTATGATGTTATTTGAACGAATAAAAAGGGAAAGACTTGAATTATAAAATGTTCCCAAGTGCCAAGAACTACTTAATAAATAAGGCTGTTTGTGCCATGTAATAAAAGATGGGAAAGAAATGTGAATTGAGTGAACAATTGAAAGAGGTTATGTCTCAAGTGATATGGCTTAGCCGATCGGGCCGAAATCGGACGCCATGCTGTACACATGGTGGCATTTGTGTTGGAATTATTGATTTACGTTGTGGATATAGATATGTCTCACTTGAGATGGCTTAGCCGGTCGGGTCGAAACCGGACTCCGTGTAAAAACATGGTGGCATTGTGAGTTGTGGCATTGTGAGTTGTGGCATTTGGCACTAATGATTATTAACCTAACAAGATGGAAAGATTGAATCAGAAACTATGCGATCCATACTTGGTGTTCTTTGTATTTTTGTGAAGCACTTATTGATTATTATGACTGCCTTCTCTTTGTTTCATTGTTCATTCTACTAAGATTGGTGTTTGCCTTACATACTAGTACTATTCGACAGTACTAACGTGGCTATTGCCGGGGGCACTACATCTTTGAATGGATGTAGGTGGTTCCATCACAGATAGCACTGATCACAGATAGTGGTGCTCTCCCTCACACTCATCATAGCTGTCTTGGTGAGCCCCATTTCCTCCTGGGGTCATGTAGTCCTTCTTTTGTAGAAGTTTTCACATTTTGAGGTATAGCCGGGGCCTTGTTGCCGGCATTGTCATGTTGGTCTTTTGCATCATTAGAGGCTCCATAAATGTTTATGTGGGTCGTGTATGGGTATCGGAGTGGTCACTAGACCAAGTTGTATTTTGAAAACTTAACTATGGCATAATGTATATAATGAAAAATGGACTAGCAATATTTATGCATGTATATCTGATTCCTCCCCTATTTAGCATATGGTAACGCGTCCTCTTTTCAGATCATGAATGAGTCGGGTAGGGAAGGTCTCACTCGGTTGAGCGCCGGTCATGCTCCCCGAGGTTGGGGCGTGGCAGTTGATCAAAGTGATCAACGGCTCACAACACTCCCCATTCTCCTTATATCCCCTCACCAAATCCTAATCCCCATTTCCTAAAGACAGCCGCCCCTATTCTCTGTCACGCTCTTCTGCTTCATGAACCCTAGTCGTCACACCCCCAATTATCTCTGATTCCGACCTTAGTATGGAAACTTCTTACAATTTGCCTTCTATATATGCTCTATTTCCGTGTTACTTACAAGATTTTGGTATTACTTAGTACTTGCCTATTTTTGGCAAGTACCAGACCTGGAATCATGTGGAACTCGTCTTCAATCTTTAAGATCTAGACGGTATTCCGTCTATATACATTTATATCAAGGCTATATGGGTCCGATTAGCCAAGAGCTACGGCTAATTTTCGATTTCTGTCAACTAGGGTTTAACTAATTTTTCTCTAATCCGACATTTACTGATTCTCCATGTTATTATTTCCTTATTTATATTGATTTTATAGTTTTCCTTGTTTACTTGTTCAATTTTTGTCACTATATAAACCCCTCCCCATTCCCCTTTGAAAGGGACCGAATCGATATAATCCCACTAAAATTTGAAGCTTTGCTTTGTTAATTCCTTCATTATCTTGTTCTGTGTTTTGTGTTGGCCGACTGAAAGCCAAGGCCACTGAGAGTCTACTGTTCGAACTTTCACTTGGTGCGAGCATTGCCCGGGGTTCTTTCGAAGCTCTTGGGAACTTTAACGCATCGAGGTTTCTGGGTTCTTGTGGATCTTTTGTTCTTTATTGTTGTCCGTTTAACTAGTAAGCCATTTGACTTTTGCAATTTCATACCTATGTGTCTTTGATTTACATGTGTTCTCACCTCTAAAATCCATGGCTTAATATGTTTTCTGGATTACTTTTGTGCACGATTCTGTTAATTCTACTTTGTTCTAAGTCTCTTTAACATTTAACTTCCTCAAAATGCTGCTAATTCTGAGATTGCCTAAGTCTAACTTTGATAATCTGACCCTCTTAACTTCGTTAAGCCAGTGTATTGGTGCCTGAATGTTCCCTAAAACATGCTTATTTCTCTGTCCTTAATCTCTATAATGAATGCTTCACACTTGTGCTAGAACTTCCTGTGTTAATTATGACATGTTCCCCTGCTATTGTGTCACTCAACATGATCCCCATGCCCCATTAGTGATTTACTGAGATCTTAATAGTTACCTCAACTTATTTTCCTTGCCCTGTTTGAACCATTTTGTTTTATGGCATAACTTAGATCTTCTTTAGTTAATTAGTCTATTGTGTCAATCCCAGAATCCCTACATGTGCTATTTGGTATGAACTTTCTATCTCACCCTGCTTTGAATCTCTGCAATGTTTATCTTGCATGTACAATGTATTAAGACCATTCTCTATGATCTTGCTTCTGTGCTAATATTTTCCCCAGCATGTCTATGGTTCATCTGATATCCTGTTCTTTCAGTGATTATTTGGCTTGTCACAATGTGCATCCCCCATCATGTCTAAATACTGATTAGCATGACACTACGATGTATGTTTAGCATAATCTCTTAGGTTTTAACTTGTTTGTATTGTGCATCTGTGACTGCAAACTTGTTTCTCCCCTGACCCATCCCACATGTGGTTTTGTCATAATGTGTGCTCCCTATCATGTCTCAATGCAGTCCTGCTTCCTAATGAGAAATAATTTGTCTATCTTATAATACTAGGATGCATACTTAGATTAATTTGGACCTTTTAGGTCTTAACTGGTTTATTATAATGCATATGTACATGATAATCTCTGTATACCGATGCAAACCTGTTTCTTCCCCAATTCTTTCAAAATGTGGCTGTCTATGGGATACTTCACTATGTATGGAAATCTTACTGAACTTACTGGCCTTCTTGATTAGTTGCTCTGTATGCTCAACTTGGATATGTCTACTTTAGGTTATAAATGTACCCCCAGTTCTTTCCCTCATCCATTGTCCATTTTCCTCATTTGCTACTTATGCTATTATGAACTTCTTATTCTTAGCCGGCTGAAAGCCAAGGCTATCTAGGCTTTACTGCTGACCTCTTAGTGTGAGCTCTGCTCGGGGTCCATTTGAGGCCCTTGTGAACTCTGACACACTAGGATTTGGGTCCTTAGTCATTCCCTGAAACTTAAACTAATCCCCATTCAATCCCTTTCTTCCTATTATCTGTTGTACATCTAAGTCGGTCGGTTTAAATGATGCAATGCTTTGCAATATGGTTATATGAATTGATTTTGGGATCCTCTATGGATTCTGGGGTTGTGTTGATGAATACGACTCCTTGTTAGAAGTCTGGGTATGCTGTGTGAGAATTGCTAAAGGCCCAGACAGCGCTGAGTAATTCATTTGGGCCTGCTGTGGGCCTATTGTCATTATTTGTATAACATTTATATCTTACTCATTAATGGGCCTGTAATAACTTTGTATAAACGATTAGGGTGTTAGTAAGGTGGGGAAGGGGTTGATTCTTAATGTTTGTATAAAAGGGATAGACAACATGGCAATAGGATTCATTGATTCACTAGCTATATGTGCCGTTTAATTTATACGTGCACTGTAGAAACCATGTCATCAAGGTAAGCACACACACACACACACACACATACTATTTGCTAGCAAACATGAATCCAAATGCTGTAATCATTCTTATTGCTACGTGCCACTAGAAAATCTGCCTATAGGAACAAATGTCACTGGACTTTCCTTTAATCCGCTTCAGTATGTTCGTTAGGAATTATGTCTATAGGATTTTGATCACGTCATTTTCTATTATCTCATACTGTCCACTAGAAACTATGCCTATAGGATTATAATCATCTCATTCGTTACTACATCGCACTGTTCACCTAGAAATCATGTCTATAGGGTTGAGTATAATGATAAAATCAGCTCTAAGTGCTAAACATTGGAGATCCTGTCTGTAGGACATCACTGTTTCATCTTAATAAGAATCAATGCTGCACCTCTCAATATGGTTTATTACGCACTTCTGTGATCCTCCCAATGGTCTTTTCATTATTCCTTACTGCACGAGTCACCTAGACACAACAAGCTTAATGACCGGAAATCTGCAATTTCATTAATCAGCATGCAAATCGTATAATCCTGTTTATGAGCAGCGCCTAGCCTTTAAAACCTCTTGTATGTTTTAGTGCATAGTTACGTAGAAATCATGTCTATAGAGATTTAAGTTTCTTAATTCTAAATTGCTTAACATGAAGTTTGTCTTGCATGCATTTATCGCTTAAGTGTGGAGGTAAACTTGAGCCCTTAACTGCCATATTTAAAGTCCAATTTGTGTTTTGTTTTTCGCCTAGTTTTGCATTTTTAAGCAGCCTATATAAGGTCTAGAACTATATAAATAGAGGTCCAAAGCCTCTTGGACCATAGGTATGGGACGGGTAGTGCACGCATAGGGTACGACTTAGAATTGAATTAGAACGCTTTTAGGTAACCACTTTAACATAGTAATCGGGTAGCAGGAAATGATAGTCTGTGCCCGCTGGATAATATGAGTAACACTCTATCTCAAGAGAGTTACGAAATATTATTTATGTTTCACGGGGTGATCCTTTAGGCTAAAAACCTTTGGACCCCCCATTTTCCTTTCTTTTCTATTAGAATGAAAAAATAGCTGTACCTCCCTATTCAAAATCTCTTTGTGGACCTCGAGGAGTGCCTAACACCTTCTCTTTGAGGTAATTTGAGCCCTTACCCGATCTTTGGTGGAGTTGACTAGTTAAAACAGAGTTATTTGCAAATAGGTACCCTAACGCACCTTAAAAATCGTTAGGTGGTGACTCTCCTCTTTTAATATCTCCTTTAAAAGAGTTGTCACATGTCGAAGTTGGATTTTGCGAGAAAAAAATGGGGTGCGACATTGGGCGCCATCAAAACTTATAGTGGGAATTGGGTTATGTCAGCTTGGTATTAGAGCATCAGGTTCACATAGGTCTCATGAGTCATGAGCAGGCCTAGTAGAGTCTTATGGATTGATACATATACATCTATATCTATCTTCAAGAGGCTATAGGGCTCTAGGAACTTTTCCCTTTCTTGATTTCTTATCGTGCGACTTTATTTCGGCTTAAAGCCTATATCTTCACTACTTTCCTACTCATTCATTCACAATGTTGAGTCCTCGATATCAGTTGCACACCGACGAGTCATGGTGATGCTACATATTTGGTGCATGATATTTATACTTGCATTATGAGGGCAGACTACTATCGTCGCCTTGTGGAGGGGTGTTCAATCATTTCAACCCAGTGTTGGTATTGCCCACGAGTTCTGGGCTATACACATGTAATGTGATGCTTCGCATGTTGATCTTTGTAGGTGTTGGTGTAGAATGGCAGGGTGTTTACCTATGTGTCTTGATAGTTGAAATTTTATGAGGAGGATTATTCGATTCATGATTTGGATTTTGACAGTTGTTCCAGCATAGGAGATGCATTTGGGCTATGGATGTTCAGGCTTTGACCGATATATTTGCGAGATTGGGTATTTCCGAGCTTAGTAGAGTCCTTATTTGAGCTCAATAAGGCTCGTCAATATGATGGTCTCCATTTTTTTGTATTTAAGGACATGGTGTTACGAGCCGTTGCTAAGGAGGTGGTCCTTAGTGATGATGGTAAGTTGCGACTTCAGGGTCGAATTTGTGTTTCCAGTGTTGATGGTTCGAGGGATATGATCCTTGAAAAGGCTCAAAGTTTGTGGTGTTCTATTCATCCGGGTGCTATGGAGAAGGATCATAATTTGAGGCAGCATTATTAGTGGCAGAGGATGAAAAAGGACATTGTTGGACATCTCTCGCGGTAGTTGAATTGTCAGCATGTCAATTATGAGCAATAGAGACCGAGTGATTTTCTTTGGAAGATGGGTATACCGGAGTGGACGTAAGAGAGTATCATTAGGGACTTGGTGGTAGGGTAGCCAATTGCTTTTAGGAAGCTTGGTGTGATTTGGGTCATTGCGGACAAATGATTAAGTTTGTGCATTTCATTATGGTGATGACTCCGTTATATTTTGAGAGTTCGGAGGTAACATGAGGGTTTTTAGCTACTAAGGAAATGTGAGTGCTTGATTATCATCTTGGTAGGAAATACAGTCTTGAGTTTTGGATGTGTTGATGGATCTTTTCGTTGTTCATTGGTGGAATGAAACAGATTCTTGTAGCTTGTGGATGAGTATAGAAGCAAGAGGATTCATTGATTGCATAGTGGAAGTACCCATGGCAAGATCACAGAAAGATGTGGACATGAGGCTACACAAGTGGACTATCTCCTGTAAGAAGGTTAGAGATTGCATGGTTTCTTAAGAGGTTCCTATGAAGAGTTTTACCTTATATTCAATAGGATGCATGTACTATGTTATGGGTCTGGATCGCTTGAGAAAGATAGTGTGACTATCATGAGGCTGAGTGTGTATTTAGGAATGATAATTTGGTACGTGTCATAGTTAGTGCAACATGAGCATATGAGGAATTTAGTTGAGTAAACGTGTGTGATCATGGTAGCTGAGGAGGAACAGTCATTGTGGGTTCTTGGTTATGTGATTGTGGTTAAAGCCAAGTGGGGAGTTTACCATCGACGATTGGGTCACATGGTCATGTGTTGATATAGATTATGGACTACGGGTCATGGTGGATTAGTTATGACTTCGAGGATAATTCGAGCAAGGAAATTGCTGGATGCATGTAGATGTAGTGTTCTAGGAAAACGATTCACTCGGTTGCTTCTTCTGGTGTATTCATGTGCTAATGGAGCACTCTACATTTGGCATGTTTTGCTATGCCGTTGGACTAGGTCAGAGTGGGTGAATCTCGAGGAGGGTTCTAGTGGGTTCAAGATCTAAGAATTGGTATTTAAGGGTTTCTAAATTCGTGTATGACTAAGGATTTGATTTGCAAAGGATAGTGAGAGAGACTTGGACTATTTCTACATCATTATTGGTTCTATGATGCAGCGTTAAGGGGATAGAAGAAATAACTTCGAATTCATAAAATGTCTCTTCAGAGTGGGCATTTTAGTTTGAGGTACTATTTAGTGCATGAGAGGGAATAAAGTGGAGTATGGGTCTTAGAACGATGTGGTTTCATGTTGGGATCACTTGGCATAAATTTTGATTGAGGTCCATAATGTGCTGGGAAAGAGGAGTGTTACCTTGAAGGCAAGTAAAGGGGAATCTGAAGAAGTTAGGTCAGTTTAGCAGTGGCTTGGATCAGCATGGTAATAAAAATAATCAGTTCCTTTTGGGTTTCGAAGAGTTTATGAAGGTTTTGACCTTGACTCGAGGTTGATGTCATCTACGATTATTGTAAGTTGGTTGTGTGTTGTGATTTTCCTTCTAAAATGAGTTGCGTTGAAGGATTCTGGTTGATGGAGTATTTATCCTACTTGTGATTCAGAGTTGATAATGGTATTCTCGTATTTTCATATGATAACAAGATATGTGTGGTGAGCCGCATGATATTGGGATTGAATGGGCAAGGTTGCGGTTCAATTTTAGAATGAAGGTCATATAATGACCGGACCAGTCATTTTGAGCATTAGCATTGTTTTTAGTGGTTTAAGGTCTTGAGTAGCTTTATGTTATGTATTATGAATTGTGTGCGTGGATGATTTTGAGTTTTGGAAAGTTCGAGATGATTCGTAAGAGTAAATCTCAATTTAGAAGCTTTAAATTTTAAGAGTTGACCAAGGTCTGACTTGTGAGTAAACGATCTCGAATTCGTATTTTGAGGGTTTCAATAGGTTCATATAGTGATTTTGGATTTAGGCATATATCTGGATTCGTATTTAGAGGTTCCTAGGATGGTTTGTCTCTTTTTGTCGAAAGTTGGCAATTTAAAGGTTTAGATATTTCATAAGTTTGACCATGAGTTGACTTTATGGCTATCCGGTTCAGATTGTTATTCCGGGACTTGGAATAAGTCTGTTATGTCATTTGGAACTTGTGTGCAAAGTTTGGTTTCATTGTGAGTGATTTGGTATGAATCAGACGCTTGGTTGTGAATATTTGAAGTTCTTGAGTTTGAAGGTTGCATGATGAGGTTTGGTGTTTAATTCTCGGTTTTGATGTTATTTGTGGCATTTTGAGCCTTTGGATAAGTTTGGATTAGGTATATGGACTTGTTGGTATGATTGGACGGGGTTCCGAGTGGCTCGAGTGAGTTTCAGACCATTTTTAGCCCCTTTTCAGCTGCTGTTTCTTTTGCTACAGGGGGGTATATCGCGATCGCAGAGCTCTGGGCTGCGATCGCTAAGGGTAAAATGCAATATTGAACTTGTGAATTGCGTTCGCGGAGGGAAGTTTCACATTTGCAAAGAAGAAATTTTTGCTGTCTCAGGGCTGATTTTGGGAGTTTATATCTTGCAATTTATAAGGAGTTTGGAGGTTATCCAAAACGAAAGTTGTAGTCCTTTATGTCTAGTTTTTAGAAAATCAAACCGTTTGTCATTTGGAGATTTATACAGAAAGTTATGGCTATTGAACTAGAGGCTATCTGGAAATTGTTTAGAGAGTATTTCACGGATTGGTGATGGACATTTGTGGAATCTCGATCGCAAGATTGGTGACCGTGATCGCGAAGAAGAACGATTGACAGGGCTTTAAAACATTCAATTTTGGGATTTTGAGTTCATTTTCTTCACTTTTTGAATTCTTGGAGCACAAATAAGGCAATTTTGGAGGAGATAAACACTCAAATTCTGAGGGTAAGTAATTTAACTTTGTTTTGATCATATATTTTATTTTTCCATGGATTATTACATCTAAATCAAGGATTTGAAGAGAAGAAATTGGGGGTATTTGACTTGAACTTAAGATTTTGAACATGAAATTGAGGTTGTATCTGGAAACCAATTATATATTTGGACTTGTATTCAAACGAGTTGTCTGTATTTGTGTGTTTTGTCGGGTTCCGGAGTACGAACTCGGGGTTGACCTTTTGGTTGACTTTGAGGATTTGATTAAAAATTCGACCTTTATCGTTTGGGTTTGATTCCTATGATATTATTTGATGTTTTTGAGTTGCTTTGGCTAGATTCAAGCCGTTTGGAGGTTGATTTGTACGGGAAGGCATTCTTAAAGTATTATTTTGGCTTGCTTGAGGTAAGTATCTTACCTAAACTTGGTTAAGGCATTAGTTGCCTGAGTTATTTATGATGGCTATGTGCTATAGGTGGGGCACATATGTGGGGTTGAGCCCATGTGTGTGTACTATGATATTTATTCATGCTCGGGGTAGTACCTAGGCTTTAAAATACCTTGAATTGATTTCTAAGCTTCATGCTATTATGTTTCTTATGTTTGTACCCTTTTGTGAGCCACTTGAACCATATTTGAGGTTACATAGAGGTTAATCTCTTGATTGAACATGATAATTGCTACTTTTGTGTTGTAGTTGCTTGACTTGAGCTATGGTAGCACACTTCGCACATGCATACACCTTAACATGTCACTTATACCAGTCCACGAGTATGAAATTTGATATACATTGCTCATGTACATGTATTATTGTATATCTTCTTCCTATGTGTTATGGATTTGACTCGTAGCACGTGAATTAGCCGTGCGGTTGTGATTTTTAGCACATGAATTGTCCGTGCGATTGTGATTATTGGACCGTGAATTGGCCGTGTGGTTGTGATTATTGACACGTGAATTGGCCATGCGATTGTGATTATTAGCACGTGAATACGCCGTGTGGTTGTGATTATTAGCGTATGAATACGCCATGCAGTTGATATTTATGGCACTTGTGTTTTCCGTGCAGCATGTTGATAAGGATCCATCCCCCTAGGGTAATGTTTCTCTCTTGATGGTGTACATACGGTATGAGGAAAACTAGTCAGTGTGTGTTTTTGTTATTGCACGGGGTGTGTTTTGGTTATTGCATTTCTTCTCTACTTGCAATTTTCTTTGGATGTATACCTGATTTTGATGTATTTATTCTTTATTTCCTAGTGTCAGGGTGTATACATGCCTTTACGCATATCGTCTTTATATGCTACCTTACCTTAGGAGATGAGACATGGTACATATCTTCTCTATATGTGAATCTGTGTGACTTGACTTATTTAATCATGCATATCTTCTCTATATGTTGGATTGTTAATTGATACCAAGCTGGGTACTTTATGTCATGTGTACCGAGATGACTTTATCCGTGATTTATGATGATATTACTGTTGTGTACTTGTGAGATATATGAACTGAACAGGTTATTAATGAGTATCATTGATAATTCTGGCCTCTAATACCCCGCCGAGGTTAGTTATGATACTTGTATATGGGGTCAGTTGTACTCATATTACACTTCTGCACCTTGCGTGCAAATTTTGGAGCTGAGCTGCTGTGGATGACAGAAGCTGGCATTGAAGATGTACCTGCTTTCCAGATATAGCTACCACTTGTCCTTGGTAGTTTTGGATTCGTACTCTGTTTATGTATAATCCAAACAGATGTTATATTTATGTATTTATTTTAATACCAGCTTTGTAAATCTAAATCTTAGAGCCTTATGACTTGTAATACTAATGCTTGGGTTATTGTATGGAAATTCAGCTATTTCACTTATTGATTTCTTATTATTTTCATTAGAGTTGTGTTGATTGTTGTTTGGCTTACCTAGTGAGTTGGTTTAGGTGCTATCATGGCTACGTGAATTTTGGGTCGTGACAGGTCATGAGTTCTGGACAGTGTGAGAGATTTTATATGTTTAAGAGTATGCTAGCATTATCTTATATCGCCTGAGAATGGTGGTGTTGTAGAAGATGCATTGTGTATTGATGTGTGGATGCTTGACTAATACAACAGAGATCACATGGTTGACAACAATTGATGTTCAGTGTTAGCTATTCGATGTAGAAGATTTTATGGGAGTGTTTTTCCTGAGGTGTGTATGCGTGATGTATCGGTCATTTAAGTGGGAGAGCTAGAGGCCAGGGATGGTGATTCTTATATTCTTGAGGTTTAGAGACTACTTGATTGTTCACACACATGTAGTGGCACTATTTAGGCCTTGTGGTGATACACGAGCGAGATGTCGATTTGCTCATTGCACCATAGTTGTGGTTATCTTTTATTTTGTGTAGCGCATTATGCTATCCATCTCCCTAGAGTTATATTTATTCACTTTGCATGCTTGTTGTTGATACACTTGTATTTGATGAATATGAGGTTTATAGCTTGATGGGAATTCTCACGAGGATGTTATGGGATCAGGTTTCAAACCGCAACAGTGATATGTTGGATATGATTCCTTGTACTTATTTCATGTGTTTTACTTCTCCTTTGTGGGACAGATTCATGGCATTTTGTTTTGTTGTTATATCTATTACACATGCTGGATAGTTCTCGTACTTGGGTTTCCTTTTCCATTATTGGTCATATTCGAGCTGTTGCTTATTTGACGCATGAATCGTGTCGTATGATATTCTAGATGTTATTTGATGTGGCCTATCAGCCGAGCATCTTATACTAGGTGAGACGAGGTTATTGGACCTGGAACTAATGCAATCGGATTTACATAAGGTGTTTTTGGAATAAGGATACCATTAGTTAGCTCAGAATTTTGTGATGATTCTTGTCGGGTGAGAGAACTCCATAACTTGTTCTAAAGGGTGGTTATGAGTTTCTACAAGTTTCTTTCATTATTAGCAGTGTTGCAAGGGCTTGGCACAGGGTTCTATGTAATATGAGGTATGTTATCGGTATCTGGTTCAGTAATAAGTAGTTATTGAGGGTGGAAGATATGGTATGTGCATATGAGTTAAGGGGCACATCGTGCGACTACATCCTTGGATAAATTTATGACTTGATGCAACTTTTGCGAGTTGATGTAGTGAATATATACCAGAATCAGATCTTATAGGGAATTCTGGATGTTGGAATTTGGCTCTATGTTTTGTGGGTTAAGGTCGAAGGAAGAATATTTAGTCGGGAGTGTGTTAATAGACTTATATGGGTCGAGGTGCATGAGTGTCTGTATGAGGAGATTAGACAGTTATTTGACGGCTTTGGAATGACACTTGGCATGTTCGAGGATGAACATATGTTTATGTTGGGGATAATGTAAAGACCTGACCGGTCGTGTTGAGCTTTAGCAACCCGTTTGGAGGTTTGATACTTTGAGTAGCTTCATATGAGGCATTTTGACTTGCGTGTATGGTTGGTTTTGATGTTCGAGAGGTTCGGGATTGATTTGAAGGAGTGATTCTCATTTTGGAAACTTTAAGTTGGAATAAATGACCAAGTTTGTTTTTTGGACCTCGGTGTATGTTCAGATTTGAATTTGGATGTTCCTAGAAGGTTTTGACTCTATTTGCCGAAAGTTGGCAATTAAAGTTTTGAAGAGTTCATAGGTTTGACCGGGAGTTGACATTGATGTTATCAGACTCCGGTTGGTATTTTGGGACTTTTGATATGTTCATTTAGTTGATCAGAACTTGTGTGTGAAGTTTGGCATAATCCAGAATGACTTAGTGTAATTCAGACGTGTTCGACGAAGTTTGAAGATTTAAAAGTTTATATAAGGATTTTAATTTTTGAATCTTGGTTTTAATATTATTTGTGGTGTTTCGAGCCATTGGATAAGATTGGATAATGTATGTCGCGCCCCGTTTTCTCGCGAAAGCAGGTTTCGACATGTGACAACTCTTTTTAATGGGTATTAAAAAAGAAAAGTCGCCACCTAATGATTCTAAAAGTGCGTTAGGGCACCTATTTGCAAATAACTCTGTTTTAACTAGTCCGTATTACCAAGGATCGGGTAAGGGCTCAAATTACCTCAAAGAGAAGGTGTTAGGCACTCTTCGAGGTCCACAACTATGGGTCCTGACCAAATTTTATGCTATGTGAGGATTATTGAACTATAGTTATCCTATGTGATCATGCAAATTGTAACAAGGAGTCTAAAACATCCAATTACAAGATAAAACAAATATTAAGGAGACTGTATATGCAAAAGAAATGGGGTATACATAAATAATTGAAGATTACAAGGTATGTCCTAGTTTGATCTAAGTTTGCACAAACATGTGTATAAATAGTAACTATGGGGGTGGGGGGGGGGGGGGTCCTAAGTTGTTTAACCCAAAGGATCACCCCGTGCAACATAAATAATACTTCGCAACTCCCTTAAGTATAAGGGTTGCTCATATTATTCAGCGGGCACATACTATCATCTCCAGCTGCCCAATTACTATCTTGAAGTTGTTTACCTAAAGCGTTCTAGTTTAATTCTAAACCGTGCCCTATGCGTGCTTTACCCGTCCCATGACTATGGCCCAGGAGGCTTTGGACCTAATACTTTGGTAGTTCTAGACTTCCTTAGGCTGCTCAAAATGATAAAACTAGGCGCACTGTCAAAACAATCAAGACTACACATAATCAACACTTAAGGGCTCAAATTGGCCTCCGCATTTAGACACAGATGCACACAGGCAAGTAGGCGGACAGTTATGAGTGACATTCATATTATTAGGCAGGCAACAATAGGTAGGTAGGCTTGGAGTCAAGGATGTATTGAATTGTTCAAGACCTATGGGAATGATATCTATGTGATTGAACGATTCGAAAGTTGACAAAAGTTCTATAGGCAGTATTTCTGAGCAGATTGCCATGACAAAGCACTTGATTTTAATACATAATTCTATTCAAGGTCCTATAGGCATGATCTCTAGGCAACTGACATCACCCTATAGATTTTATCTCTACACGATTTGCATCTGGGCGCGAAGCTATTAAAGACGCAGAATTACTCATTGTTTGGTTCCTATAGGCATGCTTTCTAGGTGAGTAGTAACATCCTATATGCCTGATCTCTAAACAATTAGTATCTTGGAAGCAAAATAGCTGAGAACACATACTTGCTTTATTTACCCCTATAGGCATGTTGTCTAGGCGGGCAATATGATAGGAATAGCAACAACGATAATTTTGATTTATCAAATTGAGGTCCTATAGGCATGGTATCTAGATGTAACGATCAATAAATCTAGTTTTAGTTTCTATAGGCATGTTTTCTAACATTTGCAAGTTAAGACATTGTATTAGACCTAAGTCATGTTCCTAAGTGAATAGGCAAGAAAATCTACACATGGTACAGATAATTCCCAAAGCGGGACAAGGCAAGCAAATAAACAATTAGCCCTATAGACATGCTTTCTACTCATTCATGCGAAGATAGAGTATCTCGGCCCCACAACTTTCACTAATACCCAACTATTGTTATTACAAGCCCAAATGAAAGAATACATGCTCAAATATGCCTAAATTACACACACCCAACAAATAATTACAAGCCCACATAAACAACCTAGTGACACTTCTGGGCCTTCAGCAGCCTCATTCTTCGCACAAACAGCAGACTCAAACCTCGTGCTCACCTAAAGCATTAGAACATGTCATGAATCCCATACCCAAGTACAAAAACACATAAGATACAACAAATCCACACCCAAATAAAGACCCCACTTACCCAATTGGATGCCAAACTAACATACAATCAGACTGCACAAGGTTTTAAGTAAGCAAACTAGAACTCCACATACACTTCAATTCTTAAGGCTGTAAGTAACAACAATTCTCACCAAGGTGTATAGATAAGATTACATGAAGCATTCACAAGGTACACACATGCTTGTATTTTCAGAAAACTAAGTTGAAGTAACAGGAATAGTCATCATGGGATAGCAGACTACTTCAAGTAAAGTTTCGAAACAAGACACCATCCTGGACTAG
The DNA here is from genome assembly GCF_000715075.1 of Nicotiana tabacum. NCBI lineage: Eukaryota > Viridiplantae > Streptophyta > Magnoliopsida > Solanales > Solanaceae > Nicotiana > Nicotiana tabacum. Next base: position 38,123,772 of record NC_134081.1, read on the forward strand.
CCTAAAGTATTTTAGACAAGGGATCTGATCATCAAAGCTAGAAGAATCAGTAGAGAAAAACCTTAACATGGTATGTTTAACATGGAAACTATAACAAAATAGGTTGATGATCAAGCAATTAGTTAACAAGGGAAACTTTAGCATGCTGAACTTTAATCGTAATATTAGAAGAGTTCAAGAGGCATGCCACTTGGATCAACAGGGTAGGCATGCACCTAGATTAACACCAGTTGATTTCATGTAGGGGAGGTAACTGGACACTGAGCTATGCTCTAGAAGCCTTAGGCAGCCCTACAGATTATAAGGTTTGAACAAGTTAGGGAGCACACATTGAAATTTACAAGTAGTAGGAAAGCATGTCATGTTTGTTTACAGGTTCAGGCAATATTGGCACTTAGAAATCACATGATTAATGGATCAACTATACATTTTACACGAATAATTCAGCAGGAGGTAATATATTAGGACAAATTCTGGGCATAAGCTAGTTTATCACAAAGAATCTGAAGCAAGTAGAGAGATGAACCTATGACAAAAAAAGGTATAAGAATTTAGGCATACACAAACATATTAGGCTAAGCAGACCTAAGAGAAACAAAAATCAAGGGCATACATCAAACTTAGAATTTTAGGCAGGTTCTAATGCTAGAAAAGCATAGCGCTACTAGACAACTTTAAAGCCAATAGGACCATAAGTAGAGACGACATAGTATCATATTGGTTCACTAAAGCTTAAGTGGCATAGATATACAAGGCATGAACACAAGCAAAGGGATGAAATTGCGAGAGTCAAAGATACTTACCAGTAGAACTTAAAAAAAAAGTAAAAGAGAAGAACAAATTTCAGCAATACTTCAAAGATCAGTAGCAACAGAGGACAGTAGGACCCCAATCCCAGTGCATCAGAGTTCACAAGGGCTTTAGATGAACACCGAGTGCTGCTCACACTGGGGAGGTTGGTAAAGTAAATTCTGGTGGCCTTGGCTTTCAGCCGGCCAAGAATCAATAGTTTCATAACAATATCGAGTGAGTGAGAGTGAGAGTGAGAGAGTGTAGTGATTAAGGTCCATTTTAGGGGAAATGGGGGAGGAGTTTATATAGCATTAAACTAACCAAAATCATAAAAGGAAAACATCAATCGAATCACAGAAATAAGAAAATAATCACATGAAAAATCGATTTTAATCGGATTAGGAGAAAACAGTACAAACCCTAGTTTGACAGAACTAAAAAGTTAGCAAAGATCTTGGTGAATCGGACCGATACGACCTTTGTTATGAGTGTATGCAGACGGAATATCGTCTTCTCTTGATTCAGAGGTTTGATACTTGCCAAAACCGGGCAAGTATTAATTAATACCATATTCATGTAAGTAACAATGAGGTAACACATAAAAGTCAAGTAAATTGTGGAAAGGATCCATGATTTGATCGGATTCGGAGAACACTGGGGGAGGGGGGGCGAGGCGGCTGCTAGGGTTTCTTAAGAGAGCAGGAAGGGACGAGAGAAATTAGGAGCGGCTTGGCGGAGGGAAATGAGGATTAGGGTTTGGGATTGGGTAATAAAAAGTGATGGGGTGATCGTGGGCCATTGATCTTGAGAGATCAACTGCCAGGATTTTAAAGAAAGCAAGGCAGGTTGTTTCAGCGGGTTCTGACTGGGTTGGTCACAAGGGGTCGTTTGGTTTGGATTGGGGTGATTGGGCCATTGGTTTGGGGGGTCTGGGCTGGTGAATGGTCCGAAAATTGGCCTAGTTTGGGCCAGATTTTAAATCAAATGAAATTAAAGGAAAATAAATTAATAAAATATCTAAATAAATATAAAAAATATTATTGATACAAATAAGTACTTTAAAAATAATAACTGAAGATTGTAAAAAAATGAAGTTCTTTTGACCTCAAATAAAATAATAGACGCAATTAATTTTAAAGTATAGGCTATTAATGCAAAAATGTGTAATTAGTATAAAAATGTAAATAATTATATAAAATGAAGTAAAATATTATAAAATATACTTGTAGGTATAAATAATCAGTTTAAATTACTAAAAATGATTTGGGGGAATAATCAGTAAATATTGAATAATTAAAAAATGCAAGAAATTAATTTAAAAGCTTTGAAAATTGTAGAAATTACTTATATGGCCCTTATAAGTTGGGTAATAGTGCAAAATGCTATTTTTGAAGTATATGATTCACTTTATAAAATATGAGGGCAAAATTAGGTATCAACAACTGCCCCTCTTTACCCGGGAATGATGAAAGAATTGTCGGATATAGAAAATGATGACTAATTTTGTCCGAATGAACGAGGATGAGGTATTTAAAAAAAAAGGGGCCAAACCCTAGTTCTTGAGTTTCCTACATATCTTTGATATTTTGAGAATCAGGCAATGTGTAGTTCTGGATCCAACATCGAACGAAACCAATGGAGTTGTTATAAGAAGGGTCGTACGTTTCAAAGAAAGATCTTCTTTGGGTAGGGTAGTGTCATAAGTGGCGGATAATTTTAGGTGGGGGCTATGGATGTGAAGTTGAGCATTATGGATGTTCAAGACAATTGTTCGGCCGGTTACGGAATAAAGAATAATCAATTACCGGTCATCGATTACATTTGAGATAATCAAAGGATGTGAACTATGTGAACGCAAACCGGAGTGAGAATTGCTTCTGTTTGTAGAACGGTTACATCCCAAGTTACCTGCAAAACTTAAAAGACGATGCACGTAAATATATATAGTTATCACGGAAATTTAAACATGATTCAAATTCCCTTTGGACAATGAGAGTTGTCTTTCAGACGATGAGGATGATGTCCTTAGACCATGACGTCATGGGCCATGAAGCATATAATAAGGGATTCGCAGGCCATGAAATGGTGTCCTCGGCCTATGAGGATGGTGCCTCTGGACTATAACGCTTTTGAATAAAGATATGCAGTTTCGAGAGATCCTCAGGCCATGGCATGATGTCTTCGGGCTATGAGGTGATGCCTTTAGACTCTGACACCTTCGGACAATGTGGCGATGTTTCAGCCCATGAAATGCAAGGATGCGGTGATATTGATTGCTTAATAGAGGGAACAAATGATGCTTATGCATATGCGAGAACAAGACAAGGAAGCACTTAGCCTTGTATGAGATGAGGGCCATGCTTAGACCTATGCAGGGGAAGGCAGTTCTTAGCCTTATGCGACAACGGAGGCAATTCTTAGCCTCATGCAATGTAATGAGGGCAGTGCTTAGCCCTATGCATAAAAAGGCAGTGCTTAGCCCTATGGAGAGAAAGGCTGTGCTTAGCCTTATGCAAGTGATGAAGACAATGCTTAGACTCATGCAATATAGTGAATACAGTGCTTAGCCTCATGCAATGTAATGAGGGCAGTTCTTAGCCCTACGTAGAGAAAGGCAGTGCTTAGCCTTATAGAATGATGGAGGCAGTGCTTAGCCTCATGGAATGTAATGAGGACATTGCTTAACCTATGCACAGAAATGCAGTGCTTAGATTTATGCAATGGTGGAGCCAATGCTTAGCCTCATGCAATGTAATGAGGATAATGCTTAGCCTCAAGTAATATATTGAGGGCAATGCTTAGCCCTATACATAGAAAGGCATTGCTTAGCCTTATGCAATGATGGAGGCAGTGCTTAGCCTCATGTGATGTAATGAGGACAGTGCTTAGCCCTATGCAGAGAAAGACAATGCTTAGACTTATGCAATGGTGGACGTAGTGCTTAGCCTCATGCAATGTAATGAGGACATCATTTAGACCAATGCAGAGAAAGGCAGTGTTTAGCTTTATGCAATGGTGGAGGTAGTGCTTAGCTTCATGCAATGTAATGAGGACAATGCTTAGTCCTATGCAGAGAAAGGCAGCGTTTAGCCTTATGTAATGATAGAGGTAGTGCTTAGCCTCATAAGATGTAATGAGGGCAGTGCTTAGCCCTATGCAGAGAAACGCAACATTTAGCCTTATGCAATGATGGAGGCAGTTCTTAGACTCATGCAATGTAACAAGGGCAGTGCTTAGCCCTATGCAAGAAAGCGATGATTGAATATGAGGAAAGAAAGTGATTCTTAGCTTGACGCGTTTGGGCTTGGCAGATTCCATATACGTGGAGATAGTGGTCCTATTATATAGGCTTGGCAGATTCTATCCTATTGTATGCTTTGTTGACACTATGCATGCATCCAAAGAAAAATTGTAAGCTATGGGGTGGGGGGAGGGGAGGTCGATTCGTGCTTTCGATTTTTCATTTTTCCCTTGCCCTTGTCATGATGCCTTGCTTGAGTCCCCTGGGCAACTTCTAGCTATTACAAAAGTGAGGTTTTCGAAAATATAAATTACGATAAAACATTTATAAATAATGCAGTTATTTTTGAAGATAATGCACAAAGTAAATGATTTGGTCGAATCATAGGCCGTAACATGCTTTGAGACATTGCGACATTCTTATTTTTGAATTTTGAGGCCGCCCTCAAAATTCTGCCCAATTTGATGTATACTTCCGGCGATACTCTTTTGGCAATCCTTGACGTAATGAGATTGATGAAACTCGAAATCTTCCCTCGATTTATGACCGTAGAGGGGAATGAAGATTTTATTATAATGTGACTGAACCCATAGGGCTGCCTACATATCCCCTCTTAAGCGAGAATCAGGTCAAGCGTAGTTCATGTGACATCAAAAGAAAGTGAAAATACAATTTCAAATGCATTATCTCTTGACGGCGTCTGAATTGAGAGGTTTCAGCCATATCTCCCCATTTATTTCTGCAAGTATGAGTGCTCCTCCTGTCAGTACTCGGTGAACCATGTAAGGACCTTTCCAGTTAGGTGAGTATTTTCCTTTTGCTTCGTCCTAATATGGAAAGATCCACTTTAACACCAATTGATTCAGTATGAATTGCTTCGGTCTAACCTTCTTGTTGAAAGCCCTTGCCATTCTGTTCTTGTAGAGTTGACCGTGACACACCGCGTTCATCCTTTTTCGTCAATAAGAGCCAATTTCTCATACCGGCTCTATATACATTCCGCATCGCTGAGCTCGACTTCCTGTATGATTCTCAGGGAAGGGATTTCTACCTCGGTGTGTATAACAACTTCAAAACTATAGACCTATAAATAGGGAGTTTCCCCAGTTGACGTGCGGACCGTGGTGCTGTATCCGAGCAGAGAAAATGGTAGCTTCTCGTGCCACTACTTGTAATTGTCCACCATCTTCCTCTATAGCTTCTTGATGTTCTTGTTAGCGGCTTGCACAACTCCATTCATTTCTAGCCTATATGTTTTAGGGTTCCAGTGCTTGATTTTGAATGTTTCACACATGGCTTTCATCAGATCACTGTTCAGATTGGCAGCAGTATCAGTAATGATTGATTCAGGCCCTTCTAATCGAAAAACGATATGATCCCGGACAAAGTCTGCTATGAGCTTCTTAGTCAATGCTTTATAAGAAGCGGCTTCGACCTATTTTGTGAAGTAATATATGGACACCAAGATGAATCTGTGTCCATTGGAAGTAGCGGGTTCGATCGATCCGATGACATCCATGCCCTAGGCAGAAAAAGGCTAGGGTACTTGTCGCATTGAGTTTATTGGGTGGTACTCGTATCATATCAGCATGCATGTACCTGGCACCAGTGACACTTTTGTACATATTTGATGCAGTCACTCTCCATAGTCATCCAAAAATACTTCGCCCTTAATATCTTCTTGGCTAGAACAAACCCATTCATGTGAGGTCCACAGGTTTCAGCATTTATCTCTTCGAGCAACCTAGATGCCTCCTTGGCATCGATGAATCTTAACAGACCCAAGTCGGGATCTCTTCTATACAGAATTCCTCCGTTTTTAAAGAAGTGGTTGGCTAATCTCTGAAGTGTGCACTTCTGGGTATGCGTAGCATTTTCTGGGTATTCTCCTTTTTCCAAATACTCCTTGATGTCATGAAACCATGGATTCCTATCAAACTATTCTTCAAGCACAGTAAGCTAGCTTCTTATAGATATCTATTAGGATAGGATCAATATAGTTCTTGTCCGGATGTTGTATCATGGTAGACAAGGTAGCCAATGCATCCGCGAACTCGCTGTGAATTCTAGGAACATGTTTGCACTCTATCTTTGTGAACCTCTTGATCAAATCTTGCACACAGTATAGGTATGTCAATATCTTTGTGTTCTTGGTGGCCCATTCTTCGAGTACCTAATGCATTGGCAAAACTAAATCTCCGATTACCAGCAATTCCTTAATATTTATGTCGATGGCCAATCAGAGTCCCAAAATGTAAGCATCGTATTTTGCCATATTGTTGGTGAACGGGAACCTGAGTTTGGCGGATATTAGATAATGTTGACCGGTTTCTGATACTAAGACAACTCCAATGCCCACTCCTTCAAAATTTGCGGCTCCATTGAAGAACATCCTCCAACCGTCATATGCCTCGGCAATATCCTCCCATACGAAAGATAACTCCTCGTAGGGAAAATACATCTTAAATGGTTCGTATTCTCCATCCATAGGGTTCTCTGCCAGCTAATCGGCCAACGCTTGTCCCTTGACTACCTTCTGGGTCACATAGATGATGTCGAACTCACTTACTAGTATTTGCCATTTTGCTAGCTCACCCATAGGCATAGGCTTCTAAAAGATGTATTTTAGAGGATCCATCCTTTATATGAGGTATGTGGTGTATGCGCAAAACTAATGTCTCATCTTCTGGGCTATCCATGTTAGGGCGGAACAGGTACGTTCCAACAGAGAATACCGAGCTTCGTAAGGCATGAACTTCTTACTCAGATAGTATATTGCTTTCTCTTTTCTTCCGGTCTCATCATGTTGTCCCAAGATGCATCCAAATGCTCCATTCAACACGGATTGGTACAGTAGCAAAGGTCTCTCGAGTTCCTATGGGACCAACACAGGTGGTTTGTACAGATACTCCTTGATTTTATTGAAATCCTTTTGACATTCTTTAGTCCAACTTGTTGCAGTATCCTTTCTCAGCAACTTGAAGATTGGCTCACATATTACCATCGACTGTGCTATAAAGCGGTTGATATAATTGAGGCGGCCTAAGAAACTCATTATGTCCTTCTTGTTGTTTAGTGGTGGCAGATCTTGAATGGCTTTGATCTTTGACGGGTCTAGCTCGATGCCGCAACGACTAATGATGAAACCTAACAACTTCCCGGCAGGGACTCTGAAAGCACATTTTGCAGGATTCTACTTCAGATTGTACTTTCGTAGTCGATCGAAAAACTTTCTCAGGTCTGTTTTGTGATCTGAACTCTACTATAACTTGATGATGACATCATCCACGTACACCTTTATTTCCTTGTGTATCATATCGTGAAAGAGAGCAGTCATAGCCCTCATGTAGGTTGCCCCGACGTTCATCAAATCAAACAACATCATCTTGCAGTAGCATATTCCCCATGGTGTTATGAAAGATGTCTTTTCTACATCCTCTTTGTCCATCCAGATCTGGTGGTATCTTGCAAAGAAATCCATAAAGGATTGGAGTTCATGCTTGGCACAGTTGTCGATCAATATGTGTATGTTGGGTAGCGGGAAAGCATCCTTAGGACTTGCTATGTTCAGATCCCGATAGTCAACGCACACCCTGAATTTACCATCCTTCTTTGGTACCGGCACAATGTTGGCTATCCAAGTTGGATATTCGACCACCCGAAGGACCTTGGCTTTGATCTTCTTGGTAACTTCCTCTTTTATCTTCAATCTCATGTCTGGCTTGATTTTTCTGAGTTTTTGCTTTACTGGTGGGCACATAGGGTTGATAGGTAGCTTGTAGGCCACTGTGGATGTGCTCAACCCCATCATGTCGTCGTAGGACCATGAAAAAATGTCCTCATATTCCTTTAGAAATCTGGTGTACTCTTTCTTCTTTGACGGTGATCGATAAATGCTAATGCGAGTTTCATTGACTGTTTCAGAATCCCCTAAGTTAACTACCTCAATCTCTTCCAGATTGGACTTTGGTTTGTTCTCAAAACTTTCTACTTCCCTGACAATTTCCTCATGTACTACATCATTTTCCCAATCTTCTGAATCACTTTCCTCATGTTGCGTTGTCTCATTACATGTCACAGTCATAAATTCAACAGGATAGGTAATAATTATGATAAAAAGAATGTAGAAAGGTAATAATATAAATAAATGAAAAAGCAATGATGCATTAATTAAAACTTAAAATTGTCAAACAAATACGACTCGATGCCTCGAGTAATTATTTCAAAATACTGAAAATGTCTTAAATGCCAGAAAACAATCTTAAAGGAAATCATGCTATTCTGTCAAAGCTACCCAGGTACACGGTGAGCCCGGAATGGTGCAGCAGTCTAGTTCCTAAGAACAACTCCATCTCCCACTATCTGAATGGTAAGGTCTTCCTCTTCCTCCTCCAAGATTGCACTGCAGTCCATATCTTCCTCATTCAGAAATAGGTTCCTCATGCCGGCTAAGACCTCATCCTCTTCAGATCCCCAAATCACATCAGTCTGGCGGAATGTCTGGTGTAGCGGTGGTATGGGTTGTTCCAGTGGATAGTAGAAGTCATGCCACAGTGGTGTCCAATGATTATATTCCTGCACAATGTATTCATATCCGAGACCAACGGTCGTGCCATGATATTATGGTCCTATTGTTTATGTGAATCCTTGAAGCTTAGAGCCAATACCCTTACCTGGTTCATAACCTAACAACAACAGCATGCTTAGTATCTTGTTGCTCCACCATTGTCCTTTATCGAGTGTATTTACCTAATTGATGCTGTAGAATGTTTTTCCTCCCAACTTCCCTCTACTTTCAATTGTTGGCACAGTTTTGTTGGTATAGATAAGATTACTTCCATACCGTGGATAACTACCTCTTGGTGATTCCACTCGAACTTCATGGCCTGATGCAGAGTAGAAGAGACTGCCCTAGCCACGTGCATCCATGGTCTTCCCAACAACAAGTTATAGGTAGAGGATATATCCAGCACCTGGAATTCAACATCGAACCAAGTCGGGCCCATCTTTAGGTCCAGGTTAATCTCTCCAATAGTAGCTCTTTAAGACCCATCGAACACTTCCGCATTCATGCTTCCCATCCGTACCTCTGGTATACCTATGCCCAAACTTTTCAGATTAGTTAGAGGGCATATATTTAGAATTGAACCCCCATCAATCAAAACTCGAGCAATGAACTTATCTTTATATTGTAAAGTGATGTGCAATGCTTTGTTATGACTCAATCCATTCGCTGGCAGCTCATCTTCATGGAAAGTGATCTTATGACTTTCCAGTACCTTTCCCACCATGTTTGCCATCTCTCCGCTAGTGATACCAGTCAGTACGTTGTATGACCCCGTAAATTTTTCCTAAAAACTCAGGGTTTTGTGGTGCCGTAGTAGGCTTATGTGTTGATATGCAGTACAGACTTTTTAGGTTGAACAGTCCGGTGGGGAGTGAAGGAAAAGTTTTGGCAGAAAAGGACATTTCTGCGGCCCACTATGCAGCCGCAGAATGAAGCAAAAAGTTGGGCAAAGTTTGGGTGATATTGTGCGATCACTATGCGATCGCACAACCATTTCGCGGGCATCACATCGACCGTGGAACCAGCATGAACATTTTCTGGAGGGAGGTTCTGCGGCGCATTATGCGACCACATAATAGGTCAGTGGACCGCATAATGGCCACAGAGTAGGGGCAGAATTGCCCAGTTCCGGAGGGCCATTTCGCGGCCCATTTTGCGGACCCCAAAAGCATTATGCAGTCACATATGCGTCTACAAATTGTGTTTCATAGATTCATTTTTCTGATTTTATAAACCCGACTCCATTCTTATAAAACAATGTTAAGGGTCATTTTAGAAGGTTCAAACTTACATTTTAGAGAGAGAGGAAGGTGGTCTAGAGTGAGAAGTGGAGTTCTAAGTCATTTGTACATCAATCTTTGTTCAAACCTTGAAGATTTCTCTAGAATAACTCACAAGGTCTTCAACCAAAAGGTAAGATTCTATACCCTAACCCTTAATTTCAGAATTTAACTAAAAATGGGTAATTAGTAATGCAATTCTTGGGTGTGGGAGTTGTTTATTTTACATGCATGTACCATCTAGGGTAGTGGGGAGATTGTTGAGCTCTTTTGGGCGAACTTTGGGTAGTGGTGTGAAAGAATCCATCTTAGGAGGACCTTAAAGCCTTAATGCACGCCTAGTGTTTGGTAAAATACTCAAGTGAGCTAGAATTATGAACTCCTTCCTAATTTGTGTTCAATTTTGCTATATCTCTAAATAGATCGAAGTGGCTAGTATCTCCAAAACATTTTAGTAAATTAAAAAGCTCGAGGTAAGATATGTTGGCTAAACTCCTCTCTTAGAATTGAATTCCCATGATGATCTTGTAAGTCCCGAGTTGTCCATTATGCATTGACTTTTCTGAATAAGTTTGGCATCAGATGATGTATAATATGTTCAAAATATGTTCCAGAATGTTCTTATCATACTATGCTATTCTTCGGGAGAGTATTCGAAGTATGAGTATGTATTAAAATATTGTGACTTCAAGTCAAGTCCAAATGAAAGTGATCACATCAAATTGTATAAGAGATCATATGTGCCTAAGACCCTAATTTGCTCAAGTATAATTTTAAAGTCTTAATTTGAAAGGACTTGTTGATTATCCATGATAATGTTTGAAAATGGAAAAGTGAGCTTGAATTATGAAGTACGGCCAATGTGCCAAGAATGATATTGTGTTATCGTCAATGATGCCAATAAAATGAATAACATGTAAAAGAATATGAATTGAGTGGTAAATACTCTTAATAATAAATGCCTTGGGAGTATCGTTTAGCCACCGAGGAAGGGTAGGTCGGAATAACCTAACCCCGAAACTACACGTGCCGGTGTAGGAGTGACTGAGGGGTAAATACCTGTGTTAATGTGATGAGATTGTTTCCCCTTATTGTTACATCCCGTATTTTCGTATGTTAAAGTTTTGTCGTAAGTTAATCTACGTAAGTTCGGGAATGAGATTATTTTGAGATTATAAGCATTATGCTATTTCAAACAAGTGATGAGTAAATTCGTGAATGTGAGAGGGTAAGCAAATCGAAGAAAATAAATTTCGTCGAAGTTTGACATTTTGAGATAAAATACGGTCCAAGGTATAATACCCCATATTCATGTACTAGTGCCATACAAGGTACCACATGACCATGATAGTAAGGTGTATAAAAGTGAGTAGTATTTCAAGTAATTTGAGATAATTCTTAATTATATGAATAATTGGATAATTATGGATTTTTAAGTGAGAGATTAATTTGTAAATTGGATTTTGTGGATAATTATTTAGGTGAAGATTTTGGATAATTCTAAGGGGACAATCTTCACGTGGGTTTATGAAGACTTGGCAGAAAGTTAAAGCCAATTTAATGACTCTTAAAATTATGAGTAAGGAGTCATTTTTAAGAGATTATTAAGTGGCTAAAGTAAGTCTTATAAGTAGGGCCCACACCACTATTAAAAGAGACCTCTCTAATTCATTATTGAATCTCTACAAAGTTCAAAGAAGCTTCAGCAAACTCTCTTATAAAAGATTAGATGTTAGCAACGTGATTTTGCTACAAAAATCATACGAGACTACGTAATGTTATAGTAACGGGATTTTGCAATTGTCACGCCCCAAAAACCGAGGAGCGCGATCGGTGCTCAACCGAGTGAACCCGACCGAGCAAGTCTATTAGATTCCTTCTACCCAAACTCATTCATGAATAAAGAGAATATATGTTTTCCTTAATTAAACAATAAAGTGGTCATGTCTGCAATTACCAATTTCTTACCAATAGTTTCATCATTTTTAAAGTCTTAAATGGACAAGTAATACAACCACAACATAATATAGTTTGTCTTTTCCCAACACCAATACACGACCCACACTATGTCTACAGAGCCTCTATGGATAAATAAGAGTACAATGATAATGCCGGCAACAAGGCCCCGGCTATACCTCAACCATAATACATAAAGATCAAAAGATACATGACCCCGGGATGAAGTGGGGCTCACCAAGTCAGCTGCGAAGAAGGTGCACTGCTTTCACTGATCAATGTCTCCTGCTGTGGAATCACCTGCATCCATTTAAAGATGCAGCGCCCCCGGCAAAAGGGACGTTAGTACCGTCGAATAGTACTAGTATGAAAACTAAACACCAATTTAAGAATTTAGAAATACAAGATAATTATGATGAACCAGTGCGGCAATAGAATAATATAGATAACTATCTCAACCATAGCAAGCTTATTAAAAGCTATCAACAACATTTATAGGATTTAAGATGAGATCCTATGTAACCATCTTCACACAAAGCGGCCCTGCCGCCTCACCCGATGTATGCAGGAGGAGGTGTACGTACAATACCACAACTCTAATCAAGCGGCCCTGCCGCCTCACCCCAATGTATGCGGGTGGATATATAACCACAGTACTAAGAACTTACACAAACGGCTATGCCGCCTCACCCCAATGTATGCGGGTGGTGGTGCCACAACAATACCAAAACTATACACAAAGCGGTCGTACCGCCTCACCCCAATGTAAGCGGGTGGAGGTGCAGTCCTATAATATCATAATTCCTACACAAAGCGGTCATGCCCCGTCACCCCAATATATATGCGGGTGGAGGTGTATCACAATCACAATCTCTCTACCATAATCCCCACACAAAGCGGTCATGCCGCCTCACCCCAATGTATGCGGGTGGAGGTGTATCACAATCACAATCTCTACACAACTTGGCATAATACCTTTCACATAAATCACGACTAGAAATTATAACATGTGGATACGTAATCCATAGTTTGGGACACATCCTCAATTTATAATGCAATATGATAAAAGCATTTGAAATACGAATTGAACATATATCTTCATCACAAAGCTGAGTGGAATACTCGATTTATAATCAACATCTCGGAACTCACAAGGATAATGAGAATTCCAACTCTTAAAGAAGAGTTTAGCCAACATACCTCACTTGAACTTCCTTACACTCTAAATATTCCGAAATTCTTAGCAACTTCAATCTATTTTAGAAATATAACAAATTAAACCAAAATTAGGAAGATGATCATGGTTCTAGCTCATTTGAGTATTTTATCAAACACTAGATGTGCATTAAGGTTTCAATATCCTTTTATGGAGGATTCCATCATCCCACAACCCAACCTTTACCATTTTTAGCGCAAGAATCTTTCTACACCCCTTGATAACACATGCATGTACAATAACCAACCCTCTTGCCCAGAAATTATCTTCCTTATTATCCATTTCTACACAAAATTCGAAATTGAGGGTTAGGGTGTAGAATCTTACCTCTAGGATGAAGACCTAGTGAGTTTTCCTTCTTAATCTTCCAAAACTTGGGCAAGAATTGAAGAACAATTATTGGAGAACACCTTCTCACTCCAGGGCACCCTCTCTCACTCTAAAATGTCAGATTATCTCTTAAAAATGGCCCAAAACGTGTATTTAAAGAAGTAGGGTCGGGTTTTAAAAACTCAAAAATGAAGCTCCGGAACAGGTTCTGCGGTTGCATATGCGACCGCATATTGGTCGCATATTGGTGTCCAAAGTTGGCCAAAATCTGTCTGTGTATGCGGTCACTATACGGTCCGCATAACTGTTATGCGATCACATAATGCATCGCAAAATAGTAATGCAGTCGCATAATCGACCGCATAATTTCCCCGGACTGGCCCTTCTCCTGCTCACTTCTGCGGCCATTATGCGGCCCGCAGAGTGATTCTGCGATCGCATAATGGACCGCAGAATTATATTTTTCAGCCAAAAATTTTCCTTTTCATTCTTGTGCATTGTTCAACCCAAAAAGTTTGAGCCACGGCGAGCAAGCTCGCCGCAAAGAATTTCTATAACCCTCAAACACGTAAGCCTAGTCCAGCACCATAAAACATTATTTTCTTCGCAAATTTTACCAGGCCTTACACTTATGAACTTTTAATTTTTTTTCTAGGGTGTTACAACAATTCTAAGGGAGTACGGTGCAATCTTTCTCAAAGAATATCATACGGAATTTCCCCTACTTCGATCCGCCGTTACATATTTTGTCGCAATCAATGTGTGTTAGAGGGATTGTCGAGAGAATCGGCTCAGGTATGTCAAGGCTATCCTTTCTTTCTTTTTGGAATGATCAATACGATACAAACGAAATGAGCAAATGCACAACTTCCACAAATGACTCGATTCATAGAAATAATAGAGATGCCCATATTCTTGATTCCCCATATGTCCTATTATTCTATCATCTGTTCATGGGTTTCAGAAAATACGTAAGTTGATAAAGTTTACTTTATGACATTAATCAAAGGCATAATGGTCTTATGACGTTCCGAGAGGTTTTATTGATGCATTTCTCATGCATTGCATTTATTTATACATGTACATTGACCCATGACCAGATGTCGTCATATATGCGTAGATATATATATATGGGATATGATAAAAGGTTACGACATTATATACGTATCACCACCTGATCAGCTGGTATACGTTGATGATTTGTCCACAGTGGCCGAGATGATATGATGTGATACCCTCAGAGGCTTGATGATGTTATGAACACATATACCTAAGCATGGTATGATATTTATATGCATATGCATGACATTGTAAATATTAATGATTCACAGAGTTATTCAGACATACATGTCGAGTCTTTTACTCCATGTTTTCTCATGTTTATTGTTTACTGATTTTCATTCCTTACATACTCGGTACATTATTTATACTAACGTCACTTTGCCGGGGGACGCTGCGTTTCATGCCCGCAGGTCCTGATAGACAGGTTGAGAGTCCTCCAAGTAGGCTATCAGCTCAGCGAAAGGTATTGGTGCGCTCCATTTGCTCCAGAGTTGCTTATGTGGTCAGTATGATTAGGATATGTATTGATTAGTATGGCGGGGCCCTATTCCGACATTTATGACATTTATGTATCCTTAGAGGCTTGTAGACATATGTCATGTATGTGAAATATTTTATGGCCTTGTCGGCCTATGTTCAGTGTAATATTGGTCTTATAGGCCCTATGTCACATGTATAAGTTTTTATGTCAGATTGGGTCGTCTTATATTGAGTATTCCCTTATGTTTATTCTGGTTAACCCATGAAGGCCCGTTTGGGCCATTGCCATTGACAGTACGATAAGAATGATATGTAACGTTGGTACTCGGTTGAGTAAGGCACCGGATGCCCATCGTGGCCCATGGGTTTCGGTCGTGACAAAAGTGGTATTAGAGTAGTTCTATCCCAGGGAGTCTACAAGTCGTGTCTAGTAGAGTCTTGTTTATGGGTGTGTTGTGCACCACACTTATAAGCAGGAGGCTACAGGGCATTTAGGACTATCACTCTTTCTTCTTACTCTAGATCGTGTGGTAGAGCTCAGTTGTAAGAACTCAATTTTCTAAACTCTATCTTATTCATAATACAACGATACCTACATCCAGAAAGATGGTTGTTAAGAGATATAGCTGTGGAAGAGTTAAGTCAGAGGAACTCAATTTTTGCATCCTGCTTATGATGAGTTAATGTGAAGTTTTCAGTAGAACATGTATGTAAGCTTCTTGATAAGGCGCCTTAAGGTAAGAATATCTACCCATATGGTGAAAAGCAATGAAACATTCAGGAGATAGTTATAAGATTCTACAAGTAACAATAGTAAGGTGAAAAAGGGTACGAGGTACCCAGCTAATGAAGATTATCAGTATTTATAATTCAGGTAGATGAGTACAAGCCTTTTGAGTTACCTTCAATGATAATAGAGACACCTATCTCATTTATGCCCTATGGGGGCTGACAGGTGTAGTTTAAGAGAAGGACGAGATATCAGGATCCGAATGGGGTTAGAGTAACCCAAAATGGTGAATGGATTGTTAGCGTTAGCTGACATTTCCGAAGGGTATTGCAAATGTGCTAGTAGATCTTTTTGTGAGACACCCAGATGGTGCACTCTAAAATAGTATATCTAGATATGAGTACTACAAATATAGGCTCTGGAAGCCTTAAAGGGATAAATATTACCTTAGTGTGGCTCCCGTCCCTAGTAGGGAGAGAATGTTAGGCAACCCGAAGAGCCAATGGATGGAGCAAAGGGGAGCTAAAAGCAAAAGAATGTCTTGTTGAAGTTTTCAGAATAAGGTGATAGACAGAAATATTAGCAGGGAGATAAGAAGAGAGATAATGAAGCATTATGAGTAAGATGTGATACATGGATAAAAATGGTAGATCGAAAAATGGCAGTATTCCAGAGTCTATAGTCAAGTGAAGGGAAAGACGAGAGCTGACAGGCCTTGAGATAACAAAAGAGTATAGGCCATAAAGTCATATCCTCATTTCAAGAAATAAGCTCGTGACTCCAACGCGACTACCAGAAGGAAAAGTTAGACTCTAGAGTAATAAAAATCAGTATGGGCTGGTGAACAAGATAAACTAAACATGAATTAAATACTGAGTAATTTGATAATAGTCGGCATCATGAGAATTTTAGAGATTTTGTTCTGGCGATAATAGAATGGACGATAGAAGAATAACCTTTAAAGGTCATTTAGGAAGAAGCTTCCCTAAAGCAATCAATGTGAGCAAAGTTAAGCTTAAGGGGCTGTATTAAACTAAGTGTCACCCCCGCGAGTAAGGAATTTTGTTATCCATGGTATAGAAGGATTACTGCAAGGCGAGTAAGGGTCATCGATGATGTGAAAAGATGCCAAAGATGAAAAGGTAAAACATCTATAGGTAGATCGTCGTGGCTCCAACTCTTAGTACTCCACTAAAGGGGAAAATATGGAGTGATGTGGCATTAAGTCAGAATTAAGTGGTTCTAGTAATTATAAAGGAACAATGCGATAAAAATGAGAAAGGG
Source organism: Nicotiana tabacum (assembly GCF_000715075.1). Lineage (NCBI taxonomy): Eukaryota > Viridiplantae > Streptophyta > Magnoliopsida > Solanales > Solanaceae > Nicotiana > Nicotiana tabacum. The sequence goes on from NC_134081.1 coordinate 38,140,710, forward strand.
ATGAGATTGCACTTATTCAAATCCTACAGATATGCTACAATTCCAAAATATTATGCAAGCAAGAAGGAAGTAAGGGTTCCTGCCCGGGATGTTATTGATAAATAAGGAGCCAGTGCGAGAGGTAAGTTAAGACAAAGGAAATAACCCAAGAAAGATTATGCGGAATATTGATATGAGAATGGGCCAACGGGTAGTTAGTAGTTGATTCAGGAAGAGCCTAGTTATGGCTAGACAAGAGGATACAGACAAATCAATAGATCGTGGAAGATAAACATAGTGAGCCCCAACAAGGGGAATTCAGTCTCACAGATATGAAAGTCTTATCCCCTTGAGAAATATTCAGATAGGAGTTTAGGTAATTAAAGGTACCGTATGAGTGTTACCGAGATAAAAGAGAGTGCCACTGGGAAGACAATCAAAATATCAGCTCAGAAGCAACCCTACAAGTACAAGGGCGTGGAGGTAAGTAACTACGGATAATTATAGGCGAGGAAGGACATCAAAAATTTCATCGAGTAAACAATATAATAAACTCACATCTTTACAAGAGTCAGAGGGTCCTCCCTAAATACTACAACAACAGTATAGCTAAGGAAATAAGGAAGAAGGCTTCAACCTAAGCTCAGTAACCTAAAGAGGAAATGGTCTTGTAACAACAGTCTCACAACAACATTGTATGCACTCCATAAGAAAGTGACACCTGCCGTGGCAAATGAACGGGAAGTAAAAATCAAAAGTACAATTCAAGATCATATGAGTTGCACGAAAACTCTAGCATGCCTGGGAACTAAGATAAGATAAGTATGCATGCAACAAGGGGGCAGAAAGACCAGGAAAGGTAATATCTTACGTTTAAAGAAAGCTAAGAAGGAATGAAAGGAATTATTCGATCAATGATCAAGAGTGATTTACGTTATGAATGCACTCAAGATTTCGAAGTATTATCCATGCAACATATATGTTGACAATCATACAGCCGTAGAAGACTCCGGTATAAGTTAAAAGAAAGAATAGAGTCCAGGTCATAGACAAAGGATTGAATTGTTAAAAGATTGTATTATGGATATTCTATAGAGTCCATGAAAGGCTAAAGTAATAACTAATACCATGAGCTGTAGATTGGAAGATAACTTAAGCCTACATAAAGGCTGATCAGAAGGAAGAGGAAACTAAAGAGTTACATCAACGAAGTAAATCAGGAGTCTGATTATTGGACCCAGAAAATTATAGACATCATGATTGAGAACATTGCAGAATCACTTTTAATATCAGAGGTACAAGAGAGATAGTACAATAACCATATTCTATAACAGCCCTATGTTAGAGCCAGTTAGTAAAGTACCAGCCTCATAAGAAGTCAGTATGAAGCTCCCACCGGATTTTGTATGCACCAAAGGTGCAAGTATTATAATAGAGCTTCAAGTTGTGGATGTGAACTATACCTGAGTGAAAGCAAGGTCATGAAAGAGAGAGAAGATACGATGCCTGATTTTAAGGTAAATAAGGTAAAGGTGAACAACATATGAGATACTCAAATATAGAAGGTTACGAATAATCCATACAGCAGATAGAAGGCTAGAAGCGTTGGGATTCAGTATCCAGGAATGATAGCGGCATCGTCAGTGGCATATCTTCCAGCCTATGGTTTCTATGTATCGAGAGGCTTAGTTAAGAGAGTAAACAAGATTTAGAGATGATGTGATATCTCGCTTGATGTTCCAAAATAACATGAGGAAATCTATGGAGCAAGCAAGCTGAAGGAGGTTGCAAGTAGTATAAATAGATATGTGTAGGTCGCAAGCTAAAGTATGGTAGAGCGATAGGGTCTTAGGAAGACATGAGTAAGGATAAGGAAAGACAAGTGAGAAGGTAACGAGAATGGATAAGTCCTCGTGATTAAGCCCATGAAAACAAGAGAGCTGATGGTTTGTCTAAGTTATAGAAAGCTCAGTATAGCCTGAATGAACTCAAATGAGTCTAAGGCTAGTAACATTTAGAAGAGATGGAATGCTGCTCTGGTAGTAGAATGAGGGTGTAATTGTGATAGATAAAGGATAACGTTTGGGCCTTCGATTGAGTAATGATTTGTTTTCATGAATTGTACATGATTAAAATACCTACATAAGGTGAATCACATTGGGATGCTATGAAATACGGTTATGAAAGCATGGTATCGCCCCAGGTGGATCAGTCTGATCATTTCAGATGTTCTCCGATTAGACGTGAGCCCTAGTGATTACATAAAAGGTCAAGTTATCAATGGTAGATTATAGATCAATACTGAGGTGAATCAACAAAGGATGGATAAAAGTTACAAAGTATGAGATGAGAATAAGCCATCACTCTTAGGATGAACAGTGATGAAGAAGTATTAAAGGACTTAGATTTATACATATAGGATAAGCAACGAAAGTACCCTGGAGTTTGGTAGCAGACCTTAGTAACGATAAATTAAAGTAAGAGTTATGGTATAGTATGACCTACCTAGATGTAGTAAAGTCATACGGATGCATAACCGGGTCTATGCAATAAGATATAGCAATATTTGTAAATTCAACAAAGTACTGAGCAGAGAACTTCAGTGTACTTATAGATGCCCAGAGGGACATATTATCAAGCTCTGTATATGTTTACAAAGTGAGGCCTAGAGATTGGCTAAAAGCTGGAGGAAAAAGGAGAGAAGAGTCGCATGGGCACATTTACAAGGTCAGAATCGTACAGGCTGCATGATAAAAGGTAACAACAGTTACGAGATTGAAAAGATTCCGACGACAAGTCATGGTGTGAGAAAGAGGCCTAAAGTAGGGAATGCCCTGGCCCTTGGATTTATTCACAGAACAGTTGCCTAGATGGCAAGAAGAGTACTAAAGCATTCGCAATAACTATAGGTTATGATAATGATAAGTGCATCAGTTAACATTCGAGGACTAATGTTCCAAAGGGGGGAATGATGTTACATCCCGTATTTTCGTATGTTAAAGTTTCGTCGTAAGTTAATTGACGTAAGTTCGGGAATGAGATTATTTTGAGATTATAAGCATTATGCTATTTCAAACAAGTGATGAGTAAATTCGTGAAGGTGAGAGGGTAAGCAAATTGAAGAAAATGAATTTCGTCGAAGTTTCACATTTTGAGATAAAATACGGTCCAAGCTATAATACCCCGCTTTCATATACTAGTGCCATACAAGGTACCACATGACCATGATAGTAAGGTGTATAAAAGTGAGTAGTATTTTAAGTAATTTGAGATAATTCTTAATTATGTGGATAATTGAATAATTATAAATTTTTAAGTGGGAGATTAATTTGTAAATTGGATTTTGTGCATAATTATTTAGGTGAAGATTTTAGATAATTCTAAGGGGACAACCTTCACGTGGGTTTATGAAGACTTGGCAGCAAGTTAAAGCCAATTTAATGACTCTTAAACTTATGTGTAAGGTGGCATTTTTAAGAGATTTTTAAGTGGCTAAAGTAAGCCTTATAAGCGGGGCCCACACTACTATTAAAAGAGACCTCTCTAATTCATTATTATATCTCTACAAAGTTCAAAGAAGCTTCAACAAACTCATTCATAAACGTTTAGATGTTTGCAACATGATTTTTCTACAAAAATCATACGAGGCTACGTAATGTTATAGTAATGGATTTTATGATTCTAAGGGAGTACAGTGCAATCTTTCTCAAAGAATATCATATGAATTTTCCCCTACTTCGATCCACCATTACTTGTTTTGTCGCAATCAACGTGTGTTAGAGGGATTGTCAAGAGAATCGGCTCAGGTATGTTAAGGCTATCCCTTCTTTCTTTTTGGCATGATCAATACAATACAAAGGAAACGAGCAAATGCACAACTTCCATAAATGACCCGATTCATAGAAATACTAGAGATGCCCATATTCTGGATTCCCAATGTGTCCTATTATTCTATCATCTGTTCACGAGTTTCAGAAAATATGTAAGTTGATAAAGTTTACTTAATGACATTAATCAAAAGTATAATGGTCTTATGCCATTCCGAGATGTTTTATTGACATATTTCTCATGTATTGCATTTATTTATACATGTACATTTCTCATGCATTTCATTTATGTGCATTGACTTATGACCAGATGACGTTATATACGCGTACATATGTATATGGAATATGGAAAAAGGTTACGGCATTATATATGCATCACCACCTGATCAGCTGGTATACGTTGATGATTTTGCCCACAGTGGGACTGAGATGATATGATGGGATTCCCTCAGAGGCTTGATAATGTTATGAACGCATATACCTAAGCATGGTATGATATTTATACGCATATGCATGACATTGTAAATATTAATGATTCACAGAGTTATTCAGGCTTACATGTTGAGTCTTTTACTCCATGTTTCTCTCATGTCTATTATTTACTGATTTTCATTCCTTACATACTCAGTACATTATTTGTAATGATGTCCCTTTTGCCTGGGGACGCTGCGTTTCATGCCCGCAGGTCCTGATAGATAGGTTGAGAGTCCTCCAAGTAGGCTATCAGCTGTGCGAAAGGTATTGGAACGCTCCATTTACTCCGGAGTTGCTTATGTGGTCAGTATGATTAGGATATGTATTGATTAGTATGGCGGGGCCCTTTCCCGACCTTTATGACATTTGTGTATCCTTAGAGACTTGTAGACATATGTCGTGTACGTGAAAGATTTTACGGCCTTGTCGGCCTATGTTCAATGTAATTTTGGTCTTATAGGCCATATGTCACATGTATAAGTTTTTATGTCAGATTGGGTCATCTTATATTGAGTATACCCTTATGTTTATTCTGGTTAACCCATGACGGCCCTTTTGGCCCATTGCCAATCATAGTATGATAAGAATGATATGTAACATTGGTACTCGGTTGAGTAAGGCACCGGGTGCCCGTCGCGGCCCAATGGTTTTGGTCGTGACACTTATATGGGATGAGATTGATGTGTTGAGCTATTTTTCCCTTAAATGGGATGAGATTATTGCTAGCGAGATGTGATGTGATGTCGATTCACACTACATTGTGGTGAGACGGCTTAGCAGATCGGGTTGAGATCGGATGCCATGCCGCGTACATGGTGGTATTGTGAGTGTACGTCTCGGGGTGAGACGGCTTAGCTGGTCGGGCTGAGATCGGACTCCGTGCTAAAATACGGTGGTGTATCGGTGTTAAAGATATCTCAACTTAAATTACCGAGTCCTATTTGAACCTTAACTTGACACATTGATACTATTTGAGTCTTTTATTGATTTCATGTTTTATTCTTCGTTCACTGTTGCTTGTTCTATTGAGAGGGTGTTTAGTTTTACATACTAGTACTATTCCATATATACTAACGTCCCTTTTGCCGGGGGAGCTTCATCTTTAATGGATACAGGTTGTTCCATAGCAGGTGGTATTGATCAGTGATAGCAGCACACCCTCTCCTCAGCTGATTTGGTGAGCCCACTTCATTTCGGGGTCCTGTATCTTCTATCCTTTGTACATAGCGTTTTGAGGTATAGTTGGGGCCTTGTTGCCGGCACTGTCATTGCACTATTTTGTTCCTGTTAGAGGCTCCGTAGACATAGCGTGGGTTGTATCTGTTTTTGGGAAAGTTAAAACTAAAAATGTTGTAAATGTGTCATCTTTTCCACTTTAACTATGATTGTACAACGTACTGTTTTGATATCTCCAAATAACTATTGACCGATAATTGAGCATTTTTCTTTCCCATAACCGTTTCCCAATCGCATCGCCATACATCTTCGTAACGATCGATTCTGCATTATTGTCATCTATGTCCTCTTTTACACCCCTCATATGAAGTTGGAAGATATATGAGGTTTAAGTATAACCAACCAGATGGCGGCATGTTAACGGGCAAAAGGGGTGACTGAATGTGGCCAAAATTTGCCATATGTCCCACCGGGCGTAGCAGCTGGTGCGGGGTGACCCATTTTGCATGGGGAGTGACATAATTTCCTAGGCTTGATATGGTATAAATAGGCGGTGTAGCTCTTTTTCTCTCATTCATGAAGATATCCCCAACGTTAATTCTCCCAAAATGCTCTCAAACCCCTTTAGAATTCCCCAAATAGTCTAATGTTAAATCGAAGGCGAATAGAAGAGTAGCTAGCTCCTCAACAAGGTTTGTAGGACAACTTTATTTCTTGGCATGACATTGTGTAAATGTCTTTCTCTCTAAAGGATTTATATGTTGTAAGATTGGTTTATTCTAAGCCCTTCTCAGTAACGTTTCTTTTGTTCTTATATATATATTCTCACCATTAATATTATGTTTCTCTCAAGTTGAAGTATTTTTAGATAGTATTTTGAAGTCAGAATGTATGATTCATTCTGAGTTGATCTTGGTAGTTCCTTGAAATTTACCTTTCATTGCACTTATATATATGTATCCATTTTTCTTTACAGAGGCGCGCTATAGTCGGCCAAGTACGACACCTATTGTTCAGCCACAAATCAGTAGGGTATGATAAGATATGATATGAGATATTATGGAGTACTTGTGTGGCCGGGGTACTATGATGTGTGATGTAAGGCTAACGAGTCCTCTTGAGGCTGGATACACCGAGTTCTATTAAGACCGGGTACATCCGAGACCTCCTAAGGCCGGGAACAACCGAATCTTTAATGAGACCAGGCATGGAGTGATACCTGATGTAAGTCTACCAATCCCTCCTACGGCCGAGTCCTATTAAGGCTGGGTATAGTCGAGACCTCCTGAGGTCGGGTACTACCGAGTACTTTATGAGGTCGGGTATGGAGTAAAATGTGATGATATGCCCCAAAGAGTGGTTGAATATATATATGTGTATGTATATATATATATATATATATATATATATATATATATATATATATTAATTCATGGCCCCAAAGAGTGGCTTGGTTTTACAAAATCTTGCATACATTCATGTTTCGTGGTTATACCAGTGTACGCCTCAAGTGGCTTGTCTATGGTATCAAGGTTAAGCATGCATATTTTTATCTCTTATGTTATGTTGTTGATTTGCACATGTTATCTATTTTACATCCTCAACACATCTTTTGTACTGGCACCCCTTTTCTTTGGGCATTGTGTTCATACCCACAGGTACATATAGACCCGGTGTTGTCTCTCCTCATGAGGATATTTGATCCAGCTGATTGATTGTGCACTCCACTTCTTCAAAGTAGCTGTTCAGAGGTCGCTAGGTATCGAAGTGCATGTTCTAGTTATTTGGGGTACAATGGGTACCTTTCTCGACCAAGTTGTGTACATGTATTAGGTCTTGACACTCTTAGAGGCTTGCAGACTAGACTAATGGTTGGGTATATGTAAAAGATGGTTATGACTCTGATGGCGACAGATGTATATGTGTATGTGTAAGTATATCAATGCTAAAGTCTCTTCCACAATCAGAAGTGTACATTTTAAATTTTGGTACTATTACTTCGGGCGTTGTGTGCCGGTCGCACCTCCCAAGGTTGGGGTGTGACGAACTTGGTATCAGAATAGGTCTGTCCTAGGGAGTCTACAAGTCGTATCTAGTAGAGTCTTATTTATGCATATGTCGTACACTATACATATAGATAGGAGGCTACAAGATATTTAGGGTAAAGACCTTTCATTTTGATCTAGATCGTGCGCTAGAGCGAGATCTAAAGTAATTATTTCTAATCCCCATCTTATTTATGTCTATAGCAATGACCACCATAAGACGTCAAGAAATTATTCAGGGATTGAATGAATAAGCAGGAGAAGGTACCAGCCAGGTGCCACCTTCCCCTATGGGACAATACCAATACCCCCGAAACGGCAAATAAAAGCTAATGAGCCTCCTATTCCCCCCCCGGTTGTTCCTAAACATGATCCAGATATGAGAAGAGTTGTGTCATTGTTGAATTGATTAGTATCCTCTCAGGCCCAACTTCAGGCCTCTGCCACCTCGGATAGAGCAGTCAGTATAAGGGTTCGGGATTTCATAAATTTGGACCCCCAATATTTATAGGAACAGATCGAAACGAAGATCCCCAGAATTTTCTAGATCAGATGCAGCAGACTTTACGAGTATTGCATGCCACTGATGCAGAGTCTATAGATCTTACCTCATACAGATTGCGAGATATTGCTGTGACTTGGTATGACACTTGGGAACAATCTAGGGGACCTCTTGCTCCACTAGTAGGATGGAGGGAACTTTCTAAGGCATTTCTGCAGCAATATTTTCCTATTGAGCTTCGCCGAGCTAATCAAGATAGATTCTTACGTTTGGAGCAGGGTAACATGAGTGGTCGGGAGTACAACATGCAATTTAACTCCTTAGCCAAGTATGCTCCTTTGGTTGTGGCCGAGATGGGGGATAGGGTGCATCCATTTGTGGGTGGTTTGGGACCACATTTGATCAATGAGTGTACCACTTCTTCTATGAGTCCAAACATGGACATTGCTCGCATTCAAGCTTATGCGCAGAGTTTAGTGGATCGAAAAAGGCAGCAGAGAGCTGTTCGAGAGCATGATCGGGGCCAACATAACAGAGCTCGATCTATAGGTGATATGGGGGAGTCCTGAGGTGAGTTCATACCTCTATTTTCCCTGCAACAATTTTATCATGTAGATAATGCAACAACATAATCCCAGGGTCAGCGTCGCGATCCGATCCACTAGTTTCAATCAGAGTCAGAATCCTCGAGGGGAGAGCTCGCAATATGATGGAGACACTAGTAGGATGAGGCCCCTGGTGCCACATTTTAGCCGGTCAGATTCATTTTGGCCAGTTCCGTCAGGGTTCAGACATATGCTACTCTTGTGGGCAACTCGGTCATGTTATGTGTTTTTTGCCAAGTGCAGAATGTGGGAAACATGGTGCCGCCAACAGGATCTGCAGCAGCTTCATCTTCCTCAACACGCCCTCATGATCAAGGCATGACACGATCTGTAGGAAGGGGTAGAGGTAGAGGTGGAGCGTCTAACTCTAGTGGACCACAGAACCACATTTATGTATTGTCGGGGCGACAGAACCTAGACTCATCACCAGATGTGGTTACAGGTATATTATCTGTATTCTTCATTAAAATATATGCTCTGATAGATCCAGGTTCCACCCTGTCGTATATTTCTCCATTTGTTGCTAGTAAATATGGTAAAGAACCTGAATTGTGACATCAGCCATTTGATGTGTCCACGCCCGTAGGCGAATCCGTGATAGTTAGAAGGTATATCAAGTTGCGATGTGATGATTCATGACTATCATACTTTAGCTGATTTAAATGAGTTTGATATGATGGAATTTGATATCATTATGGGGATGAACTGGTTGTCTTCGTGCTATGCCAATGTTGACTGCTAGGCGAAAGTCGTTCGCTTTAATTTTTTCCAGTAGAATCCGTCATTGAATAGAAGGGTGATGTTGCAGCGCCAAGAGGGAGGTTTATTTCTTACCTTAAGGCTAAGGATATTATTTCAAAGGGGTGTATCTATCACTTGGTGCGAGTTCAAGATGGATAGGCAAAGCCTCCCACCTCCCGTTGGTTTTGGTTGTTAGTAGGTTTCTTGATGTGTTTCCTGATGAGCTTTCGGGTATCCCTTCTGAGAGAGATCGAGTTTGCTATCGATGTACCACTAGATACACAACTGATATATATCCATCCGTATCGAATGGCTCCTGCTGAGTTGTAGGAATTGAAAGCTAAATTGAAGGATCTTTTCGATAAGGGCTTTATTCGACCCAGTACTTCCCCGTGGGGAGCTCCAGTGCTATTGGTTCATAAGAAAAACGATTCGTTAAGGAGGTGCATTGATTATCGAAAGCTGAATAGGTCACCATTAAGAACAAGTATCCACTCCTGAGGATTGATGATTTATTCGATTAGTTGCAAGACACTAAGTATTTTTCAAAGATTTATCTACGATCTAGGTATCATCAGTTAAGGATTAAGGAAGAAGATATTTTGAAGACGGCCTTCCGGACCAGATATGGCCATTACAGATTACGCGTTATGTTATTTGGCCTAACTAATGCACCGATGACTTTTATGGATCCGATGAATCGGGTGTTCAGGCCAATTTTGGATATTTTTGTGATCGTGTTCCTAGATAATATTTTGGTATATTCCCGATCGGAAGCAGAGCATGTCGAGCATTTGCAAAAGGTCGTACGCACACTCCAGGATCAAAAGTTGTACGCCAAGTTTTCCAAGTGCAAGTTCTGGCTGAACTCAGTGGCTTTTCTTGGGTCAGGTGTCAGGTGAGGGTATCAGGTGGCTATTCTGGCTAAACTCAGTGATAGTGTCAGGTGAGGGTATCCAAGTTGATAGTCAAAAGGTTTACATAGTTAAGAATTCGCCAAGGTCCATAACTCCTACCGAGGTTCATAGTTTCTTGGGCTTAGCCGGTTACTATCGAATGATTGTGGAAAATTTCTCATCTATAGCTACTAAATTAACCAAGTTGACTTATAAGGCAACAAAATTCCGGTGGACCGATGTTTGTGAGAAGAGCTTCCGAGAGTTGAAGGAAAAGTTAACCTCGGCGCCAGCTCTAACACTTCTTTAAAGACCCGAGGGTACATTATATATTGTGATGCCTGTAAAGTGGGCTTGGGCAGTGTTCTAATGCAACATGGAAAAGTTGTTGCTTATTCTTCAAGACAACTAAGGAAGCATGAGAAAAATTACCCAACTCATGACTTGGAGCTATTAGCTATTATATTCACCTTCAAAATGTGGCGTCACTATCTATATGGAGTTCATGTTGACATATTCACCGATCAGAAAAGCTTGCAGTACATTTTTCAAGCAAAAGGAATTAAATCTGAGGTAGTGGAAATGGCTTTAATTGTTAAAGGATTACAATATTGATATTTTATTCCACCTCGGGAAAGCAAACGCCGTGGCTGACGCACTAAGTCGATAATCCATGGACAATCTACGACATGTGGAAAGTGATAAGATGGAGGTGACCAAGGACTTTTACCGGTTGGCTAATTGTAAGGCCCTATAAATTTCTCTACAAACCTGGGGTTTCGTGATGCCAAAGTAGGCTTTTGTGTTGACGAATGTAGAGATTCTTAAGCTCGCCGTGATACGAACTTTCTGGGTTGAACAGTGAACGAGATTCAAAGTTTCCTATGTTTAGCGGCTTATTATCGCCAGTTCGTGGAGGGGTTTTCATCCATTGCAGCCCCATTGACTAGACTGACCCAGAAGGGTGCTCTATTCAGGTTGTCCAATGAGTGCAAGTTGAGCTTTTAGAAGCTCAAGACTGCTTTGACTACAACCCCTATGTTGGTGTTTCCCACAAGTTCAAGATCCTACATAGTGTAGTATGATGCATCGCGTATTGGGCTCGGTGCAGTATTGATGCAAGCTAGCAGGGTGATTGCATACGCGTCGCGGCAGTTGAAAGTTCATGAGAAGAATTATGCTATTAATGACTTGGAGTTGGCAGCGATTGTTAACGCATTGAATATTTGGAGACATTAACTCTACGGTGTATCGTGTGAGGTATTCACATATCATCGGAGTATTCAGTACTTGTTTAAGAAAAAGAATCTCAACTTGAAGTAGCGGAGGTGGTTAGAGATGTTAAAAGACTATGATATCACCATTTTGTATCAACCCGCGGGAAGGCCAATGTGGTGGTTGAGGCCTTGGGTAGAAAGCTATGAGTATTGTAGCCTTGCATATATTCCAGTTGGTGAGAGACCACTGTCATCAGATATTCAGGCTTTGGCCAATTAGTTTGTGAAGTTTGATGTTTCAGAGCCCAGTTGGGTTCTTGTTTGCACGATTTATCGTTCTTCTTCGTATGAGTGCATTAGAGACCGTCAGTTTAATGACCCCCATTTGCTTGTCCTTAAGGACATGGTCCATCACGGTGATGCCACGAAGGTTCACATTGGAGATGATGGGGTTTTGTGGATGCAGGTTCGGATTTGTGTGCCCAATATGGTTGGGCTTCGTGAGTTGATTGTTGAGGAGTCCCACAATGCACGGTATCCGGGTTCCACCAATATGTATCATGATTTGAGGCAGCATTATTGGTGGAAAAGAATGAATAAAGATATAGTTGCATATGTGGCTCAGTATTTTTATTGCCAGTAGGTATAGTATGAGCATCAAAGGCCAGGCAGTTTGCTTGAGAGGCTTGAGATTCCCGAGTGGAAATGAGAGTGTATTATCATGATTTTATTGTTGGGCTCCCACGGACTTCGAAGAAATTAGATCCAGTATGGGTCATTATGGACAGGTTGACCAAGTCGGCACATTTCATTCCAGTAGCAGTTACCTATTTTTCAGAGCGGTTGGCTGAGATCTATATTCGCGAGATCGTTCGTCTTCACGGTGTGCCGGTGTCCATTATTTCTAATAGGGGTACGCATTTTACATCGTACTTATGGAGGGCCATACAACATGAGTTAGACACATGGGTTGAGTTGAGTATAACATTTCACCCCAGATGGACGGACAGTCCGAGCTCACCATTCATATATTGGAGGACATGCTTTGTGCCTGTATTATGGATTTTGGTAGTTCTTGGGATAAGTTCTTGCCACTTGCGGAGTTTGCCTACAACAAAAGCTACCAATCGAGTATTCAGATGGCTCCCTATGAGGCATTATATGGTAGGCGATGTCGTTCGCCAGTTGGTTGGTTCGAGCCGGGAGAGGCTTGGTTGTTGGGTACCGATTTGGTTCCGGATGCCTTGAAAAAGGTCAAGATGATTCATGATCGAATTCGCACAACTCAGTCTAGGTAGAAGAGTTATGCCACTCGTAGAGTTCGCGATGTTACACTTATGGTTGGAGAGAGGGTTTTGCTCCAGGGTTCATCCATGAAGGGTGTGATGAGGTTTGAAAAGAAGGGAAAGCTGAGCCCTAGGTATTTCGGACCCTTTGAGATTTTTGAGAGAGTTGGTGATGTGGCCTACAAGCTTTCATTTCCACCTGGCTTATCAATAGTTCACCCGATGTTCCATATCTCTGTGCTCCGAAAGTATCACGATGATCTATCCCATGTAGTAGATTTAAGCTCAGTCCAATTGGACAAGGATTTGACTTACGAAGAGGAGCCAGTGGCCATTCTAGCACAGCAGGTCCGGAAGTTGAGGCCTAAGAGTTATCCTTCTATTAGAGTGCAGTGGAAAGGTAAGCCGATTGAGGCAGTAGCGTGGGAGTCTGAGTCCGATATGCAGAGTAGATACCCCCACCTTTCACCAGTCCAGGTACCTTTCTATGTCCGTTCGAGGACGGACGTTTGTTTTAAAGATGGACAATGTTATAACTCGATAGGTCATTTTGAGTTTTGGCCTTTATTTTCACGTTCCAAGACCCCTACTAGATCTTTTTGCCGTTTCTCGATTTGCATGCGCAATCGGTATCTTTTTCGGAAAGTTTTTATGTGAAAAAATGAAGAAAATATGAATTTTAGCCTTAAAAATAATTTGAGTCGACTACGGTCAATATTTTGTGTAAAAAGACCTGGATTGGTATTTTGACGATCCCAGTGGGTCTGTATGGTGATTTTGGACTTGGGTGTATGCCCAAAATTGAATTCGGAAGTCCCTAACTTTATTTAACGTGATCTGTTGAAACTAGTATTTTGAATGTTTAAAGAATTCTTAAGTTTTATCGTATCTTGACTTTGTTGCTACTAGGTTCGGATTTTTGTTCTGGAACATAATATAGGTTCATTTTCCTATTTACAACTTCTCTGCAAAAGTTGGTGTAAAACGGAGTTGTTTGGAGCCCGAGGGGCTCGGGTGAGTTTCAGAGGCTACTGGTCATTTTTCGACTTAGAGGTTGCAGCTTCAGCTGGTTTTCTAGTGTCTGGTGGATTGTGCTTCGCGATCGCGAAGGGCAAGTTGGGCTGGGGGTGGAGTCCCTCTACGCAAACGTGAGGATAAGGTCACAAATGCAAAACAGTGGTGGGATTACCCTTCGCAAACGCGACCCAAGCCACGCGAACGCGATGGGTTTAATGGGTCTGGGAGGGGGTCTGTGTAATGTTCTATGCATACGCGAACTTGGGATCACAAACACGAAGTCTAGAGGGGAGGGCCATCGCGAATGGGTACAATGTCTCGCTAACGCAAAGGCCACTGGGCAGCTGTGCTTCGCGATCGCATCAGGCCCTTCGCGAACGCGAAGAATGCCTGACGCCCAGTGATTTAATTTTCCCAAAGTCGGAATTTATCCCATTTTTCACCTTTTTCAAGTTTGAGCTCGGCCTAGAGACAACTTTGAAGAGGTTTTTCATCCCAACTTCATAGGTTAGTAGATTTTAACTTGTTTTCTTCCATTTCCATAAACACCCATTGATTTTAACCTTTAAGCTATGCTTTTCCATTGTAGAAATTATGGATTTAGGTAGAAATTGGGGATTTTGAGAAATTATGATTTAGACCTCAAATTGAGGTCGGATTTCGAAACTAATCACATAAACGTGCTCGGGGTTGAATGTATAATTGTGTTTTGTTTCGAGTCTCGGGTTTTGACCAAGCAATCCTAGGGTTGACTTTTGTTGACTTTTTCCAAAACCGTTGAAGATTGAATCTTTTTCACTCGTGGGTAGTTTCCAAATCTTATTTTGAATAGTTTGAACTATATTTGGTTAGATTTGATTGGTTTGGAGGCTAATTCTAGAGAAAGGGCCCAGTTGAGCTTTGATTTGATTGCGGAGTGAGGTAAGTGTTGGATCTAACCTTGACTTGAGGGAATAAGGAATTTTTGAACTGTGTTGTGTGGATTATGTGAGAAAAAAGTGTAAAAGCGAGGTGACGAGTGCATATACACCGTCAAGATATATGTTTTCCATGTTTTTCGTTATTTCATGAATTATCTTGTTCCATGCCTTAATTGTTACATGCTTTATTTGACTTCTATGCCATAATTGTTATTTGTCATTTAATTATTCTTGTACTAAATTGTTCGCCCCTTCCATGAATTCATGCTTATTTGCTACTTGCCTTTAATTGTTTTACTTGCACATCTTGATTGTCACATGTCTTACTTGTCCTATTATTTTTGTAATATTTGTTGCATTATATGATGTAGTTTCATTTGCGTGAGTTTGTTTAGTTTGTTAGATACCGATATACTTGTAAAGTTGAAACATAGAATTGTTAGAGATTCTTAGATTATTATGTGGTCCTTTATTGACTTGTACCTTTACTCTCTCGATGTAGAAAGTCTTGTAAATTGGGCTATCAGATTGTTTATGTTAATTGAAATTGTTTGGGGAACAGGTTGCACGCCGCAACGAAAATTGAAATGTAATGAACTAAAATGGTTGAATAAGGGCGGATCTTGACATTAATAAATGATGATGTGGTGGGATCGGGTTGCACGCCGCAACAGATTGTATATGTGGAACTTGACATTGATAAATGATGATATGGTGGGATCAGGTTGCACGCCACAATGGTTTGTATATGTTGTACTTGTTGTTATTGTTGAATTGGCCTTGGCATTTTCATATGAGATTATGAGACGTGTTATTCTGGGTTTTCTGCTAATGAGGTTTGAGTTCATTTTTATGAGTTAATTGCTTTACTTCCACTTCCTGTTATTATCATTATTACTGCGTACATGTTATTGTAAGTGGCCCGCTTTAGCCTCGTCACTACTTCGTCGAGGTTAGGCTCGGCACTTACCGAGTACATTGGGTCGGTTGTGCTCATACTACACTCTGCACTTCTTGTGCAGATACTTGAGTTTGTCCGTGCAGCGTTTAGTGAGATTACCCGGATCTAGCTACTGGTTGAGACTTGATGTATAGCTGCACGACGTTCACAACCCTGAAGTCCCCTTCTATGTCACCACTATTTATTGTGATTCCAACAGTTGTGTTTTATTCATACTATTATCTGTAGTATTCTAGATGCTCATATTTTCATGACTCTAGTTTGTGGGTTGTATTTGGATTACATCGTTCAATAGCTTATGACATTATTTCAGATTATACAACTGTTTTTATTATCATTTAATTTGAATTGTTAAAACTTGGTCACAAATATATCTTACGTTGGCTTTTCTAGCAAGTGAAATGTTAGGCGCCATCACGGTCCCGAAGGTGGGGAAATTTTGGGTCGTGATAAAATTCTTGGCGTTGAGCTGATGTGGATAACGAAGGTAGACACTGAATTTGTAGTTGCATCCCAAATTCAAGCTATCATTTATTCATGGTAGATTAGGACCTCATTTCTATTTATATAACCTTCAAAGATGTTGTATTTATTTCTTTTACCAGCTTTGTAAATCTAAATAATAGTGGCTCATGACTTGTACTACAAGTCCTTAGGATAGTTGTACTGAATTTTTTCGCAGTTCTGTTAATAATATTGATGATTCCTTGTTATAGCTTTTTGTTATACTGTTTGGAGTACTTAGCAGGTTGGGTTAGGTGCCATGACGACTTGGTGCTGTTTTGGGTCGTGACAAGTTGGTATCAAAGCTCTAGGTTCATAGGTTTTACAGGTCATGGGCAAGTGTCCAGTAGATTCTTGAGGATTGGTATGGTGATGTCCATACCAATCTTCGAGTGGCTACAGGGCATCTAGGAAACTTCCCATATTTCTTCCCTTATTGTGCGACTTTGTTTTAGCTTGGAGCTCATATCTTTGATTTTCTTCCATTCACGTGTATGTGATATTGCGCACTCGGTATCAGATGTGCACTGACGGCTTGTGATGTCGCTGATGGGCTATGAAGGGTTATGGATACTTGATCATCATGTTGATATGTTGTACAGTATCTTTCAGTTGTTCATTTGATGAATGAAATTGACTCATATATCTTGTTGATGAGTGTAACTCGGGAAGATTAATTAGTTGGCTAGTTCTTGTGACCATTGAAGGGTCATGGTAGGATGTCGATTTGAGGCTAGACGGTAGGTTATCTCCTGCGAGAAGATTTGAGGTTTAGTGTTTCGTATGAGGCTTCTATTTAGTGGAATGCATATACTATCATTTCAGAACACTTGAGAAAGTTGGACTGTCACAAGGATGAGTATACACTTGGTAGAGTCTTTGGAGTGTTTTATGACTAGTGTTACATGAGTTTATGAAGTATTCACCTGATTAATAGTATGAGATCAGGGCATTTATGAAGGAAGGGTACTATGGGTTACAAATGATGTGTTGTATGTCTTCCAGCCATATAGGGAAGTCTACTATCAAGGATCAATATGAAGGAAGGGTACTGTGGTTTTGGACTGACGCATACTTGTGGATTAGTTATGAATTAAAGATGATGACTTTGAGAGTGACTCGAGCAAGGACACTACGGGGTGCATATGTACTACATGGGAGTCTTGGAAATATTCAGGTTTGATATATGTTGTGGATGTAGAGTGCAAGGAAAAAAAGGGAATCGCTTGGTTACTTCTTTTTAGATATCCATGTGGTGGTGGAGAATAGGATGTTTGGTGCGTATCAGCTGTAAAATTGGATATTGGAGCGAGGTGAATGACTCTTGAGAGTGTTATAATGGGTTCAAGATTTATATGTGGTGTTTAAAGATTTCCAGATTAGTGTATGGTTAAGATCTAAGATTTTCATTTGCAGTATTTTATATCATTATTGATTCTACATTACAGGTTTAGAGAGATGAAAGAAACAACTTTAGATTTGCAGAAGGTCTCTTCAGAGCAGGCATTTTGATTTGAGGTGTTATAGGGTACATGAGAGGGAACAAAGTGGTTATGAGTCTTAGGATGTCATGGTTTCATATTGGAGTTACTTGGGGTGAGTTCTGATTGAGGTTCATAGAATACTGGGAATGAGAAGTGTTACCCCAAGGGAAAGTCAAGAGGAATCTGAAGAAGTATGGTCTTGCTTAATAGCAGTTTGGATTAGTATAGTAGTATAAATGATTAGTTCCTTTGGTATGCTAGTGATTTACTGGTATTTCGTGGCAATACCTTTAGGTTTGTTAGTCTGCGTGACTTGGTTGAGTTAGAGGAAAATTAGTTCCGATGGTTTGATTATGTGCAAATGGGTTCCGAAGAGTTTGCGATGGTTTGGCCATGACTTGCGATTGATGTACTCTATAGGCATGTGGAGTTCGTTACATGTAGTGATTTTGTTCTCTGGGGGGTTAAGTGGAAGGTTTTCGGTTGATGAGATGTCCATCCTATGTTTGATTTAGAGTTGATAATGGGATTCTCGTGTTATCATATGATAACATGATAGATGCGATACGTAGAGTGGAAGTGAGTATTGCAAGTACAAGGTTGCAATTTTGTTTTGAAGGGGAGGTCATGAGTTCTAGACAACATGGACGATCTTAGATGTTTTATGAGAATGTTGTCATTATTTGGTATCGCTTGAGAAGGTTCTGCGTGTTAGGAGATGCATGATGTTTTGATTTGCGGATGCTTGACTAGTATTATGGTAGTCGCCTAGTTGTTGGCTGCTGAGGTTTAGGTTTTTCTATGTGACACGGAAGATTTAAGTGAGTATTTTTTGCGAGATGATTATGTATGCGTGATGTGTCAGTCATTTGAGCAGCGGAGTTAGGATCAGATATGGAGATTCATGTATTCTTGAGGTTTAGAGACTGGATGTTCTTAGAGGCAGACTATTCCTTCGTTGCAGACTGTGAAGATATGTTAAGAGTTATACAACTGATGGTATGTGTCATGGATACGTTACCATCGACTTTTAGAATGTTATTTACCTATTTTAGGATGGTCAAAATTGACTTAGGGGCCCATTGGTAGGCCTAATGAGAATGTGTATCCTACACCAGATAAGGTTTGCTCACTCTTGTGCATCATTTACTGCGGGGGTGTCATCGGGCGGAAAGGATGTTATTCGTAACATGTCTTGTTTCATGTGTTGCTCTCTTATCCTACGATGGGTTGTGAGGATGTTTTACTATTCACACACATGGTGTGATTCTATTCAGGACTTGTGGCAATATTTGAGCGAGATGGCTCTTGGGGTGTTGAGTTGCTTATTGCACCTTAGTTATGCTTTTACTGTCTGTGGTATATTGTGCTATCATTTCTCGATGGTTATGGTCATGAATTTTGGGTGTTTGCTATTAATATACATGTGGTTGTTGATTGTTAGCATTAGGGATCGATGGGTATTCCATGTGGATCGGTATGTTTGGACCTGGCTACGTGCCGCAACGCGATTATGTTTGGATGAGATTAGTTGTGATTATTTCATGTGTTTTGCTTCTCCATTATGGGATGAGTTCATAGCATGTATCTGCTACGGTTGTACTTGTTGGATAGTTCTCTCATTTAGTTTCCTTTCCATATTTGATTATATTCGGGTTGTTGTTTTTTGGTGCACAAATTGCATCTTATGAAGCACTAGGCGGCATTCGATGTGGCATATGGGCCGAGTAGCTTTCACCGGGTGAGATGAGGTTATTGGACTTGGAATCAGAGCAATCAGATTTGGATAAGGTATGTTTGGAAGAATAATGTTATTAGTTAGATTATGATTTGGTGATGATTTTGTTGGGTGAGAGAGCTCCAAGACGTGTTGATAAGGAGAGTGGTTATAAGTTTCCACATGTTCCTTACATCATTAGTGGTGTTGTGAGGGTTTGGAACATGGTTTATTTGTTATGAGGTATGTTACCTATACCGGGTTTAGTAATGAACATCTATTATGGTCAGGAGTTGTTGGTATGAGTAAATAAGCTATGTGGTACATCGTGTGGTTAGGTCTTGGTAGTATATTAATGGCTTGATGAAGCTTGTTGGGGTTGATACAATTTATTTATACAAGAGTTGGATCTTATAAGAAACTCCGGATGTTGGAGCTTAGGTTATAAGGTTTATTGATTAAGGTGGGGGGAAGAATCTTCATTTTGGATTGTGATAATGGTCTTATATAGGTTGTGGTGACGTTGGATCGCCCATGGGTATGTGTTGGAAGCTTTGAGTTGGAAGAGTTGACCAAGGTTTAACTTGTGAGTAGATGATCTCGGATTCATATTTTGATGGTTCCAATAGATTCGTATGGTGATTTTGAACTTAGGTGTATGCAAAAATTGAAAAATTGATGTTTTGGAAGGTTAATAAATATCATACCCCAACCCTAGTGGGGTGGGGGGTGGGTTGGGGCCGGCACTTGGCACCCTAAGGCCCGAGAGAACAAACTATAATACTTGAATACCACAATACCACACTTAGGCCGACAAGGCCTCCCAATGACAATGAAAAGGTAGAAGGCAACAGTATCCCACACGTAGAAAAGGCCAAACATAACATATATACGTAAACTAAGGCCTACGAGGCCATCACATGTATATCAACAACTGAAAAGGGCCACAAATGCCGCACAAAACATATATATAGAAACCTCTTGTCTGAAAGCCTCTACGATTACGTTATCAAGTCAGGACAGGGCCCCGACAGGTACCCTACTGAGGAGGTATGTCGGTCTGTCGATCTGCACCTGCGGGCATGAACATAGGGCCCTTGAAGGGAAGTTAGTACAATAGATGTTCTGAATATATAAGGCAAGTAAATCATGTAAATAAGATATGTAAAACAAACAAAATGGTATCGAATCAACTTGTAACTCAGAAAAGGCCGTTGAGGGCACACAAGTGACATAGCCATGAATATGCATCTAAGTAAACTCAGGCCGCTCTATGGGGCCATATAGTATCATATCAAGTCCCTCTGTGGGGTAAGCTCATAATAAACTACCAAGTCATATAAGACGTGGTAATATCTGTGCGGTAAGAAAATAGATAACATAATGCATGAGACCTACCCAAACTCATTCATGAATAAAGAGAATATATATATATATATATATATATATATATATATATATATATATATATATATATATATATATAGGTGTAATGCAAGACAAACCTCAAAAGATATCATAATCAGAGTTGGAGTGACCTATGGTCATTATCAGACTATCATTATTCGCGCTACGTTCTTCAATCTCCAATCAATACCAGTAGACTAATAGGATACCGAAAGTTCTCCCGACTACGAACGATCATAGGATGTGATAAATAGCGAAGGAGACATGAGTAAAATATTGCAACAAGAAGATCTCATCTTTTAGAAACGCTTGTATCAACCATGACAAAGAAAGGAGATAGCCCTACATACCTTTGTTGACAACTCACGAGCTCCCAAATGCTCCACAAATTATAATCTACATTATACAAATGATTTGGATCAATTTCGGATCAATAATAAAGGTAGTCTTAACTTAGACATTTTATAAAACATCTTATATGCATAAAACTTCTATAATCTCATAACAATGGAAACTAATCAACAAGGCAACTTCTTTAGCTTTACTGAACTTCCTTATCTTCCTCATACAACAACGAACAATAGTCTACAATTTTCAGCAACTAACCAAACAGCCCCAAACGAGCAGCTCAACAACAACACAACATCTCCTAAGTATTTCCATGAATTGTGTACAATACTTCCATATTTTACAATTTGTCTTCACCAATTTATCAAGATAATCTAGAAGGAACCATAGATCATATAGGAGTAGTAAAATCCTTACCTCACTAGCCAAGGAGTGCTCCTCAACAAGCTCTATCCCAAGATCAAAGAAACTGTAATGACCTGACCGGTCATTTTGAGCTTTAGCATTCTATTTGGTGGTTTGACCTTGAGTAGCTTCATATTATGTAATTATGACTTGCGTGTATGGCTGGTTTTAGTTTTCGAGCAGTTCGGGATTGAGTTGGAAGAATGATTCTCGTTTTAGAAGCTTTAAGTTGGAAGAGTTGACCAATGTTTGCCTTTTGGGTAAATGGACTTGGAATCGGGTTTTAATTATTCCAATAAGTTTATATGATAATTTTGGAGAGGTCGACATAGTTTGGTTAAGTTCCGATGAGTTTGGGATAAGTTTGGGTTGTATGGTGATTTTTTTCGGTTTCGACGTCGATTTGAGCATAAAGGTTACCATATTGTGCAAACGACCTTTGATTCGTATTTTGACTAAACTGTTATATCCGTATCGTAATTTGTGAACCATAACAGCTAAAATCATCAAGTTGCGAGATTTTTCAGATTAATTACGAAATTACCACTGAATTCGTATTTAAAAATCTGCACTATTTTCAAAAATTGAAACCAACACATCTCCTTCATTATAAGGTCAAATGGAGTGGTTCAAAAGCCTAACTTGTCTGAAATTTCATGAGGAATCCGTTGGATATATCAAAAGTGAGTTTCGGGATAGTTTGGCATAAGAAAGGAGGCAGAACAACTTGGCATGTTTTTGCTATTAATGTTGTTGGAGTTTTTTTCTCATCTTGAAAGTTTGGGATTGGGAGAATTCAAGGATGGTTTTCAAGTTTCTTCCATGGGGTAAGGTCTAAACCATAACCTAAGTATTTTTCTTTGATTTATTCCCTTGGTTTAAGCTTCAATCCATGATTTTAATTGAAAACCCATTTAATTATTTAAATCAAGACCTAGGGTTATGTTCTAAATTTTAAAAATTGAAAATTAGTTAGAAGCATTTATTTCCCGATTCATTTTGGGGTTTTGTTATTCTATATTAGTAGAACAACATACTCGAATTTGGCGAGCTTTGGAGGAGTATTTCGGGAGATGTGGGACCCAACTAGTATGGGTTGGACTCTTGGGTTATGAACACCCAAGAGCGATGTTTTGGCGAATTGGTTGGGTTATTAGACTCCGATTGAGTTGGTTTTCATTCATGCGAGCTGGTATTGGTTCGGGCTTTGCTCGGGTAAGCTTAGATACGAAATCTAAGGCGGGGCCGATGTTAACCTTTGTTGACAGTTTGGGAAAAATGTAAAGATCATAACTTTATTTATTGTAATTGATTTCTCTTGCATTGTTTGATGTTATTAAGTTTTTTTTTGTTAGATTTGAGCTGTGTGGATGCGTATTTTAGGGGAAAAGCTATTTTGGAGGGTTGAGTTGTCCTAGTTGAGGTAAGTATCTTGCCTAACTTTGTGTGGGGGAACTACCCCTTAGGATTGGTATTGATTTATTCATTTGTGCTATGCGAAAACCGTGTACGCAAGGTGACGAGTGAGTACCCGGGTTGTACATGGTATTCGGCCGGTTTAGGCTACTTAGACTATTTTCCATGCTTTAGTTGAAATGCCATATCATGTTCTAAATTTTCTTTGTTAATCTATTCTTGTTTTTGTTGGTCTATTCGTACATGCCTTAATTGACTTGTTTAAAACTTGTTCTACATCCTACTTGATAAATTGCTCGCATGCCTTAGTTGAACTTGATGCCTCTTTTATTGTTACATGCTATCTCTTTATTGTTATTTATCATTATTAAAAGTTATTGTTCGTGCTATCCCCTTCATTCTTGATTATCATTACTTGAAGTTAATGCTCATGTTATCTCTTTCCTTGTTGATTTTCACTATTTGAAGTCATTGTTATACGTTATCTCTTCCATTGTTAGTCATTTTAATATCGTGGTTATACATTATCTCATTGTTGAGTTGTTGGTGTTGAGGTTGTGAAGGCCGTTATCATGTTGAGGAGAAATTGTTAGCTGAAACATCTTCCTTGTTGGGCATTTTATATTCATTGTTGTTGTTGATATCCTTGTACCCGTTGTGGTGGAGCCATGGACTATTGTTGTGGAAACATTGATATTGTTGATTTTTGGCAAATTGTGATATATGGGTACTTATGGTGTGAGTTGTTATTGTGATTTGATATTGACGTGCATGCGGCGGTATAGGGCTTGGGGTTAATGTGCATGAGGCAGTATAAGGTGGGATTTATGTGCGTTTTACTTATAGGGGAACTACGTGAAGCCACGCTGCGTCATAAGGTGGGTAAAGTGTGTGTAGCTATTTCGGAAAAACTATTTTCAAAACCCATTTCAAATGTAAGGCTCACGCGGCGGTATAGGAAAAGATTGTGATTGAAATTATGAAATGTGAATACGAGGCGGTACCTCGGTTATGATTTTCATTGTACATTCCATGTTGGGACAACTTGTTGATTTGAACGGTCATTGTTCTTCCTTCAATCATTCATCCACATTTTGATTGTGTCTGTTTATTCGTTGTTATCTTGATGTTGGAGCGATTGTGGTTTCTTGTGTGAGTCATGCATTCTACGTGGTTTGTTGTGTTGCTTTAACATGCCAATCTGTGCCTCCATTATAACTTGGTGAATTGATTGTCAATGTGAAGTTAATTATGTGGTGTCACTATATCATATTCTGTTGGGTTGTTAGTAACATAATGGTTTAAATAAAAGAATTATTAACATGCTTTATTCTATGTGCCTCTTAAGATAGAACTCATTATCTCACTCGTTACCTTATTATTCTAAATGGTTATCGCACTTTCACTATAATTGGGTTCTCAAATTATACTCATCACCATGTTAAATGTTTACCTTACTTAAAATTGTTATCATGTTTTTATTTAACAAATTCTATATTTAATTCGTTAATTTAACATATGTTTTGCTTTGTTTAAAAATAATACTTTTACTCAATTTTATTGATTTGTGAACTAAACCCATCTTATACTATGTTTAGTATAAATTGTATATTGTTTTACCTTACTTGATTTCTAAAATAAACTCATTATTTCATTTGATACCTTACCTTATTCAAGATTGTTATTATGTTTTATGATGTCTAAGTATATTTTTCGGTCATCTAAATTAATATTTATCATGGTTGCAAAGTGACATGGTAGCACGTGGGCTTTGCCATGTGAAGCTGATTGTTATTGTGGGTACGAGGTGCCATATATGTAAGATTTAGAAATTGTGGTACCTAACTTGTGGTTTATGAGTTGAGGTGCCTCAGGGTAATTCTTGTTATAAGTCCATGCGTTGGGAGTGGTTTGATTATTTGAGTTGTCATCCGTGTTTTCCTTATTTGAGTTCATTTACATCTCATCGGTGTTATGATTATGTTGTTTATTTATTACTCATTTACTACTTGCTACCATTTATGTTTCTATTACTTCATCAATAATTTTTCCGTCGTTGGTCTTCCATTGATGTTTTTTCCATTGTTAGCTTATTTATATCTTGAACAGGTTTCTATATCTAGTAGGTGTCTTGACCTTGCCTCGTAACTACTCTACCGATGTTAGTCTTGATACTTACTGGGTACCGTTGTGGTGTACTCATGCTACGCTTCTACACATTTTTTGTGCAGATCTAGGTATTCCGATTAGATTGTTGAGAGTTGCGTCTGTACGGCAGGAGACTTGAAACCCCAAAGTTAGTATCTTACTTCATTATGCTACTGTTGAATTGTAATTCAAAACAGTATTGTGTTTAAAGATTTTAATGTGTTTTAGTAGTGCTTATGACTTTGTACTATAGGTTTTGGGAAATGTATAACTATTGGCCGCTGGTGGCCATGTATGTCATTTAATGGTTTATGATAAATGATTAAATAGTTCAATTTTGTTATTAAATCAGCATGTGTTAGGCTTATCTAGACTTAGAGACTAGGTGACATCACAATATCCTAAGGTGAAAAATTGGGGGTCGTGACAGAAACCCTCAACTACACTCAACAAACTAGAGAGAACTACTAGGTGGCCTTACTCTTTGAAGGGGAAAATCAATATATAAACACTTGAAATGTTCTTCAATTGTAGAGAAGCCGTTAGAGAGTCTTTGGGTGGGTTTTGGAGCATCTAAGGTCGAGAAATGAAAGGGAAATGGGCTGCACCGCTTTAAATAGGAATCTAGAAATTTCCATCCCCCTAAGGGCACTATAAGGGTCTCCATGCACTGGCTATCACGCCAAACTGGCTGCCTGCACAGTCTCGCAAAAACACAAACATCTCTCTACTACAACATGGTATTGACTAATGGTTTGTTGCGTTGGAAAAAGGACTCCATGAAATTGAACTTAGATAGGTTGTGCATCCCATAACTACTCATATTCCGTCAAATATATCCCTGCCAAGTTGAGCTAAAAATCCTTTTCGAAATTCTGCCTGCCCTACCCTGAGTTTTGACGAATTTAATTTTCTTTGATTCGTTAGACCCCCAACTGTTATGAAACTTTTGTAACACCTATTTAAACCTATTTTTATCCAAATATATGATCTTAGCCTTACTAGGATTTACGTTACTTTACATATGATGCATACGAGCGCAGAAATACGGGATGTAATAATAGGTTTGATCGGTAGTTGACTTTCTGGCTATCGGGTTCTAATTATTGTTTCGGGAGTTATAATAGGTCTGTTGTGTCATTTGGGATTTTTTACAAATTTTGGGGTTATTCTGAGTTGGTTAGATGTGGTTCGGCATGAGTTTTGAAAGTTAAAAGTTTTCTTAGTTAATTAAGCTTGAATTGAGGGGCTCGAGTGTGTTTCAAACGAGTTTCAGATTATTTTGATCTTGTTTGGCAGTTCTACTACTGGATTTTCGCACATGTGGAGGATTGGTCACAATTGCGATGTTCCTTCTGCGGGATTTAGTTCGCTTATGCGATGAGGAGGTGGTCCAGTAGATTGCCGCTTCTATGCACAAGGGGGCGCATGAGCGAGGTCGCACCTGTGGTGAGTTGTTCGCAGATGCGAGTTAGAGTCATGAGGTGAGAGGTCCCTTTTTGGTGCTTTTGGCGCATATGAAAAGGCATTTCTGTGAGAGAATATGCACTCCTTCTAACGACCTGGATGGTTGTTTAGAGTATTTTAGCCCCATTTCCCCTATTTGATGCTTTACATATGTGTATTTGTAGTTAAGTGACTTGCGGGGTTGGTTGGTTGATTTCGGGAGAGTTTCATATTGATTTGAGACACTTAGTCCCTTTGTTGGAGGCTTAAGTTGTAAGAGTCGATCGGAGTTTGAATTTTGTGTAGACGGCTCTAGAATGGTGTTTTGATGGTTTCAATAGTTTCGTACATTGATTTTGGACTTAGGCGAATGTTTGTATTTGGATTTGGAGGTTCCCAGGTTGTTTTGGCTTAAATTGGTGAAAGTTGAAAAGTTGAAGGTTTGGAAGGTTGATAGGTTTGACCGAGGGTTGTTTTTATATATATATTAGGTTCGGATAAAGGTTCCAGGAGTTGGTATAGTCCGTTGTGTCATTTGAGACTTGTATTCAAAATTTGATGTCATTCCGAGTTGATTTGATATGGTTCGACATAAGTTTTGAAAGTTGAAATTTTATTAATTAATTAGGCTTGAATTGAGGTGTGATTCGTAGTTTTGATGATGTTTGGTTTGATTTGAGGTCTCCGTAGGTTTGTGTTATGTTTTGGAATTTGTTGCTGTGATTGGATGGGATCCCGGGTGCCTCATGTGTGTTTATGATTTTCTCTTGGTTTTGGCTGCTGTTTGACTGGTGTCTAGTTTCCTTCTTCGCGATCGTGAAGAGGAAGTCGCATCCGTGGAGGGCTATTTGGTGTTAGGCAGATTTGGTCTGCGAGATCGTGAAGTGGGGGACACGTTCGCGGAGTTTGGGGAGGTTGTGCCTTCGCGATCGCAAGCATAGAGCCGCATTTGTGTAGAAAGAAAGGCTGGTTGGGGATGGGCTCACGTTTGTTCTTCATGATCGTGTCGATTAGGACACGTTCGTGTAGGGCCCAACAACTTGAGCATTGTGTTCACGATGGTTTTCTCGCATTCCTGTAGGAGGTCCAACAACTGGGCTGAACTTCATCTTCGTTATTGCGATGTAGGTCCCTCGATCGCGATGTGTGTATACCTGGGTAGACCACTCAAGTTCTCTAATTCGAGGGTTTTTGTTATTTTATCATATTTTGAGTTATAGAGCTCGGATTTAGGCGATTTTGGAGGGGATTTTTATGATTTGGATTGGGGTA